>NC_139458.1:389610625-390215937 GCF_057233095.1 Heloderma suspectum
CTTGTCATCACCTTAAAATCAGTAGCATCAAAGGTAAATGTGGGTATATGGCATATAATAAAGGTAGCTTATTTTCTGTAGTTTTTCCCAATGATGCATGACACAGAATGTATGACTGCCATAAAATTTCACATTTCAAAACTGAAATCTAAAAAAAACAAAAAGAAGCCCTTCCCACAGTAGGTCTTTTAGTACCTGTGGAACAGGCTAGTCATTTCCTGTTCCCTCCTGGCAAAAGAGCCCTTTAATTACTTGTTTTCTCTTTGCAGTCAGAGCAATCCCATTATCTGCTTGTGGTGAGATTTTTTTTCAGTTTCACTTTTTAATAGTTCCAATTCATTTTTGCAAAAAACTGAGATGAGTGAGTGTGTGTGTGTGTGTGTGTGTATTAGTGCACTTTCTATTTAGTAAAATGAGATTTTTAAAAAGAAAAGAAAAGCCCCAGCTATGGGGGAAAGGCTGCATAGCAAGGCATGTAATGACAGTGAATGGAAGTGAGAGGAAAGCAACACAAGAAGAGCCATGCTGGATCAGACCAAGGGTCTATCTAGTTCAGCATTCTATTCACACAATGTAGGTAGAGAAGTGGATTTTCAAGCAATGCAGCCGGAAAAGACGTTCATGTCATGAACGGACTCACAGAGCATTCCTCCTATGAAATGCATCAAAGATTGGAAGACTGCAAAGATTGGCACCCCAGGGGTTTAAAAAGATAGGAAGACAACACAGAAGACACTGGAATGCAGAAGCTTGGCAGAAACATCATTTGGATTATCCATAATAACTGAGTGAGCAAATGATGTAAATTCCAGAGTAAAACTACTGGAGTGGAAGCAACCTTAGCCTTCAATAGAATTTGAAGTGGGGCTGTGGCTCAGTGGTAGAGAACATGGTCTGCATGCAAAAGATTCCAAGTTCAGTCCCTGGCATCTCCAGAAGGGCTGTGAAAGACTCCTGTCTGAAACCCTTGAGAGTTCGTCCCTGGAAGCCAGATACCTGAGCTTCATGAATTCCAAGTGAGACCTTAGTTCATTGCTCTGTTATCTTCAGAGCAAGGACCAAACTAGATGGGACATTAATTCCGTGAATTCAATTAACGAGAATGTTTTTGGTTATATCAATAGTATCCTAGGGAAAGCCTGAGCAGTCTCAGGACCTTATCCACTGGGCAAGGACTTTAACTCTGATTAAAGAGTTAATCAGTGGCTCTGATGTCAGTGGGGCAGTGAATCTGCTCTGGGTTTCCGTCAGACCCAGTAAGAATGATAAAGGAGTTATCCAAAGTGCTTTAGAGTTCTGACTGAAACCCAGAGTGTATTCACCGCTTCGCACCTTGGATAGCTCCTTTAGAGTTCTGACTGGTTCTGACTCAGACAGTGACTGGTTATGACTCGGGCACCTGGAGTGGATTTACTGCCCCAATGACATTGGAACCACCAGCCTCACCGGGTTTAACTCTTTCTGTCCCTGCCACAGTTCCAACAAAAATAGTCTCTCAAAACCTTTTTGTATTTCAAGGAAAGCTTTCATTAGTGTCAATGGGAGCTCCCAAGGGATGTTGGAGGAATCTGGTTTGGAGGTGGAGCTTGGCGAGTTTTCGCCAGCTCGGCCCTTCGGACACCAGCTTGTGGATCCCTGAGCTTGCCTGACTTGGCACGTGCCGAGTTGGGGAAGCTCATGGTTTTCTCTGCTTTTTTCTTTTGCTGCAAGCTGCAATTTTGTGCAAATTAGACCATTTACGCTTGCAATTAAACCATTTAATTAGGTGCCTGCAATTTTATGCCTGCAGTTTTGCATAAATCACGCTCTTTACAACTGCGATTTTGCACAAATCATGATTTCTGTAAATACTTATACCTGTGATTTGTGCAAAATTGTGGCTCGTGGCAAAAAAAGTTGCAAGCTCTTGTCAGGCACCTGTAGATTGTCTAGTGGCTTGTCCCATGCATCTGCAAAGGTTGGGCAATGGGTGGGAGTGCGGTGAACAGCATACAACCAAGGCACAGGGGAGTTTGCCCATCTTTAGATCTCCCCTTGAAAGGCAAACAGCAGCTTCAGGGAGGAGACATTTGTCAGGACCATGTAAGACAGAGAAAGAATCCCCCGCCACCCAGCTGACATGGTCTGAAGACAGCTGCAGAATCCCCTAAGCTGCTATTTGCATAACAAAAAACATGCATGTTAATTACATTCACACAATTAATTTCCATCTAAGTCAGGCATAAGAGAGAAGGCTTTCTCTCTAAGGCACCTATTTTGGAACTATCCCTTTTCTTCTTCTGTTGCCAAAACAGTTATGAGGGAAGAGAAGTGAGGAGCATTTCTTGCCTGCTAGATGTTTGCTGGAAGCTAAAATTCAACAGTCAGGATCTTATGTGGTGGGGAAGGTCCATGTGTATTGGCTTCTCTCTAGAGGGCTCCTTGTATGCCAAGATTTTAACATTTGCATGATCATTTGGGCTTAGACAAGCCTCATGCAATATTAAAATGTTTATGCGAGTCCTTTTGTGCTTGAAGCAGCAGCAGCACAGCAGCATGGGGGGAAAGGAGCAGAATCTCAGGAGGGAAAAGCACTGTGCTACGAAGTTGGTCTCCAAGCCAGCTCCTGATTAATCACTGCAATAAATCCCAGAGCAGTTAGATCAGCTTGTGCTGTAGCAGTCCTGCCCTTTGCCACGGTGTTTTGAAACTTCTTTAGTATGTCAGTGCATCAATCATTGCAGAGGACATGCTTTTATTTCAAGAAAGATGTCCCCCCATTTAATGCAATCCATTACTACAGTGAGAACATTCCAGCTGCATCTCAAGGTTCTTCCACGAAGCAAAAGAGGAAGCTCTCTATTTTCACACTTCTGCTATTATGCATCAAGGGAGAACTTGCTCATCTCCCACATGGTGAGGTTCATGAGCTGGAACTAAAGTGCACACACCTAGGGAAGAATGAACACAGTAGACACAGGCCCCTGCACATCCCCCCTTTGCTACTCACGCACTTAAAAACCCTGCACAAAGCAGCTCTGTCACCACAACACCACCACAGCTGGGGAAGTAATATAGGAGCCAGGAGGGGCAACATAATGACAGTTTCCCAGGAGACTTTGCTCATGTGATCTCTCTCTCCCCCCCCCCCCTCACACACACACACCTAGAGGGAGCAAAACTATGTGTACCAGGCTCTGGGAAAATCAGAATACCCTGGCTCATATGTTGTTTCTCCATAAAAGCTGTAGTGCTTGGGTTACTGCTTGTGGAGGATTCTTTTTAAACATAAGAATGTATTTTAAGAACATAAGAAGAGCCATGCTGGATCAGACCATTTGTCAGGTCTGGGGTGTGGGCAGCAGGCATCCTTGGCAAGAACACTGTCTGGGATAAGGAGGGACAGAGGTGGGCAGACAGCAGAGGATCCCTGGGCAAGGGTCAGACCAAACAAGGCATGGCAGGGCCAGAGGCAAAAGCAGAGTCCGAACAGGCAGGGGTCAGTTACCAGCAGGTATGCAGCAGGGCCAAAGACAGAGTCCAAACAGGCAGGGATTAAGAACCAGCAAGGCATAGCAATGATCAGAAATGAGCAACCAGAGCACAATACTACCAGTACAATGACCCATGTTGCTGGGACAAGGTTTGGAAGGAAGAGGAAACACTTTATAGGGCTCCCTGAGACTTCCAGCTGGTCTGCATGAGAGGACCTGCAGGGCCAGGGCCTAATCCTGCAAATACTGTGACCCAGGCTGTCTTCTATGTCTGGACCCAGGTGGAGTTGCAGAGCTTCCCAGACTAAGCAGATCCTAACACTGAGGGTCCATCTAGTCCGGCATTCTGTTCACACAGTGGCCAACCAGCTGTCAACCAGGAACCCACAAGCATGACACTAGCTCAACAGCACCCACCCATATTCCTCAACAACTGGTGTGCATAGGCTCGTTGCCTCTGGTACTGGAAGTAGTGCATAGCCATCAAGACTAGTAGCCACTGATAGCCTTTTCCTCCAGGAATTTGTCCAACCCATCCAAGTTGGTGGTCATCACTACATCCTGTAGTAGTGAATTCCACAGTGTAACTGTGCGCTGTGTGAAGAAGTACTTCCTTTTATCTGTCCTGAATTTCCCACCACTCAGCTTCATAGGATGATCCCAGGTTCTAGTATTTGGAGAGAGGGAGAAAAATGTCTCCCTATCCACATTCTCCACACCATGCATAATTTTGTACACCTCTATCATGTCTCTCCTTACCCTCCTTTTTTCCAGGCTAAACAATCCCAGCTGTTGTAACCATCTCTCATAGGGGAGATGCTCCAGCCCCTTGATCATTTTAGTTGCCCTTTTTCTGCACTTTTTCCAGCTCTACAATATCTTTTTTTAGGTGTGGTGACCAGAACTGAACACAGCATTCCAAGTGTGGTTGTACCATAGATTTGTATAAGGGCGCTATGATATTGGCAGTTGTATTCTCAATTCCTTTTCTAAGTATGCCTAACATGGAGTTTGCCTTTTTTACAGTGGCCACACACTGGGTTGACATTTTCATCAAGCTGTCTCTACCACAACACCAAGATCACTTACTTGGTCAGTCACCGCTAGCTCAGATCGCATCAGGTTTTACTTGAAGTTGGGATTTTTTTGCCCCAACGTGTATCATTTTACACTTGCTTACAGTGAATTGCAGTCGCCATTTATATGCCCATTCTCCCAGTTTGGAGATATCCTTTTGGAGCTCCTTACAATCCATTTTTGTTATAACTGTCCTAAAGAATTTGGTGTCATCCGCAAACTTGGCCACTTCACTGCTCACTCCTAATTCCAGATCATTTATGAACAGGTTGAAAAGCACTGGTCCTAATACTGTGGGACCCCACTATTTACTTCCTTCCATTGGGAGAATTCACCATTTATTCCTGCTCTCTGCTTTCTGTTCTTTAACCAGTTACTGATCCATAAGAGGACCTGTCCTCTTATTCCATGACTGAGAGTTTGCTCAGGAGTCTTTGGTGAGAGACTTTATCAGAAGCCTTTTGGAAGTCCAAGTAAACAATGTCTACCAGATCACCCCGTCTACATGTTTACTGATACTCTCAAAGAACTCTAAAAGATTAGTGAGACACGACTTACCTTTGTGGAAGCCATGTTGATTCTTTTTCACCAGGGCTTGTCCTTCTATATGCTTACTAATTTTATGCCTTCACCAATTTACCCAGAACAAAAGTTAAGCTAACTGGCCTCTAATTTCCCAGATGGCTTTTTGAAAATTAGTGTTACATTGGCCATCTTCCAGTCCTCTGGTATAGAGGCTGATCTTAGGGACATGTTGCCTATTTTGGTTAGAAGATCAGCAATTTCATATGTGAGTTCTTTAAGATGGATACCATCTGGCTAGGATACCATGGATGGATACCATCAGGATACCTGACACTAGGATGGATACCATCTGGGCCCGGTGATTTATTTGTTTTCAATGTATGAATAAGGTTGAGCACTTCATCTTTTGTCACCACTACTTGCCCCAGTTTCTCAGACTCCCTTCCTGAAAATGTCAGTTCTGGCATAGTTATCTGCCCTATATCTTCTGCAGTGAAGACAGATTAAAAGAATTCATTCAGCTTCTCTGCAATCTCCTTGTCCTTCAGTACTCCTTTAACTCCATTGTTGTCCAATGGGCCAACTGCCTCCCTAGCTGGTTTTCTGCTTCTGATATATTTAAAGAATTCTCTATTGTTGGCCTTGATATTGTTAGCAATATGCTCTTCAAAATGCTTTTTTGCATCTCTTATTGTCTGTTTGCATCGCCTTTGTGCAAGCTTGTGCTCCCTTTTGTTGTCCTCACTTAGGCAAGACTTCCATGTTCTGAAGGAAGCTTTCTTTTCTCTAATAGTACCCTTAACACTGTTCATTAACCATGCCGGCGACCTCTTGGACTTGGTGCTACCTTTCCTAACCTGTGGTATACATTTTAGCTGGGCTTCTATTATTGTGGTTTTGAGTGATCTCCAAGCATTTTGAAGGGATTTAATCCTCTTGACTCCCCCTTTTAACTTCCTTTTCACCAGTTCCTCATTTTAGAGAAGTTTCCTCTTCTGAAGTCAAATGTGGCTGTGTTGGATTTCCTGGGCAATTGTCTACTTAAATATATATTAACTCTGATAGCACTGTGGTCACTGTTTCCAAGTGGTTCAACAACATTTACATCCTGTACTAGGTCCTGGGTGACACCATTTAGGATTAAATCCAAGGTTTCCTCCACTCTGGTTGGTTCTAGGCACAATAGATTAGGGCATCGAGAAATTTAACCTCTTTGTTGTGACTGGAACATGCATTTATCCAGTCAATGTGGGGGTAATTGAAGTTACCCATTATTACTTTTGTCACTTCTTGTAATGTTCTAAAGAGCCCTCAGAAGGCAGAGTCCTGGATCATACATCACTGCAGCTATATGATTTTGGGGAGGTGTCACATAAGGGCAGAGGAGGAGGCCTCAGTCACACAAACTTTCCACTATGACCCACTTCTTGAGGGAGGGAAATCACATGACCAAAGCTTCTGTAGAATGAAGAGCCATCGGAGATGTCCTAATTCATATGTTACTTCCTTCCATATGGTTGCAGTGCTGCGTATACTCCAGTTTAGGGATTTTTTAAAAAATGAACTGGAGCAAAGGTGAGACTTAAGAATTATGCAGGGCAATCCTGTGCATATTTATTTGGAGCTAAGTCCTATTGTTTTTCCCCCTTCATGGATCACTGCCTTGTTGTGGTGAAGGGGCTTCCATAACTCAGTGAAGCCATAAGCTATGCCGTGCAGGGCCACCCAAGACGGACAGGTCATGGCAGAGAGTTCTGACAAAATGTGGTCAACTGGAGAAGAAAATGGCAACCCACTCCAGTATTCTTGCCAAGAAAACCCCATAGAACGTATCACAAGGCTAAAAGATATGACACCGGAAGATGAGCCCTTCAGGTCAGAAGGTGTCCAATATACTACTGGGGAAGAGCAGAGGGTATTTCCAAGTAGCGCCAGAAAGAGTGAAATGGCTGGGCCAAAGCCAAAAGGACACTCAGCTGTGGATGTGTCTGGTGGTGAAAAGAAAATCCGATGCTGTAAAGAACAATATTGTTTAGGAACCTGGAATGTAAGATCAGTGAATCAAGGAAAGCTGGAGGTGGTCAAACATGAGATGGCAAGATTGAACATCGACATCTTGGGAATCAGCGAACTAAAATAGACAGGCATGGGCGAATTTAATTCAGGTGACCATCATATCTACTACTGTGGGCAAGAATCCCTTAGAAGAAATGGAGTAGCACTCACAGTGAACAAAAGGGTGGGAAAAGCAGTACTGGGGTACAATCTCAAAAACGATAGAATGATCTCAGTACGAATCCAAGGCAAACCATTCCACATCACAGTAATTCAAGTCTGTGCCCCAACCACTGATGCCAAAGAAGCTGAGGTTGATCGGTTCTATGAAGACCTACAACACCTTCTAAAACTAACACCAAAAAAAGATGTCCTCTTCATCATAGGGGATTGGAATGCTAAAGTAGGAAGTCAAGAAATAACTGGGATAATAGGCAAGCATGGCCTTGGTGTACAAAATGAAGCAGGAGAAAGGCTAATTGAGTTTTGCCAAGAGAACATGCTGATCATAGCAAACACTCATTTCCAACAGCACAAGAGGCAACTCTACACATGGACATCACCAGATGGTCAATATCGAAATCAGATTGATTATGTCCTTTGCAGCCAAAGATGGAGAAACTCCATACAGTCAGTAAAAACAAGACCTGGAGCTGACTGTGGCTCAGATCATGAGCTTCTTGTTGCAAAATTTCAGCTTAAATTGAAGAACGTAGGGAAAACCACTAAAGCATTCAGGTATGACCTAAACCATATCCCTTATGAATATACAGTGGAGGTGAGGAATAGATTTCAGGGATTAGACCTGATAGACAGAGTGCCTGAGGAGCTATGGACGGAGGTCCGTAACATTGTTCAGGAGGCAGCAACTCAATCCATCCCAAAGAAAAAGAAATGCAAGAAAGCAAAGTGGCTGTCTGATGAGGCTTTACAAGTAGCTCACGAAAGAAGGGAAGCGAAAAGCAAGGGAGAAAGGGGAAGATATACCCAACTGAATGCAGAGTTCCAGAGAATAGCAAGGAGAGACAAGAAGGCCTTCTTAAATGAACAATGCAAAGAAATTGAGGAAAACAACAGAATGGGAAAGACTAGAGATCTTTTCAAGAAAATCGGAGATCTCAAGGGAACGTTTTGTGCAAAGACGGGCATGATAAAGGACAAAGAAGGCAGGGACCTAACAGAAGCAGATGAGATTAAGAAGAGGTGGAAAGAATACACAGAAGAACTATACAGGAAAGATCTGAATGTCCCTGATAGCCATGATAGTGCGGTCACTGAACGTGAGCCGGACATCCTCGAGAGTGAAGTCAAGTGGGCCTTAGGAAGCATTACTAACCACAAAGCTAGCGGAGATGACAGTCTTCCAGCTGAGCTATTTAAAATCCTAAAAGATGATGCTGTTAAAGTGCTGCACTCAATATGCCAACAAATGTGGAACACTCAACAGTGGCCACAAGACTGGAAAAGGTCAGTTTACATTCCAGTTCCAAAGAAGGGCAATGCCAAAGAGTGTTCAAATTACCGTACAATTGCGCTCATTTCACATGCCAGCAAGGTGATGCTCAAAATCCTACAAGTTAGGCTTCAGCAGTATGTGAACTGAGAACTACTGGAAATACAAGCTGGGTTTTGAAGAGGCAGAGGAACTAGAGATCAAATTGCCAACATTCGCTGGATCATGGAGAAAGCAAGAGAATTCCAGAAAAACGTCTATTTCTGCTTCATTGACTACGCTAAAGCCTTTGATTGTGTGGATCACAACAAACTCTGGCAAATTCTGAAAGAGATGGGAATACCAGACCACCTTACCTGTCTCCTGAGAAACCTGTACGAGGGTCAAGAAGCAACAGTAAGAACCAGACATGGAACAGCTGATTGGTTCAAAATTGGGAAAGGAGTACAACAAGGCTGCATATTGTCGCCCTGCTTATTTAACTTATATGCAGAGTACGTCATGAGAAATGCCGGGTTGGATGAATCACAGGTCGGAATTAAGATTGCCGGGAGAATTATCAACAACCTCAGATATGCAGATGATACCACCCTAATGGCAGAAAGTGAAGAGGATCTAAAGAGCCTCTTGTTGAGGATGAAAGAGTAGAGTGCAAAAGCTGGTTTGAAACTCAACATTAAAAAAACGAAGATCATGGCATCTGGCCCCATCACTTCCTGGCATATAGAAGGGGAAGAAATGGAAGCAGTGACAGATTTTACTTTCTTGGGCTCCAAGATCACTGCAGACGGTGACTGTAGCCATGAAATTAAAAGACGCTTGCTCCTTGGGAGGAAAGCTATGGCAAACCTAGACAGCATAATAAGAAGCAGAGACATCACCTTGCCGACAAAGGTCTATATAATCAAAGCTATGGTTTTCCCATTAGTAATGTATGGCTGTGAGAGCTGGACTATAAGGAAGGCTGAGCGCCAAAAAATTGATGCTTTCAAGCTGTGGTGCTGGAGAAGATTCTTACGAGTGCCCTGGACTGCAAGGAGGTCAAATCAGTCAATCCTAAAGGAAATCAACCCTGAGTGCTCATTGGAAGGACAGATCCTGATGCTGAAGCTCAAATATTTTGGCCACCTAATGCAAAGAGAAAACTCTCTGGAAAAGACCCTGATGCTGGGAAAGACTGAAGGCAAAAGGAGAAGGGGATGGCAGAGGATGAGATGGCTAGACAGCATCACTGATGCAATGAATATGGACTTGAGCACACTCAATTTTGAATTTTGAAGGAAGCCCCCCTCCGCTAGTGATTTCATAATTGAGTTCTGCACATCCTTACATTAGAGAGCCAAAGCGGTGTAGTGGTTAGAGTGTCAGATTAGGACTGGGGAGACCTGGGTTCAAATATCTATTCAGCCATAAAGTTCACTGGGTGACCTTGGGCCAGTCACCAACTTTCAGCCTAACCTACCTCACGGGCTAGTTGTGAAGATAAAATGGTGCGGGGGACACACAAGATCATGTACATTGACTTGAGCTCCTTAGAGGAAAGGCAAGACACAAATGTAATAATACATAATGTAATACATTAAACACATGATGACCCATTTTATGTGCTAATAAGCAAACCGCAAGGAAGCAATGAGGCCAACAAAGCAAAAGCCTCTTTTCCTTCTTGGAAGAAGCCCATATAGGTAAGGTTATCACAAACTTACCTATACAATATATGATATTGTAGAGTTGAAAAGGGTGCAAAAAGGGCAACCAGAATGATCAAGGGTTGGAGCAACATTCCTATGAAAAAGTGTTACCATGTCTGGGACTGTTTAGCTTTGAAAAAGTGCATAAGAGGAGGCCTGATAGAGGTCTGGAGAACATGGATAGTGAGAACATTTTCTCCTTCTCTCATAATACTAGAACCTAGGGCTATCCCAGGAGGCAGAATGGTGGGAAATTCATGACAAATAAAAGGAAATACTTCTTCATACAGCACATAGTAAAACTGTGGAATTTGCTACCACAAGATGTAGCGGTAGATGCCAACTAGGATGGCTTTAAAAGAGGGTTAGACCATGATAAGGACAGCCTTATCCTCCTTGTCATGGAGGATAAGGCTGTCAAGGCCTACTAGTCCTGATGGCTGTATATTACTTCTAGATTCCAAGGCAATATGCCTCTGTATGCCAGTTGCTGGGAAACACGAAAGGGAAGGTGCTATTGCGCTTATGTCTTGCTTGTGGGTTTCCCAGAAGCATCTTGTTGGCTACTGTGGGAAGAGAATGCTGGACTAGGTAGATCTTTGCTCTGATTCAGATTACTCTTATGTTGTTAAACTGCAGCTTCAAATCTATAGACATTTCAGTTGAACAGGGTGGATGGCTGACGTATTCTAGCTACACCCAGAAACATGCATTTCAAGATGCTGGTCTCTAAAGACTGAGTTCCCTCTGCATAAAACTAGGGCAGAATTAATTTGCTGTTCAAGCTATTCTATGTAATAGTAGATCCTCTATATAACAGTATAGTTTATTTGTGTTACTAGCAAATGTCTGGGCTACATATTTGCTCAATATAAGTAAATAATCTGGAACGTGTGTGAAATTTGTCTCAACATTAGTTATTTTTTGGTTTTCTATTTAACTCTTAAATTAAACTCCTTGACATGCATGAATCATTAAAGATTTAGCCCACAGATAAAGTACACCTGACAAATGTATTTGTAATGCTCAGTGTGATTAGCACACTCAGTCAATGCCTCTATGCACTGTGCCAGTGTGGGTGTTGGAAGCAACACATTAGCAGCATGCACTTTATACCCATTAGCAGATGCCCTTTGGTTGTCTCATGTATGGATAAGAACGCAAAGAGAAACAGCATTTTTAGAGAGCATCATCAAGCTCTGAACATACTCAAATAACATACACAGTTAACTGATTTCCCAATTTCTCCGAACATTCTTAACACATATTCCATGCCATACTGGTTAGGTACTAGAAAACTAACTCATGGAGACTGTCTCCCTTCTCACTCCCAATACTGTCGGCTGGTGAGGTTAGGCAGAACCACCAGTTGCTACAGGTTGATTGAGGGGCAAGGGGAACTCACACCAAGAAACAAGAGTGGAAGGGGGGCAGAAATCACAATCACCATCATAAAAGCACACTGTTCCCAGCAGGTTTGTAGCTCCTGCTCACATCACAGGCTTGTATCTGCACTGGGGCTATTCGCCAGTCAGTGAGTACACGGTTGCTGACTAGCAAATAGCCCCAGTGTAGGATTTTCTATCAGCAACTGAATCCAAGTGGATTTGTTTTCAGTCTGTTCAGTATCATGCATTCAACCAAATCTTCTGAACACTGGTTAAGGACATATATGCCTGTCCTTTCTGTTGATACTTTGCATTTTATGGTATTGTCCTGCCCTATGGCTTTAAACATGACCTTTGAATGTCATGTATTAACCAATTATTTTACAATAATTTTAATTTTGCTGAATACCAAAAATATCTCTGTAAGCTTCCAAAACTGCTTCCATGGCTTCTTATTTTTAATGTCAAAATTGGCATAACCTGACTTTTAGTAAACATTTGGAACTCACAATATATGCCTGCTAAATCTTACAGTATTTGTAAAAATGTGTGAGTGTACACACACACACACACTCACACACACACATATATATATATATATATACAGTCAGGGCCAGAAATATTGGAACAAGGATAACTGTTTTGGCAGTTGGCCTCTGTACACCACCCACATTGAAGCTGAAAGGAAACACACCCAGATGGGAGCAAAGTCAGGACTTTCAGCTGTAATTCAAGGGGTTTGACAAAAGTGGGGTACTAACCATTCAGGAAGTACAGCCGGTGGCATACACACACACCTGTTGTTGGTGGCTTATAAGTAATGGAACAAACAGACATCATTTCAAACTTAAGGATCGCCTTTAATACCTGGATGAAAATCCTTTGCAGTCAATGACTGCCTGAAGTCTGGAACCCATGGACATGACCAAATGCCATGTTTCCTCCCTTGAGATGCTTTGCCAGGCCTTTACTGCAGCTAGGGATGTACGAAAGTCACTTACCTTTTCGAAGGGTGACATTTGCGGTGGGGGGGAGGCGCTCCATCCCTCCCCCCCGAAATTCTGGCCGGGGGGGGGAGGCACTCCGTCCCTCCCCCCCCGAATCCTGGCCGGCTGGCTCCACAAATGGCAGTGGCCATAGCCGCCGCCGTTTGCGTCCCTGTAGTCAGCCGCGATAGGCTACGTAAATGTTTACGTAGCCTATCACAGCTGATTTAAAAGGAAAAAAACCCCCACGCGTATGCAAGTGGCGGCGCCCATGGGCGCCGCCATTTGCGTTCCTTATTTTGACATGTCTTAGTCTACGTAAACATTTACATAGACTAAGATGGCGAAAATAAGGGGAACGCAAATACCATAGACGCTACGCTATTTGTGTTCCCCTTATTTTCGCTGTCTTAGTCTACGTAAATGTTTACGTAGACTAAGACGTGACGAAATAAGGAACGCAAATGGCGGCGCCCATGGGCTCCGCCATTTGCGTACACGCAGGGTTTTTTTTTCTTTTAAATCAGCCATGATAGGCTATGTAAACATTTACGTAGCCTATCACGGTATTTTTTTAAAAATCTAGCCGTGATAGGCTACGTAAATCTTTACGTAGCCTATCACGTTTTTTTGTTTGTTTGTTTGTATGTTTTACTGGAAATGGTGGCAGCGGCAGCCGGTCGGAAGACCGGCCACCGTCGCCGCTGCTGCCGAACCACCGCTGAACCGCCGCCGGAGCCGCCACCGCCAGGAAGATTCGCCCAAGGTAAGTCCCGTCCCAGAGGGGGGGCAGGGGGGCAGACTGTTCCGCCACCGATTTCGGGGGGCTGAATGCGCTGGCATTCAGCCTCCCCAAGATTCGTGGTGAAATTCTCTGACATCCCTAACTGCAGCTGCCTTCAGCTGCTGCTTGTTTGTGGGTCTTTCTGCCTTCAGTCTTGTCTTCAGTAAGTGAGAAGCATGCTCTATTGGGTTGAGATCAGGTGACTGACTTGGCCATTGAAGAAGTTCCCACTTCTTTGCCTGGAAAAACTCTTGGGTAGCTTTTGCTGTATGTTTTGGGTCATTATCCATCTGCAATATGAAGCGACATCCTATCCGTTTGGCAGCATTCTGCTGAATCTAAGCAGAAAGTATAGTCCTATACACTTCAGAATTCATCCTGCTGCTTTTATCAGCAGTCAGGTCATCAATAAACACCAGTGACCCGGTTCCATTGGCAGCCATACATGCCCATGCCATAACACTGCCTCCACCATGTTTGACAGATGATGTGGTATGCTTTGGATCATGAGCTGTTCCTTTCCTTCTTCATACTTTTCTCTTCCCATCATTCTGTACAAGTTAATCTTTGTTTCATCAGTCCAAAAAATCTTATTCCAGAACTGGGCAGGCCTTTTTAGGTGTTTGCTGGCAAAGGCTAATCTGGCCTTTCGGTTCTTGAGTGATACCAGTGGTTTGCACCTTGTTGTGAAGCCTCTGTATTTACATTCATAAAGCTGTCTATTGACTGTAGGTGTTGACAATGACATGCCTACCTCCTCAACAGCATTCTTGACTTGGCTAGATGTTGTGAAAGGGTTCCTCTTCACTATGAGCAGAATTCTGCGGTCATCCACTTTAGTTGTCTTTCATGGTCTGCCAGGCCTTTTGCTGTTGCTGAGCTTGCCAGTTAATTCCTTCTTTTTCAGGATGTTCCAAACTGTTGTGTTGACCACTCCCAATGTTTTTGCTATCTCTCTGATGGGTTTATTTTGTTTCCTCAGCCTAATGATGGCCTCCTTTACTCACATGGACACCTCTTTGGACCTCATGTTGGGAGTTACCAAATGCAAATGTAACACTCAGAACCACCTCCAGGCCTTTTATCTGCTTGACTGGTCATGGGGTACCCAGGAAACAGGACACACCTGGCCATGCAGCTGCTTGTCAGCCATTCGTTCCATTACTTATAAGCCACCAACAATGGGTGTGTGTGTATGCCACTGGCTGTACTTCCTGAATGGTTAGTTCCCCACTTTTGTCAAACCCCTTGAATTACAGCTGAAAGTCCTGACTTCACTCCCATCTGGGTGTGTTTCCTTTCAACTTCACTGTGGTGGTGCACGGAGGCCAACTGCCAAAGCAGTTATCCTTGTTCCAATATTTCTGGCCCTGACTGTATATTCTCCCTTCTCCTATATCAACCTGCTTATTCACTATCTACAGATCAGAGCCTCCTGGTTGTCCCATTGCCTGCACAGGTACAACTGAGAGTAACCAGGGGGAGGTCCTTTTCTGTTGTGGTGCCTCACCTTTGGAATGCTTTCCCATGCTGTAGTGTGACAGGTGCCATCTTTGATGGCATTTTGGCACCTGTTGAAAATGCATCTCATTTACTCAGGCATTTGCTTATTTTAATATCTAGCTTATTATATTGTTTGGTTTTTATGTTCTTATCTTTGTGCTTTATATTGTTATTTTAATGAATTTTGTACACCACCCTGTCATTTGATAATGATAATTACATAATGATAATGAAATCACCCTGTGATTTGATAGTGTGTGTGTGTGTGTGTATGTGTGTGTGTGACTGAATCAAAACACCAACAAGTTTTCTAATATGAGTATACCATCATTAGATAATAGCAAGACATCAAATACTTGGAATAATTGTAGCATATCTCTTTGCAGGCCTAGAATGCCTTTGATCATTTTCAGCATAGTCCACCCTAAACATGCTGCTTCCAGGTTTGAATTGTAGCCATTCCCTTTTGTATTAATTGTCTTGGTAGCTTACAATTGCTGCCTACAGGCTGATAACAAATACCTTTCTATAAATATTCCATACAGCTTTGTTCACCTGTAGGTATATATTTAATATTTGTAAGACCAGAGCAAATAAGCAAAACAAAACAAACCCCAACATACTCCTAACTTGCTAAATTAATAGGACATTCTTGGCATTCCAGTTATTCCTAGTTTCTAAGGAGATTAAAATTTCATTTGCTGAATGATGTAGTTCTCTCTTTTGAATAGCTTGATAATAAAATATGTTTCAACTAGTTAGTTTCAGTTTCTTTCAGTTACTTTCAGTTCAGCAAACATTGATTTTATTTTGCCTATTTATAGCCTTTTTGTGCTGGCTTGTTATAGAAATCTCATAAAATCATTCCTTGAATATGGGCATCCATATAAAACTTATAAGTTTTAGGAATATTCTAAAGCAGTATTGCCCTTGTCAAAGCTACATGAGCATACCAGTGTGGAGGCATCGCTCCTGTGCAAACAGCTTTCCCCATTCATTTCAATGGATAGGCCTATTTATACACCAAAAGTTGATTCATACATTGAAATGAATGGGATTGTGTGTGCTTAAAGATCTCCATTCCCTCAAGAGGTTATTGGACAGAGCATATGTGTGAAGATAGTATTTCTTTATATCTAGACTTGATGTAAAGCTCATTAACTATATAATAAAGCTATTTACTATTGACTAAATCATCCCATTGTAACTATTTAAGGGTGGAAGAATCCAGGGTTGCTTCCACCCTAATACTGTTCTCTGGAATTGCCATTATTTGTTCACTCACTTCTTATGGAGCAACTACATGACACTGCTGTTAGTTTGTTGCATTCCAATATTTTCTTCAGTAAATACTGAATTATGGAGCAACTACATGACACTGCTGTTAGTTTGTTGCATTCCAGTATTTTCTTCAGTAAATACTGAATTCAGTAAAACAGTAATCTTCCTGTTTTTTCCCAGATGTGATTTGTGGCCTTGGGGGGGTGGGGGCAAGGAGGATGATAAAATACAACTACAGCATCAATCTGTGCAATGTGGACAGGCAAACCTCAAACTAAACTTGAAGGAGTCTATAGAGGCCCTATACAATAGTTCTTTGATACAGATAGACATTTATAGAACTATGGGGAGGAACATTTCTTTAAAACTTTTCAATTAACATTGCCTATGCATGTCCTTTCTGTACGGAAGTTTATCCAGCAAACAACTCCTAGACTGCTAAACTGATAAGCACTTGCAAGGTGCCCTGGATCCAGGAAGTGATCCATGCTTCCTTGAGAGATTGCTGAACTACTGATCTCTTTAAAAGAGACAGTAGTTCAGCCTCCCTTGAAGAAGCTGGGGTTAGATCCAGAGAACCTTAAACATTTTAGGCCAGTGCCCAATCTTCCATTTTGGGGCAAGGTGATTGAGCAGGTGTTCACTGACCAACTTCAGGCATTCCTGGATGATGCTAATTTTCTGGACCCATTTCATTTGGGGTTTAGGCCTGGTTTTGGGGTGGATATACTCCCTTAGTTGTCCTGTGGGATGACCTTTGGTGGGAGAAAGATGGAGGAGTGCATCCCAGTTGGTTCTCCTAGATCTCCCAGCAGTTTTTGATACCATGGTATCCTGGGGAGGCTATCTCAGTTGGGAGTTGGAGGCACTGTTTTTACAGTGGTTTTGTTCCTACTTGGACAGCTAGTTCCAGAAGGTGGTGCTGGGTGACCATAGTTCTGCCTCATGGACTCCATTCTGGCATCCCTCAGGGCTTTGTTTTGTCCTCCATACTTCTTAACATCTACATGGAACTGCTAGGAGTGGTTGTCTGGAGCGAAGAAGAACAGTGTCATCAATATGAGAGCCAGTGCGGTGTAGTGATCAGAGCATTGGACTGGGACTCGGGAGATACGGGTTGTAGTCCCCACTCAGCCATGAAGGTCACCGAATGACTTTGGGCCAGTCACTGGCTCTCAGCCTAAACTACATCATTGGTTTGTTGTGAGGATAAAATGGAGAGGAGGAGGATATGTATGCCACTTCGTGTTCTTGAAAGAGGAAAGAAGTTGGGATGAGAATGTAATAATAAATATAAATAAATATACAGATGGCATCCAAGTCTACCTCTCCTTTTCATCAAATGCAGGTGAGGCAGTGGCTATCCTAAACTGATGCTTCAACAGAGATTCTTTTAATAGGTGGGTCATTTAAGTGGCATTCAACCTGCTCTAAATGGGGTTGCACTCCCCGAGAAGGAACAAGTTCTTAGTTTGGGGATGGTTATAGACTCAAGTGGCCTTTTATCAACTTCAGCTGATATACCAGCTCTGACCCTATCTGGACAGAGATAGCCTGGCTATAGTTATCGATGCACTGGTAACCTCCCACCTGAATTATTGCCATGCATTATATGTGGGGCTACCTCTGAAGGTGATCTGGAAACTTCAAGTAGTGCAGAATAGAGCAGTGAGGGTGCTTACTGGGACTAGCCATTTTGAACATACTATTCCAGTGCTGCGTCAACTGCACTGGTTACAAGTCAGTTTCTGGGCCTGATTCAAAGTATTGGGGCTGATCTTTAAAACCCTAAATGGCTTAGGACCAGTTTCACTGAAGGAGCACCTTGTCCCATTTGTCCCTGCCTGATTGCTAAGATTGCCTTTGGAGGCTTTCCTCTGGGTGCCACTGTCTACAATGGTGCGATGATTAGCTACCCGGGAAAGAGCCTTCTCTATACTTCCCCCATCCCAGGAATGTCCTTCCCAGGGAGATCTGCCTGGCATCTTTATTGTATACAACTAGGCCACCCAAAAAAGAATAAAAGGATAAAAGAAAAAGGGACCCCCGTTGTTGCTGCCTGGTAAGCTAGGGAGGGGGTGCAGCACGGAGGATGAGGAAAGCCAGCAAGATGGCAGCAGGAGCTATCACCAGAGTGGGGAAGGCTTGGGGGGTGGGGAGGGCAGTATGGGGGTGTGAAGCATGGCAGAAGCAAGGGGGCAGGTGTTTTCTATGTACAGTATGTGTGTTTTTTCAGAGTGTGTGTTTGTATTTCTGTGTGGGGTGTGTGCTAGGTGTTTTGTGTGTGTGTTTTCTCTGTGCGGTGGGTTAATAGGCATTTTGTGTTTGCATTTTGTGAATAGGCATACCCCCATGGCAGCCATTTTGTGACAGTGCCCACAACACTTCCTTAATATTCCAAATGGCCAAAAAAGGTTGTAGACTTCTGAATGAAGGAAGCTTCGGGAGGGACTATAGCTTAGTGGTAGAGTACATTCTTTGCATGCAGAAGGTCCAGGTTCAATTTCTGACATTTCCAGTTGAAAAGGTCATGTAGCAGTTTGCCTAGAACCCTGGATCACTGCTACTAGTTACAGTAGGTAACACTGGGCTAAATAGGATAGGTCAAATAGTCTGAACTGGTATGGGAATGTTCAACAACACTGTGCTAATGATGCACCCTTAATGTGTTTTCACACACACACAGCCTTCTGCTAAGTACCAGCTATTCAGTCTACCATTCTAGACAAGGAAATTTAAAATCCATGTTTACAACTCAGTTAATGGAATTCTTTGTAATATTAACTCTCTGATTTTTTTTTTTAAAAAAACTGTTTTGGATGCAGTCTTTATAAATTTGCAGAAGCAAAAGTGATATGTACCATATAAGTTTTTTCCGAGTTCTTCTTCATAAATCATCATTTGGACAGTTAATTTGCTCCTCAGTGAAATGCTGTTAAAAAAAGCACTGTTAAATATACTGGGTATAAAGTAGATAGTAACAAGAGACATCTGAAAGTTGTAAAGGAAGAGGATTAAGTAATTTCTTTAGCTACCTTTGAGGATGCTGAATCGAGTAGGAAATGCAGCATTGAATTTTGGGGAGGGGGTGTTGCTATATCATGCAATAATCTGTGGCAAGGAAAATATTGCACCCCGTTATGCTCTGATCCTGTATCCTGCATAGCTACAGCACTCCTATAGCGACGACAACTATATTCTGCAAGTGGGGCAAATTTCCTGATCCTTTGGCCTGCCTGTTGGCTGCAACCCCATTATAAAAGTTTACTTTCAAACTTGAATTGAATATGATTGTTCTGATAGTCTATGATGGCCAAAGTGCCATGCAGTATCATTGACTTGTCTCCAGACCCACTACTGCTTTGCCTGTTCTCTGTGTACAAGCTTCGCATGATACTGGCTATGGTGTTGCCTCTGGAAATGGTGGCTAATATCCATAATTATATAATAATAGTGTTTACATGATACTCTTTCCTGGGTGCTCATACAAATCACAGTAATCTTTGTAAGGTTGTGGAAGATGATCCCTTGTTTGAATCATAGCAGATCTGCCTAGGAAGTTCCTATCTGCCTCAGTAGAAACAGGAAACATTTGTATCTATCTATTATCTTTGGGTCTTTATAAGAAGAAGGGATATTTGAGAGGAAAAAAACCATGACAAAGGCAATTAGTTATTTTAATTTTGCAAAGGTGTCTCAAAACCCACATTTTATCCCATCAGTGGCAGAAACGTTGTGCACATGTTATCCCATTCTCTCAATAAACTAAGTGTTGAAATGTGTTTAACATGTGAATATATTTATTTATGACATTTTTATATGCCTTCGCTACTCTAAAGGTGTGTTTTTCTCAAGAGATTGTTGATTAATGGCCAACATGTAACCTTTGATTAATTAGCTGATATCCTAGGATAATATCCTTGAACTTTCAGGTGAATTAGTATAAAGAGCCCCTAGAAATTAATTACCGTATATCAAAATCAGACATGACAAGAGTACGTGCAGATAGAACAAGTGGTGCCTTGAAGAGGAAACAAGACATTATCCTTGCTCTGTTCAAGAGGAACTGATGCAACAGAGGCTGTAGTTAAGGCTTCTTTTTATCATAACATTTTAAAGGTCTCCTGTGACCTTGATTTTTACCATAATGAGCCAATATGCTAACAATATCTGAACCATGATAGGTTTTGCCCCAGTGTATGTCTTCTTGCCCTCTTTCAGCCCAGTATTTGCCAAAATGATCAGAATTCCATGAAAACATGTTGTCATTAGACTGAAGAACTATATATGAATGAAAATAATGTATTATGACTATAGTTTTTTTGATACAGAATTAGTCTTTTATCACTTACTTTACATATTGTGCTGTTCATGACACATATGGGTTTTGTTATATATTTGCTCTGCTGCTCTGGTGAAGTAACTTAACCTATTTGGAACTATTTGAGATACTTTTTGTATAGTCTTTCTGCAGGTGTGTTATAAGGTTTCAGGAATTTCAGGTTCTACAAAAAGAAAAGAGTGCAGACATTATTTTTGTTAGCCATCTTTTAGCAATAGGATGGATGAGTGGGTGGGGAGGCTTAAGGCTTGCAGGGTTTACTTTTGTTTTTTACTAGAATCTCAAGATCCACTCATTTGTTTACTGCTGCCCTTCATAGTTTTACAGTGCAATCCTATATATGCCTACTCAGAAGTAAGCCCCATTGAGTTTGATGGAGCTTATTCCCAGGTAAGTGTGTATAGTATTGCAGCCTTAAGGATTTTATTAGGACAGTTGTTATTATGGTACTGTTGTATTTTGTGATCTTTGGTTTTCAGCCCAAGTGTTTCAATGTTTCAGTGTTACTGCTGGCTGGCAATCTGTGTTTTAACTATTATGTTTGTATATTGTTATAACTGGTTTAATTTATATATTTTTGCAATCTGCACTGTGATTTTTTTGTAAAGTGTGGGATATAGATTTATTAAATAAAACAATGCAAATAGTAGATAAATAAATATACCTTGTTCAAAAGGAATAGACCCAACAAAAAGGAAGTGGGAGAAATATATGCACCTGCATGAAAATCCATGAATCTGAGAATGGAAGCCCTATTTAAATATGTGGGTAAGGATAGAAGGAGTGATAAATAAAAGGCATTTTCCTGCTTGCATGTAGGGCTAAAGTATGGAGGGGGGATGAGGACATCCATGTAAGCCCCATCCCCATGTGCCTAGGGCCCAGTTACACCTTCGTTCGTTGAGCATGAAGGTCTGAAGAGGGCTTTTTAGGCATGTTAGTCCTATGTAGAGTCTAATGTGACTCCTATGTAGAGACCAATGTTAGTCCTATGTAGAGTAGACTCAATGAAATGAATCAGATTTAGGTTACGCACAACTAACTTAAGTCCCATTCATTCCAATGGGTCTACTTTACATAGGACTAACACTAGATATTACCTAGAGTTTCCACAAGTGCAAACTCTGCCTTATCAGAGCCTAGAGAGCTCTCTTCAGATCTTTGCACTCAATGTACACAAGTCTAACTGGGTACCAGGCACATGGGGAAGCTGGACGCAGGACTTACATGCACACCCACATCCTCTCCACATTTTAGCCCTGCAACAGCCTACAGGACTATTGTTCTGGCAGTATCCTATAGATTATCCAGCCAATTGGAAGACTTGGTTGATGCTTTCCTAAAACAGCTTAGAAAACATTAACAGAAGTGAGCCATAGTAGTGATGGGAGATTTCAACTATCCTGACATCTGCTGAAAATCTACTTCTGCTAAGAATGGAACGTCCATCACATTTTTTTACTTGCACTGCTGACAACTTCATCTCTCAGAAGGTGGAAGAAGAAACAATGGGATCTGTTGTACTGACTTAATCCTGAACAACAGGGAAGAATTGCTTCATGAATGAAAGTAGTGGGAGTCTTAGAGGAAAGTGACTGTATAATCTTGGAATTCATGATAGTGAGGGTTGTGAAAACTGAGCATAGTTGGATGTGTAGCTTGGATTTCAGAAAAGCCAATTTCAAAAAGCTCATTTCTCATGGCAAGAAATTCTGAAGGAGCAAACAGTTCAAGAGGCACAGGACATTCTGAAAAATGAGATACTGAAGGCATAACTGCAAACTATTGCCATGAGAAGGAAAAATGGGAGGCATCTAAAGAAACCAGTGTAACTGCCAAGGGAGCTCCCAGATGAACTGTGACGTTAAAAGAACATGTATAGCAGATGGAAGGAGGGACATATAAAGGAGGAGGAATACAAAAGAGTGGCCCAAACCTGTTAGGATGGGGTCAGGAAGGTTAAGGCTCATGAGCTGAAGCTTACATGAAGAGAAAGCAGAACTACTCTTATTCACCTGTCTTCTTCCCCAGGGGAGTTTTGTTCAGTCTGGGACAAGTAGAACAAACAATAAAAGGAGGGACTTGCAGACCTGAATAGGTAAGGAGATGGTTAGAGAACATTTAGCTACTTTAAATGAATTCAACTCTCCAGGGAAAGATGAATTAGACCCCAGGGTGCTGAAGGAGCTTCTGGGTGTTATTTCAGAGATTCCATATGTAATTTCTGAGAATTTTTGAAAAACAGGTGAGGTGCTGGGAGATCAGAGACCGGCAAATGTTGTTTCCATTTTCAAAAAGGAGAAATAGACAGATCTGGGAAACTACAGACCAGTCAGACTGATGTTGATACTGGGCAAAATTCTAGAATGGATTATTATGTTGTCACGTTGTGAGCATCTAGAAAATAATGTATTAATTAATCGGAGTCATGCCCCACAAAACCTTCTCTCTCTCTCTCTCAAAGAGTAACTAGTCTGGTTATGTAACTAGTCATGGGAATGCTGTGGACATAGCATATCTTGATTTCAGCAAAGCATTTGCCAAGGTTTCCTATGATAACCTTGTTGACAAAATGGTAACATGTGGTTTGGATGCTGCTACTATTAGGCGACCTTGGGGGAGGTGGGGGTGGCAACAGCCGAAAAGAAGCTCTGGCGTGGGCTGGTCCATGAAGTCACGAAGAGTCAGAAGCGACTGACCGAATAAACAACAACAACCCCTCTCTCAGCTATTTGCATTCCCCTTATTTTTGCCGTCTTAGTCTACATAAATATTTACGTAGACTAAGACGGCCAAAAATAAGGAACGCAAATGGCGGTGGCCATAGCCGCCGCCATTTGCATACCTGATTTTTTTTTTTTTTTAAGCAAGACATGATAGGCTACGTAAGTCTTTACGTAGCCTATCACGTCTTGTAAAAAAAAAAAACCCAACAAGACTGTAAATGGCAGCAGCGGCAGCCGGTCGGAAGACCAGACGCTGCCGCTGCCGCTGCCGCCACCAAAGCTGCTGCCGGAGCTGCCGCCGCCCGGAAGATCTGCCCCAGGTAAGTCTCATCCCGGGGGGATCCGCGGGGGGGCAGGGGGGCAGGCCGTTCCGCCACAGATTTCGGGGGGCTGAATGCACTGGCATTTGGCCTCACCGAGATCTGTGGCGGAATTCTTTGCCATCCCTAATTTAGTGTTGCAGCACCCCCCCCCCCCCGCTGGAACACTTTACCAATTGACATTAGAGAGGCCCCCTGACAGTTCTGACATTCAGACGTCTTCTTAAAACTCATCTCTTTGCACAGGGTTTTCCTGAAGTATAACCCAGCCAACTAAGGTTTGTAGCACACAGTAGAGTGTGAGCGGCTGATTAATTTGTATCATGTTGTTTTTATTGTTATATTTATTGGTGTTTGTATGCCATTGTATTTTATGTTCACTTCTTTAAAAAAATAATTTTACTGTGAAATTCCAACAAAACAAACACAAAAGAGGAAAAGAAAAATGTATCTACATAGATTTGAATATATCAGTTTCGATGCATGCCTATCGAATATGTATGTGCAAATACAGTTTTCTAAGAACTACTTTGATACCTTTGTGGAAAGTGGTATATAAAGTTGAATAATAAATAAATAAAATATGAAAAAAACACTTTTGTAAATGATAAAGTAGTGATGAATCTTACATAGTCTTGCATCCCTTACATAGGGATGGGTGAGAATTTCATTTCAGTTTGGTTTTGATAAGACTGTAACAACATTCACAGCTTTATTCATATTTGGGACAGAAGAATTTCAGATTTAAAAATATATAAACGTGTGTGTGGGGGGGGGACTGACAGATTTGCCCATTCAGGGCCAGGGCTTTGAGTGCTTAGCTCTTTAAATGTTTGGCTTTGAATCCCCAGGTATTCAGCCATGTTTGTGGTACTGAATTAGAGTTGCCACCTTTTTTTTCCTGGCAGGCTTCTCATTTTAAACAATAATATGGTAGGCGAGTGTAAGATGCATTCTAGCCTTTCCTTCTAGAACTCCACCTGGTCTTCCTCATGCTGAAGTGGGGCTACCATCAATTCTTATCAGAGTGAACAAGGAAATTTTATTTTATCTGAAAATATTGTTCAATATTTAGCTAAACATTGCTATTTAAAACAGAAAAATGGGGATGGTTGGGCTTTTCCTGTTTTGAAAGACTGGCTCATTGTTTTCGCTCCTTGGCTTCCTTTCATTTAAGTGAATCTAAGGTTAAAATTTGAGATTGGTTATATTCTCATGATGCTAAGAAAGATGTGGACACCATCTAACAAACAGGATTTAGTAGGCAGTACCATCTTCATAAGGTGAACGATATTTCTTTCATTATTTTAATCCTTGAGTCACTCTGAGCTAAGGAAGTCATTTATGGAATTACACTTCCAGACTATTTATTTATTTATTTATTTATTTATTTCTATACTGCCCAATAGCTGAAGCTCTCTGGGCGGTTCACAAAAATTAAAACCAAACAACACACAATAAAACAATTTAAAATATATAGAACATTAAAACCACAATATAACAATACAACCACAATAAAACCTAGCAGCAGTGCAGGAGTTTAAAATACAGATTTAAAACAGCAAAGCTAAAAATTTAGAAAGCTAAAATGCTAAAATGCCTGGGAAAATAAAAAGGTCTTCACCTGGTGCCAGACTATGCCTTCTTCATATTTGGATGGTATGCAAACGTTACCATATTTCAACATATTTGTATATGAAGGATCCCATGAATAGAGGATGTTATTCATTATATATTCTTCTGTGAATTGAGGAAAATATTTCTTGCACTTTTGTTGGGAGAAATGTCTGATTGAATATCTGGCCGTGCAAGTGTTGGCTGAGCAAACTCTAAGTAAACCACTTAGCGATATTTTTAAATATGGTAAGCTATATATAAATCTATTAAATAATAACAACAACAACAATACTGTGTAAACTACTTGTAGATATGGATTTTTATGTAACCAGTCAAGTAGCAAATGCCCTAAAAACTGTTGTTGTAAGTTGTGCACATGATAAATTGATTTGATTGGCTTGTTCAATCTTATCTTCTTCTTCTTTTGACTATCTCTTTTCCAGGAAATTGCAAGAATCCATGGCTATATGAAATAAAATTGACTGGCTGACTGACTGAGAGCTGTACCTATTACATTTGGCTGGTGTAGATGGGTGAGAATGTCATTTCAGTACTTTTTAATAAGAATTTACCAAAATTCACAAATGTCTTCATATTTGGGAAAGTGAATGCGAGCAAAAGCAAAACTGATAGGTTAATCCATCTCTAGTTATAAACCATCAGGTTTGACTTAAAACATGAGCCCACAGGCATCTCTACACCAGCCTAAAAACCTGCATTTAAAACAGGGCTTTCTGCTTCCGTTTTAAATGCAACAACTCCCTTTTTCATGTGCTTCCTTTCCCCTCCACTCCCTTCCCGCCCTTCTCCTTGTATCTGAGTTTTCCATTATCTTTCATTGATCTCACTCCTCTTCTTGCCGCTTTTATTCTTTTCTCGGGGGAAACTGAAGTGGAACACAACAGGGTAATTTGATAGCTCATTATCTGCAATCTATTTAAAAATGGTACAAAGGGCATTTAGTGCAGGAGACATCTTGAACGGTCACGCCATCATGTAAACAGCCCGCAAACTTCCGTGAAGGAGCAATCTCAATTGCAGGAAAAAGCTCAGTGTGAAGGAGCCCCACGTCTCGCTCTTGCACTTTTCTGCAGAACCATGTCTAACAGCCAAGAGCTCTCATCCTTCTCTCACAACCAAATGGAGAATATTGTTCTGTTCCATCATTTTACAATAATGATAAAGAAGCAAAGAAATCATATCAATAATCTATCAAGACTCAACCTACTTCTCATATAAGGTTATTTGATAGATTTGTTTGTCAGTAAATATAATGATTTGGCAATATCCTTGGCCTAAGATATAATTTTTATTTCCCATTATTCACATCTTTCCCAAGGCCAAGAATGTGCCAAAGCTTGATTAAACTGATGCTGTCTAATTTGATGGCTTTTTCTCCAAAATGATGTCACAATAAATCCGTATCAGTCATTGGACTGCAATGATTTAGCAATCACAGTGTGACGGAGAACTATAAGGCTACTTATAGATCAGTGGCAATAATTGTTTGTTCAATAAATTATTATCATTATTATTTATGTATCACCTACTGCTATATAAACAGAAATAAATACTCTTAAGGGTCCGGCCAAAAGGCTCACATAGTAAAAGACATAAAATGTATAAGGAAAGAAAAATGGAAGCGATAGGAAGTCAACAAGTTCAGTAGAAAGATCAACAGTAAGAAAAAGTCAGGGAAAGCTTGAGTAAAGGGAGAGGTCTGAAGAAGTCAGATGAAGGAGCAAAACAAATATCAATAGGAATTTCAAAGATAAAAGATCCAATGGGCCAGTACAAGAGAGAAAAGAACCAAGTTGTAGTTTAACAAAGAGACAAGGGCAGAGAGAATGGGAAGGAATGTATGACTGAAAAGGAAATGAAAGTTACATAGGAGCAAGGGAAGGACCACTGGCCCCACTCATCCACCTTCTGAGTTAGGAGCTTCACTTTACTTCATGACTGGGCCAGAGATTTAAAGAAAAGAGACATATCTCTGGGTTGTACCCAGAGTAAATCCAGCATAGCAGAAAAAGTACAAGTTCTGCTGGTGGTTTCCTTCTTCCTTTGGAGAAGTGAATCTAGGAATTGTACCTGCCCCAGAGTCAGGACCTCATATAGATCAAAGGGGTCAGGTATAGGAAGCTGCTGGCATCTAAGGTAATGTTCTTGAGCAGGCTAAAGTGAACCCTCTCATACCAGAGTTTGCAACACCTTCCAGTTTACAAATAAACACTAAACATTAAAAAAACAAAAACAGGAGCAGAAAATAACAGCACAACAGTAATCAAAATATTTAAAATATTCAAAGAGCAGGGGCAAATTAAAAATACCAAATTTAAATTATATATTTAAAGCCTTCCTAAAAGCTTAACAAATTAAAAGCCTTTCTAAAAAGGCTTCTGGAAGGTCATTAATGAGACCACCTTTCAAAGGAAGTTCCAGAGCCTAGGTGCAACCACCAAAAAGGCCCTCTCTCTAGTCCTAAGCATACCTCTGTGGTTGTTGGTCTTAAAAGCGGCCATCCAAAGAAGATCTCCAGGTGGGTAAGCTCATATGGGTGAAGTTGGTCCTTCATATCTTCTGGTCCTAAACCATTCAGGCATTAAGGTTATCATCAGCACTTTGTATTGTACTTGGTAACAAAGTGGAAGCCAGTGCAGCCATTTCAAGAAGGGAGTCACACTCTCCCTGCATACAGCTCCCGTTAACAGTTGGGCTGCTGCATTCTGGACCAATTGCAGTTTCTGAATGCTCTTCAGAGGCAGTCCTCTGTAAAGCATATTGCAATAGTCTGGATGTGATGTAACTAAAGCATATGTCACCCTGGGCAGAGTTGCATTCTTCAGGAATGGGTGTAGTTGGCACACCAGACTCAACTGGGAAAAGGCAGTCCTGGCCACAGCTGAGACCTGGGCATTCAAGGTCAAGGATGGTCCAGAAGAACCCCCAAACTAAGAACCTTCAAACTAAGAAACTAAGGACTTTCAAAGGGAGTGATTCCTCATCCAACACAGTCAGCTCTACGGACCAAAAGCATCTCCGTCTAATCTCGATTCAGTTTCAGTTCATCAGCCTGCCCTATGTCTAGTCCTTTACCATCTCCAGGAAACAGTTCAGAACCTTGACAGGACCTCACTGAAATGAGATGAAAAGGAGAGACAGAGCTGGCTGACACACATGACACCAAACCCCCAAACGCTGAAAGACATCCACCAACAGTTTCATGTAGATATTAAATAGCATGACTTGGTTCACCAAACCAGCGTGGATGCTCCACTTTACCCATGACTTTCTCATGAGTAAAGGAGGGCCTCTCCCTGGTTAATGGTATAGTCCAAACGCTTCAGGTGTCCATTGCACTGAAGCAAAATACTTTTCAGAGCTGGGCAATCACATAGATAAACCTTTTCTGAAAACCCCACAAAAGAGCTAAACTTGTGCAGCTCGCTCTGTCCCTGCCCAGTGGAAACTTATTACAATCTGTTTTTCTGTCCCTTCCTCTAGTAGGGGTCTAGAACCTCAGCCCTGGGGGCCAAATCCAGCCATTCTGGGGTCCCAATCTGGCCCTCTGGGGTTTTCCAGATGGCCATATCCCCTTCCCCTGGCTCTACCCCCTTCCCCCAACCACCGATCATTTGGTAGTTTCTGGCTTTTGTGCAGTTTTTTCCTATTTCAAATGGCTGAAATGGCTCTCCTAAGGCTTAGCTAATTGCAGTAAGAGTTTTAAACTAAAATATGCTGGTATTTTTGGCCCTGCCACTTTTGCCTTCAGCCCTGCCCATCACTGGAATGCAGTCTCTGAAAGCTTCTCAGGCTGAAATAATTTCTGCTCCCCTGTACTAGCTGATGAGTGTTGTCTTCCAAATGCAGGGGTGAGAGATTTCCAGGCATCGAGGAATGTTAATGTTATCTTGATAAGACCCTGAGTGGACGTTAAAAAATATCTGTAATGTTCATTGATGTCAGGGAACTATTTGTCCAGAGATAGGCCTGTTTACAGTAATCAAGACAAGCCAAACTTATAATACACAGATTAACTGATTGTAATGGATTATGCGATTACGTCAGGGGAGGGGGATAAATGTATTTCATATTTTTAATTATGCTGTAAAGTGTCATTAATCTTTACCGGAACTCTGCACTTATCAGCAAGAGGAAATATAGTCCAATCCATCTAAACGCCCATTTATGCACAAACATTCTGCCTTTGAAGCCATTAGAAGCAGTTACATAGCAACTGAAGGGCGGTGGGGTGCAAAGTTCATAGGAACCAAAATGCACTGGGTTTAATGAACACAGCAGTCAATACTCCCACATCTCTGCATATACATGATTGTATGGTTTGACTATATCTACTTGAAGAGTGGACAGAAATTGTAAAGGTAATCACAGAATGCAGCACAGAGAAGCTTACATACACATGGAGCAAAGAAGATGTAAACTGTAATCAAGGCAATCTAAGCTTTTAATGGAATTTCCTTTCCCTTCCCCAATCTTTGCAAGTTAGATTTGACTCAGTTGACCTTAAGCACTGTACATTGCCAAACTGCATCTTACAGTGATGTATTTAGACCTCAATGGCTGCATCTATTAGGTAACAGCAGCTTCAGGAGAGGACAACTTGGAGTGCAGATGTGGCAGGAAGTAACGCTTAACTCATGGCTTTTCGCCTATAACTCTTCCTCTTGCCATTCACTTCCTCCCCATGCCTTTTTCCATATGTGTGTTTGGAGGGTCAACACCGGTTTGGAACCCTCCAAGTTTAACAGGAGAATGGGGAAAGGAGCTGCAGAGGAAAAGCGGCAGGTAAAGCACTTGTGCCCTCACCCTGCACCCGGCTTGCCTGGCCACGGGGTGGGGGGCTGTTGCGGGTGGTGGGGGGAGGATGGGACAAGGGTGAAGGCCATTGGCCTTCGCCCCTGTAGTCTCCAAGGGGCGGGTCAAGCTGGCCACCATTTAGGCCGCGCTGCCCCGCAGCCTCCTCATTCCGGCTATTCCAGCTGGAATTTTGTTGGTGTTGATGATGAGTGTGAGGAGCTGAACAACAGAAGGACACATCTCCAAAGGCTCAGGTGGTGGTAATGGTGTGGGGGAGGTTTCCATAATTTAATTTGTCATATACTGGAAAATCAAGGAATCTTCATAGGGAGATTACTTGGTGCTTGGAACTGGAACCAGCAGTTTAACGCCACCAGCAATCAGATCCTAAGCATGTTGATTCTTTTCTGAAATTCAGTGGGATTTCTTTTCTAATACATATGCTTAGAATTGCATCCTAAATCAGGCAAGTGGAAAACTTGCTCATGCCTGTATGGGAAATTCATGCCAGTCAATGCATCAATTGAGTCAATGCCATACTGACTTTTGTACCTGTATCAGATAAATATACTGAATCTGATCCAGTCCAAGGGTGGTGTACCAGTATCCTACCTAGCATCACTTGCAAAACTGGAGTCCATGTCTCAGGTCACAGGCTATAGTCATGGATAGAAATGGCACATGATCAGAGAGGTGAGGACCAGCATCATTGGTGATGCTACAGGACAGAGGTTGGGAACCTGCAGCCATCCAGATGTTACTGGGCTCTAACTCCCATCATCCTTGACCATTGGCCATGTTGGCTGGGGTTGATGGGAGTTGGGAGTCCAACAATAGCTGGAGTGCTGCAGTTTCCCCCACCCCTACTATAGGGGATACTAAATGCATTTCTGAGATTTCAGGATGGGCATGAGTCTGCTTCTAGTCCATGACTGTTTGGAATTTGTTCAGTCATAAAACTGTTCCCTCCTTTTTTCTGCAATATATTTTTTAAAATGTATGATAATTATATGCACATTTTAATGCAATTTTTCTGTCAAATATGCATTTTGTAAGCATGTTCCCCTAATATATACATTTTTGTATGTCTCTTTTTGAGCCAAGTATTGCATTTCAAAACTTGGAGGTGCACAATCTGAAGGACAGTCCAAGAAGTGCAAATTAGATCAGTTTGTTCAAAAGTGTGCACCAAACTAATTTCTCCCACATCCCTGCTCAGACTGTACACTGCAGACTGAGTGCTGTGCCCAAGGAATCTCTTGCAACATCAGAAAGGATTCTGGGGCATATCCCTTGGCCTGCACAAGCAGCCAGTTGGGACCAGCCAAATGTCTTTTGCCAGCTTTGCCTCTGTCCACCACTTCCCCTCCCCACTGTGCATTTATTTGTACCTGAAAATGTTAGAGCAGCCTTCTCCAACCTGGTGCCCTCCAGATGTGTTGGACTACAGCTCCCAGAATTCCTGACCATTGTCCAATAAAGAAGATACAGGTTCACAAGCTAATTCATAAAGAATTCTGGAATATTTAATTATTTAATAATTAAATTTAAGAATATTTAATTATTTAATAATTAAAATAATAATTAAAATAATTTAAAATAAATAAATTCCAGCACAAAAATAATGGTCAAGATGACCTGGATGGAATCCAATGCTGATTTAAAGCCCTATCACTTTGGCCAGAAAGTTATTTGGATAATGAACAGGTATGAGACTGTATGATTCTAGGCCAAAAGTGTACTTAAAGTTTTCTCTTATCAATTAATGAGCAAAAAATATTGTATAAGGTATACACATCACAAAGCTTGATATACAGATATCTAGAAAAATTTATAGACTCAAGTTTAATTGGCAAATTTTGAGTAAGGAGTTACCTTCTCAAAGGTATAATTCAAAATTGATCTTATCTAGCCTGAAAGTGTATGCATAAGCCTTTTATGTACGTTCTAATTTTGTAAGAATGTTTAATACCAGTAAGATAATTAGGACTGTGAGCCCTAATTTATGGGATGGTAGATAATATTAGTTATGAGGTAATTTCTACACAAAAGAAGTATAAATATATGCTGGTTTTAGAATGCGCAAGCTTCTTATTAGAAGCTTACCAGGCCTGTGTACCTGTCAGCTGACTAGCCCATTCCGTATTGAGCAGGAAACTTGATCCTTAGAATGAGATCTGTCTTTTTTAGCTATCAGGACTAGAAGTTGAAGAACAAGAAATGGTTAAGAAATTCTATTTGCTTTTTAAGTTATGGGTGGAGCAATCCTATGGCCATTAGTTGGCGACTAGACGGCCACACAGGATATGTGGTTTTCCAGGAACCGACCTCAGACCCTATGCTCCGAGGTCAGTTCCTGGAGAACTAACCTTCCCCCCTTCTGTGCTGCCTCAGTTGGATGCTCCACACTAGGAAGAGGTTGGATGCTCCACACTAGGAAGAGGAGCATGGAGCAGCCAAAACGGGGTGGGGAAGGCAGAAATGCAGGTCTGACACAGGCCAGGGTGGGGAAGGCAGAAATGCAGGTCTGACATCTCCGAGATCGGAGGCAGTAGCCTATCCCCATAGGATTGAGCCCTAAGATATTTTGATGTGATGTTACAAGCATATGTCTAATAAAATTAAAATGTGTTAGACTGAGCTTACAAGAATGTGTGTAGATGTTGGATTCAGGGAAGATTTGGGGCCCAAGGAGTCACAAGTGGTGAGGACAACAGTGCTCCAGTTATAAGAGTGAGGGGGCTTGGCTCCCCTTATCTTTAGTAATGGCCCCTTAGCTACTGTTTTTAGAAGGCTACAGGAGGGGCCATGATTCGGCTAAAATTGGGAGAGGATTTTGTGAATTTCATTAAGGGGCCTTCAGCCCCCTAATCTGAGAGAGGAATGTTGGCTAGATGGGTGTGGTGGAGGAGGACTTCATAGAGAGAAAACGGGATAGATAAACATTAGTATTCTAAAAAGAAAGATTTCTAAAATCTAAATTGGGTATATTCTGGGGGGGGGGGTTACATTAATTATAGTCATATTAGTTTTTTAAATAAATTGTAGCCAGTCTCTTTTTTAATAATATCCTGGTTTAAAATAACAATCTGAATTTAATATAAATGTGTTAAAATCTACACCTATGTGTAAAGGAACCAAGGGGAAATAACTGACTTTGGAGGTTAAGGATGATAAATGGCACAATAAATCATGTATTGTATTTATTATTGTGGACTTCTTTCCGACTGGACCTAGAGACTAGAAGGTCATCACAGGCGCTAGGATCCATGAGATGACATCCTGTATCATCCATGGAGCTGATATGGGACATCCTATGCTATTTTATGCCCTCCAGCTACCTGAGCTCTACAGTGTGTTCACTTTTCAGAATTGGAGGGCAACTATATAGGCCAGTTGCTAACACGAGGTGAGGTAGACACAGGGAATTTCAACCCTGTTAGTTCTCTTGGACCTCTCAGCGGGTTTTGGTACCATTGACCATGGTATCCTTCTGAATCAGCTGTCTGAGTTGGGAGTTTGGGGCATTGTTTTACAGTGGTTCCATTCATACTTGGATGGCCATTTCAAAAAGGTGGTGCTCTGTTCAATGGAAATTATGCCAGAGGGTTCTGCGTAACACAGTTTTATATCTTGTGTTATTTAACATCTAAATGAAACTACTGGGGGAGGTTATCTGGGGATGTGGGCTGAGGTGTCATCAATATGTTCTACCTATCCTTTTCATTTAGTCCTGGTAAAGCAGCAGATGTTCTGAATCTGTGCCTGAGCCAGGTAATAGATTGGATGAGGGCAAATAAACTGAAGCTCAGTCCAGACAAGACAAAGGTACTGTTAGTGGGTAACATCTGCCCACTTGAGTTATCTTCAATTTGTTCTACATGGGATTGCCCTCCCTCTGAATGACCAGGTGCGTAGTTTGAGACTGCCCCTGAATCCGTCATTGTCACTTGAGGCTACGGATGCTAATCAAATCCTCACTGGATTAAAAGGACATCAGATTCCTAAGAATCTGACCTGCATAATCTGCAATAGACCAGCCAAATTTACATATAACGAAGCACTTTACAGACACATTTTGTGCAAATTATGCTAATTACAAATGTAATTTTCCTGAAATATGCAAATTGCCGCCGCAATGTGCATATCTTGCTGTTTTAAGAGAAAAAAATATAAAGCCAAAATCTGCAAGCCAAGCTGGGGGCTCTGGGGAAATCCATCAAGCCCTAAGAGGGCCATATTTCCCACCACGGACATCCCCCAGACCAGATTTAGGCGGATATGTATATCCCTATTTGAGGCACAGCTGCCTCAGTGGCCAGGAGCACATTTTATCAGGTTAGGCTGATATGCCAGCTGAGTGAGACCTTATCTGGAAAGAGATAGCCTAGTGACAGGTATCCATGCTCTGGTTACCTCCTGGTTAGATTACTACAATGTGTTGTAGTAAAACACTTCAGTTAGTTCAAAAAGGAGCTGTTAGGCTATGACCTCAGACTGGTTAATATGATCATGTGAAGCCAATGCCCTGTCAGCAACACTGGTTTCTATTCCATTTCCAGGCCCAATTCAAATTTTTGGTGGCCAGAGGAATGTCTCCTCCCATATGTACCTTCCCATACACTTAGGTCATAAAAGGCCTTGGGAGGCCTTCCTCCAGATACCCTTGCTGTAAGAAGTGAGGTGGGTGGCTACGAGAGAGCCTTGCCAGTAGCCTTCTCAGTCATGGCACCCCATTTCTGGAATGCCCTTCTCAAGCAGGCTCACCTGGTGTCTACACTGTTCTCTTTTTGGTGCCAGGCAAAGACACTTTCTTTTTCCCAGGCATTTTAGATTTTGGACTTACTGTATATTATTGCGATTTATTTTCCAGAATTTTCTTCTTTATTGTACTCATTGTTTTTATCCTGTTTTTATCCCATTTTATTGTTTATGCTTCCCTGTGAACTTTGTTACAGGGAGGCATATGAATAATATAAATAATATTTATGACTCTACTCACCTAACAGGATGGATATTTAATTTCTATGTCATTAACAAACACTATTTTTCCTAGTAATTACCAGCTCTTGTTCATGGAAAGTGCTGAATACTTTTACCTTATCTAATGCATAATTACTAGGAAGTAATTGTGTTATTTGGACTTTACTTATTTATTTCTTAACATTTATCTACCACCTTATCTGCTAAAAACCCATCAAGACTGTATGCAATAATCTAAAACAATAAAACTTTGCAACAATAAAAACATGAAAATTAAAAATGGTAAGGGCTCAATCCTATGGGAATAGTTGGCCATCTCCGAACTCAGAGGTGACCGACTATCCAATGTAGGGCAGGAGGAGCATGGAGGAGATCTTCTCCTCCACACTCCGGCCGCCCTGCATTTGCAGCTAGACAGCTGATTTCAGGTATCTAGCCAGGGCTCCTAGGAGCAGTGGGGGGAGGGGGGAGGTTGAATGGCACACTTCTGCTGTCCCTTCCCCTCTCTACCCCCAGGAATGCCCCCTTTTTGGCCGCTCCACACTGCTCTTATGAGCACGGAGCTGGGGACGAACTGCACAGCCTACAAGGCAGCAGGGGAGGGGAGTCGATTTTCTGGGAACCGACATCAGAGCACTAGCTCTGAGCTCAGTTCCCAGAAAACAAAAAATACTATGGCTTAGATGCTGTCTAGTGGACATAGGACTGCACCCTAAAAATATTAAAACATGTTAAACATTTTAAAAATAAGTGTGTATAGGATGGAAGTCTCAGCCCTCAAATAAGTGATATTTCTCACACATTTACTGAGAGAGCCAAACAGAAATATGTCTCTTGTCTCTAAGCAGATATATTTCTGCCATGCATGTAATCTGAATGTTTTGAATGATTGCTCCTAGGTTGTATAATGGGTCTAATTACTAACTGAAAATCAATATATGTTAAGTACTACAGCAAGCAGGGCATATGGATGCTTGTTCAGGAAATATATGCATTTCAAAATGGGAAATTTTAATAAATGACTTAAATTAGCCTTTTTTACCTTGGTCATTTAAATCAATCCACCATGGGAGAAAATATATAAAAATGGATGTGTGAATTACAAGTTTACTTGAACATGTAAGAACTTAAGAAGAACCCAAAGTGGCCAGCCAGACGCTTCTGGGAAGCCCACAAGCAGGAGATGAGTGCAATAATATCACCCTCCCACTCATGTTCCTGAAAACTGGTATACAGAAACATACCCATTATACAACCTAGGAGCAATCATTCAAAACATACTGACTCTAAATCTGGGGCTAATATATAGCAATCATGAATTTGTCCAATCTTTTAAAGCAACTTAAACTAGTCACCATCACCACATCTTGTTGCAGGGAATTCCTTAAGCTAGCTATGGGCTCTGTTAAGAAGTATTTCATCCATCCCGAATCCCACACCCATATATTGCTGGGTGGGTGGGTGTGTTTTTATTTATGAAAATATTTATATACTGCCTTTTGATGTACAGCAAATCATTAAACCCTATTCAAAGAGAGACCAAAATTAAGAACGGAGCTAAAACCCAAGAGAGTGGAACCATCTCTATATTAAAAACTATTCAAAGCCAAACAGAACAGAAAGATTTTCACCACCCACCTAAAACTGAGCAGAGATGCACAGTCATTAAGCCAACGTTGGTCCACTCTCTGATCTTCACAAACCTTGTAAAACACAGCTGTGCTGGTATAGCAGGCAGCATTCTAATTGAAGAAAAGCTTTCCCAGCTTAACTTCAGTGGGGGTTTTGTACCTGCTGTTTCAGTGTACAGCTCACCGTAGCACGACCATATCAGATTTTGGCACTGGAATCTCATTTTTATGTATGTGTTGTCTTTGGCCAATACAATAGAACTGGCTATAAAATAAAATACTTTAATTATTTGCATGCATCCGGAAGACGTAGGGAATTAGAGCTTTGGCTAATAGCCAATATAGAAATGTAATAATAATAATAATAATAATAATAATAATAATAATAAATTCTATCCTTTCATATATCATTGTTATTGTTAAATAATGTTCTAATATAAAAACAGTATAAAAATGAGCATATCACTCCTGGAAGTATCTTATAAGGCAACATCACACTGCTCATCTTTATACCAAGACAGCCACTTTAGATCTCTATTTCAGACCTTTGAGTTTTCATGATGTTTTTATATATCTAGACCCTGCTGCCTGAAAGGAAGAAGGAAGAGTTTGTTACTACAAATCTAGTACCAGAGAGTGCTGTGCAGCCAACTGTAAACATTTTAAATTCAATTGCCCTTATGCAAGTAAAGTGTATGAGAAAATTAAATAAAAATCAATGGGCCCATTTTGTATGGTACTCCCCACCCCACCCCCTGCTGTGGGACTTGATTAAAAATGCAGCCCTGGCTGAACAAATTTGCACCTTGTGTTTTGTCCCCACCCCCTTCACTCCCTCAGCTCCACTGCATGTGTGGGATACAGCCACAATGGAAGTATGTGGGCTGGCGTTTGAGGCACAGTATGATGCCTTAGTCAGAAAGGGACACTGCATGCACAGTCATCTATGCAGAATAATAGGAGGACAGGAAGGAGAGTGTGCAAAATAAAAGAGTATTTGATTGATTGATGGATGGATTGATTGATTGCATTTATATCCTGCCTTTTTTCCTCCAAGGAACTCAAGGCGGCATACATAATCCTCCTCTCCATTTTACCCTCACAATAACAACAACCCTGTGAGGCAGGTTGAGCTGAAAGTCTGTGACTGGCCCAAAGTCACCCAGTGAGGTTCCCATGGATGAGTGGGTACTAGAACCCGGATCTCCTGGCTCCCAGTCCAGCACTTTAGCCACTACACCACACTGGCTCTCGATGGGGGAGTGAAATACTTCTTATCCACAGGCTTGGAGTCATGTAAAGTGACTCTCACGGAGCTATACACACCTATAGGCCTGGAAATACAGCAGCCAGGTCTTCCCAGGGAGATGGCACCCACCACTTTTAAAGCTACATAGTCTATAGTCCCAAGGGAGTATGTAGGTGCTGCACCTTGTGCTCCACTGGCACTTTTGCACATCCTATCTATCAAGCAAACACAGAGTAAAGTCATGGCACCCATATTGTGGAAGGCCATGAAGGCAATGGTTAATTTTGAAATAAGAAGTGTGAGAGCTGGAAGATTTCTTCCCTAGTGTGAGATGTGTAGGAATACCACTACATCTGTCTGTTTCATTTTATTCTACCTTTTCACCAAAGAGCTCAGGGTGGCAATGGCATACACATTCCACACCCCTCTTATCCTGCTTGTAGGCAATCTACTTCCACTCTCTTCACTACATATTTTTATGGAACATGAATCAGCTAATATGGACTGCAGTCAAACTCATATTTGCAACTATGTGCCTGCAGGAACTGCAGGAATTTACTGAAAAGTAACAAAATGGAAAATATACAAATACAGGAAATGGCATGGAGATGGACACAGAAGTGTTGTGAGGTTATTATGTATTTGTCTGTTTGATAAATTTATATTATATACCTTCAACCAATGGAGTTCCCAGGGCAGCAAGCAATACTGTATTATAATAGAGTATACTGTAATAGAATATAGCAATAAAAACTAAAAACGTAAAATAAAATACAAGACGGAATAGCAAGAAAAAGTAATAAGTACTACTTAAAGCGCTGAAATGCCAGGCATCTGAATAACATCAGTGTAGATCCCAGGCGAGCTCCCCTGCAGAGGGTGTTCCAGAGGTAGGGAGCCACCACTGAAAAGGCTCCAACTCTCATAGCTGGCTGCTGTATGACAGGAAGTGCGGGCCCCTGGAGAGAACCTCAGATGATGATCTAAGTGACCAGAATGACTGGTACAGGAGAAGATGGTCCAGTAAATAGCTGCATCCCAAGCCATTTATTTATTTATTTATTTATTTATTTATTTATTTACATTTGTGTCCCGCCCTGTATCATTAAGATCTCAGGGCAACTACAAATAAAATCAATTTAAACAGTATAAAACAATAAATAATTTAAACAGCTAAAAGCATATTAAACCATTAAACAAGGTAAGACCAATTAAATCTAAAACAATAAGAGTGCAATCCTAACTAGATAGGTGGCCACCTCTGAACTCGGAGGTGACTGCCTATCCTAAGTAAGGCAGGAGAGGCACCAGGGGGATCGTTCCCTCCGTGCCTCTCCTGCCTTGCTATTTTTCGCTATACAGCCGTTTTCAGCTGTCTAGCAGCGGGGGGGGGGGCAACCGTGAGAGGAAGCTGCCACTAGACACATTGGATATGTCATACGCGCAGCTCCACTGTCCCCACCCTGGAATGCCCCCCCAGAAACTGACCTCAGAGCATGGGCTCCGAGGTCGGTTCCTGGAGAAGAGCATATCCTATGTCCCTCTAGACGGTGACTAGTGGCCATAGGATTGCTCCCTCCGACAGTTAAAACAGTGTGCAACTTTAGGGAATTCAATTAGCCCTTTGGTGAAAAGCCATGTCTTAACCTGGAGCCAAAATGAAACCAACGTCTGTGCCAATCGGACTCTCAAGAAGAGAGCATTCCACAACCGGGGTGCCACAGCAAAGAAAGGCCTCTCCCATGTCTCATCATAGTGTATGTCTTGCACTGGTGGGATGCAGAGGAGGGCTCTTCCAACAGATCTCAATCCTCGGGCAGGCATATATAGGGGGAAGCGCTCCCTCAAATATCAAGGTCCTAAGCCGCTTAAGGGCTATAAAGGTTAAAAGAAGCACTTTTAACAGAGCATGGAAAGCAATCAGGAGGCAACGCAGATGTTTCAAAATTGGTGAGATATGGCCTTGTAGCCTGGCTCCCATTTGTCAGGGTTGGATCTGAGCCCATAGAGTCCCAAAGCAGTTCTGATTCTGAGGAAGAGATACAATCCGTGGGAGACGAACCCGCTCATTTTTCAGAGGCGCAGCTGGAGGGAGAGCCCCCCCCGCTCACATTCCTAAGAGTGACAGTGACCCTGGCAGGGAGAGGGAGGGCCAACTTGAGCTTCTAGACACGAGATGCAGGCACAGAGACAAGCAGGAGGTTGTGAGCGCTGAGAGGAGGTGCTCAGCCCGCTTGGCACAATGACAACAGCTGCGCCCCGCTGCCCCATGGGAAAGGGGTGGACTCTCCCCTCCTACTCCTTAAGTTCAGAGGCTTGCCACGCTTTTCCTCCAAACGGAGACCAACTGACTCCCTAAGGCTAGAATCCCCTGGTAGGCTGCTCCTTTGAGTTTTCCACTTAGGCTCAGGCAATTAGCATCTGTAAGCATCATTAGGTTGAATGGAAATAAGGCCTTGGAAAAGAGCCCTTTTGTCTGCGTGTTGATTCTAGCTATTTGAGGATTACAGAAGGCAGCAAGGGCATTCCTGACAGCCATTAGCAGTCTGGTCACAGCATTCTGGACCAGCTGCAGTTTCCCAACTGTTTTAAAATGCTCCACATTACAACAATAACCCAGTCTAGAAGTTACCCAGGCATGGCTGAACATGGCTAGGATAGTAAAAGATGAACTGGGCTGGGAGCATGAAAAAACAGACTTTCACACATAGAACTAGGTATAAGCCCAACTCCACATTATATTGAATTCACATTTATTTGTGTGACTTTTTTTGTAAATCATCCATGGGGGCCACAATCTGGATCAGGACCACGGTGTAGGTTGTATACAAATTTCTTTCACCTGCATGCAGGTTGCCACTTTTTTTGGGTGGGGGGGAAATCACCTCTTTTCCTGTCTCCTAGCTGAGCAGAGGAAGCTGCTCCAACTGTTCCAGGGGCTATAAAAGCAAGCAAGCTTCCAGAGAGCGAGTGCTCAGAGAGAGCAAACAGGGAGAGCAAACAGGAGTTTGGCAGGGCAGTTGCAGCAGAAGAGGAGGCAAAGGCAAAGCAGTGAGTGGGCTGGAGTAAGCCCAGGGACTTTCCATTCTGAGTCACCGTGCGCTCACCATGTGCTCCTGAGAGCTCCAATTGAATTGAAGGGGCGTGGCCTGAGTACTCCCAGCAGATGTGTGGGTGGAGAGTTTCAGTCTGTTTCCTGTCACCTAGCTGAGCAGAGCAGAGGAAGCTGATCCAGCTGGTCTAGATAAAAGCAAGCAAGCTCCCAGAGAGCGAATGATCAGACAGAGCAAACAGGAGTTTGGCAGGAGAGGTCAAGGGGGAGGTCCCTAACCTTTTTTTTTTTTTTTCCTTATAACATACACTTCCATACCATTCGGACTCTGTTGTAACCTCTACTGAATAGAGGACAAAGCATAGGCTATCTCAGTACCATCAGAAAGCTAGAAACATAAAGAGAATAGAGACTATGGAAAGAAAAGACTCTCCAGTGGTGGTGACCTGCAAGGTGTGTGCAATGTTTGATTTCTTGCCTGAGATCAACATGGTCTATAGGTGCAACACATGCAAGTTGATTACACTGCTGGAAGAAAAGGTAAGAGGACTGGAGCAGCGAGTATTGACCCTCCAGGGAATAAGGGAAGATGAAGAATTCTTAGACAGAATGGTGGAACTGCAGCAGCAAAGCAAAGTACAGAAACCAGAAGAGCAACAGCAAGCTGAGGCAGAAGAGGAAAATGCTGAGGCAAGCAAAAATGAAGTAGAGGATACTCCTTGGAAAAGGGTGACAGTTAGGAGCAGAAGAACTAGAAGCCACTCTGCACCTAGCTCAAAGTGGGCTAGATTAAACAACGATCCTGTGGATCCACAGTTGGCTACAAAGTCGGACTCAAGGAGTGCTTATCAATGGGATCTTCTCAAATTGGGGAGAGGTAACGAGCGGGGACCATAGGGCTCAGTCCTGGGCCCAGTGCTCTTCAACATAGTTATTAATGACTTGGAGGAGGAGGTGCAGGGAATGCTGATCAAATTTGCATATGACACAAAGTTGGGTGGGATAGCTAATACCTTGGAAGAGAGAAACAAAATTCAAAGTGATCTTGATAGGCTGGAGTGCTGGGCAGAAAACAACAGAATGACATTTAATGCCAAGTTCTGCACCTAGGAAAAAGAAACCAAATGCACAGTTACAAGATGGGGAATACTTGGCTCAACAATACTACAAACAAGAAGGATCTTGGAACTGTTGTAGATCACAAGCTGAATATGAGCCAACAATGTGATGTGGCTGCAAAAAAGGCCAATGCTATTTTGGACTGTATTAATAGAAGTATAGCTTCCGAATCATGTAAAGTACTAGTTCCCCTCTACTCAGCATTGGTTAGCTCTCATCTGGAGTACTGTGTCCAGTTCTGGGCACCGCACTTTAAGAAGGATGCAGTCAAACTGGAGAGGGTTCAGAGGACGGCAACAAAGATGATCAGGGGACTGGGAACAAAACCCTATGAGGAGAGACTGAAATAACTGGGCATGTTTAGCCTTGAGAAGAGAAGACTGAGGGGAGATATGATAGTACCCTTCAAGTACTTGAAAGGTTGTCACAGAGAGGAAGGCCAACATCTCTTCTCCATCATCCCAGAATGCAGGACATTGAAGAATGGGCTCAAGCTACAGGAAGCCAGATTCTGGCTAAACATCAGGAAAAACCTCCTGACTGTTAGAGCAATATGACAATGGAACCAATTACCTAGGGAGGTGGTGGGCTCTCCCACACTGGAGGCATTCAAGACGAGGCTGGACAGCCATCTGTCAGGGATGCTCTGACTTGGATTCCTGCACTGAGCAGGGGGTTGGACTCGATGGTCTTGTAGGCCCCTTCCAACCCTACTATTCTATGATTCTATGTCAATATGTTGATAGATCCTAAATGTCAAGTCATTTTTTAGTTGAATGCAATATCAAGAAGAGGATCTTTTGCATAATTCTGCTCCAATTGCTCCAATTATGACTCTCTAATTATGTAAGCAGGCAGCACTGTTTTGAAAGATGCCATTGCATTCAGATTACAAGCACCTTGGATACCTGTCACTCCATGTGTCAGATGATAGCACCCCTTACAAACCCAGCTGTGAATCAAGAAAGTACTCAAAATGAATGCTGAAGCTCCTCCACACTTGGCATCTTTCAGCATTTTGTTAGATTGCTCTAGCTTTGTTCTTTTCCCCTGCAACATCCGCTGTGAATTCACATTGTTTTCAAAACTGGAAACTAATTAACACTCCATTGTGGCACTAGGCAAGTACACCTCATTCATTACAGTACTGAATGGCTTATTGCCAAGTGAACTCACATACAGTCCTGTTTGCCCTTTTGCAGACATGAGACAGGGGATGTCAGGCAGAAAGGCTAAGGTTGCTTTGCCTTGGATGGAACAGTGCAAATGTGAAATGAAAATAGGTACTGCGGCCAAACTATTACTCTCAGGTGCAGAAGTGAGCCCCATTAATTCCAATGGGACTCACCTTTTCAAAGTGTTGGCAGTATCCTATGCTGCCTATGTGCCAGCAGGATGTACCACTAGCACCCGCACGACAGGGAGCTAGTGGTTTTAAAAGCAACCTGAAATAAGCAGAAACGTTTATTTCTGGAACAGAGCAGGTCAGCATAGCTCGCAGAAGGAAGCTCCATTGATCTGTCCTGATCTGGAAATGAGCATTTCCCCTCATTTCCAGAGTTAGTTGCAGAACTGCTAGCTCCCCGTTGCGCTAGCAGTGGGTCCTGCTGGTGCAATGATGTGAGTGAGAGTGCAGCAGTTCCGTTGATACTGCCCTGCGTGATCAATTTGTTGACAGAAGGACACATGACAATTAGTTATAGATGGAAGAAAGTTAATCCATCCACAACTGATGAGTGGTGTATAAGGATGAGGGTTATGGGTCTTATGATGAAATTGACCAATAAAATAAGGATTAGAGAAAGGAGGTTAATGGGCAATTGTTTAATTAAAATATGGGAGCCTTTCTATTCAGTATGGAATGGAAAAGTTCAAATTGCATTTCAGACATATTCCTTATTAAAAATTATTTAATATTAGCTTGGTCATAATGTAAATGGGCTTATTTATTTCATTATTATAGATGTAATTATTATCATTATTTATTATTTTCCTATTAATATTTGTTATTTGTATCTTTACTAATATAAGCCCTTTTGTCATATTGTTACCGTTGTTAACTTTTGTTGTTGTTGTCAAAATTCTCATAAAGATAAACAGGCAAAACACAAACAGAAGCCTTATCACCAACTTCCCCCCCCCCTTACTTGTGAGGAATCTGAGGACTGAATAGAGAAATAATAATAATAGGCCTCCTATTCTGAGTGATGGCTGGTGCACAGGCCAAGAAAAGTGGGGGGGGGGGCACAGTGGCCCTATGACACTCCCTGCACATGAGCCAGGAGGACTCATGTTCAGGGGTTCCTTCTTTAAAAACAAAACTATCCATAGATAAGAACTTTACAAATGCAGCTATTATCCCCATTTTGTGGGCTGAAAAACTGAGAAAGAGACATGATATGAAATGACCAAGGAAGGTAATAGAAGAGGCTAGAGGTAAAGAAGAGAGGTCTTCTTCCAGTGTAGATCAGATTGGTGAAGCTGTTTACTTCATCTCAAAGACTTAAAAGCAATTAATTTTAAAACAGCAATACAGGATGACCCAGTTTTTGAGATAATGACTTCTTGAATCGATACATTCATCTATTATATTCCTGGTTTCTTCCATAGAACTCAAGGCAGCATACATAGGGGTGCTTCCAGACTGGCAGCCTTTAGCACTACCCAATGCTCTTCAGTTGTAGGCTACATGAAGAATTGTAGCTGCCATACTTCAGTGGGTAAATAGTTTTTTCTGTGTCTACATCCCACTCTGTCCGTCTGCACCAGTGGGCATGAGAGAGCTGTGCAAGCAGGAAAGGGGCAGTTCACCAAAGCACACCATTTTTAAAATGTTTTTTCAGTCATTTTTAAAATTGATGTTTACATTTATGCTAAACTGTCTTTTTTATTTAAGAGCAATTGCACACAAACATTTCCTTTTTAAAAGGTTGGAGTAAATATTTGGTCTACCATAAATTTAAAGATTATGGAAAATGTGCTTCTAAAATTATACCAGTCAAAAGGGCAGCAGTTTTTTAATCAATTTTAAAATTTGTTCTAATTTTTAAAAATAATTTCAATAGTTTTATAAATATGACTATTTAAAAAAAATAGGTGAAAAGGCATATTAGTGCAAAAAAAAAAAGATTGGTTAACATACTAAGATAAAATGGTGCTATCTGGAATAGTAATTGTAAAGGTGTGTTGAAGTGTAAATGAGAGGCAATCATCTCACCTGTCTGATACATCACTACCACATCAAAACAATGCTTCTAAAAAAAAAAAAAAAGTAGGGGAGAGATGGAATAAGCATAGGATGCATGGGTTGTGCTACTGCTCCAATCTTTATACACACAATAAGTCACTTTTTTGTGACTGAATAACGATAGATGAAAGAAGCACAGGAAAAAGTAAGTGGTCAAAGCATGGCAATTCTACAGTATTTATTTATTTAAAATATTTCTAGGCCACCTTTCAGGGTAGGAGCCCTCCCAAGGGGGCTTACAACCATGAAATTAATCATCATCATCATCATAGATACAGTAAGGAAACAGCCAACATTCATAAAAATAGAAAACATAAAAACATAAGAAGAGCCATGATGGATCAGGCCAAGGATCCATCTAGTCCAACATTCTGTTCACACAGTGACCAAGCAGTTGCCCATGGGAAACCCACAAGCAGGACATGAGTGCAACAGCACCCTCCTGCCCATGTTCCCCAGCAACTGGTGGACATAGGCTTACTGCCTCTGATACTGGAAGTAGCATATAGCCACAAGGACTGATAGCCATCGATAGCCTTCTCTTCAAGGAATTTGTCTAACTTTCTTTTAAAGCCATCCAAATCTGTGGCCATCACTATATCTTGTGGTAGTGAATTCCATAGTTTGACTATGTGTTGCATGAAGAAGTGCTTCCTTTTATCTGTCCAGAATCTCCCACCAATCAGCTTCATGGGATGACTCCAGGTTCTAGTATTATGAGTGAGGGAACATAAAAAGAATACCAGCATAAAACATCTGGTCTAGACAGTCGTAAAAGCCTACAGTAAAATTGCAGCTACAGTCCAGAACAGTCTGGTAAAATATAATCAGGGAAAGCCAGAATCAACAAGTCTTCATCACACGGAGCTTTTATCCTGCGATTGAGATTGCTCCTTCATGGAAATTTGCAGGCTCTTTACATGATGCCATGATCCTGCCATGACCCTCCTGCACTAAATGCCTTTTGTTCCATTTTTAAATAGATCGCAGATAATGAGCTATCAAATTACCCTGTTGTATTCCACTTCAGTTACCTCCATGAAAAGAGTTAAAGAGGCAAGAAGAGGAACAAGATCAATGAAAGATAATGGAAAACTCAGATACGGGGAGAAGGGTGGGGGAAAGGAAGTGCATGTAAAGGGAGTCAGTGGTGATCTTGCATTTAAAACAGAAGCAGAAAGCCCCGTTGTAAATGCAGGATTTTAGGCTGGTGTAGAAATGCCCTTTAGCACCTTCCTAAAAGCCTATGATGATGGGGCCTAAGGGACCCCAGATGGCAACTCATTCCAGAGGTGTAAGGCAACTGTAGAAAACATCCTCTGTCATGTATTTCCCCTCCTAACTTCCATCAAAGATTGGCAAGTGAGACATTAGGCCCTACTTTAGAAGCACCCAGGATTTCCAGAAACTGTGCAGATCTAGACCTGTTTAACATCCACATAGGTGCTGTATTATGGGCCTTCTGATCATGCCCTGGGCCCAAACATATTTCATTGATTGGAGAAGGTTATGTTGTAATTACTTATCCATGTAACTTTTCCTGAAACAACCTCATCAGCAGAATTTTAGGTTGTCATTGAATTCACCTTGCTGAAAAGTTACATTGAATATCTCATCTGCATGCCCATGAGATGGGATCTCATCTGCATGCCAGACTTTAATAGAAACCCTCTGTATGTTTACTCAGAAGTAAATCTCACTGTGCTCAATGGGGCTTACTCCCAGGTAAGTGTGCATAGGATTGAAGCCGCAATGTCAGAAGAGGTCCCAAAAACTGTTTTGTAGTTCCCATGTGATATTATATTATGTGCTGACATAGCTCCAGTGAATTCAGTTTCCTAGATAATACCTACACAGCTCCCAGAAGCTCTGGATGAAAAGCACCAGCATTTTACTCATTCAGAACTTTGTGCCAGAAATGCCTCTAAACAATGACATTTTTGCTTTCCCCACAGTATTCATTATGTTGTTCCTGCCACTTTAATGTAGCAATGACAAAATATAGCTTTCCTATTTGGATACCAATTTTCATTTTCATGGCTTCCTTATAGCTTCAGGCAGAGGGAAAGCTATACGTCAAACAATAGCACAGGGTCTAATATGGCCAGGGATCCAATTCCAAATGTGGGGAAACTTTGAAGGCTGCCTTTAGACACAAGACTGCACATTTCCCAAGAAATTCATTACAACCAGCTGCTCTCTGTCCTTTGTCACACAAACTTCTAACCCTGTACTTTCCTTCAAGTATTTGATTATTGTGAAATGCATAGTTTTTCATAATGGTGACTGATTGTCAGAGCAAAACATTCATTGACAGTCTTTCCCTGCATTTCGATTTCTCCACCTATCCATAACCCCATTTTCTCTGGGTGTTTAAGCAGCTCTCTTTCCAACACTTGACTTGCTTCAATCAACTTTTTGGTGAAACTGTCCCCTGCCTCTATCTTATCCTTCCTTCCTTCCTTCCTTCCTTCCTTCCTTCCTTCCTTCCTTCCTTCCTTCCTTTCTCTCTCCATGTTCCAGCTGTAGTAAGTCTACAATTCTTCTACTGTGATATTATCTGAAGAGCTATTCAGCTTATGAATCCACACTCAATGAGCATGGATTGTGTGCATTCGCCCCAAGCCTGAATTCTGTGTGTTTTGAGACAAATCTCTGAACAGAGTGTACTTCTTCTCTGCCACTTCAAATATTCCATGAATGTGGCTTTATACTGATTAGAATCCATTTAGCGGTCTAGAGGAATATGCAGAGATTAGGTGTCATCCTCCTCCCCACCCCCACTGACACAGTCATTGAAGAGTGTGTCAGTCAAAAGAGTGTGTCAGTCAAAAGAGTGTAATCCATTATTAGGTCTCAAATTGAGCCTGGTTTCTTAAGATGGCAGTGGCAGTCACTTTACCCAGCACTTCTCTTTTCCATGTTGGGCTGCCACATTGCCTCCTGTCCTTACTGTTGCCTGCAACAGCAACACCATCACCCCACCAAGTCCTGGTAAGCTTGTGGGGAGGGGCACCAAGACAACAGCAAGGATTGCTGACGGGCACCTTCCCCAGAGTCCCTCAAAACTGGTGCCAGCCCTGGCTTAGTAGTTCTCTTCAGTATAACACCACATTCATGGAACAGTTGAAGTGGCAGAGAAGAGTGTGCAACTGAGCATGAACGATATACATTTATCTCAGTGCTAAGTTGTAGCAGCCATTTTTACTAAGGTACATGCCTTCTACATCAAGATCAGAAGGTGTAGTTTCCATGCAGGCTTGAATGATGACAACTCTCTCCCTCACTTTCCCCTGAAAATAAATTAACCAACTTCCACAGCCTTAAGATAAAATACCCTATATTTAAAATATCCCTGCCAGAGACATTCTTACCCAAACTTTTCTCGGCAACCTCCACTGGAGAAGATTGTACAACCTCCCTGAACTCAGAGCTAGTTCCCAGGAGCTGCAGTGCTCAGGCAACTGTCAGGAGCGCCCTAGCAGCCTCTTTCAGTAGACTCCAATAGCCAACTCAAGACACAGATGGAAGGTTTCTTTTCAAGGCTTTAATCCTTTTACAACTTAATGACTCTTTCAGATGCTAATCACCAGCGACTAAGCAAGGAACAGCAGAGTGGCCTATGCGCTGAGGTAGGCAGTTGATCCCTGTTTGAAGGAGAGTCACTTGAAGACCCTGAACTTATGGTCTAAGGAGAGATCCTCCATCTTTCCCTTGGGTCCACAGGAGGCGGCCGTTGCTTGTGCACCAAACGAGCGCTACGCCTCCTTTCTGCACCCTCCATCGCTTGTCGCTCTTTGCGTCTGTGTCAAGCATCCAGCAAGCCCCACTCCCACACTTGCTCACTGCCATGGTCACTATCTCAGGAATGCTGGCAGGAGGAATCTCTGCCAGCTGCTGTGCCTGTGAGGGATGAGCTGGCTCCTCTCCCATGGATTGCTGATCCTCCTCAGAATCAGAACTGCTCTGGGGTTCTAACGGCTCAGTTTCCACCCTAACAGCAACCCCTCCCTCTGTCTATGTTGGCTTGCTCAGGATATGGTTATTTGATTCATCTGGAACAGGAAGAAACCTGCTGAGATACAGGAAGTAGCATTTTTTCAGACATAAATATCTTCGTTTGGTACTAGATTTTTCACTCCGTGGTTCAGTCCAGCTCACTATCCAACTTATAGAATCATCATAAAACATAGAATCATAGGGTTAGAAGGAGCCTACAAGACCATCGAGTCCAACCCCCTGCTCAGTGCAGGAAGCCTGATTCCCAGGCGGTCCCCCATCCAAGTACTAACCAGGGCTGACCCTGCTTAGCTTCTGAGATGAGACAAGATTTTATTTATTTTATTTATTATTAAATTTATTAATCGCCCATCTGGCTGGTCACCCAGCCACTCTGGGCAATGTACAACATACAATAAAAACAGTTTAAAACAATAAAATTCTACAATAAAAACATTTTCTAAAATACCCTAACCCACCCCAAATGCCTGCCTGAACAGCCACGTTTTTAATGCATGATGGAAGCTCATTAAAGAGGGGGCATGACGGAGTTCCCTAGGGAGGGAGTTCCACAGAGTGGGGGCCACCACAGAAAAGGCCCTCTCCCTCGTCCCCACAAGTCTAGCTGTCCTGGCTAATGGGACAGAGAGAAGGCCATCCGAGGCTGATCTTGTTGAGCGGCCTGTCTGGTGCTGCTGGAGGCGCTCCTTAAGATAGGTTGGGCCGGAACCATATAGGGTTTTAAAGGTCAAAACCAACACCTTGAATTTGGCCCGGAAAACAACTGGTAACCAGTGCAACTCCTTCAGCACTGGAGTGATGTGATCTCGCCGGCGGCTGCCTTTAATCAGGTGAGCTGCTGCGTTCTGTACCAGCTGCAGTTTCCGAACCGTCTTCAAGGGTAACCCCACGTAGAGCACATTACAGTAGTCTAAACGAGAGGAGACCAGGGCATGTACTACCGATGGGAGCAGATGGTCGGGAAGGAAGGGGCGCAGCCACCGTATCAGATGGAGTTGATACAGCGCTGTCCGGCTCACAGCTGACACCTGAGCCTCCATGGACAGCTGGGAGTCCAAAATTACCCCCAGGCTGCAGACCTGGTCTTTCAAGGGTAGCCGTACCCCATTCAACACCAAGTCAACATCTCCCAGCCTCCTCTTGTCTCCCACCAAAAGTACCTCGGTCTTGTCAGGGTTCAGCTTCAGCCTATTCCTCCCCATCCAGCCACTCACCGTCTCCAGACATTTGGACAGGGATTCTACGGCCAACCTTGGTGAAGATTTAAACGAGAGGTAGAGCTGCATGTCATCCGCATATTGATGACACTGCACCCCAAACCTCCTGATGATAGCCCCCAGCGGCTTCACATAGATGTTAAATAGCATCGGGGAGAGGATGGAACCCTGTGGCACCCCACAAGTAAGTGGCCACGGGTCCGAAACCTCCTCTCCCAGTGCTACCCTCTGGTACCTGCCGGAGAGGAAGGACTGGAACCATCGCAATACGGTGTCCCCAATGCCCAACCCCTCCAGGCGGTCCAGGAGGATACCGTGGTCAACGGTATCAAAAGCCGCTGAGAGGTCGAGGAGAACAAGGAAGGAGCATTCACCCCTATCCAGAGCCCTCCTTATATCATCTCCCAAGGCAACCAAGGCCATTTCTGTCCCATGCCCAGGCCTGAAGCCCGACTGAAATGGGTCTAGATAATCAGTTTCTTCCAAGTGTGCCTTCAACTGCACTGCCACCACGCGCTCAATCACCTTGCCCCAAAATGGCAGATTTGAGACTGGGCGAAAGTTGTTCAAAACTTGAGGATCCAAGGAGGGCTTCTTTAAGAGCGGTCTTATCACTGCCTCCTTGAGGGCTGATGGCATCACACCCTCCTCAAGGGAGGCGTTCACCACTGCCTTGATCCCCTCACCCAGTCTCTCTCTGCAGCTCATAATGAGCCAAGATGGGCAAGGATCAAGTAAGCAGGTGGTCGGCCGTACCGATGAAAGCACCTTGTCCACTTCATCAGGAGGAAGAAGCTGGAACCGATCCCACAAAACCGGTTTGCCACAGGCCGCCTCTTGCTCACTAACTGTATCCACAGAGTGCAGAGTAACACACCTAATCTGATCAATTTTATCTGCAAAGTGCCTTGCCAAAGCCACACAGGAGGCCTTAGAATGCTCCAGTGGTTCCGGAGCCACAGGACCGACCAGGCTCCAGACCACTTGGAACAGCCTCCTGGGACAGCACTCTGCAGACGCGATGGAGGCAGTGTAATATTCCTTTTTTGCTGCCTTCACCACCACGTGATAGGCTGAAGATACAGCTCTAGCCCGTGTCTGATCGTCTTTGGAGCGAGACTTCCGCCACCGGCGCTCTAGCCATCTCACCTCCTGTTTCAGAGCTCGAAACCACGGATTGAACCATGGTGCAGTCCGAGCCCTGTTCAGGGGGAGAGGGCGTTTTGGAGCCACCCGATCTAATGCCCCGGTGATTGCGGCATTCCAGCCACCCACCAGGGTCTCGACCGAGTGGCCGTTGGCATGCCCCAGAGAATCCCCAAGCGCGTTCAGGAATCCATTTGGATCCATAAGACGCCTGAGGCGGACCATTTTAATGGGTCCTCCACCCCTGCGGAGGGGTTGTGGAACCGAGAAGTCCAACGTCACCAGATAGTGATCTGACCATGACAAGGGGGTGGTGGATATACCCCCGACTTCCAGATCACTCCCCACTTCTCCAGAAACAAACACAAGGTCTAGTGCATGACCGGCTACATGGGTGGGCCCAGTTAGAATATGGTCAGGTCAGGTGCATCCAGCCCTTTCATTTCACCCTGCAGCTAAATCCTTCTTTGAGAAGCTTTAACATTTTCTGCCTTGAGGTTTTGATATCCAGAATCCCCCTTAAGGGGTAAGCTATATATCTATTCCTTGATTTTTTGTTGTTGATTATTCGGTCAGTCGCTTTCGACTCTTCGTGACTTCATGGACCAGCCCACGCCAGAGCTTCCTGTTGGCCATCATCACCCCCAGCTCCCCCAAGGTCGAGTCCGTCACCTCCAGAATATCATCCATCCATCTTGCCCTTGGTCGGCCCCTCTTCCTTTTGCCTTCCACTTTCCCTAGCATCTTCTCCAGGGGATCCTGTCTTCTCATTATGTGGCCAAAGTACTTCAGTTTTACCTTTAATATCATGCCCTCAAGTGAGCAGTCTGGCTTGATTTCCTGGAGTATGGACTGGTTTGATCTTCTTGCAGTCCAAGGCACTCTCAGAATTTTCCTCCAGCACCACAGTTCAAAAGCATCTATCTTCCTTCGCTCAGCCTTCCTTATGGTCCAGCTCTCGCAGCCATAGGTTACTATGGGGAATACCATTGCTTTAACTATGCAGGCCTTTGTTGTCAGTGTGATGTCTCTGCTCTTAACTATTTTATCCAGATTTGTCATTGCTGTCCTCCCAAGAAGTAAACGTCTTCTGATTTCCTGGTTGCAGTCAGCGTCTGCAGTAATCTTTGTGCCTAGAAAGACAAAGTCTGTCACTGCCTCCACATTTTCTCCCTCTATTTGCCACTTATCAATCAAGCTGGTTGCCATAATCTTGGTTTTTTTTAGGTTTAACTGCAACCCAGCTTTTGCACTTTCTTCTTTCACCTTTGTCATGAGGTTCCTCAGCTCCTCCTCGCTTTCAGCCTTCAAAGTGGTATCATCTGCATATCTGAGATTGTTAATGTTTCTTCCAACAATTTTAACTCCAGCCTTGGCTTCATCAAGCCCAACACATCGCATGATGTGTTCTGCGTACAGGTTGAATAGGTAGGGTGAGAGTATACAACCCTGCTGTACTCCTTTCCCAATCTTAAACCAGTTCATTGTTCTGTGGTCTGTTCTTACCGTTGCTACTTGGTCGTTATACAGATTCCTCAGGAGACAGACAAGATGACTTGGTATCCCCATACCACCAAGAACTTGCCACAATTTGTGATCATCCACACAGTCAAAGGCTTTAGAATAGTCAATAAAACAGAAATTGATGTTTTTCTGAAACTCCCTGGCTTTCTCCATTATCCAGCAGATATTGGCAATTTGGTCTCTAGTTCCTCTGCCTTTTCTAAACCCAGCTTGTACATCTGGCAATTCTCGTTCCATGAATTGCTGGAGTCTACCTTGCAAGATCTTGAGCATTACCTTACTGGCATGTGAAATAAGTGCCACTGTTCGATAGTTTGAACATTCTTTGGTGCTTCCCTTTTTTGGTATGGGGATATAAGTTGATCTTTTCCAATCTGTTGGCCATTCTTGTGTTTTCCAAATTTGCTGGCATATGGCATGCATCACCTTGACAGCATCATCTTGCAAGATTTTAAACAGTTCAGCTGGGATACCGTCATCTCCTGCTGCCTTGTTATTAGCAGTGCTTCTTAAGGCCCATTCAACCTCACTCTTCAGGATGTCTGGCTCTAGCTCACTGACCACACCGTCAAATCTATCCTCAATTTTATTATCCTTCCTATACAGATCTTCTGTATATTCTTGCCACCTTTTCTTCATCTCTTCTGCTTCTGTTAGGTCCTTGCCATCTTTGTTTTTGATCATACCCATTTTTGCCTGGAATTTACCTCCGATGTTTCTAATTTTCTGGATGAGGTCTCTTGTCCTTCCTATTCGATTATCTTCTTCCACTTCCGCACATTGCTTGTTTAAAAATAATTCCTTATCTGTTCTTGCTAACCAATGGAATTTTGCATTTAATTGGGCATATCTCCCCCTATCACTGTTGCCTTTTGCTTTCCTTCTTCTTGGGCTGCTTCCAGTGTCTCAGCAGACAGCCATCTTGCCTTCTTGGTTTTCTTTTTCTTTGGGACGTTTTTTGTTGCCACCTCCTGAACGATGTTGCAAACTTCTGTCCATAGTTCTTCTGGGACCCTATCTACTCAATCTAGTCCCTTAAATCTATTCTTCACCTCCACTGCATATTCATTAGGAATAGTAGTGAGCTCATATCTAACTGATCTGTGAGTCTTCCCTATTCTCTTTAGTCTGATTCTAAATTGTGCAATAAGAAGTTCGTGATCTGAACTTCTTATTGAACCATTCCATGTATCGGTACTGAATTCTTCCAAGCTGTCCTATCTCTGCCTGTTTGCCACTTACCTTGCTCAATCATGTCTGTCCTCATTCCAGGCTTTTTTTTCTATCCAAAACTCATATCTCCTGATCTTGGCTACTTTTCCTCAGCACTGGCACTGATCCTACATATTGGACCTAATAATAATTTCATGTACAAATGTCAGTATTGAAATAATTCTTCCCTGATCCCTTTGCAAAAGCTTGATGTGCCCCTCCCCTAGCTGTGCTTTTAAGCATATTACGTGATCCAACCTTGGTTTATGGATCCTTCTAGGAATATGTTTCTTACTTTGTATAGCCAACATCATTCCTATATTTTCCAAGCAGACTAAGGGAACAATCCTATACATGTTTAGACATTAAAAGGTCCTACAACTCCCTGCATGCCCCAGCCATCATGGCTGCCTGGGGAATGCTAGGAGCTGTAGAGCTTTTTTTCTGTCTAAACATGCACAGGATTGCACTCTAAGTAGCTTTAAGGTAGCTCAAGTGGACTAGGTAGCTCAAGCCTACCACTGTCACTCAGCAGTGAACATTCACACCATGGGGCTATAAGACTGAAAACATGCCTGAACGACAAGTACATATATTCTCTCTTATTCATGGGCATTTACCAGGGCAGTCTAGATTCATGTTTATGTTCAGCTGACAAAACTCACTCAGTGAGCATTGGCTAGTCACTATCTCTCAGCCTAGCCTAGCTCTCAAGATTGTTTTAAGTATAAAAGTGAGGAAGAGCCATTTATACTGCTCTGACCTCCTTAAAGCAAGGGCAGGATAACAGTTTATAATGCATAAATATTTTATTGTAGGCTGCTTTAGGAGCCTTTTTGAAAACTAGGAAACAAAGCATAAATGATGATGATAATGATAGAAAGTACTGCTGTGATACCATACAGCGTGTTGTATACCTGTTCAATGACTTATGGGTAACATCTGAATGCTTCATGGTTCCTGAGCAGTCAGAAGTGAAAGAAGCTACTAACAATTGGTGGCTGGACAGGGAAAGCATGTAAATACGAGAAGAATGATCATGAAAAATACATAAGCTGGGAGATATACTTGAAGATTCGTCATCATCCATCTAAATCACTTTTGAGCCAGGAAGCTTTGTAATAAGGTAGTTTGTATGGATTACTCCCCACCTCCATGGCTGATGCAGTTGCTTTCACTCAAACCACTTGAATGGCTGGTGTGATGGAGTGAATCACCCCAGCAAATAACCTTTTCTGAATACATTTCCATCTGTATAAAGAGTTAGGAGAGGTATCTAAAAGCTGATATTGCTTAGTTTGGATGTATGCAACATTTTATTTGTTCATTTAAGTTCAATGTCTATCTCAAGCTAAACCAAGGGCTTGGAATGGGCAACAAGAGATTAAGAAAAAAGGGGGAGTAATATACTCTAGGTAATTAAAATAATCCCATTCTTAAACCAGTACTGCTCTTGCAGAAACCTCCTACATGAGAAGGTCTTACAGTGCTTTTGTTGTTGTTGTTCAGTCGCTAAGTTGTGTCCGACTCTTCGTGACCCCATGGACCATAGCACGCTAGGCCTTCCTATCCTCCGCTCTCTCCCGGAGCGTGCTCAAGTTCATATTCATCGCATCAGTGATGCTATCTAGCCATCTCATCCTCTGCCGTCCCCTTCTCCTTTTGCCTTCAATCTTTCCCAGCATCAGGGTCTTTTGCAGTGAGTTTTCTCTTCGCATTAGGTGGCCAAAATATTTGAGCTTCAGTTTCAGTATCTGTCCTTCCAATGAGCAGTCAGGGTTGATTTCCTTTAGGATTGACTGATCTGACCTCCTTGCAGTCCAGGGGACTCATAAGAGTCTTCTCCAGCACCACAGTTCAAAAGCATCAATTCTTCGGCGCTCGGCCTTCCTTATAGTCCAGCTCTCACAGCCATACGTTGCTACTGGGAAAACCATAGCTTTGATTATACGAACCTTTGTTGGCAAGATGATGTCTCTGCTTCTTACTATGCTGTCTAGGTTTGCCATAGCTTTCCTCCAAAGGAGCAAGCATCTTTTAATTTCATGGCTACAGTCACCATCTGCTGTGATCTTAGAGCCCAAGAAAATAAAATCTGTCACTGCTTCCATTTCTTCCCCTTCTATATGCCAGGAAGTGATGGGGCCAGATGACATGATCTTCGTTTTTTTAATGTTGAGTTTCAAACCAGCTTTTGCACTCTCCACTTTCACCCTCAACAAGACAGACCTCTTTAGGAAAGTTCAGCCCCTAAGAAGGCATCTTTGGCTCCATTTCATGGCCACACTAGGAAGAGACATTGTCATGCTTTATCAGAGTAGGACCAGTAGGCATAAAATGAAATAAAATAAAAATGGTTTTCCCATGCAAAAATAAAACAGACTCCTTGCCTTGCCATGTCCATTGTTGTGTAAGACATCATGATACCCAAATATTTAAAAGGGGGAGGGAGCAGGATCACATGAATACTGACATCCTCTTGTCTAAAGTATTCAGAAAGAAGCATGATGAAGCCCATGACAAAAGAGCTCCCTGAATGTGCACAAAAATTCTGCTGGGTCAAAAGGAATTTGCAAGTGCTTCCAGAGAGACTTTTATTTTGCAATTGTCCTGCCTTATTCACAGAATTTGACTGGGGTTGGGGTCCAGATGGTGGCTTCCATTTGTAACCCTCCCATGTTTTCCCACCACTTCTCCTGGACTTACCATTGGCTTCTGGGGTGTGTCAGGATTCCTCTTTGTCCCCCATGCCTTTTAACATCTACATGAAGCTGCTTCTACAAGTCATCCAGAGGTTGGCAAAAGTATCATCAATACATGGATTTGACAAACTGAAGCCTAAATTCTCCAGATAAGATTAAGATAGTGTGGGTAGGAAAGCCTGGTGATCTGGACGGAGGTATAAAACCAGTCTTGGGTGGGGTTGCACTCCCCCTGAAGGACCTGATATACAGCTTGGGGGTTCTCCTGGACCTGGTGCTGTCTATGGAGTTGTAGGTGGTGTCAGTGGCCTAAGGGAAGCCTTGTATCAGTTTTGACCACTTTGTCAGTTGTGCCCCTATCTGGAGAGACTGAATGACTGTAATGGGGCTGAAATACTCTACATGGGGCTGCCTTTGAACACAGTTCAGAAACTTCAGTTGGTGCAGCTGTGCAAGCTCAATTCAAAGTGCTGGTTGTTACCTTTAAACCCCTAAATGGTTTGGAACCAAGTTATTCAAAGGACCTCCTGTACCTATATGAACCTGCCCAGGCCTTACAATCAGTCATGGTGGCGCACTCACAGGCCCACTGGTAAGTTCCATCGGTTTGGTAGGCATGAGAGACAGAGCCTTTTCTGTGGTGGCCCTGTCACTGTGGAACTCCCTCCCTGGGAAAGTGTATTTGATGCCTTCATTGACTACTTTTATATGGGACTTTAAGACCGGGTTGTTCAAAACTGCTTTTAATTGAAGCTGTTTTTAGCTGACTAACTGATGCCAGTCTGTAGCTGAAGAATTTTAATGGGTGCTGCTATTTTATTACTGGTACTAAATATTTTTGTTTTTTTATTATTGTTATTTTATCTCTGTAATTCTTTATGTTTATAATTATGTAAAATATCTTTACATAAATAAATAATAAAACATTAAGAAATAGACATTAAATATGGGACATTAGTAGGTGAAGCAACCTTTGGCTGAGGAGTGATATAAAAAATACTTTAAACAAACAAACAAACAAAACTGTGAGGAGTTTATAAGTCAGAGTGAATCACTTGTTGCTGCAAAAGACACATCTGAATCTAACTTTTGCCCTGGTTCTTGTGCAAATAAAAACAAGTCAGGTGTGATGCTTGGTTGCAAATCCAAGATGAGAAAGATTGGTTTTGGACCTATTTGCACATCTATCTAAAAGGACTGATCCTATGCTTATTCATATTGCCACAATGCCATGGACTTCAGTAAATTTATTCCTGGTTTACTGACATTTGATGGAAGATCAGAATCTGACTAGCTATCACAAATCTTGTATCTTCTGATCTCATGGAAAGAAATGAGATCCAAACTCTTGATTCCCAACTGGCAAAATATTATGATGCAGCAGCAGTTCTGGGCCAGCTCACAAATCTCTTTAAAGCGACATGCTTATTGATTGATCTGCACACTAAGACTCCTACAGCTCCTTTAGGACAAGCGGTTTGATGAGAGCATTCCTGTTTTGATCAAAATGTAGAAGTAGCTTTTGGTGTAGTTCCTCTTCTCATAATTGCATAAACTGCTTTCCCCCTCCCACTGTGGCTTTAGCCAGAAGCAACTGAGAACTAAGCAGAATATAGTGTGCTGGCAGGTAAAATTTACAAAAGTAATAAAAAAAAGTGTTATGATATTGGAAAACCTTTATTTGTTCAGGTAGCCATTCACAATTCACAGTGGTTCCACCCGTAAGACTGTCCACTAAGGACAAGAGGTACTGTAAGATCAATGTGAGTAGTTACTGTGTAATATCACAAAGATATCTCAGGACTTCCTACATACTTTCTGTTGTGTGCAAAACTGCTAAACTGCAAGCACAGGCAGCTGCCCTGAAGATAGCTGTGAAGCTCCAAATAGGGTTATTCCAGTGGCGCTGTTCATGGTGCTGAAATTGCGCCTTGCATTCAATACTTGTGGTGCTGCATGTTTGAATCCTGTGTTATCAAGTAATAACTGTTTCTAAAAAGATTTCGTTTGCCACTATATGTCTGTGGCAAATCATGAGAAGTTGAGAAAGCAAAACATTGTGCATGTAATCAGGGGGCAAGGCAGAAGACTTGCTAGCTGAGTCATTCTGGTACGCACAAGCAGATGTGAGAAACAACCATGTATCCTTGAGGATTAGCTCCCAACACCATTGTGGCTGTCTGATTATGATTATGCATCAGTCCATTTCTAGTCCATGTCACTTTTGCATGAGTTCACCCATAAGCCTGTTGTGTTCCATCCATTTACACATTATTCTGCGATTTTAAAAATATTAACATTAAAAATTGCATTTAAATAGATATTTGAATATGTTTTTTTAAATGTATTCACTCACATTTAAAATAGTCACATGAAAATTCACCATTAAATATGCATCTAAATGTGTATTTTTAAATGTATTCTCTCACATTTTAAAACATATTTCTTATTTTCATTTTTTGGGACAAGAACTATGACAGAAGATTCAGGAAGTTTGAAAGCTAGTGAATATCTAAGTTCCAAACTACACCATGCATGCATCTGGGAGGTGCTGATCAGTTCAATTCATATCAGAATTTGAAAAGATTGAACTCATGCATCCTTAATTATGAGTACAAGTCACTGAATGAGCCCTTTAATGCAACCTGCTGAATTTCATTGACTTTATAGCCCTACTAGGCAACTAATTTTAACAGGCATTTTGAACTGACCAGGGCTGAAAGGCCAGAACCATTGACTCCACCCACCGATTCATTCCCACACAAATCAAGATGCAGGCAAAGGCCTCTTTAACCACATCCTTCACTGCATGAACAGCATGAGGGCGGTTGTTAAGGCTCTCCTTACATTACGCAATCCAGTCACCCACTTCAAGACACAAAGGGGATTTTAATTAATTCTGCATCCCACTCCCAGCTTCTAGGTGAATAGCAATAGAGGCTCTGACAGAGTTCTACTCTTATGTGCCCCACTTGCTCAAATATGTTTGCCTGAAGCATATAAGAACTGTGACAGGTAGGGTGAGCCAAGAATTTGATGCAGGGCTGCTCAGCTGTGTGAACACTACTGCTCTAATTGTTGCAAACAGAATCAAGGCAAGCAGAGTCTGATGCACAGAAGCCCCTTATCTCAATTCTGTTTGCACTCCTGGTGTGCACACAACTACCTCCACATCCTCCTCTCTTTCCTGCTAGCCCAGCCTTTCCCAGCCTGGTGCCTTCCAGATGTTTTGGACTACAACTCCCAGAATTTCTTACCATTGGCCATACTGGCTGAGGCCATGGGAGTTAATGTCTGAAACATCTGGGGGCACCAGATTGGGGGGAGGCTGTCCTAGGTCCCTGCCAAACCAAGGACCTTACCTTGGTGAGGAGAAAGTGGGACGATGCAGCAAGTGCTCCCACAGATGTGCAGAACACTGTCTTTTCCTGCCAGGGACCTGGGACTTGACTACAAGTGCCAGGATCTCCAGCAGAAAAAGATGCAGCACATTTAACGTCCTTTTGAAGCAGAGGCTTTGTGAGACTGTCTCCTCTGTGGTAAATGATGTGCAAAGTGTCTTTTGCACCCAGGCATCATGAGGCTTATAGTCAAATACATTAAACCTGGGAGGAAAAGATGGCACTCTCTGCCTCTATGGGAGAGCTCACTGTTTCTACTGGAGTAGCACTCATAGTCAATAAAGGGTGGGAAAAGCAGTACTGGGGTACAATCTCAAAAACGATAGAATGATCTCAGTACGAATCCAAGGCAAACCATTCAACATCACAGTAATTCAAATCTATGCCCCAACCACTGAAGCCGAAGAAGCTGAGGTTGATTGGTTCTATGAAGACCTACAACACCTTCTAGAACTAACACCAAACAAAGATGTCCTCTTCATCACAGGGGACTGGAATGCTAAAGTAGAAAGTCAAGAAATCACCGGGATAACAGGCAAGCATGGCCTTGGTGTACAAAATGAAGCAGGACAAAGGCTAATAGAGTTTTGCCAAGAGAACACGCTGATCATAGCAAACACTCCTTTCCAACAGCACAAGAGGCGACATTTGATGATACACATGGATATCACCAGATGGTCAATACCGAAATGCAAAGAAATTGAGGAAAACAATAGAATGGGAAAGATTAGAGATCTCTTCAAGAAAATCGGAGATCTCAAGGGAACGTTTTGTGTAAAGACGGGCATGATAAAGGACAAAGAAGGCAGGGACCTAACAGAAGCAGATGAGATTAAGAAGAGGTGGAAAGAATACACAGAAGAACTATACAGGAAAGATCTGAATGTCCCTGATAGCCATGATAGTGTGGTCACTGAACGTGAGCCGGACATCCTCGAGAGTGAAGTCAAGTGGGCCTTAGGAAGCATTACTAACAACAAAGCTAGTGGAGATGACAGTCTTCCAGCTGAGCTATTTACAATCCTAAAAGATGATGCTGTTAAAGTGCTGCACTCAATATGCCAACAAATTTGGAACACTCAACAATGGCCACAAGACTGGAAAAGGTCAGTTTACATTCCAATTCCAAAGAAGGGCAATGCCAAAGAGTGTTCAAACTACCATACAATTGCACTTATTTCACATGCCAGCAAGGTTATGCTCAAAATCCTACAAGCTAGACTTCAGCAGTATGTGAACCAAGAACTACTGGAAGTACAAGCTGGGTTTCGAAGAGGCAGAGGAACTAGAGATCAAATCGCCAACATTCGCTGGATCATGGAGAAAGCAAGAGAATTCCAGAAAAACATCTATTTCTGCTTCATTGACTACGCTAAAGCCTTTGATTGTGTGGATCACAACAAACTGTGGCAAATTCTTAAAGTGATGGGAGTACCAGACCACCTTACCTGTCTCCTGAGAAACCTGTACGAAGGTCAAGAAGCAACAATAAGAACCAGACATGAAACAACCGATTGGTTCAAAATTGGGAAAGGAGTATGACAAGGCTGCATATTGTCACCCTGCTTATTTAAATTGTATGCAGAGTACATCATGAGAAATGCCGGGTTGGATGAATCACAGGTCGGAATTAAGATTGCCAGGAGAATTATCAACAACCTCAGATATGCAGATGATACCACCTTAATGGCAGAAAGCGAGGAGGATGTAAAGAGCCTCTCGTTGTAGGTGAAAGTGGAGAGTGCAAAAGCTGGTTTGAAACTCAACATTAACAAAACGAAGATCATGGCATCAGGCCCCATCACTTCCTGGCATATGGAAGGGGAAGAAATGGAAGCAGTGACAGATTTTACTTTCTTGGGCTCCAAGATCACCACAGACGGTGACTGTAGCCATGAAATTAAAAGACGCTTGCTCCTTGGGAGGAAAGCTATGGCAAACCTAGACAGCATAGTAAGAAGCAGAGACATCACCTTGCCGACAAAGGTCCGTCTAATCAAAGCTATGGTTTTCCCAGTAGTAATGTGTGGCTGTGAGAGCTGGACTATAAGGAAGGCTGAGCGCCGAAGAATTGATGCTTTTGAACTGTGGTGCTGGAGAAGACTCTTACGAGTCCCCTGGACTGCAAGGAGGTCAAATCAGTCCATCCGAAAGGAAATCAACCCTGGCTGCTCATTGGAAGGACAGATACTGAAACTGAAGTTCAAATATTTTGGCCACCTAATGCGAAGAGAAAACTCTCTGGAAAAGACCCTGATGCTGGGAAAAATTGAAGGCAAAAGGAGAAGGGGACGGCAAAGGATGAGATGGCTAGATAGCAACACTGATGCAATGAATATGAACTTGAGCACACTCCGGGAGAGAGTGGAGGACAGGAAGGCCTGGCATGCTATGGTCCATGGGGTTACGAAGAGTCGGACACGACTTAACGACTGAACAACAACTATAATGAACCTCCCTGAATGTGTGCATCATCCACATTGGGAAATAACTAAACAGCATTACTAGAACACTGTTCCAAATGTATTTTTCTATAGGTTTCTTCTTTATTAGATGTTCTAGAGATATTTTGTGCAACGTATAGAATATTTCTCTTAATGTTTAAGCAGAGAATGTCATACAGCATTATACTTTATTGGTTCATAATATATCCCTTGCCTTTAAAATAATGTAAGCATTATGATCCCTGAGTTTTTATTAGCTCAGATTCTGTGTTATCACTCTGATAAATTTTTAAAGTATTGATATTATTATGGACTAAGTAACAAAGCAACGGAGTCTTCCATCTGTTGATATCATTATCAAGAGGACTAGAGGATTGTATGTTTTGACCATTCAATAAATCTTCTTTCCTCAGGTGATCTGATTTTGGATGGTTTCTTAACCCACTGAATCCTAATAGGCTATATTCTTTATGTCTCCAAAGCAGCTGGTCGTATGACATGTCTGATGGGATCATATAATGCTTTTCATAACCTCAGTGAGGTTACAAAACGAAGATGAACTGTTCCATGTAATGGATACTGCACCGATAACTTGCCCACATATAACAGCCAACTGATTTTTAGAAAGGGTTTAAAAGGGGGAGGGCAGTAGTGGAAAGGAAAAATACTTTTAAGGAGAAACAATTAGTAGGTCTTCCGAAAACACCTAGAGAGAAGAAGAGTATCCAGCTATCTTTTAATAGTGAAAGAGATCTGGATGTAGAGAATCCCACACAGAGGGGCAGCCCACTGATGTGAGATATAATGAGACCCTAAAGAGCAGGTAGTATCCAAGCAACACAAGCAAACCTATCTAGTTTTCCAGAACAGGCCTTGAATACTGCCAGGACCTATACATAGTTTAAGGCAGGAATGAAGAACCTGTGCCACTACAGATGTTGTTTGACTACAACTCCCATAATCCCTGGCCATTGTCCATGCCAGCTGGGGCTTATGGGTGATGGAGTACAGTAGCATCTGAAAGGCTGGAGGTTCCTTATCCTTAATGCCTTGAATTCAAAGTTCACTCATGTTTTAAATTCTGTCCTTTGCTCTGCATGTAGCCAATATAAAGAATGCAGGATGTGTGAAGGATGATCATTTTGGCCTAAACCAACTACCAACATTCTATTATATTTTGAAGAAGCTACAACCAATACAGAAAACCTGGTGGAAGCCTATTTAAAGGAAATACTGGAAGTCAAGGTTCATGGCCACCAGAGAATGGACCCCAAATGGCATATAAACAGTTATCAAATTAGGGTTGTGCCAAATGTGGGGGTACTATACTTGAAATCTCCTTGAGGGTGATGCATTAACCATCAAACACTATGAACATCAGAGAGTATGTCTTACTTAAGGTCTTTAGGGATGGGGCAATAATTCCTTTTTTATAATTATTAATACCATTACAGTAGAACCCTAATCCTATATATGAATCAGCCTCAGCATGGCTGCGTGGACTGTCAGTTGACAGTCATGCAAGGTTGCTTTCATCTCTGGTGTCTTCCAAGCTGTTGCATGCATGCAAGTGTGTGTGTGTGTGTGTGTGTGTGTGTGTGTAGTTATGAAGATATTTCAGGTGGAGATGGTATCATTTTCTAGCACCCACCCACAGGCAAGCAAAGCCACTGTCCAGCTTCTCCCAGAAAACTCAGAAGTAATCCCTAGTGAGGTCAATGAGACTTACTCCCATGTTAATGTGTATAGGATTGCAGCCTAAACTAGCAATCCTGTACAGGCCTACTAAAAAAAAAAAAGTTCTGGTTGCATCTTTAAATTATGTTTTATTTTTGTTAGCAAACTTGGGAGCAATGATGCTGAAGAGTGGCCTATAATTCTTAAATAATAGAAATAAAATGGTTGTATCCAATGCTGTCCATCCACCACTGGAAGAGAAATAGCTGACAAAACAGATTCCCCTCCTTCCTGCAGCTCCCTCACTCCCCTAAATCCACTCCAGAGGGTTGGGGGACACCCCAGAGAAGATTTGGATGTGTGTCAGGGAAAGAACAAAGGGAAATCTTCTTCCATGACACTGGATAGAGCCCAAAATTATCAAACACAATAGCTCTAAAGAAAAAGGCATACTTCCTTTGTTCTCAGATGATGCACACACATGCTGAGCAGGGACCACAGTCTAAGAAATGCATCCCCTACTGTGAAAGAAAGGAGGAGGAATTGACTCTTCTAAGATAACAACACTATCCACTCTTCTTTATATACTTGCATTAAAATAAAATAAAAACAATATCCTGCTCGATAAATCAGGTCATTTTTTAATCAGTCAAAAGGTTTTCAATCCAATTAATCCAATTAAGGCTGAAATCCTGTACACACTTGTTGTTGTTCAGTCGTTCAGTCGTGTCCGACTCTTCGTGACCCCATGGACCATAGCACGCCAGGCCTTCCTGTCCTGCGCTCTCTCCCGGAGCGTGCTTACACACACTTACCTGGGAGTAAATCCCATTGAACTCAATGGGGCTTTCTTCAGAGTAGACAATTACAGGATTGCACTGTAAATGTTGCAGTCCTACCATGAGCCCCTAATTTTCCACTGATACATGCAAAGAAAACTAGAAAACAAACATTTAACCATTTGTTGTTGTTGTTTCCTACTGTTAACAAGAAGAGAGTGGCAAAGGAGAAAAATGCTGCCCTTGTGAATGCACTCATTACTGGTTCTGTTTAGCAGCCAAACACTTGAGACTATTCTTCTGAGGCATTAAGAGAGCTCATGTGTGACTCAGAACTCAATGATCTTGTCAAGAGTCTTCTGAGATTAACTTAACAAGTCCTTGGCTTTGAATGTCCTTTTATTTTGCTGACCTTTGAATGTCCTTTTATTTTACACACAGCCATTGTGTGTAGGGGACACAATAAATGTGAGCTTCCCATTTCCAAGTGACAGAGGATTTTGAAAGAGGTGGGCCATACAAAAACAGAACAGTGGCATGAAAGAGCAGGTAGGCACTGCAGCAAAACAGACTGTAGCACTGTCCAACCTGGGAAATAGGCCCAAGGAATTTATAGGAGAGCACGAAGGCTTGGCTTATTACAGTCTTCAGTGGAGCTGGAAATTGTGTTGTGGACTCTTTAAATTAAATGACACCACTGTGGGAAGAACTTATATTGCAGTAATGCACTACAGTAGCCCTCGTTCCAGTTTGAGAGAAATAGATAGTGAGGCCTTCAAAAGAATCGCCATCAAAGAAACCTTGTGGCACCAGACTACACCAATAAACTGCAGCCATTTGAAACCTTCATGCAACTGCAAAAAGTGCTTTGCTGTAGCTTCTAACTCTATTTTATTGGCAAGTCTGTTTCACAGAATCATAGTAGAGTTGGAAGGTATCTCAGAGATCATCTAGTCCAACCCCCTGCACAATGCAGGCTCAGCAGTGCAGGGTGCAGTATAACATCCCTGAAAGATGCCCATTCAGCCTCTGCTTAAATACTTCCAGTGAAGGAAAACTCACCCCACCCCCAAGGCAATCTGTTCCACTGATGCCCAGTTCTCACTGTTGGGAATTTCTCCTTATGTTAAGTCAAAATCTGCTTCCCTGCAGTTTCTACCCATTGGTTCTAGTTCTGCACTCAGGAGTAACAGAGAGGAAGTCTGCTTCATTTTCTGCATGTCAGCCTTTGTTGCAGCAGAATCCTGGGGTCAGGCCCACTGACAGAGGCCTATATCTCTGGTTATTATGAGGTATAAACAGAGAGCCACAATATATTCACTTAAAATACATTGCTTTTTTTTTTTTTTTTTTGCAATTTAATCATAAATATATCCAGTATGGTGCAGGTAGGGCTGGAGCCTGGGGTCAAAGTCCAGGGCCTAGGGGTTCAGCCCCACCCCCCTCATGACCACTCAGAGAACAGCAGGGGATGAGGGCATCAGGGCATCAGATGCAAACTCCCATTGAATTCCTGTAGTCATGATGGTACTATGAATTGAGTTTAAAATGCAAAATTGCACATGCTCAGAGTATTATTTTTTTTTTAATATGGTTGGCAGTTTTGTTCTTTTTGTTCTAACATATCAGGAACGTAGAAGTAGTTTGAAAGCATGGAATGGTAGTCGGAGGGGGAAAGAGAAATGTGTGTTGTGTGCTTCATAACTGGAATTATACACATGGACTGGGTTCGCACAACACACTTACCCATACTCAATGGTTGCATGTGGGTTGTCGAAACATGGGTTGTTTGTTGAACTGTGGGTTAGTGTGATGTCTGAACCCAGGGCATTTTCCACAGGGTGGCTTGTTAACCATCCAGTGTGGCTTATTTTTCTCAAACAAGCCACCTTCAGAACCCGTGGTTTGTTGCTGGGTTGTTTGGGGTTGGTTAACAAGCCACACTGCATGGCTAACAAGCCACCCTGTGGAAAATGTCCTGGGTTCAGACAACACGCTAACCCATGGTTCAACAAACAACCTATGTTTCAACAACCCACACACAACCACTGAGTGTGGGTTTGCATGTCGTGTGAACAGTCCCACTGTCATCTAAAGGGGGTATCCATAAGACCATAAAGCCCAAGGTCTAATATTACCTAGCTGCACCACGGAATATATCCAAGAGTCATCCTCTTATCCTTTCTGGATGTTTCCCGACCCACATTTTACTATCTTTGCCCCTTCTGTGGAAACTGAAAGTGACACTACTGCAGGCCGTAACTATACCTCTTAGCCAGCACTGGAGTCTGATCCTGCAAGCAGGAGCTTCTGCAGGGCTTGCCTCACAACTTTGCCCAGCTAAGCATCCCTTGCATGCAGCTTGAGCCCTGGAAACATTAGAATCTGCCTTATAGCAAGTCCATCTGTATGTCCATCCCAAGACCTACCACCTGATCCTTTTAACAAGATGCCGAGGACTGGATCTGGGAGATTCTGCATGCAAAGCTATGGTCCCTCTCTGAGAAAGGGAATTAAGTAATCCTAAATGTCTCTTCAGCATTCTGAAATACTTTGCCTAAGGATGACATCATATATTCCCTCTCTGCTGGACTGCAGCTTGATAAGAAAGTGCTGGGAAACTGTTTTCACTCCATTTTCCAATCACACCAGCTTCTTAATTCCTATGGCAGCATCTAGCCTGGGTCTGTTCTACATTAGCTGGAATGTCCAGGAGAGCCTGCAATTGGACAGGCCTCAATTTATCTCTCTCTTTCACAGGAATGAATGGCTAGGCACAGCAAATATGTAAAGGGTTCTACATGTTCCCTCATGTTGCATTGCCTCACAAAGTGTGCAAAAGAAAGTAAGCATCCAATGTAACAGTGCATATAAAAACGAGGGGAAAGAACCCAACATCAAGTGTGACCACAAGACAAAAGGTGACAGTGGACCAGAAATTGTTTCTTACCAAGCACAATCAACATAGATTCCCTAACTACATATTCTACAGAGTGAACAAGTTTGCTCAGTCATAATCCACTAAAACAGCCTTCCCCTACCTGGTATCCTCCAGGTCTTTTGGACTTCAGTTCCCATCAGCCCCAGCCAGCATGGCCAATGGTCAAGAATTCTGGGAGCTGTAGTCCAAAACATCCAAAGGGCACAAAATTGGGGATCTTGCCCCAACAGCATCTTGCCTGTGTTTTCTCTTGTTGTTGTCTTCCTCTTCCCCCCACCCCACCCATGAGGCAATGATTCATGTGTTTACAGTCTGGAGGGCATGTTTACTTACTTACTTACTTACTTACTTACTTACTTACTTAAATTTGCACCCCACTTTATTAGTCCATAGGGCTGTGAAAGCAATTCACAAATAAAATAACAATATAATAAATGTTTCAATATCCATTTAAAATAATAAAACGAACCAATTGAGATCCATACACTGTTGGTGTTGGGGAAAGAGAGGGATTAAGGAGTAGCAGCTAGAGGAGGCAGCTAGTTTCACTAGCAAAACACTGCCTGGAAAACGGAAGGCTCTGTCCCTTCCTTAGAGGCCTCTGAAATAGCTATTGCTGACCAGAGTTATAACACCATCCTGTGAATATGTGGAATACACATAATTATGGGTAATATAATCTTGATATCCTATTAAGGATGTTGTACATGGTGGATTCTGCCTCATCAGAGGTTGTTGGACTGTCTTGATTTCCCACTAGCTTTACAGTTCTATGACTCTGTGATCATATTTCAGTATTTTCCAAAATGTAAACATAAAAAGGCTGCGGTTTGTAAACATAACAAATTTAAAAACTCATCAATATTGGCTCAATACTTTTAGTGGCAATTTATTTCTCTTAGATAGTTCAGGAATGCATTTTGTTGTTATTGAGACTTGATTCTTCAAGCGCTGATGCTCATCTAGCACAAATCAAATGCTGCCAGACTCATCATTCCTTTATAGACAGCCACAAGTTAACAACCCATTACATAGCTGCTGAACCTCCTTTCACTCAATGATTTGTCATACATTTATAACCAAAGAGTAGGCACAGCATGATAGCTTTCCTTAGGCAGGCATTTTCATCAAATTCGAAATAATACAAAATTGTATTTTCCTTGTCATATCAGAACTGCATAGACAGGGACTGATATAACACCACTAAACAAAAAGAAGAGTATATTTTATCACATGTAATCACATTAAAATCCTCACCACATCTACCATCCTCTAATCAACTCATAGAATAAATTATCACCCTAAAGAAGTAAAGGTGGCCTTAACTTGCTGAAAGCAGCAAGAGTTTTAATGGAGATAACTCTAGTCTTTGCACATTACAAGAAGTATCAGAAAGCAGTTGTACTACTCACACTGGATCTGCTTTTTGCATATTATTATTATTATTATTATTATTATTATTATTATAATTAACATTTTTATACCACCCAAAAACCAGCGCTCTCTCAGTGGTTTACAAAGATTGAAAACATTAAAAAAAACTATTTACATAAAAAACACATGAACAGGGATGTACGAAAGTGACTTACATTTCGCGGATTATGTTGATGGTGGGGGGGGAGGCGTTCCGTCCCTCCCCCCGGAATCCTGACCGGGGGGGGAGGCGCTCCGTTCCTCCCCCCGGAATCCTCGAATGGCCGGCTGTGCTCCGCAGCAGCTCCGCGGAGCAGCCGGCCAGGCCAGAGCCATCCACAGCCGGATTTCCGGCCGTGGAGGGCTCTGGGTAAAAAACAACATCAACAACAACAACAGCAACCGCGTACGCAAATGGTGGCTACAGCTGCCGCCATTTGCGTTCCTTCTCTTTGGCCATCTTAATCTACGTAAATATTTACGTAGACTATGACGGTGAAAATAAAGGGGAACGCAAATAGCGTAGCGGGCGCTATTTGCGTCCCTTTTTCTTTCACCGTTTTAGCCTACGTAAATCTTTACATAGGCTAAAACAGCAAATCAAAAGGGGACGCAAATAGCACCCTCTACGCTATTTGTGTTCCCCTTTATTTTCGCCGTCATAGTCTACGTAAATATTTACGTAGATTAAGACAGCCAAAAAGAAGGAACGCAAATGGCAGTGGCCGTAGCCGCCGCCATTTGCGTACGTGGTTGCTGTTGTTGTTGTTGTTGTTTTTTACCCAGAGCCCTCTGATTAAGATGGTAAAAAGAAGGAATGCAAATGGCGGCGGCTGTAGCCGCCACCATTTGCGTATGCGATTTTTTTTTTTTAAACCCACCCAATTAGATTATGTAAATCTACATAAAGATTTACATAGCCTATCACGTCTTTTTTTTCTTTTTTTTAAAACCTAGCCATGATAGGCTACGTAAATCTTTACATAGCCTATCATGTCTTTTTTTTTTTTTTACACAAGCCTGCCTGGAAATGGCGGCGGCGGCAGCCGGTCAGAAGACTGGCCACCAGAGCCGCCAGAGCCTCCAGAGCCACTGCCGGAGCCGCCACCACCCGGAAGATCTGCCCCAGGTCAGTCTCGTCCCGGGAGGGATCTGTGGGGGGGCGGGGGGGCAGGCCGTTCCGCCACGGAGTTCGGGGGCCCAAATGCATTGGCATTCGGCCTCACCAAGATCCATGGCAGAATTCTCTGACATCCCTACTCAAAAACAAACAACCATAACCATAAGAATCATAGAATAGCAGGGTTAGAAGGGGCCTACAAGGCCATAGAGTCCAACCCCTGCTCAATGCAGGAATCCAAGTCAAAGCATCCCTGACAGATGGCTGTCCAGCCTCGTCTTGAAGGCCTCCAGTGTGGGAGAGCCCACTACCTCCCTAGGTCATTGGTTCCATTTTCGTATTGCTCTAACAGTCAGGAAGTTTTTCCTGATGTTCAGCCGGAATCTGGCTTCCTGTCACTTGTGCCCATTATTCCGTGTCCTGCACTCTGGGATGATCGAGAAGCGATCCTGGCCTTCCTCTCTGTGACAACCTTTCAAGGACTTGAAGAGCGCTATCATATCTCCCCTCATTCTTCCCTTCTCAAGGCTAAACATGCTCAGTTCTTTCAGTCTCTTCTCATAGGGCTTTGTTTCCAGTCCCCTAATCATCTTTGTTGCCCTCCTTCATCTGAACCCTCTCCACTTTGTCTGCATCATTCTTAAAATGTGGTGCCCAAAACTAGACACAGTACTCCAGATGAGGCCTAACCAGTGCTGAGTAGAGGGGAACTAGTACTTCCCAGGAATTGGAAGCTATGCTTCTATGAATGCAGCTCAAAATAGCATTTGCCTTTTTTGCAGCCACATCACATTGTTGGCTCATATTCAGCTTGTGATCGACAACAATTCCAAGATCCTTCCCGCTTGCAGTGTTGTTGAGCCATATATCCCCCATCATGTAACTATGCATTTGGTTTCTTTTTCCTAGGTGCAGAACTTGGCATTTATCCCTATTAAATGTCATTCTGTTGTTTTCTGCCCAGTGCTCCAGTCTATCCAGATCACTTTGAATTTTGTTTCTGTCTTCCAAAGTATTAGCTATCCCACCCAATTTTGTGTCATCTGCAAATTTGATCAGCATTCCCTGCACCTCCTCCTCCAAGTATTTAATAAAATTGTTGAAGAGCACTGGGCCCAGGACTGAGCCCTATGGTACCACGCTCGTTACCTCTCCCCAGTTTGAGAAGATCCCATTGATAAGTACTCTTTGAGTCCGATTCAGTAGCCAACTGTGGATCCACCAGATCGTTGTTTCATCTAGCCCACTTTGAGCTAGTTTGCTCATCAGGATATCATGGAGCACTTTGTCGAAAGCTTTGCTGAACTCGAGGTATATGATGTCTACAGCATTCCCATACTCCACCAGGGAGGTTACTTGATCCAAAAATGAGATCAGATTCATCTGGCAGGATTTATTCTTGACAAATCCATGTTGGCTTTGAGTCATTACTGCATTGTTTTCAAGGAGTTTACAGATAGATTGCTTTCTAATCTGCTCCAGAATTTTCCCAGGGATTGATGTCAGACTGACTGGCCTGTAGTTCCCAGGTTCCTCTGTTTTACCCTTTTTGAAGATAGGGACATTAGTCCTCCTCCAGTCATCTGGCACTTCACCCGTCCTCCATGATTGCTCAAAGATAATAGACAGAGGTTCTGAGAGTTCTACTGCCAGTTCCTTTATTACTCTAGGATGCAGTTCATCTGGCCCTGGAGATTTGAACTTATTCAAAGTAATTAGGTGTTCTTTGACCATATGCCTATCTATCTCAAGCTGCAATCCTGCCCCTTCAGCCTGTACTTCGCCTTTGCCGGGAGGTCATAGACATTCCAGGATCAATTAAACACTTATCATATACTGCCAAATGCCTGGGAGAAGAGAAAGGTCTTAACCTGGCACCAAAAAGATAACAATGTTGGTGCCAGGCGAGCCTTGTCGGGGAGATCATTCTGTAATTTGGGACAAAGTGCAAATGGAGAATTCATATATCTCCCCAAAGGAAAGATGCATGAACTGTATCACAGCTGGAACTCATACATCTCCCTTCAGCAAAAACGCTTGAATTGTCTCTTCACACACCACCCCAGAAGAGCAAAACATAGAAGCAAAAGCATTTCCTTGTTTTGTTTTTTTTAACCACATCTTGTAATGTGGCTGGCCAGTTCATTTGCAATCCAAAGCTATGCTTTAGTCACCAAATTGGATGCCCTTTTAAAAAAACTCTATCAACTTGTTCAGAAGATCAAGCACACATAAATCAAGGAGACAAAGGAAATGAATACTGACATTCTCTGGTGAAAGTATCAAAAAGGAATATGGTGTGAAATGAGGCTGGACTAAGGGCTGCTGAGAAATGAACACTTGAATCCAATTGCCTTTCAGAGATACATATACAAGTAACTGATTTCTGATGCTCAAGAAAGAAACTCTTGTGAGAAAGAGAAAGATGATTCGAAACAGGAGGTAGGGAGGGCAGCACTCATGAAATACAAGGGAGAATACAGCATAGATATTTAATGGATAAAATCACATATTAATCCCTAATTTATTCTGAAGGCCTGGTGACCTTATGTGTAGGGCTCTCTAGCAAAGGCGAGTAACATGCATCCTATGAATCATGCCATCACTAAAGCTCTTTGTGCGGTCCTGGGCTCTTATTAGAAAGCTCTAAATCCCAGCCACCACCTGGCCTTGCTCACCAATTTGTGTATCTCAGAATTGTTGCAGAGATATGTGTAATTCTGCAGATATATTAAATAATAACCCTCTCCCTTGAAAGACTAGCAACGGAAAGAATGGCCTCAGCAGGAAGGAATAGATGTTATTTCACCTTGCCACCTTTGGAGCAAAATAGGAGCTTCACAGCCTTTTTAGGTAATGCCAGCACTCCACCCTGCACTATGAAGTCAGATGATGACTCAGGATCTCTTAGGTCCTAATGCCCTCGTTCTGTGCCATCTCTTGTGAGTTAGGTAGGGGCTCCTAGCTTGGTTACCAGCTGTCCCACCCTAAGTGCTGAATAATTTGTCAGCATCTACATTGGAGTGTCAGCACTGCCAAATTCTAAAGCACTGAAACGAGCAGGCCTGTAGTGGCCATTTGAAATCTAAATTGAAATTCTGTGAAAGCTGATGCACACGGCACATTATTTGTGTATACCTACTTGCCAATATCAGGACAGGAAGGCCTGGCGTGCTATGGTCCATGGGGTCACGAAGAGTCGGACATGACTGAACGACTGAACAACAACAACAACAACTTGACAATATGGATCCATGAAATTTAAAACACATTTTTGGTAGTATAGGGTAGCATGGTAAAACCCCTGTGGGGAGCAGCTCAAGACACCGTTTGTGTTATCAGTCAGTCTGCAGTGGGTGTTTGTGTGAAACAGGCTTAACAAGCAACACAGTCTAGAAACACAAAGCAGGATATTTCATTAGTCCAACCAGGGAATTTCCAGGAAATGCTGTTTCAAAATTTCTGATCCCCAGAATCCAGACCTGAGGAGTAACTCATTTTGTGCGTTTTGCCCCTTGCTCATTCAAACAGTTAACAGGGGCCGACATGACTTTGTGGGCAAGCTGTGACCCTCCAGATGTTGTTAGAGTCATCAGCCACAGCTACCATGTTCAATAGCCAGGGATGATGGGTGCTGTAGTCCAACAACACCTGGAAGTCCACAGGCTGCCCACCTCTGCTTTATATTGTGCTCTGCTGGCTTCCTACAGGGATCACAAAGGCATATCTAATGAACAGAATATAGAAGCCCTGCGCAAGATCAGACCAAGGCCTATCTAGTCCAGCATTTTGTTCCCACAGTGGCCAACCAGATGCCCATGGGAAGCCCACAGGCAGGCAGTTGCTCTTTCCCAACCATACAGATTGACACTAAAGTAGCATTTTTGGAGGTTCCAGCATGGACAAAATACCCGAGACAGTTTTAATATGACTAACACAATTCATCATGGGCAGTTTGCACTCTTTAGGTTGTCACATAAGGTGCAATTCTAAAAGTGCCCAATTGTGCTCCATGTTGTCCAACTAGGAACAGAGGAAGCTGCCTCCTTTTAAAATACCAGAAGCAACCTTTCAAGTTATGCAGAACTCTTACTCAGACTTAATTATTGAAAGAATGAGAGGGAGAATGAATGAAAAACAAATGCCATGTGGCCAGTTCATGTTGCTGCTTTTTCAAAATTCAAATACAAGAGATAGGAGCAAACACTTAAGTTAATTAGATTATCAATAGTCAGGTTCTACTGAGAGGACCCAATTTGCAAAAGCCCTCTAGAAGCACGTCTGTGAGTGAGAAATATATATGTTGCTTCTTCTGGGGATTTAACTGCAAAATATATATGAGGTACTTCTGCATTTCCAGTTTTGTTTGGATCACACAGAATCCTTGGAAAGAACAGAACAGGTAAGGCAAAAACATAGTAGTTACTATATTAGAAAAGCCAGATATTGCTCTTAGAAAGCTTACAAGGGTAGATAGAGTCAAGTGAAGTCAAATTTGATGGTGCTTACACAGCATTACCCAGGAAGCCTGTGGAATTGAACACTGCTCTCCTCAAGCACTACACCAATCCACATCTCACAAAATTGCATCCCACTTGGTAACCACTTGTGCAGCAGGATGCTTTGGGATACATCATCCCAGGATGACAATAACAAAGATTGATTCTGGACTGATGCTTTCACTAAGGTTCTGTAATTGACTTTGGCCTCTTTTCTCAACTGGTATCATGCCATTGTTAGGACGTTAGTATGGTTTGATCCCTAACAGCACTTTGTCCATTTCACAAACTCATTCTTTGATCTCTATGCTGAGCCAGCTGCATGGCTGTCTGGCTTTTGAAGTATTGTGGGGATGCAGCTGAAACAATCTTATTTCTTAACTTTACAAGAGCCTCGACTCTCACCTCCAACTTCCAGTTGAATATTTTTCAGCAGTTAAAATTAGTTATTTTCAGTTTTATCATGAACACAGATCGAAACGTTCTCCATTTTGCCAAAGACCCTGGGTACATTATCTTTTCTTTCTTAGCAAGATCTCATTTTGTTCCCTTGTAGTTTGACTTTTTTCAGACTGATTTAAAAACACACACACACACAAAACCTATTCTCACATCTTTGTACAAATGATATGCTTGAAAGAAATTCATTATCTTGGATAGTGATGATTTAGGTTGTGCCAGCACCAATTCACCATCTTTGATTTTTTTTATATTAAGGTATTTTTCTTTGGTGTCCCAATGAAGTATTCTTTATATTAAAGTATTTGGTATTCCTCATATTAAAGTATTCTTCTTTGATGTCTCCATGAAGTTATTTCATATTGTATTTGGTATTCTTTATATTAAAGTATTTTCTTTGGTGTCCCATTAAGCATACCTTGTGCATTGTAAAGTACAGTACATATAGACTCATTATGACAGCTGCCCTTTGTATTTTGTGACAGGCTTTGTGGGTTATAAAAAAAAAGTGCAGCAAATGAGTGCAAAGTCAGACATGCGCCCCTATTATATAGTGTTAACTCTGCTGGCATGTAAAGCATCTGAAGAATAGGAGAGGTCCTTTGAAATGAACTCTAATGGCATCTCTGTAAAATAGGTTACTGTGTGCAAAATTGGGAGAGGGGAAAAAAAGCTGAAAACAGTGTTTTCTGTGACTATTGATGGACAGGACAGGTGGATATGTGCCCAGTCAGATTAGAACAATTTTAAAAGAATTTTAACTCATCATAAATATAGAGCAGAGGAGGAAGACAAAGGCTACAATTCAATGCAGAATTAAGGGTGAAACTAGAAATGATATTAAGGGCACAATCCTATTCAGATAGGTGGCCGCTTCCGAACTTGGAGGCGACCGCCTATCCAATGCAGGGCAGGAGAAGCACAGAGGGGAAGGTTCCCTCCATGCTTCTCCTGCCCTGCATTTTCAGCTAGACAGCTGATTGTGGCTGTCTAGCCATGGGAGGGCTGAGTGGGGGAGGAGGCTGCTGTACAACACATTGGATGTGTCACACAGGCATTTCTGCCCTCCCCGCCCAGGAACGCCCAGGAACACCCCCCGGAATGCCCCTTTTCAGCAGCTCTGCACTCCTCTTGCAAGTGTGGAGGAGGGGGCTGTTCCACGCTGCCTCAGAGGCAGCGCAGAAACAGGGGGGGAGATTGGTGCTCCGAGGTCTGTTCCCGGGAAACCAGATATCCTATGGCTGTCTAGCCACTGTCTAGCAACCATAGGATTGCTCCTTAAATGTGTGAATGCATTTAATATGTCTCTTTTTCCCTAAATAGAAGCTGCATGGAGGAATTCATGACTGGACTGTGGTGTGCTCAGGGGTGGGAAGTTAGCCCTTCCCTTTGCATTCCAATTGTTATCTCCCCCTCCCGCAACACACACACACACACACACACAACATGCTCTTAGCCCTATGAGAAAACTTTCCATTGGCACCAATGGAAGCTTCCCTCTCTGGGCTAATAGCAGCTTAGGGAGAGGATGTTTTCATCAAGACCACACAGTGAAGGAAAGGGTTAACCCCCCCGCACACACTCACACACACTCCATGGTCCTAATCTTCAGGACATCTAGTTTGACCCTTAATGCGTCCATTGAAAGTCAGTTTGCATTGGATTCTTGGTAGTAGCTGGGTTTGAAGGATTTGGAAAAATTTGTCCAAATAACGAACAAGCACAATTTGTCATGCTAGCGTTTGTGGTAAGATTAGTTATTTTGAGAAGTATGAACATTTATGTTAAAAAAACAAAACAAAAAACCACCAGTGGGGCACATCGAGTGTATAACATTAGGCTCACCCTGTACAATCTGCAGCAGTATGTATAGAACAATTTTTTGTAAAATAATTAGCTAACTTATCCTTAAAAGGAGGTGTGATCTTATAAAGACTAAACTATAAAGGGAACTAATGGTGATGCCTGAATTCACATTGCACAACATTTTCCATCACAATAAATTGCTAAAGTTTTTAAATGTAAATTCGTTATTCATGATGATAGAATCATAGAACAGTAGGGTTAGAAGAGACCTACAAGACCATTGAGTCCAACACCCTGCTCAGTGCAAGAATCCAAGTCAGAGCATCCCCGACAGATGGCTGTCCAGTATCATCTTGAATGCCTCCAGTGTGGGAGAGCCCACCACCTCTCCAGGTAATTGGTTCCATTGTCGTATTGCTCTAACAGTCAGGAAGTTTTCCTGATGTTCAGCCGGAATCTGGCTTCCTGTAACTTGTGCCCATTATTCCATGTCCTGCATTCTGGGATGATCAAGAAGAGATCCTGGCCTTCCTCTTTGTGACAACCTTTCAAGGACTTGAAGAGCGCTAGCATATCTCCTTTCAGTCTTCTCTTCTCAAGCCTAAACATGCCCAGTCCTTTCAGTCTCTCTCCATCGGGAGCTTTGTTTCCAGTCCCCTGATTGCAGTGGTTCCGGTCCTTCCTCTCCAGCAGGTACCAGAGGGTAGCACTGGGAGAGGAGGTTTCAGACCCGTGGCCACTCACTTGTGCGGTGCCACAGGGTTCCATCCTCTCCCCGATGCTATTTAACATCCATGTGAAGCCACTGAGGGCTATCATCAGGAGGTTTGGGGTGCGGTGTCATCAATATGCGGATGACATGCAGCTCTACCTCTCGTTCAAATCTTCACCAAGGTTGGCTGTAGAATCCCTGTCCAAATGTCTGGAGATGGTGAGTGGCTGGATGGGGAGGAATAAGCTGAAGCTGAACCCTGAGAAGACCGAGGTACTTTTGGTGGGAGACAAGAGGAGGTTGGGGGATGTTGACCTGGTGTTGAATGGGGTACGGCTACCCTTGAAAGACCAGGTCCACAGCCTGGGGGTCATTTTGGACTCCCAGCTGTCCATGGAGGCTTAGGTGTCAGCTGTGAGCCAGACAGCGCTGTACCAACTCCATCTGATATGGTGGCTGCACCCCTACCTTCCTGACCATCTGCTCCCATCAGTAGCACATGCCCCGGTCTCCTCTCGTTTATACTACTGCAATGCACTCTACGTGGGGCTAGCCTTGAAGACGATTCGGAAGCTGCAGCTGGTGCAGAACGTGGCGGCTCGCCTGATTAAAGGCAGCCGCTGGCGAGATCACATCACTCCAGTGCTGAAGGAGCTGCACTGGCTACCAGTTGTTTTTCGGGCAAAATTCAAGGAGTTGGTTTTGACCTTTAAAACCCTATATGGTTCCGGCCCAGCCTATCTTAAGGAGCGCCTCCAGCAACACCAGACAGGCCGCTTAACAAGATCAGCCTTGGATGGCCTTCTCTCTGTCCCATCAGCCAGGACAGCTAGACTGGTGGGGATGAGGGAGAGGGCCTTCTCTGTGGTGGCCCCCACTTTGTGGAACTCCCTCCCTCCACCATGCCCCCTCTTTAATGAGCTTCTGCCGCGCATTAAATATGTGGTTGTTCAGGCCGGCATTTGGTGTGGGTTAGGGTATTTTTAGAAATGTGATGTTTTTAATGTAGTATTTTATTGTTTTACTGTTCTATTACATACTTATTACATCACCCAGAGTGGCTGGGTGACCAGCCAGATGGGTGATTAATAAATTTAATTAAAAAATAATCATCTTTGTTACCCTCCTCTGAACCCTCTCCAGCTTGTCTGCATCCTTCTTAAAGTGCGGTGCCCAGAACTGGACACCTAACCAGTGCTGAGTAGAGGGGAACTAGTACTTCCCAGGAATTGGAAGCTATGCTTCTATTAATGCAGCCCAAAATAGCATTGGCCTTTTTTGCAGCCACATCACATTGTTGGCTCATATTCAGCTTGTGATCAACAACAATTCCAAGATCCTTCTTGCTTGTAGTGTTGTTGAGCCACGTATCCCCCATCTTGTAACTGTGCATTTGGTTTCTTTTTCCTAGGTGCAGAACTTGGCATTTATCCCTATTAAATTTCATTCTGTTGTTTTCTGCCCAGCGCTCCAGTCTATCAAGATCACTTTGAATTTTGTTTCTGTCTTCCAAAGTATTACCTATCCCACCCAATTTTGTGTCATCTGCAAATATGATCAACATTCCCTGCACCTCCTCCTCCAAGTATTTAATAAAATTGTTGAACAGCACTGGGCCCAGGACTGAGCCCTATGGTCCCTGCTCGTTACCTCTCCCCAGTTTGAGAAGATGCCATTGATAAGCACTCTTTGAGTCTGATTCAGTAGCCCACTGTGGATCCACCAGATCGTTGTTTCATCTAGCTCACTTTGAGCTAGTTTGCTCATCAGGATATCATGGGGCACTTTGTCGAAAGCTTTGCTGAATTCGAAGTATATGATGTCTACAGCATTCCCACAGTCCACCAGGGAGATTACTTGATCCAAAAATGAGATCAGATTCATCTGGCAGGATTTATTCTTGACAAATCCATGTTGGCTTTGAGTAATTACTGCATTGTTTTCAAGGAGCTTACAGATGGATTGCTTCATAATCTGCTCCAGAATTTCCCCAAGGATTGATGTCAGACTGACTGGCCTGTAGTTCCCAGGTTCCTCCTTTTTACCCTTTTTGAAGATAGGGACATTAGCCCTCCTCCAGTCATCTGGCACTTCACCCGTCCTCCATAGAATCATAGAATCATAGAATAGTAGGGTTGGAAGGGGCCTATAAGACCATCGAGTCCAACCACCTGCTCAATGCAGGAATCCAAGTCAGAGCAAATGTTCTTTGTGAAGTGGTTTACATAACACTTCACAGAGAACATTTACCAAAGTGGTGTAAGATGAAAGAGACAATCACAAATACAATAAAATACAGTACAAGAAGCATAAAAAAAAATCAATGTCCGAATATGCAAATCTAAAAAAGTAGATATGTTTGCTCCTGGTGGTTCCACATGGACCTATGGCCCAATTGGAGTCATAGAATGATAGAATCATAGAATAGTAGGGTTGGAAGGGGCCTACAAGGCCATCGAGTCCAACCCGCTGCTCAATGCAGGAATCCAAGTCAGAGCATCCCTGACAGATGGCTGTCCAGCTAGGGATGTCAGAGAATTCCGCGATGGATCTCGATGAGGCCGAATGCCAGTGCATTCAGCCCCCCGAAATCCATCGCGGAATGGCCTGCCACCCCGCCTCCACCCGTGGATCCCCCCTGGGACAAGACTTACCTGGGGCAGATGTTCTGGACGGTGGCGGCTCCAGCGGCGGCTTCGGCAGTGGCGGCGGCGGCTGGTCTTCCGACCGGCTGCCGCTGCCGCCATTTGCAGTCTGTGTCTTTTTTTTTTTCATAGATGTGATAGGCTACATAAAGACTTACGTAGCCTATCACATCTGGGTTTTTTTAAAAAAAACCTGCGTACACAAATGGCCACCGCCATGTGCGTTCCTTATTTTTCGCCATCTTAGTCTACGTCAATATTGACGTAGACTAAGACAAAGAAAAGAAAGGGGAACACAAATAGCGCCCACTATGCTATTTGTGTTTCCCTTTCTTTTCTTCGTCTTAGTCTATGTCAATATTGACGTAGACTAAGACAGTGAAAAATAAGGAATGCAAATGGCGGCGGCCATAGCCACCGCCATTTGCGTACGCGTTTTTTTTTTTAAACCCAGACGTGATAGGCTACGTAAGTCTTTATGTAGCCTATCACGGCTGAATACAGGGACGCAAACAGCAACGGCGATGGCAGCCGCCATTTGCGTCCCTGCAGGCTGCCCAGCGGCCGGATGTCCGGCTGCGGGCAGCTGGAGCCAGCCGGCGGCTCCGTGGCTTGGCTGCAGATCAGAGCCGGCCGGTTGAGGATTCCGGGGGGAGGGACGGAGCGCCTCCCCCCCCACGAATGAATCCGCGAAACAGTAAGTGACTTTCGTACATCCCTATGTCCAGCCTCATCTTGAATGCCTCCAGTGTGGGAGAGCCCACCACCTCCCTAGGTAATTGGTTCCATTGTCGTATTGCTGTAACAGTCAGGAAGTTTTTCCTGATGTTCAGCCGGAATCTGGCTTCCTGTAACTTGAGCCCATTATTCTGTGTCCTGCACTCTGGGATGATCAAGGAGAGATCCTGGCCTTCCTCTCTGTGAACTTTGAAGTACTTGAAGAGTGCTATCATATCTCCCCTCAGTCTTCTCTTCTCAAGGCTAAACATGCTCAGTTCTTTCAGTCTCTCTTCAATTCATAGGGCTTTGTTTCCAGTCCCCTGATCATCTTTGTTGCCCTCCTTCTTCTGAACCCTCTCCAGTTTGTCTGCATCCTTCTTAAAGTGTGGTGCCCAGAACTGGACACAGTACTCCAGATGAGGCCTAACCAGTGATGAGTAGAGGGGAACTAGTACTTCCCGGAATTTGGAAGCTATGCTTCTATTAATGCAGCCCAAAATAGCATTTGCCTTTTTTGCAGCCTCATCACACTGTTGGCTAATATTCAGCTTGTGATTGACAACAATTCCAAGATCCATGATTGCTCAAAGATAGTAGACAGTGGTTCTGAGAGTTCTTCTTCCAGTTCCTTTATTACTCTAGGATGCAGTTCATCTGGCTCTGGAGATTTGAACTCATTCCAAGTAATTAGGTGTTCCTTGACCATATGCCTATCTATCTCAAGCTGCAATCCTGCCCCTTCAGCCTGTACTTAACCTTTGCCGGGGGGTCATAGACATTCCAGGATCAATTAAACACTTATCATATACTGCCGAATGCCTGGGAGAAGAGAAAGGTCTTAACCTGGCGCCAAAGAGATAACAATGTTATCAAGCTGCAATCCTGCCCCTTCAGCCTGTACTCCGCCTTTTCCAAGGGGGCCATAGACTTTCTTTTGGGAGAAGACTGAGCTAAAGTAGGAATTGAGCACTTCGGCCTTTTCTTTGTCATCTGTTATCATTTTGCCATCCTTATTTAATAGGTGAACCACCATTTCTTTCCTCTGTCTTTTACTTTGCATGTAGCTGAAGAAAGCTTTTTTGTTGCTTTTACTATCCCTCGCTAACCTCAGCTCGTTCTCAGCTTTAGCCTTCCTGACGCCATCCCTGCAATTCTGTGCTACCTGCCTGTACTCTTCCTTTGTTGCTTGGCCTTCTTTCCACTTCCTGTATGTGTACGTTTTTGTTTTCAGGTCATCTCTTAGCTTTTTGTGAAGCCACATTGGCTTCTTTTGTTGTCTTCCACCTTTTTAAAAAAAATTGCTGGTAACTGTGCCTTGAGAATTTCCTTTTTTAAAAACTTCCACCCATCTTGGACTCCTTTTCTCATTAGAGTCACTTGCCATGAGACCTTATCATTGTTCTGAGTTTATTAAAATCAGCTTTCCTAAAATCCAGGGTACGGGTTCGGCTACACTCGGCTTTTGCTGCCTTTAGAACCATGAACTCTGGTATAACATGGTCGCTTTCCCCCCGAGTTCCTGTAACTGTGTAAGGGTGGAAACTGAGCCCATAGAGCCCCAGAGCAGTTCTGATTCTGAGGAGGAACAGCAATCCATGGGAGAGGAGCTCGCTCATCTCTCACAAGCACAGCAGCTGGCAGAGATTCCTCCTGCCAGCATTCCTGGCATAGATAGTGACCTTGGCAGTGAGAGAGCGCTGGAGGGGGGCTTGCTGGATGCTCGGCACAGACACAGGGAGCGACAACAGATGGAGGGTGCGGAAAGGAGGCGTTGTGCTCGTTTGGCGCTCAAACAATGGTCGCCTCCTAGGGACCCAAGGGAAAGAGGGAGGATCTCTCCATAGCCCATAAGTTCAGAGTCTTCCCCTGGTTCCCCTTCAAATGGGGACCAACTGCCTTACCTGGAGCTTAGGCTACTCTGCTATCTTTCCCCAGTGCTGTTCCTTGCTTTGTCGCTAGTGATTAGTATCTGAAAGAGTCATAATGTAATAAAGGAATAAAATCTCGGAAAGAATTCCTCGTCATCTGTGTCCTCAGTTGGCTATTGGTGGGGACTGCAAGAGGCAGCTAGGGCACTCCTGACAAACTGCTACTTTATCCACTAAGTCATCTCTGTTGGTTAGGATCAAGTCAAAGATAACCAATCCTCTAGTTCCTACCTCTACTTTCTGTAGGAGGAAGTTATCCGCCACACAAGTCAGGAATTTCCTGGAGGAGCCATGTTTTGCAGAATTTATCTCCCAACAAATATCGGGGCAGTTGAAGTCTGCCATTACTGCTACATCATGCTTCCTTGAAACATGGGCTATTTGCTTTTCAAAAGTTTCATCCTCGTCTTCTCCTTGATTGGTGGCCGGTAGTAGACTCTGACCACCACGTTCCTTTTATTCTTTGCTGCATTTATTTTAACCCAGATGCTCTCGATGGGGCTACCAAGCTCATCCTCCTGTATTTCTGTTCAGAGATAAGTATTTAGGATTTGCAATGAATGTTTTAACAGCATCATCTATGGATTCCCAGTATCTATTGCAAAGGGAAAGAAATTCATCTCATATGGCCACAAAAGAAAGTGGGGAAGTTTAGCGATCAGCACCTACTTAAACAAAAAGAAACTGCTTTTCCGGAGTAGCACTAATAGTGACCCCTTGCAAAGAGGGAAAGCATCTTTGGAGGGAATGAAGAATACCTTGCCTCTCTCTGGTCATTAATAAGATCTTTTTCATATGTCAAAATCACAGACAACTGCTGGTAGTTTACTTCATAGGCTATGACAACCAAGAGTCTTGTGGCATCTTAAAGACCAACAAAGTTATTCTGGCCTAAGCTTTTGTGGATACTGTCCACTTCATCAGGTGCAATAGGCTATGAAATCAAAAGACCTTTAAGCAGCCCATTGAGAACATTAATTTACCCTCAGAGGGAGCAATCCTATGGCCGCTAGTCAGCAGCTAGACAGCCATTGGATATCGTGGTATCCAGAAACTGACCTCAGAGTCTGCGCTCTGAGGTCGGTTCCCAGAGAACTGACCTCCCCACAATTCTGCGCTGCCTCAAGAACAATCCCATCCTCCGCGCTCACAAGAGGTGCACGGAACAGCCAAAAAGCAGCATGGCTGGGGGTGTTCTGGGGCAGGGAGGGCGGAAATGCCTGTACGACACATCCAACATGTTATACAGCAACCTCCTTCCTTACTCCATCCTCCCACAGCTAGACAGCCTCAATTGGCTGTCTAGCCAAAAATGCGGGGCAGGAGAAGCGCAGAGGGACCAATCCCCTCCGTGCTTCTCCTGCCCTGCTTTGGATAGGCAGTTGCCTCTGAGTTTGAAGCCACCTATCCGGATAGGATTGCGCCCTTAACTGGGCAAATAGTTCCTCAGAGTGCCATCTGTTCTTTTCTATGATTTAAAACAGCCTCCATGCAACCTGGTGCCCTCCAGATGTGCCCAACTGAAATTCCCATCATCATTAGCCAGCATGGGATGATGGGAGGTGTAGTCTGATGCATCTGCAAGGTGCGAGGTTGGGGAAGACTGATCTAAAAGCTATCCTAGTTTCTCTTGCCACATATACCACTATTGATAGAACCCATCTTTATTAGACTTCCTTAGAACCCACCATTGTGTGTCTGACCTCCTAGCAATCTATCTCAATCCTTGTGACAAAGCAAAGCACAGAATCAACTTGTGTCAAATCTGCCTTAAATGAAAAAAGACCTGCAAAGGCCATGAGCATGGATGGAAGAAGTCCTGAACTTAATCACCTACTGAATGGAACAGGTTTTGTATTAGGTTTGCCGGTAGGTCTGTCTTCTAATCTTGAAATACTATTACAAGGTAAATTTGAAAAATGTATATCTTAACAGTGATGTAAAGGAGCAAAATCCCATTTAGCTAAAGCAACATAATATGGCAAACTCTGCCCCTTTACTCATGTGTATTTCAAGACAGCTTCAACTTTATCCAACGCACTTTACACCTTCATATTTAGGTGAAGAGCCTTCAAGTGGGAATAATGTCACCCTCTCTGATTTATCTTTCCTATCAGTCCAGTCCAGACCTTGATGCAATCTCACTCTTGGCAGCTATAGGTATCTTTCTTAAGCAATAATTCCTGCATTTCTTCACATGGCTTTTGTGCTCAAAGTCTTTACTGTTTAGAGGATATTGCTCTATTCATCCTTAGCTTCATAGCCTCTTTTATGTTTATCTACCACCATTGCCATATTTCAAGCTGTGCTACTTAAAGATAAGATATTCTGCATCTGATTACCACCCTGCTATTTATTGCTGGCATCTCTCCTTCTTGCAAACTGGAAATATTTTGCATGTTTGCTGACAGCTTTCACTACTCTGTTATACCAATCACTGTCACAGGATTAAAAATAGGGACATATCAATGAGTCTTGAAGCATAAGTATCTAGCCATAACCAATGGTCATTTATTTATCTACCAATCTGTTCAGAATTAAATATAATGTCAACTGTGAAGGTATAGAACAACTCCTGTTATATAGTACATGTTGGTAGAAACTATGGCTGCATTTATCTCTTTCTTTCATGGTGTGATGACATTTTGAAGTCCCCTAGTCATGAAGGTATATCCCCAGATGCCTCAAGGGGAGAAATCAGCAATACACAAATGTCAAATGTACTCCAGAATATACCCCCTTATTTCATTTATTACATTTGTATCTCACATTTCCTCCAGGGAGCTCAGGGACAATCCCATTTACTCTCACAATAACTCTGTAAGGTAGATTAGGCTGAGAGATATTGTAACCTACCTACACATAGTTTAATTTAAGAGAGTTTGCTTAATTTTGGAACTAACTATTGGGCTGTTTTGCTGTTTTGCTGCTCTTTTAGCTAGTTAGAATTGTGGATACTTTTAATTGCTTTATGGTTTTAATATTGGATATTTTATTCTATTGTTTTATGGTGATAGTTTTTTTAATTTTACACGGCCTTGACAGAGCTTCAGACCTGGAAAGTGGCATATAAATCATTTAAATAAATACATAAATAAATAAGAAATAAGAACTCTACTGGATTGGACCAGTGGCCTTTCTAGTCCAGGATTTTGTTTCCACAGTGACCAACCAAATGCCTCTGGGAATTCTACAAGCAAGAGATGGACACAGTAGCCCTCTCCTGGTGCTATTCCCCAGCAACTGATATTTAGAGGGATGTTGTGTAAAATACTATGGTTTGGAGAAAGTGGATAGAGACTTGTTTTTCTCCCTCTTTCATAATACTAGAATTTGGGGTCATCTCATGAAACTGAACAGTGGGAGATTCAGGACAGACAAAGAGAAGAACTTCTTCACACAGTGCATACTTAGACTATGGAACTCACTTCTACAGAATGTGGTAATGGGCACCAACTCAGATGGCTTCAAAAGGGGAGTAGACAAATTAATGGAGGATAAGGCTTCCAATGGCTACTAGTCATGATGGCTGTATGTTACTCCTTTTTCAAAGCTCTCTATGTTGGCGGCTGTCACTTCACCTTGCAGCAATGAATCCCATAGTTTAACTATGCACTGTGTGAAGCAGTGCTTCCTTTTTTCTCCCACTATTCAGCTTCATTGGACAACCCTGTTTCATTTCAACACCACACATACTGTAATTGAATAAACCTCTATCATGTCCCCTTTTATTCCCCTGTTTCTAAACTAAAAAGCCTCAGTCATTGTTAACTTTCATCATAGGGGCAGTGCTCCAGAGATTCCCCCCTTTCCTCTTTGGATAAAGGGAAAGTGAATGATATCATAATAGAAATGGAAGGGGGATCTTTTGAACAGCAAAGAGGCCTGCCTTTTCATTTTCTGATTTGAGTCCAGCTCACAGGGAGGGTTTGAAACCTTCCCAAGAAACTGCAAATTTTAATACATATGATCTTCTACAGGAGACACTGCTCTCAATTTTCTCTCTCTGCAGTACTTCAGCCAATTTCTCATGCCTTATATCCCAGCCAGACTTGTATATTTTCATTAGAATAAAAGTTTCCCTCCCCATTAATCTTGCTGAATAACTAGGGGTTGTTGTTGTTGTTTTAATCTCCAGGCTCTATTGCCCATAATTTGAGATTCCTAATTCCTGAATATCCATCACATGTAAATCGATTCTAAGCACTCCCATTACTCACATATTTGGACATGTCAGAGCAAGGCCACAAAAAATCTCCAGCACCTCTTAGAATTCTCTTTTGTTTTTCATACGAGAGAAGCCAAGGACATACAAGTGAACAGCTGCTTATTAAAAGAACAATTTTTCTGTTAAGCCAGAGTGAGGGTGGGGGAGAAAAACCCATTCATAAAAAACTGGCTAATTAAAAAATAAGGACAAATAAGGTCCATTTCAACACACACCTAAATACTTAGATGCTTCATGGAATGCATGGATGTGATAGGACTATGAACCAAGAACTAGATTTTCAGCCACAGCTAACCTAGAATCTATTTCTTTTCATTATAAATTCTTTATTTTGTTTCCCAATACAGTTATTCAAGGCAGTTACAATACATCAACTTAGCACATATGTATAGTATATCTATAATTGCTAGATTGCCTGGCCAGAGCCTGTTCCAGTAATTGATAAATGGTATTCAACTTTTTTGGAAAGTGTGGATGGAGTTTATTCTTCCCTCCCATAGCAACTTATGTGTTATTTTATTCATCACCATGGCAGTCCAAAACTTCTTTTTGTACCAGAGATGGTATGCATCTTTATCTCCAAGCTTTTGCTAAGAGGATCCTTGCAGCTATGAATATATATCTCACCATCACCACTAAATCTCTAGATCTGATCTGTAATATCAGCCAGGTATATACTTATCGGGGTTAATTGCAACTCATAGTTTCTCTAATGCTGTTTATTACCTTCTTCCAATATTCCCTAATAGGATTACAATGCCACCATATATGGGCAAAAGTTCCTCTGTCATTACACCTCCAGCATCTCTCTATTACTGCTGGGAACATCCTAGAGATCCCAGTTCTAAGTTCTAACCAAGAATCTATTGAAGCCAGTAACAATACAGTGCATTTTATCCTATGCACATTTTAACCAGCAGCTGCCTATAAGTATTACAATTACAATATGCCTAAGCTAAAGTGAGAGAGAATTCAGTCAACCAAATCTCTGGCCCAACAAAAACCCAAACCCAGAAATGAACCAATCCCATTTATTGCCACTAGGCAGTAGTGGCAAAACCATATTTTGACCTCTGTCATCTTTCTTGCTCTAACCAGATAGGATCTTTATCAAGATTGGACATAGCCCATGGATGTGTGAGAGGATTTTTTCCCTCTCCCTCCTTGACTTCTTCCCACAACAGGGCTGTCTAGGCAGCTGCTTTCTGCATTGTCTCTTTCCATGCCAGATCCTTAAGAACATAAGAAGAGCCATGCTGGATCAGACCAAGGATCCATCTAGTCTAGCATTCTGTTCACACAGTGGCCAACCAGCTGTCAACCAGGTACCCACAAGCAAGGCATGAGTGCAACAGCACCCTCCCATCCATGTTTCCTAGCAACTGGTGTACATAGGCTCACAGCCTCTGGTACTGGAGGTAGCACATAGCCATCTAGACTAGTAGCCATTGATAGCCTTTTCCTCCTGGAATTTGTCTAACCCCCTTTTAAAGCCATCCAAACTGGTGGCCATCACTACTTCTTGTGGAAGCGAATTCCATAGTTTAAGAAGAAAAAATCCTTCTTTTCCTCTCCCATGTTAAGTGAAGTTCTAGGAAGCTGGCTATATGTTCTCAGTAATAAGTCTGCATTTGCTTCAAACCTAGATGCTTGGATAATTTATTGGTTCAAATGTAAACTTACTTCTCTGTAAAGGTTTGGCAGACCCAGGAACGCAAGAATTCTACTTTGCAAAATGATTCCAGACTAAGCTGGGGAACAGAGAACAGATTTTACACTCCATGTCAAGTGCTGAAATGCTGTCAGGAGGTGTCCAACATGTCAAGAGGTAGTTGGGATCATTGTTTTCTTAATGTACCAAAGGCCACAGAGAATCTGGGGGGGGGGGAGCCTAGCATGGCCCAGGGATGTCTCCAGCCCTTGACAGGCTTTGCCACACATGACTAGTGGCCTCCAGAATAATACTCTGAAGGGGCATCAAAGCTTGCATGATGGTGTTTCAAGCTGCAGAGCTCACCTCGCATATGATCTCTGGACCAGACCCAGTACCCACCACAAATCGATGAGTCCCAGATCCTGGTGAAATTGGTACCTGGGGATCTGGCCTAAAATCCGATAGAGAGGGGTGACATTCAGCTAGTGATATATTATGCCATTCCCTGGGAGCTTCCCTCTCTAATCTATTCCTCTGTACACCTAGAGCCTCCAACCAGGGCTGGAACACTTCTAGACAGAAGCTCCTTTCATATATTTTACATGTTAAGAAGGCTCCACATGCTCAAGGGGGAGCAGAGCCATGCCACTGGCCCCAAAGATGCATGGCTGCACCCAGACCCACCCCCGACATACATGCATTAGGCATGGATGCCTGCAGGGAGAAAGCCTACATGTATAGATCAGGATTCTAGCTCCCAGGGAAAGCTCCTTGCATAGAAATAGAATAATAGAATCATAGAATAGTAGGGTTGGAAGGGGCCTACAAGGCCATCGAGTCCAACCCCCTGCTCAATGCAGGAATCCGAGTCAGAGCATCCCTGACAAATGGCTGTCCAGCCTCATCTTGAAGGCCTCCAGTGTGGGAGAGCCCACCACCTCCCCAGGTAATTGGTTCCATTGTCGTATTGCTCTGACACTCAGGAAGTTTTTCCTGATGTTCAGCCGGAATCTGGCTTCCTGTAACTTGAGCCCATTATTCCGTGTCCTGCACTCTGGGATGATCAAGAAGAGATCCTGGCCTTCTTCTCTGTGACAACCTTTCAAGTACTTGAAGAGTGCTATCATATCTCCCCTCAGTCTTCTCTTCTCAAGGCTAAACATGCCCAGTTCTTTCAGTCTCTCCTCATAGGGCTTTGTTTCCAGTCCCCTGATCATCTTTGTTGCCCTCCTCTGAACCCTCTCCAGTTTGTCTGCATCCTTCTTAAAGTGTGGTGCCCAGAACTGGACACAGTACTCCAGATGAGGCCTAACCAGTGCTGAGTAGAGGGGAACTAGTACTTCCCGGGATTTGGAAGCGATGCTTCTATGAATGCAGCCCAAAATAGCATTGGCCTTTTTTGCAGCCACATCACATTGTTGGCTCATATTCAGCTTGTGATCGACAACAATTCCAAGATCCTTCTCGCTCGTAGTGTGGTTGAGCCATGTATCCCCCATCTTGTAACTGTGCATTTGGTTTCTTTTTCCTAGGTGCAGAACTTGGCATTTGTCCCTATTAAATGCCATTCTGTTGTTTTCTGCCCAGCGCTCCAGTCTATCCAGATCACTTTGAATTTTCTTTCTGTCTTCCAAAGTATTAGCTATCCCTCCCAATTTTGTGTCATCGGCAAATTTGATCAGCATTCCCTGCACCTCCTCCTCCAAGTCATTAATAAAAATGTTGAAGAGCACTGGGCCCAGGACTGAGCCCTGCGGTACCCCACTCGTTACCTCTCCCCAGTTTGAGAAGGTCCCATTGATAAGCACTCTTTGAGTCCGATTCTGTAGCCAACTGTGGATCCACCAGATCGTTGTTTCATCTAGCCCACTTTGAGCTAGTTTGCTCATCAGGATATCATGGGGCACTTTGTCGAAAGCTTTGCTGAAGTCGAGGTATATGATGTCTACAGCATTCCCACGGTCTACAAGGGAGGTGACTTGATCAAAAAATGAGATCAGATTTGTCTGGCAGGACTTGTTTTTGACAAATCCATGTTGGCTTTGAGTAATCACGGCATTGTTGTCAAGGTGCTTCCAGATGGATTGCTTTATGATCTGCTCCAGAATTTTCCCAGGGATTGATGTCAGACTGACTGGTCTGTAGTTCCCAGGTTCCTCCTTTTTACCCTTTTTGAAGATAGGGACAACGTTAGCCCTCCTCCAGTCATCTGGCACTTCCCCCGTCCTCCATGATTTCTCAAAGAGAATAGACAGCGGTTCTGAGAGTTCTTCTGCCAGTTCCTTTATGACTCTAGGATGCAGTTCATCTGGCCCTGGAGATTTGAACTCATTCAAAGTAATGAGGTGTTCCTTGACCATATGCCTGTCGATCTCAAGCTGCAATCCTGCCCCTTCAGCCTGTACTTCGCCTTTGCCAGGGGGGTCATAGACCCTCTTTTGGGAGAAGACTGAGCCAAAGTAGGAATTGAGCACCTCTGCCTTTTCTTTGTCATCTGTTATAATTTTTCTATCCTTATTTAATAGCTGAACCACCATTTCTTTCCTCTGCCTTTTACTATGCACGTAGCTGAAGAAAGCCTTTTTGTTGTTTTTAACATCCCTTGCTAACCTCAGCTCATTCTCAGCTTTAGCCTTCCTGACGCCATCCCTGCAATTCTGTGCTATCTGCCTGTACTCTTCCTTTGTTACTTGGCCTTCTTTCCACTTCATATATGTGGAAATCTGTGGCCATAGGCCTGCTCCCTGCTGACATCCAACTGTGTGGATATGCAGCCTTGATGGCAGGACCAGCAGTGCACCCACACTGCCCCTTGATTGTGTGGGGCCCTCTTCATGCATATAATAGGTGAAGGAGTCTAGAACATCCCTAGCATCAGAATTCCCACCAGAACCTCCCTCCAATTCTTCCTCCTTTTCCTTTTCTGTGATGACCTTCCTTAACTCCAAAATTGCAACCAAGTCTAAGTAAATGTTAACTTGTCCCTTGTTGATACATGCTTCTTTCCTTTCTCCCTTTGTTGTCTTGCAATGGATTCAGCTTTATCCAGTGACTGAGCTGGGATTTGAACCTCGATCTTTCTGGTCTTAGCCTGACACTGAAGCTCAGTCTTCCACAACCTAGTGCTCTCCAGATGTGTTGAACTACAACTCCCAGCATCCCAGCCAGCATGACCAATGGTCATACTGGCTGGGGATGATGGGTGTTGAAGTCCAACACATCTGGAAGCCACCAAGTTGGGGAAGGCTACTCTAGGTGCTACATCACACTGCTTAAGTTGTGGCAGTTGCTTTGGGCTGGCTAGAAATGACAAATATAGATAATGGCTGCTGCAATCGGACAGTGATACAGACATAATGCACTTTGTACTTCAAGTTCCACTTTCTGCCTTAAGTAAGTAGCCAGCTGCACTGAGTCTTCCAGGAAGGTTTATGAAGTGTAGCTAATGGGTTTTTCATGTGGTGCAAATTCCCAAAGTGATGCCTGTATGGAATGACTGGTCCCTTATTGGAATACATTTCCATTAAGTTGTTTCTCTTTAGAATCTGTGTGTCAGTCATTCTTTTACAATCCCACTCAAAACAAAATTCAAATAGCTTAGCTAGATTGGTAATAAACTTCAATACATTAAGCCATTCATAAGCTAGCTTTTGAAGACTTAATATCAGCCCATAATAATAATCCATTAAGTGTTATTGAATCAGGTCTTAAAACTTAATGCTGCTTTCATTATACCTAAGGAGGACAGGCTTTTAGATTGGCAGGCAATGGGAAGAAAAGTCAGCCCCATGGCTGATCTAAAGTTGTTCATGTGATTTAAAACCTTAATCACTCCCAGAAAGTTAGTCCTCCAAAATGTTATCATTTTCATTTCACAATGCACTCATGTCAGTGAGCCTAATCTATGCACATTGAGATAAATGGGGAAATCAGTACCAATACCAATGATGTCATTGGGATTAGTATGAGACATGCCAATGGTGGAAAAATTCAGCCCAATGGAACTAGAAAAGTATTAACTTGGCACCATATGAAAGATGCAGTCAGAAGTAGAAAGATTTGCATAGAGATAAATAGCCAGCATAATAAACCTATATAGTACAATCATAGATATATGATTGGAAGGAAGTCCCTCTGAGTTTAATCAGGCTTATTTCCATTTAAGTGTATACAGGATTTGTTTATTCATTTCATTTCTATACCACCTAACAGCCAAAGTTTGCAGCCCTTGACCTGGCAGCCTTGGTAGTGGTGCAGGTGGTGTCAGTTGAGAGGAACACCTTTTTCCTACTTCGGCTGTCTCACTGTTTCTGTCAAAGGTGGATGTTGCCACAGTCATTCAGATTAGACTACTGCAATGCCCCTTATGGAGTGCTCCCCTTGAAAAAAGTCCAGAAATTGCAATTAGTGAAAAATATGTGAGCTAGGTTGTTGCTGAGACCTAGGTATTATGTTCATGTTATACTTATTTGAATTCAGTTGCACTGGCTGCTGGTTTGTTTCCAGGCTCAACTCAAAGGTCTTTAACTTTACACACTAAATGGCTTGGGACCTGGGTACCTTAATGCAGCAGTAGACAGAAGGTAGATTTCCAGGTGTTTTGGACTTCAACTCCCAGCATTCCTGACTGTTGGCCATGCTGGCAGGGGCATTTGGGAGTTGAAGTACAAAACATCTGGAGTTCTGCCTTCTGCCCACCCCTGCCTTAAGGACTGCCTTCTTCTATATGTTCCTCCTCACATGCTCTGGCTGTCACCTGAGGCACTACTTCAGAAACCCTGGTCTCATGAAACTAGGTAGGCTCTCACAAGGTCTAGACTCCAGAGTCTTCTCTGTGGTTGCACAAGGTTCTATATGCTTTGCTAACAGAGATTTGTCAGGGCCAGACACTGTAATAATGTATGGCTGTGACAGCTGGACTATAAGGAAGGCTGAGCGCTGAAGAATTGATGCTTTCGAACTGTGGTGCTGGAGAAGACTCTTACGAGTCCCCTGGACTGCAAGGAGGTCAAATCAGTCCATCCTAAAGGAAATCAACCCTGAGTGCTCATTGGAAGGACAGATACTGAAGCTGAAGCTCAAATATTTTGGCTACCTAATGCGAAGAGAAAACTCTCTGGAAAAGACCCTGATGCTGGGAAAGACTGAAGGCAAAAGGAGAAGGGGACGACAGAGGATGAGATGGCTAGATAGCATCACCGATGCAATGAATATGAACTTGAGCACACTCCGGGAGAGAGCGCAGGACAGGAAGGCCTGGCGTGCTATGGTCCATGGGGTCACGAAGAGTCAAACACGACTGAACGACTGAACAACAACAACAGAAACCCAACTCTCTGAGAAAACATTTATTTAAAAGGTTCAATAATCCTTGGGGAGGTTTCACCCTTATGATGAACTCCTGTTTTTACAAATTATTGATGATGTTGCTTCATTAATTTGGGGGTTTAAGATTATTATATGAGTAAAGGATTGGAAGTTATAGTTTTAAACATTGTCGATTTGGTTTGTTTACCATCTTGACTTCCCTCTTAAGAAATAGGTGGGATATAAGTTAAATAAATAAATAAATGCCACATTACGTTGCAGTCCTAAACACTCTTTCTAAGGAGTAAGTCTCACTGAAAATATTGGACTTGCATCCGAATAAACATGCATTGAATTGTGCTGTACATCATCTTTTATCAATTATGTTAGGGCAAGCCAAACACATTTTGCCACCCCAAGCAGCCACAATGCATGATCTGAGATGGGGGTGGGGTGTGGGGCAGGATCACTTACAGTGTAACAGAGAGTCCTGCAGTGCATCTTTTGGATCACAGGGAGCATGATCCATACCCCTAGCAATAGTGCCATTGTAAAGGATTTGCCTGGATTGCTTGCGGAGTCAAGCCGATCTGGTTCTGAATTTCACACACACACTACACACAGAGAGTGAATTACCAGACAGCAACATGCACAACACATGCAAAATTATTAGAGTACAATATACAAAGAAATCACACACTCCTATCTTCTTCAAATAAGGGTAGAATTTAACAAAGTACTTAATGATTGTCCAGGTACAGATAGATAATTTGCATTCACTATCTGCTGCATGCTTTTTTTATAACTATATTTTTTATTCATTCACATAGGACACAATCCTATCATGTTTAGACAGAAAAAAGTCATACAGTTCCCAATTTTCTGTCTAAACATGCATAGGATTGCACCCCTAATCATTTATTATAAATGAATGAATGAATGACATCAATTTAGCCTGCAATCCTATACCTACTTACCTAGAAGTAAGCCTCATCAAACTTAATGGGGCTTTTATCTGAGAAGAGATATACAGGATTGCACTGGGAGTTAACAATAACAATGAAAAGTTATACAATGCCTCTACTAAATTCATCATCTACATCAACTTTAAACTCCTAGCCTTCATATTTAAGCTTATATCTGGCCCAACACGCAAATTATCAAAAGCTCATCTTCTGCTGTTTTATTCTTGTGGTGGGTTATGTATCTACTGTTTTTATTATTTTATTGTATGCTGCCTGAGAGGTGTCCCCCACCCCCCTTTGAAGGGTGGCACAGAAATCTTTAAAATAAATAATTTCATTTCATTTATTATATTATATTTCTATACTGCCCACAGCGAAGCTCTCTGAGCGGTTCACAAAAAAATTAAAAAACCATTGAAATACATTATATAAAGTATAAAACCATTCATGTAATGACACAGAACAAATAGCACAAACAACAACAACATATTTCTAAAACAATTTAAAGCAGTCAGCCAGAGATAATCAAAGAGACTCCTTATATGCTGCCAAATACCTGAGAGAAGAGGGCAGTTTTAACCTGGCGTCGAAAAGATGACAACTTTGGCACCAGGTGGGCCTCATCAGGGAGGTTATTCCATAAATGTGGGGTCAGCACCAAGAAGGCCCTCTCTCTTGTTGCCACCCTCCAAGCCTCAATCAGAGGAGGCTCCCAGAGGAGGGCCTTAGATGCAGAGCATAGTGTACGGGTCAGTTCATGCCAGGAGAGGCGTTCCATCTGGTACTGTGGTCCCGAGCTGTGTAAGGCTTTATAAGTCAAAACCAGCACTTTGAATTGGGCTTGGAGGCATATAGGCAGCCAGTGCAAGTGGTCCAGAATCAGTCTTATATGTTTGGACCTTCTGGTCCCTGTTATCAGTCTGGCTGCCACATCTTGCACAAGCTGCAGCTTCTGGACCATCTTCAAAGGCAGCTCCATGTTGAGCGCATTGCAGTAATCTAATTTGGAAGTTAACAGCACATAGACAATTGAAGCCAGGTTATCCCTGTCCAGATAGGGGCATAGCTGGACCATCAACTGAAGTGCCACTCCATGCCACTGAGGCTACTTGAGCCTCAAGTGATAAAGATGGCTCCAGGAGGACCCCCAAGCTACAAACCTGCTCCTTCAGGGGGAGTGAAACCCCATTCAGAACAGGTTGAGCACCCTCCATCCAGTCAGAAGAACCACCCACTAACAGCATCTCAGTCTTGTCTGGATTGAGTTTCGGTTTATTAGCCCTCATCCAGTCCATTGTTGCAGCCAGGCACCAATTTAGCACATCCACAGACTCACCTGAAGAAGATGAAAAGGAGAAATAGAGCTGTGTGTCATCAGCATACTGATGACAACGCACTCCAAAACTCAGGATGACCGCACTCAATGGTTTCATGTAGATGTTAAATAGCAAGGGAGTCAAAACCAACCTCTGTGGAACCCCATGCTGGAGAATCCACAGGGCTGAGCAAGTACCACTTTCTGGAGCCAACCATCCAAGCAGGAGTGAAACCACTGCAATGTAGTGCATCCCACTCCCAGCTCAGACAATCATCCAAAAATGATACCATGGTTGATGGTTTCGAAAGCAGCCGAGAGATTAAAGAGAATCAACAAGGTCACACTCCTCCTGTCTCTCGCCTGACATAGGTCATCATACAGGGTGATCAAGGCTGTTTCCATGCCAAAACTCAGTCTGAACCCTGACTGAAATGGATCTAGATAATCAGTCTCATCCAAGAGTGTCTGGAGCTAGTTGGCAACCACCAACTCAAGAACCTAGCCCAGGAAAGGAACATTTGCCACTGGGCTAAAATTATTAAACAATTTCCTGGTCCAGGGAGGATTTCTTTAGGAATGGTCTCACCACCAGCTTGAGGTGGACTGGGATCACTCCCTCTCACAAGGAGGCATTTAACACCTCCTTGGCCCAGCCAGCTGTTCTTTCCCTGCCAGTTTTTATAAGCCAAGAGGGGCAAGGATCCAATACGGAAGTTGTTGCATGAACCAGTTCAACCACCTTGTCAATATCCTCAAGCTGTATCAACTGAAACTCACCCAAGAAAACTGGACAAGGCTGTGCTCTGGACACCTCATCAGATTCACCTGCTGCAACACTGGAGTCTAAGTCCCAGTGGATGCAAGAGATTTTATCCCGGAAGTGCCTAGCAAATGCATTACAGCAGGCCTCAGATGGGTCTACAGTGTAGGGTCAGCATGTAAAAGGCCACGAGTAACCCTGAACAGCTCCACTGGGCAGTATATGGAAGACTTAAGTGGAGGCACAAAAAGTTGTGTCTTTGCTACTCTCACTGCCCCTGAGTATACCTTACCATAGGCACACTCCAGGGTGAGACTACTATTGGTCCCATTTCTTTGTTTGCACTCCTTTTCTCTGGTCTTCTGCCATCCTGCTTTCACTTCTCTCTGGGATCAAATCCCTCTTCACAACACACTCAGTTGACAAGTTTGTCTTGTATTACAGTGTCTGCTCAGCTCAGTGGAGTCTGGTGGCTCCGATGTCAGTGGGGTGGTAAATCCGCTCCAGGTTTCAGTCAGAACCAGTCAGAACTCTAAAGGAGCTATCCAAGGTACTTTGCCCTGCACCTTGGAAGGCTCCTTTAGAGTCCTGCCTGGTTATGACTGAAACCTGGAGCGGATTCACCACCCCAGTGACATCAGAGCCACCAGCCTCCACTGACTCGGTGCTGTAGTTTAGTCTTCCCAGTTATGCAAGTTGACCACATACCTTTACTTTGTGAGTGTGTGCATGGGGGGGCGGGGCTTTTATGAAAAAATAATATACTTTATTCTAAAGTGGATGTTTCCGTTAGAGCTGTGTGTGGCTGTCCTTTCAAAATTCTCTACCCTGTTGGTTAGCAGAGAATTTGGGGGGACAATTTCACCGAATTTCTCCAGGGGAAGGAGAAATTCTTAAACAGTTTCTTAGAGGTTTCCCACTACTCACCATCAGCAGTGGTTGTAACACAGATTCTTTCTTTTTTCCTCAGGGTTTTTGTTTTTTATGCTGCCACTGAAAGTGGCAACATCAGGAAATGTATTGGCAGCCTGGTCACCATTTTACATCCTTCATCATGACCCATACCTAATGCCATTCAAGGGCATTGTGGGGAATGTGGGGGAAGGAGGCCACCACAAAAATAGTGGAGAAATTTTGGTGGTGGCCAAGAGGGCTGTGTGTGATTTTTCTTTCTGTTCTGATCTGAAAAACCCTGTGGCAGGAATTACTTCATTATGTCTTCCCCTTGGCTTTAATTGTAGTATGGGATACTGAGGAGATGATTGTACAGTGAAAGACAGCACACTCGCACACACTCCTCGGCCACCTCATGAGTAAGGTAAGCACAAGAAGACCGAAACCAACCCATGAGAATTTCTCTGAAAATTTATTCATCTTTGAATTTCTTTTCAAAAACAATTTCTCTTCTATAAGATTGGATTAGAACGGTCAAAAAATATTGAAATAATTTTTTGGCACATCACTAATATCAGTATTGCATCATGCAATCCTATGGATGTCTGCTTTCATAAACAAGTCATATTGAGTTCCATTGGATTTGTTCCCAGGTAAAAGTATATAGGACAGCAACCTTATTTATTTATAATTTTCTTGCTTTATTATTTTATACATTTATATACCACTCTTCCAACAAATGTCTCTGAGGGTAGTTCACAAGCAATAAAATAACAATAAAATCAATACAAAGACATGCAAAAGCGCACAATCCTATGCACGTTTAGACAGAAAAAAGTCCTTTAACTCCCAGAATTCCCCAATTCTAGGAGTTGTAGGATGTTTTCTGTCTAAACATGCAAAGGATTACACCCTAAAGGATAAACATTTAAAAGTAATCTATTCAATAGATTGCTACCACTATTATCCAATACATTTATTTTTAATAGCTCAATCCAAAGGAAGACTGAAAATGGAAAACCAATTTTCCCAGCTTTAGGAAAGGGGCAGGGTTGGGAATTCATGCTCTCATTGTTCCAAGGTCTCCCTTTTTCTCTTGCACCCCACTTTCCCAAAGCTTCTGTGTGATAACTTCCTCTTGCCATACTTCTGTATCTCAAAGAGCTATGGTGTCTTCTCCTTTTGTCGCCTTTCTCTTAAATACTTGTTTTTCGGTACACCATATGATTTTAGTCCCACAACTTGTACTCTGTCTGTCTGGTGGCAACTAATGAATGTACACTTTTTAAATTGGGGATGGTATTCAGTGCTATTGTAACTCACTGGTATATTTTTCTTTAAGAATTCTGAGATAATATTCTGCACATGCTCAGTAAAGGAGTGAGACAGGAAGTGGCAGTTAGGCAATTACCAAATTGCTGTGTAGAAAAAGCTTGCTTTCTCCTCCCTGTAAGACCCTGAGCCCTTGAGCTAGGTTAGTAGAGAGGTTTCCTTTTGAATTTTTTTTTAAAGAGTTATGATTTTTTTCAAAGACAATGAGTTCCTTGTTTGTTTATGTTCTTTTATATTGTATAAAGGGCTGTTCGACGAAGTTCCTGTATTGCTGGATTGTGATCCAGTTTTGAGAAGATTTCTGCAGAACTGGAGTGAACAGAATAGAGACTGTTTTCCTTCTTTGGCCAGCAGAAAAGTCAATCTTCAGAGAGAAGATTTAATTATATTTTTGATTTAATTATATTTTTGTTGTGGACTCAAGCTGAAAACAACAACAGAACTTTTGGTTTGGTGGGTGTAATGGCCCCAGACCTGTAACCAAGTCACCTGTAGTTTTAGAGGGGCCTAGAGATCCATAATGCTTTGCTTTGGTTCATTATTAAGTGCAATTTCCTTGCTAGTGGGCCTCTGAGCTTGTGAGATGAATCAAAGATCGATACTGCCACCTCAGCACATTCCATGCTAACTAGCTACCATTTATCTTATCAGGGCCTAGGAAACACCTGAGCAGTGAGGCTCTGTTTAGGCTCTGTCTACAGGTGTCTGTGCTGGGAAAGTTTGATTGTTTCCCTTCTGACATGGGGCTGTTAGCCTATGCTTGGAAAGTTGCCGATGAACACTAATTAACACTTGCTGCTGTCATGCTGCCTCACTGCTAAAATGTATAGCATAAGACCCATTGTACCCCTTGGCTCTGTGTTCAGAGAAGCTGTCTGATCCAACCATTGGGTACGCCTGTGTGCTGCAAGTACTCAATAAAGTCTCCTTGTAAGCAAACCTGGATCTGGCTTATCACTATCTTGGCACCTCCAAACCTTAGCAGCCCACGGCTGGGGCAATACAATGGGTTATGCATGTAAAAATTATTACGTGTGCATTATTATTGTTTTCAATTAAGATATTAACATATATGTTAATTGTTCCTGTACAAGGCATTTGCTGTGAGTCCCTTTAGAGAACCTGAAGAAAAAGTGTTACACTATATATTCTGGTGCTTATTTTCAAACTGAAAATGTTTATGAATGGCTATATTTAGGAGAAACATATCAAGTGGAGGAGGAGGAGGAGGAGGAGGAGGAGGAGGAAAAACGTCAAGTGGATCTGCAATATGGGATGAAGTTGGGCATAAGTGCAATCGATCACAGATACAATATAAACCTTTAGAAATAATAGATAGTTGCACAATTGGCATAAAGTTCTGACAAGCTACACAAGGGTTCACATTCTGCTTCCAGACCTAATCAAAACAAACTCTGGGAAAGGGCCAGGAAAGTGGTTGTGGCTTTTCCAACAACTGGCCACATCTTCCTGGGAAGACCTTGCTATGCTTTGAAAACCACTGGATTTGCATACTCAGCTTCTGTACTGAGTAACATACAGAAATATCGCCACCAATTGGAGGTACTGTACTCTGCAGGACAATGGAAATGTTGACTTACATATTACTCTGTAGTTGGGTTGTTGGGTTGTTTGGGGAATGAGACATAAAGGAAGACATTAGTTGAGTTTTATAAAAGTTGTGGCTGTTACAGACGGTATTTAAATGAATTTTTTTTGAAGGTCTGACTGCAGGTATTCTATTTTCTCCAAAGGATTCTATGAACATCTGGAGGATTTGTAAGATAATATTTTATGCAGACCGTTTAAAGGTACTTGTTTATTTGGTTATGCTAATAGTGAATTAATTGAAACACCTGAGTCAACAGCTGAGAGAACAACATGGCTTTTCTAAAGATGGAAACCTCCCTGCCTTCCCTAAGTGTTGCAAAAATGCACAATATGCATAGCAGGCCTCAAAAATAAGCTTGGTCTACCAATGCTTTTAGGTCAAAGCATGGCTGAAGAAGGAAGGTTGAGGATAGGGAGCAACCTCTTATTTTTTGAGAAGATTTGTGGAGCTGGGTTGCTGTTTGGGAGCATAATTCCCTATTTATAGAATCATAGAATAGTAGGGTTGGAAGGGGCCTACAAGGCCATCGAGTCCAACCCCCTGCTCAATGCAGGAGTCCAAGTCAGAGCATCCCTGACAGATGGCTGTCCAGCCTTGTCTTGAATGCCTCCAGTGTGGGAGAGCCCACCACCTCCCCAGGTAATTGGTTCCATTGTTGTATTTCTCTTACAGTAGGGATGTACGAAAGGGACTTACCTTGTCCCGCAGCTTTGTGCTTCCAGATGGATTGCTTTATCATCTGCTCCAGAATTTTCCCAGGGATTGATGTCAGACTGACTGGTCTGTAGTTCCCAGGTTCCTCCTTTGTACCCTTTTTGAAGATAGGGACAACATTAGCCCTCCTCCAGTCATCTGGCACTTCCCCCGTCCTCCATGGTTTCTCAAAGAGAATAGACAGTGGTTCTGAGAGTTCTTCTGCCAATTCCTTTATTACTCTAGGATGCAGTTCATCTGACCCTGGAGATTTGAACTCATTCAAAGTAATTAGGTGTTCCTTGACCATATGCCTATCCATCTCCAGCTGCAATCCTGCCCCTTCAGCCTGTACTTCGCCTTTGCCAGGGGGGGTCATAGACCCTCTTTTGGGAGAAGACTGAGCCAAAGTAGGAATTGAGCACCTCTGCCTTTTCTCTGTCATCCGTTATCGTTTTGCCATCCTTATGTAATAGCTGAACAACCATTTCTTTCCTCTGCCTTTTACTATGCACGTAGCTGAAGAAAGCCTTTTTGTTGTTTTTAACATCCCTCGCTAACCTCAGCTCGTTCTCAGCTTTAGCCTTCCTGCAATTCTGTGCTACCTGCCTGTACTCTTCCTTTGTTATTTGGCCTTCTTTCCACTTCCTATATGTGTCCTTTTTTGTTTTCAGGTCATCCCTAAGCTTTTTGTGAAGCCACATTGGCTTCTTCTGTTGTCTTCCACCTTTTCTTCTTGTTGGAATTGTTTGTGATTGTGCCTTGAGAATTTCCTTTTTTAAAAGCTCCCACCCATCTTGGACTCCTTTTCTCTTTAGTGTCGCTTGCCATGGGGCCTTACTGATCATTGTTCTGAGTTTATTAAAATCAGCTTTCCTAAAATCCAGGGTACGCGTTTGACTACACTCAGCTTTTGCTTCCCTTAGAACCAAGAACTCAAGTACATCATGGTCGCTTTCCCCCAGAGTTCTTGTAACTGCTACTTTATCCACTAAGTCGTCTCTGTTGGTTAGGATCAAGTCAAGGATCGGCTGATCCTCTAGTTCCTTCATCTACTTTCTGTAGGAGGAAGTTATCTGCCACACGAGTCAGGAATTTCCTGGAGGGGCCGTGTTTTTCAGAATTTGTCTCCCAACAAATATCAGGGAAATTGAAGTCCCCCATTACTACTACATCATGCTTCCTTAAAACATTGGCAGTTTGCTTTTCAAAAGTTTCATCCTCGTCTTCTCCTTGGTTGGGTGGCTGGTAGTAGACTCCAACCACCAGGTTCCTTTTATTTTTTGCTCCATTTATTTTGATCCAGATGCTCTCGATGGGGCTACCGAGCTCATCCTCCTGTATTTCTGTGCAGAGATATGTATTTTTCACATACAGTGCAACCCCACCTCCCCTTCTGTTCCTCCTGTTCTTTTTGAACAGGAATATTCTTTTTGAACAGGTTATATCCTTCAATTGCTGTATTCCAGTCATGAGAGTCATCCCACCAAGTCTCAGTTATACCTATCAGGTCATAATTTTCCTCCTGTATTAAGAGTTCAAGTTTGTTCTGTTTGTTTCCCATACTCTGGGCATTAGTATATATACATCAAAGACCATGTGCTTCATAGTCTGGCTTTCTTCCTACATGTGTCTGAAGACTATTATTGGGCACTATCACAGCTGTTCTCTCTGTTGCAGTGCATGCACCTACGTCCATTGTTACCCCCAACATTACATCTCCTTTCCCCGTAGGATTCAGTTTAAAGCCCTCCTGATGAAGTTCTTCATGCTGTGGCCAAACATATTCTTCCCATCCTTTGTGAGGTGCAACCCATCCCTTGCCAACAACCCATCTTCCAGGAAATATAGGCCGTGGTCCCAGAATCCAAATCTCTCTCGTCGGCACCACCTTCATAGCCAATCATTCACCCGGAGTATTTTTCATTCCCTTTCTATCCCTCTTCTAACTACTGGAACGATGGATGAGAAAACTATCTGGGCCTCAAAGTTCTTGAGTTTCCTTCCCAAAGCTTCAAATTCTGACATGATTTCTTCATAGCTCCGCTTGGCAGTATCATTTGTTCCCACATGGATGAGAAGAAAGGGATACCTGTCAGTGGGCTTTATGAGTGAAGGCAACCTTTCAGTCACATCTCTAATCCGTCCTCCCAGAAGACAACATACCTGGCGAGTCCACGGGTCTTCGCGACATACTTGGGTCTCGATCCCATGCAGCAAGGAGTCTCCCACTACTACCACTCTTCTCTTCTTCTTGTTGTAGGCCTGAGTTTCATCGCCTCTGTTTGACTGACCTTCAGCCTCTTGCTCACTCTCATGTAGGTTCCCCTGTGATTCTTCCTCTGCAGGCTGTCCTCCAGTCTCATCTGCAAGTACCTGGAATCGGTTCCACAGTTCCACTGCTTCCACTGGTGCAGAGTGGCATCTAGTTCTTCTTCTCCTAACTGTCACCCTTTTCCAAGGGGTATCCCCTACTCCATTTTTCTCCACCTCAGCATTTCCCACTGCCTCATCCATCTTGCTGTTGCTCTTCAAGCTTCTGGTCTTCCCTTTGCTGCTGTAGTTCCCCCATTCTGTCCAAGAACTCTTCATGTTCTCTTATTCCCCGGAGGGTCGACAGTCGCCACTCCAGGGAATTGGCCAGGGGAGTTGCAGTGGTAGAAGAGACAAAGGAGACAAAGGAGACAGAGGCTAAGAGGTAAGTGGGCTGCAGGAAGCCCAGGGGGCTGCTCTTTATCCTTCTGAGTGGCTGTGAGCTCACCAGGTGTTTCTGAGAGCTCCAACTGAATTGGGTGTGTGTGGCCTGAGTACTCCCAGCAGCTGAGCGGGCAGGAAGCTTCAGTCTGTTTCCCGCCTCCCAGCTGAGCAGAGCAGAGGAGAGCAAGCTGCTTCAGCTGGTCCAGGGCCTACAGAAGCAAACAAGTTCCCAGAGAGTGAGCGACCAGAGCAAGCGAACAGGGGGAGCAAACAGGAGTTGGCCAGGGGAGTTGCAGTGGTAGAAGAGACAAAGGAGACAGAAGCTAAGAGGTAAGTGGGCTGCAGGAAGCCCAGGGGGCTGCCCTTTATCCTACTGAGTGGCTGTGAGCTCACCAGGTGCTTCTGAGAGCTCCAACTGAATTGGGTGTGTGTGGCCTGAGTACTCCCAGCAGCTGAGTGGGCAGGAAGCTTCAGTCTGTCTCCCACTTCCCAGCTGAGCAGAGCAGAGCAGAGCAAGCTGCTCCAGCTGGTCCAGGGATTACAGAAGCAAGCAAGCTCCCAGAGAGCGAGTGACCAGAGCGAGCAGACAGGGGGAGCAAACAGGAGTTGGCCAGGGGAGTTCGGCAGGGGAGGTCAAGGGGGAGGCCCCTAACATTTTTTTTTCATTTTTTCATTTTTTTATTTTTTAACTAACTTTTTTTCATTTATTTGTCTTGTAACACATACTTCCACACCAGTGGGACTCTGCTTTTAACCTCTACTGAGTAGAGGAGCAGGCACAGGCTAGTCTAGAACAATCACAAAGCTAGACACAAAAAGGGAAAAGAGGCAATGGAAGGACAAGTCTCTCCAGTGGTGGTGACCTGCAAGGTGTGTGCAATGTTTGTTTTCTTGCCTGAGAACAACATGGCCTACCCCTGCAAGTTGCTGCAACAAGTGCAAGTTGATCACGCTGCTAGAAGAAAAAGTAAGTGGACTGGAGCGGCAACTGCAAAACATTTCCCCTTGCCAAGCAGATATCCCACTACACTTAAGAGAATAGTCACTTTCTGTATCCTTTATTTAGTACGCAGCCAGAACTAGTATAGCAATTCATCATGAGTATTCATCACACTGCATTGTAGGAATAGCAAAAACAGCCTAAGACACCACTGCTACATAAAAGCACTGCATATATTACAGAATCCAAGAGGTCAAGCTTCCATTAAAACTGCTTGAAAACATTAGTGCTGGCGAGAACCATTCTGCCACAAAGCACTCTGCCAAGCAATGCAGGGAAACACAACACTTGGCCTGGAGGCTGAATCATGATACTGCTGCCATCACCAATGCTATTCTTTATAAGCAGGTATTCTGGAAACTTAGGATACACATTGTAGTTTACTACCTTTTTAAAGTTTGCTTATTAATTTCATAGCAGATTTACTATAAGAAAGTAGCAAAACAGGAAGCAACAAATTGCCCCACCTAAAGTTCCACTCCACCCTAACACAAGCAAAATGATAAAATTAGTGAATTCTGCCCCCACAGTAACCCACACCCACCAATCACATATATAGTTTTGATTTTAAAAAAGCCAAAATGCAACACAGAGACAATAACAAACAAGCATACATCTTTTAAAGGTGTCTTAATCTAAATTTAGGATGCCGCCGCATGTTTTACCATGGCTTTGTCACCATTTTTAGTGCAACTAAAATAGTAGTTCTGAAAGTATTTGGGGAGGGGCAGGTCAGAGAGGAAACATCACTTTAAGGAAGACTAGAGCCTCTCTTGTTTGTTAATGAAAGCTGAAGTGGATAACCTAAATGATGGATGCCTGAGGGGGAATTATCCAGGCTGAAGTACAGCCTATTCATTCTAAATCATATGAAATAGGCCAGCTGTAGAAACTAAAACACATCTATCATACTTTCTTGGACTGTGACACCCTGGCATAAACAATCACTTTTTAAAATAAGAGACATTTGACAACCATATATGTAAATGACAGAATATTATATTTATTTTAAAAGATGCAGAAAATTCAACTTTGCTCTGTAAACGTATGCCAACATTTGAGGTCAAGCTCAAACTTTAAGAAGAGATTTGAACCATATTTTAAAGCAAGTACTGAGGCAATCTGTGCTACTGATTCCTTATCCATGTAGTTTTTTCTTGTGGTAGTTCAAAAATTAACTATTTGTTTACTGGGTTCTTGGATGTTTTGCATTTCTCAAAGTTAAAAGGTACACTAAAAAGATTGGCAGGAAATATCTGCAGGGCAGAATACTCCGTATTCACTATATGTAGATAAGGCACTGCATCTTTCCTTAAACATTTTATTAACCTTCTGCTGATGCAAAGTGATTGCTGATCAAGCAATAGATGGGGTCATTGCTGCAATTATATTTTGAATTCTCTTCAAACAAATCTCACCCGGCATGAAAGAGAGAAGAAAAAGTTGATAAAGTGAGTCATTCCTGAAATGGAGTGTTTAAGAAGAATAATTAACCTATAATAACTGTTCTGGCCTCCTCTTAGGCCCTGAAAAGTAATCCTTCCTCATTAGCTTCAAGTTTAATTAACATTAGTAATGAAAAATGCTTCTGAAATAATCATAGGGTCATGCTTCCTTCATCTACATAATCTAATAATACCTATTAGTGGACTGGCCATTTTAACCAGGTGGCAACTAGCTTAGCCAACAGAAATGGGTTGGAGGAGCCTGTACCTCTGGGCTATGTCACAGCTTGGAACTGGTCATCTGTTCAGTGAAGAATGGTGGCTCCAAAGCCAGTGGCACTGTGAATCCGCTATGGGTGTCAGTCAAAACCAGTCAAAACTCGGAAGGAGCTATCCAAGGTGCTGAACCCTATCCCCGAAATAGGCTCAGCATCTTGGATGGCTCCTTTAGAGTTCTGACTGGTTCTGACTAAAACCCACAGCAGATTCACAGTGCCACTGACATAGGAGCCACCAGCTTCCACAGCATCCATTATATTGTGGATCTTCTTAGATGGTGGCTGAAGTCAAGCCACAGCTCTTGGCACACTTCTTTATTCCCTTCTCCTTGCCATCTACCTCTCTACTAATGCTCAACTATAGAAAAGCTGTTGGATACTACTACTCTTAAGTAGTAAGAAGTTAAGGCCCTCTGCCCTACTTTCTTATATTTCTTCTCAAGAACATAATTGCTGCTTTTTTTTAAGCATAGGAGTGGACTTCTTTGGCAACACGTGAGCTCAGAAAGAGCTTCTATTTTCTGCTAGCCTAATAATCTAAGTGAAAAGATGGGAAGTAGGTACAATGTAATCATTTCTTGGACTAGCTAAACATTTAATCATGCTTGAAGTTTCAGATCTGCATGTACTTTGTCAGATAGTGGTGTTCAGGTTAAAAAATAAAAAATGGATCCTGGTGTACAGTTAGGCTGGAGGACACATGACTGGGGCTGCTGCTGCTCTGGAAATAAAGGATTCTGAAAGCAGATTATGGTAATTAATAAGATTATACTCCTTTAGACTTTGCCCAGAGGAACAGTTTATTGCTCTGTCTGGTAAAGAATATGTATTGGAAATTTTCAACATTGCAATCGTTTCATTGATATAATTTAGTTTACTATAGAACTCTCAGTCTATGGGATAAAACATCACTACTGATATTTCTGAGGCAGAGATAATGGAAAGGTCCTGAAGGCTAATTTACATGACCATTTTGGAATGCCAGAGGTTGTCAAGGGTGTTTCTGAGTGCAGGAAGTGGGATAGTAGTTCAGATTCTGAAGGAGAACCAACAGACATGGGGGAGGTGTTTTCCCAGGCTAGTCCAGATATGAGTAGACCTGCTTCTCAGGTTACAAACGTACAGATGTCTGAGCTTGAGGGTCCCTCCTCACCACCACCACCCCTGTGAGAGGCAGCGGACAGAAGTTTGACCTAAGAGATGCCAGGCGCAGGCACAGAGCAAAGAGAGAGAAGGCAATGGTGAAACTTAGACAGTCTACCTGACTGGCCCTGCATGAGAAGCTGTGCTTAGAGGCCACACGACAAGAGAGGGACCTGCCCCACTTAAGTTAGGCTAATGAGGCCACCTCCCTCTTCAAACATCGGGCAAGTCTTGTAAATTCCATTGGGTTCCCCTGAAGGCATTCCTTGTAGATGGAGAATTTCTCTGAGAATTTGCATCTGTATGACCCTGTAACGTAAAGGATTAACAGCTGTAGACTGAAGCCTCTAGTCTGTGTATGTTTGGGCACTGAAGTGAAGTAGGGGCTAAGGGAATCAGGACAGAGGGGAAGACACTGGATTATTGTGCCAAGCAGTCATCTTTGGAGCCAGTACAGCATTCAGTAGGAAACCTTATCAAATCAAAATCCACCTCCGAAATCATTAGGAGGACAAATGAGATAAGAATTATAATGCACTTTATACTCTGTGATATGGATAAAAATGGCAGGAAACCACTTACTATTATAATTTGTAAAAAAAGAAGAAGAAGAAGAAGAAGAAGAAGAAGAAGAAGAAGAAGAAGAAGAAGAAAAAGAAGAAAAAGAGAAAAGTTGGTAGTTATCAGTCAGCTGAAATCTATTATATAGACAAACTATGAAAATGGGAGTGTTCAAACTACCGTACAATTGCGGTCATTTCACATGCCAGCAAGGTGATGCTCAAAATCCTACAAGCTAGGCTTCAGCAGTATGTGAACCGAGAACTACCAGAAGTACAAGCTGGGTTTCGAAGAGGCAGAGGAACTAGAGATCAAATCGCCAACATTCGCTGCATCATGGAGAAAGCAAGAGAATTCCAGAAAAATGTCTATTTCTGCTTCATTGACTACGCTAAAGCCTTTGATTGTGTGGATCACAACAAACTGTGGCAAATTCTTAAAGAGATGGGAGTACCAGACCACCTTACCTGTCTCCTGAGAAACCTGTACGAGGCTCAAGAAGCAACAGTAAGAACCAGACATGGAACAACAGTAAGAACCGGACATGGAACAACAGTAAGAACCGGACATGGAACAACTGATTGGTTCAAAATTGGGAAAGGAGTACGACAAGGCTGCATATTGTCACCCTGCTTATTTAACTTATATGCAGAGTACATCATGAGAAATGCCGGGTTGGATGAATCACAGGTCAGAATTAAGATTGCTGGGAGAATTATCAACAACCTCAGATACGCAGATGATACCACCCTCATGGCAGAAAGGGAAGAGGATCTAAAGAGCCTCTTGTTGAGGGTTAAAGTGCAGAGTGCAAAAGCTGGTTTGAAACTCAACATTAAAAAAAACGAAAATCATGGCAACTGGCCCCATCACTTCTTGGCATATTGAAGGGGAAGAAATGGAAGCAGTGAGAGATTTTATTTTCTTGGGCTCCAAGATCACCACAGATGGTGACTGTAGCCATGAAATTAAAAGATGCTTGCTCCTTGGGAGGAAAGCTATGGCAAACCTAGACAGCATAGTAAGAAGCAGAGACATCACCTTGCCAACAAAGGTCCGTCTAATCAAAGCTATGGTTTTCCCAGTAGTAACGTATGGCTGTGAGAGCTGGACAGTAAGGAAGGCTGAGCGTCGAAGAATTGATGCTTTCGAACTGTGGTGCTGGAGAAGACTCTTACGAGTCCCCTGGACTACAAGGAGGTCAAATCAGTCCATCCTAAAGGAAATCAACCCTGACTGCTCTTTGGAAGGACAGATACGGAAGCTGAAGTGCAAATATTTTGGCCACCTAATGCGAAGAGAAAACTCCCTGGAAAAGTCCCTGATGCTGGGAAAGATTGAAGGCAAAAGGAGAAGGGGACAGCGGAGGATGAGATGGCTAGACAGCATCACCGATGCAATGAATATGAACTTGAGCACACTCCAGGAGAGAGCGGAGGACAGGAAGGCCTGGCGTGCTATGGTCCATGGGGTCACAAAGAGTTGGACATGACTTAACAACTGAACAACATGAAAATGGGCTTATGGTACACCTGAGTAATCTGTGTTAGATGACCTTCTAGATAGAAGGTTAAGTCCCTTGTTTGCTCTGTAGTTACTGAATCATCTTTAGGAAATTAGTTTACACAATACATGAAAATAATATTATTGACCTACATGCTTCACAGGGAAATTATTAGGATTAATGTGAAATAACTCCTGTAGGTGCATCTAAGGGACTGAGTGTGCCTGGAGGACTCTTGATCCCCCACCTCCCAATCTGAACACCAGTCCTGTTCTCCATTCTACATCAGAAATTGCTTCTGAAATTTCCATCAGATTTTAAACATGGTGTGCCATGGGGAAAGGGAGGATTTTAAAAAAATATGCCCAAAGCCTTGCTAGACACACAGAATTAGTTGTGTTGTTCTTTGGGGTATGGGAGTGAAGCAGCAGTGAAAAAGTGACCCACTGCTCAAATTACAAAGGGGATGGTGGGTATGTGTTACCTTTCATGGCACTGAGAAAGTAACTCTATGCTAACTGTGGCACAACCGTATTTAGATGCAGTCTCCACATGCTATGCTGGATATGTACTAGATCAAATAATATAATAAAATAAGTACATTTAAAGCAAAACCCTATAGATGTTAACTCAGAAGTAAGCCCAACTGCATTTAGGGGGAAATATGCATAGAACTGCAGCCATAGAGGATTTGGCACTACTGTATACTCATTTTGCCAATATAAGGGCCAAATTACATACTGCATGCAGAGAAGTATATCCTGATTAGGGGTGTGCGCTTCTGATTCAGCCAAAGCCCAAACTGAATCAGGCTGATTTGGAAAGATTTGGGAGATGTCCGAACTGAAGCAGGGCTCCTATGAAGTCAACAGAATCTGAATATGAACGCTCCAAAAGCTTTGTTGGTGATTCAGAGGGACTCAGAGCCCCAGACAGTGTATCTGCAAAAACTATTTCTCCCTAGGCTCTCCATATATGGAAAACAACTTATATGGGGGGGCAGGGGAGAGCAGGTGTAATTTTGTGACTGACAGCTCTAGCTTCGAATCACAGTGGATGGTTTTACCAGGGCTTTCCAATCCCAGTGCTTTGGGGCAGAGATGTTGACGTGATTAGGGATGGCGGAGAATTCCGCCACGGATTCCAGTGAGGCCGGATACTAAAGAATCACCCGGAATATGTGGCAGAACGGCCTCCTGCCCCCCCGCCCCCCCCACGGAATCCCCCTGGGACGGCACTTACCTGGGGCGGATGCGGCGGTGGCGGCAGCTCCGGCGGCAGTGGCTGGTCTCCTGGCCGGCTGTGGCAGGGCTGCTGCCGCCGCGATTGCCATCTTTGGACCGTGATAGGCTACATAAGAATTTACGCAGCCTATCATGGCTAATGTAAAAAAAAAAAAAAACGCCACGTACACAAATGGCGGCGGCTACAGCAGCTACCATTTGCATTCCCTATTTTTCGCCAACTTATCTTATGTAAATATTTACGTAAGATAAAACAGCGGAAAAAAGGGGAATGCAAATAGCATAGTGGATGCTATTTGCGTTCCTTTATTTTTCGCCGTTCTGGCCTACGTAAATATTTACGTAGGCTAGAATAGCGAAAAATAAAGAACGCAAATGGCGTCCACTACGCTATTTGCATTCCCCCTTTTTTTTGTTTTTTTTGGGGGGGGTTATGTTAGCCGTGATAGGCTACGTAAATTCTTACGTAGCCTATCACGGCTGTCTAGCTGGATGCAAATGGCGGCCACTACGGCAGCCGCCATTTGCGTCCACGCACCAGGCCGTCCGCAGCCGGAAATCCGGCTGCAGACGGCCCTGGCCGGCTGCTCCATGGCCTGACTGCGGGGCGGAGCCAGCCATCAAGGATTCCTGGGGGGAGGACCGGATCGCCTCCCCCCCATCGAGGATTCCGCAGGGAGGGACGGAGTAAAGGTAAGTGAGCTTCGTACATCCCTAGCCTAGACATGATATACTGCATGATTCTCTCAGCATTCTTTGCTTGTTCTCTGTCCCAGAAGCAGGCACATTAAAAGAGATTTGGTGGAGTCTGTGGGACCTGGGATGGTGTAGCATTGGGTGCTTGATTGGAAAATGCTAGAGGTTCAGGTTCTTCTTCCTCTGCCCTGTATGCATTACATCCATCACCCACTCCTGTCTTATTCATGAATTTGATTTATTTGATTTATACTATCCTTTTTCACCCTCACCCCAAAGGTCAATGCAGCTTTCTTACCTATTTCACTTTTTGTGACTTTGCTGCCCCCTGAGCAGAAAACAACGCCTTAAACTGTTTTTGTTCATCATAACTCTATAACCTGCACCTATTATTGGTATTTTGCAAGTTTCTTGCCTAGGGACACCTCTATGATGTATGTCATTTTCATACAAATTGTTCCACCCCCCAAAAAAACCATGGAGGGTAGAAACAAGGGAAAACAAATCACTCCCCACCCACAAGATCTGAAGACTCCCCTTCCAGAAAAGCTGCTGCACCAAAAAAAAAAAAAAAAAATCGGAAACCCCTAAATTGTAAAGGCTGCTCTTGCACAGAAATCTCTGCACCTATATATCTGAAATCGGGCATATTTCATCCCCTTACATGGAGTTACAGTGCCTGGATGGTTCTTCCAATTCTATAAAATAACAAAGAAGTTGTAGTTGTTTGTTTATTTCCAATGATAGTCAATATGAGGCATGGAATTTCCAATTTCTGAACCAGAATCCAGATTCCTCCAGCCCAAGTCAAACTGGGCAGCCCTCAAATCAGCCTGAGATGGATGAGGATATTTTCTGAATTTCCAGAGTGAGGCCTGTACTGAATCTTGTGGTAAGTGCACACCCCTAATCTTTATCCAGTGTTTTAATTTGTAACTGAGAGCCCTTGCCCCTCAAGTGGCTCTGAGATTCAGTGGAGAAACTGGTGTGTGTGTGTGTGTGTGTGTGTGTGGTGTGTGGGTAAAGGTTGCTAATGATGTTGTATTTTTATTGTACATTGCCTCGAGTGCTTATTCAATGGAGTGGAGATCCCAAAATATTCTTAATTAAAAACAAACAAAAAACCTTCCTCTTCAAAATGTATATATATATCCATATTCCAAGCTGCTTTTGTTTCCACAGGGGAAGAGATAATAGGTACCTGAACCTTTTGCCCTGGAACACAAAAAGCAACTAGTGGTTGGTAATTTTCAGCTGAAACTGTATGGCAGGGAAAGGGTTTAATAGTCCCTTCAGCTGGTCCTTCACTGCAATTTACAACTTCTAGAGGCTGCTTTCAGTTAAAACAAGACAATTTCAGAGAAATGATACACATGGCTGTGTGTAATATGTAGCTTGGCAGATAGTCAAAGCTACACATTGACACCAGCAATCTATACATAAACTGAAATCTATGGGATATGCAGATTAGGGCATATTTGTACTCTTGTGCATGCTGGTGCCATCTTCTGGATGCAGTCAGAACTACTCAATTAAAAGTCTGAATAAATGTGTACATTTATCTGTTTCTGTCAGCACTGTTTTATCCCAATTTAGACAATAGTTTCTTTACTAATGCCAGTCATGTATTCACACAAGAGGCTCACCTTTAGTACAAAGAAGTATTTGAATTGTCCATTTAGCCTGCTCATGTTTTATGGAGAAAAGTTTTTAAATCTAAAGGATTAATCTCACAATTATTTGAAGCTGGCATGGAGAGAGACAGTATCTCATGATCTTATAAATGGAAATTCTGATTCCTGCTTGAGGCATCCTTCGGTGCAATGCTCCATCTCTGGAGTGTTTAGCATCAGGTACAAGGGTCCCCTTCTTTGCACTGTATCATGACAAATGTGGTTCCTCAATCCCAGACTCAACAATGATGCACCAGCTACCTTCAGTGCTCTCACAACTCTACTTTTCAGGGAACAAGGATGTGGCACACAAAACTTCAGCAGTTTGCTGAAGACCTCCTGGCTCTATCAGTCTAATTATACCATGTCTACCGGATCATCCCTCCCTATCCATGTGCTTGTTGTTACAACAAACTCCAGAAGGCTACTGAGACCTTTGCAGGAGCCATATTTATTCTTCTTCAGCAAGACTTGCTCCTACATATAGCTTTTTTTTTCAACCAAGAAACAAAGGATTATCCCCCAATTTATAAAATGGAAAGCTAAAGAATGATAGGCTGTGCTGGTGGTTTGAACTGAGTTGTTCAGACCATAAAGAGCAACTTAGTTGCACATCTACAAAGAAATCAAGGAGTCTTAGATCATGTCCTTTGCTCTAGCAACATTTTTTTTAAAAAAAAAACACTTCTCTGATTATTTATACTGTATAGGTTTAGATCAAATTATCTTATTATTAGGATCTGTTTGAACATGTGCCAACTGTTGCATTTCTTTTCATTTCACTCTTTTCCTCTGTTAATATTGCATTGGATCCAGAGTTGTGCAAAGCTGAACTGTGAAAACTGAATGATCCTGTGGTCAGAAGGAGGGAGAAGTGATTTTGTTGATTCCCTACCCCCCTGCAGTCCCCTAAGCCCCTGAAAATCTGCTCCAGAGGGTTGGGGGACCCTCCAGAACAGTGCATGAGATGTTGCTGGGGGGCTACATGCCCCTTTCTTCCAGAAGGGCAGCTCTATTGGATCCCATTTACGTCTGCCAATGGAAAGAGCCTTTCTGTTTGCAGAGGGGCAACTCTGGTTCCAACCTCCCATTTTAAAAGGAAAATAACATTATTATTTTATTTTATTTATTTCTTACAGTTATATCTCACCTTTCCTCCAAGAAGCCCAAGGTGGTGTATATGATCCTCCTCCTCTCTACTTTATTCTCACAACAATCCTATGAGGTAGGTTAGGCTGAAATTCAGTGGCTGAGTTCACACAACACGACAACCCATACTCAAGGTTGAATATGGGTTGAGTGCGGGTTGTCACCGAAATGTAGGTTGTTGTGTTGTGTGAACCCAGCCGCACTAACAAATGATGGTTTGTTAACCACAAATAACCCACAGTTCACAACCCAAGAACAAACCATGGGTTCTCTTCATGGGCTGTTTGTGGTTAACAAACCATGGTTTGTTAGCATGGCTGGGTTCACACAGAACAAGAACCTACGGACATTGCAGTCCCAGTCCAACACTCTAACCAGTACACCACACTGGCTCTCTATTTGGCTACAAATGCCAAGTAAGTGCAGTTACAACCATGCATCTAGACATTTACCAATAACTTTTATGCAATGTGCAAGAAAAGGTGCAAGGGGTCTTGAGAGCTTTCCATGGGATTGTGAAATAGATTGTGCAAGGTCAAACACACATACACAGGGAACAACAGGCACAGTGCCTAGGGCGTACAAAACTCCCAAGGGCCTACAAAAAAGTTTGGAGCCCACAAAATGATTCAATTCAATTAAAGCCACTTACTGATTGCTATAGCACAGCAGTTGACTCATACATGTATAATATGTCTAATTAAATGTAAATGAAACATTAGCTTTGCAGCTCTTTTTGTTAGCAGAATCACAGAATACATCTTCCAATTTCATTTTTTGCAGACGTTCATTCGCCACTGAGTGTAGCGCAACTGAAGATAATTGTTTCTGACCCATGGTTGATCTAAGACAGTTTTTTATATGTTTCAGCTTTGAAAAAGAAAATTCCCCTTCACAATTTGCTCCCAAAACAGCAAGATATGTTCTAAAAGCAATGTTGATATTTGGAAAACTTGTCACCAACTTGTCCATTATTTGTGCAATTATCATTTCTGCTACAGATTTCCTGTCTGCTTACATACACAAGAACAACAGAAATTCTTGTGAATGCATGTTCAAGCTCTGATGGATAGGTGTCTATTAATGCCCTTGCTCTAGAGCAAGGGTCCTCAACCCAGTACCGGTCCATGGCCTGTTAGGAACTGGGCCGCAGTAGGGGTGTGGGAACCCCCCTTACCTTGGGTCCGCAGGTGGGGAGGCAATCCGTCCCTCCCCCCCAGAATACTTGCTGGCTTCGACCGCTGGCGGACTTCCAGCCGCTGGGATGCAAATGGCGTCCACGTAGCAGATGCCATTTGAGTCCCTGTTCTTCAAGAAACAGACTACGTAAATCTTTACATAGCCTATTACTGCAAAGAACAGGGACACAATTGCATCCCAGTGGCCGGAAGTCCGCCAGCGGTTGAAGTCTTGCGTCCCAGCGGCCAGAAGTCCACCAGTGAAACCATCCCCCGCACCGGTCCATGGAAAAATGGTCTTCCACGAGACCAGTCCCTGGTGCCAAAAAGGTTGGGGACCGCTGCTCTAGAGGACACTTCATCACTGGACATAGACCTGTCCACATGAAAACTAAACCTTTCATTGAGTGTGGCATATGTTGTTTGCCATCTGCCCATCTCAATAATAAGTTCATCCATTATAGGATAGAAGGATTGTGTGTAGAATTTGTCACCGGTAGGGATGGCGGAGAATTTCTCCCCAAAACTTCGGGGGGGCGAGCGCCAAAGTGTTCAGCCCCCTGAACAAGTTTCGGGGAGAAATCCTCCTAACCCACCCCCCACCCCCCGCACCTCCCCCCCCCCCGGGACGGGACTTACCTTCACTGAATGTCCCTCCCGGTGGCGGGTCCGGCCGGCGGTTCGGCAGGTGTTCGAGCGGGGCGGGAGCGGCAGCCGGCAGTCTTTCGACCGGCTGCTGCCGCCGCCACTGCAATCAAAGAAAAAAAAAAAGCCCCCTGATAGGCTACGTGACGATTCACGTAGCCTATCACGGCTAGATTTGCAAAGTCAGCCATGATAGGCTACGTCAATCGTCACGTAGCCTATCACGGGTGACTTAAAAAAAAAAAATCGCGTACGGATAATGGCGACCCCCATAGGGAGCCGCCATTCGCATTCCTTATTCGCAAATAGCGTTGCCCTTATTTTTGCCGTAGTCTACGTAAACATTTACGTAGACTACAGCGACTAAATAAGGAATGCGAATGGCGGCTCCCTATGGGGGCCGCCATTAGCGTACGCGATTTTTTTTTTTTTTAAAGTCACCCGTGATAGGCTACGTGACGATTGACATAGCCTATCATGGCTGACTTTGCAGATCTAGCCGTGATAGGCTACGTGAATCGTCACGTAGCCTATCAGGGGGCTTTTTTTTTTTTTTTTAAACTTTCGCGTTCGCGGCCGGGCGAGGCGGGAAGCCTCCTCCTCGGCCTGAATTTCGGCCGGGCCGAGGCGGGAAGCCTCCCCCCCGGCCGGAACTTCGCGGGGGGAGCAGCGAAGCGCCTCCCCCCCACCGCGAACGTCCTTCGACGACAGGTAAGTGACTTTCGTCCATCCCTAGTCACCGGCACTCAAACCCAAGTCAGTATTATCCATGCCTACTTCATTAAAAAAAAAACAGGTTCTGTCATTTGTGTTGTGTTGTCGCCTTGTAGTTGGAGGGTGTTAATACTTTTGCAGCAGTATTCTCATTAGCTAATGGCTAGACAAGGCTTTCAGAGCTTAGCCTTGCCAAATTTTGTTAAGGGTGACTGTAGCCATAATTGGCCAGTGTTCCAAACCTTTTGAAAATCGATAGGGAGAAAAAAGGGAAAATACCTGACAATCCACCACACCACCCCCCTTAGAGACAAGGGATGGGACCTCTTTGGGCCACCACAGAAATGTTTCTGATTAGCTCTTCTGTGTAAGAGCAATTGGTGTCAACAGCACAAGTCAGGAGAAGGACTGAAAAGTCCTGGTATGTTTAACTGAAAATATATATGAATGTGGGGGAGTATATGGGGACAATGGACTATTGTTTTGGGGTTCCCTGTGGATATTTTAGAGGGCTATGCCCTATGAGCTCAAGGTAACACACACACTGCCCTGTGTATAGATCTATGATTATGGGACCTATACAATGTAAATATTTATCTATAAATCTATCTTGGGTGCCTATGATTATGAGAGTGCCTAGGGCTTACAAGACTTTACTGTGGCCCTATGCACGCACACACATACCACTGCCAAAAAGTATTAGCAAAAAATTTTGAGTGGAAGGGTATGTCCAAAATTAGCCTTTTTATATAAAGGAGGATGGGGATTTGGTACTGAAGAAGACATGCGACAATAAGAGCGAAAGTGAGGGACATAGTGATACATTTCTTTCAACTAACTGCCAGAAAGTTAGTGCCACTCTAATGAGATATTAACTTTCAAATCAAGTAACCAGGAAGTGAAGTGCTAATTAGGGACAAGAAATGAGGCGGAAACTGCACTAGCTCCTCATGCTACGTCCATCAGAAGGCCTCCTATTAGCACCCATAGTGTGCCTGCTTCATCCCTACACTTAGACAGCAAACATACAACATATAGATTGCTGCCATCTTTGCTGGGGGAACCACCGGGCACATGAATGGCCCACAGGTCACCAAGCCTGCCCCACCCTGCATTAAGCACTTAACGTGACAAAATTGGGCTCCTCAATTTCCCGTCTTGTGAAGGTGTTTCCTTGACACTCTGGGAGACCAGAAAAAGTGCCCTTTGTTGACAGCAGTTAGAACCGCACAAGTTCTTAGACGTGTTGCTTTTTAAATATGAGCTGTACCAGATATAGATTCTTAAACCACTCTGAAATTCTTAGAGACCAGCAGTGTGCAACTGCTTCACATGAACAAATTGTTCCCTTTAAATTATCAAAGGGTCTTTAGCTAGGAACAGGTGTGTGTTTTTTAAAGCTTTCTCATGAAAAAGAAAATGGATGCCTATTTTGTTATGGGAGATTTTTGTTTTGTTTACATTGGCCAGCTCAGGCAAAAATGTTAGTAAGCATAAAGAACAGCCCAGTGTATATTACAAAGGGCCATGAAAACATCCAAAACGTTCCAACAATCATGTATCTAAAGCAACAGAAGTGCTACTTGCCTAGGATTACATCAACATGGGGAACACATAAACTAGCCTTCCCCAACCTGGTGACCTCTAGATGTGTTGGACTACAACTCCCATCATTCTTAGCCACCATAGGCCATGATGGCTGGGAATGATAGGAATTACAGTCCAGCACACATGGAGGGCACCAGGTTGGGAAAGGCTGACACAGACCATCCTGTTAATGTTAATTAGCGAGGTTGAAATAATGGATGTGTGGGTTGAGAGGAGGGAGGAGGAAAGTGAGTGTGTATGTGTCTTGTAGCAGGTGCTATTTGGAAGCAATTCTTCTGGGTATCACAAACTTCATGCTGCCAGTAAGAAAAAAAAATTGCCACATATAACATGAACATCTGAAGAGGATGAGCCTTTGTGCATAGAGCTCTACACGTGTAGACCTGCAGACCCTCATGCTCAACATGCAGATACCTGGGGACAGGAACTGGGAGGCATGCAATATCAAGGGCGGTGCCAGTGCTGTGGCCACATAGCCACACTTCCTCTCACTCACATGAAGCCCCCTTCATGCGAATAAGACATGATCCACAAGCAAATCAGGACACAGCACCAGGAGTATATAAGCCCCAGCAAAAGAACACTAGCTCATGTGCTCTGCTGGCAATGATCGAAGTAAAAGGTCTGAAGGCACATGATACAGCAATGCTGCTGAGACTAATCTGTGTATCTAGTCACTGCCTGGATGGGAGACCTCCCAGGGACCTATATACGCCACCCTGAGGTGTACTGAAAAAAGATGGAATATAATCCCCTGCAGTTAGAGGTAACAGCCCTCCTTCACTTAACAGGTTGTAGCAAATGTATCAACACTGGGTAAAGTATGCACCCGCAGCCAGGGCCACAAACCCACATAAGGTCCCACCATGCATTGTGGTCTGTGGGAAGTACAGCTGCCACTGTGATGTGCTAGGGACCTGGGAGAATATAAAGGTGCCATCATAATCCCTGTTTATGGAGATGAGTTTATTGTTTTCTGACATGGGAGACCTGGGTTCTAGCCCAGCTACTTCTCCCCTTCTCTATCTCAGCTGTAGGCTTCGTCACATGGAGGTTTTATCCTGCTATTGAGATTGGTCACGCTTCAGTTCCCTTGTGAAAAAGAAAAAGCCACAATAAGAGGCACTAGACCACAGCACCCTCTATGTATAATGAAACATATGGAAGACTCAGATAAAGGGGGAAATGAGGGGGGAAAGGGGGAGGGGAGGAAGCACCTGAAAAGGGAGTCCGTCATGATCCTGTATTTAAAACGGAAGCTGAAAGTCCCGTTTTAAATGTGGGATTTTAGGCTGGTGTAGAAATGCTCTTATTGTTGCCAGTTGGTACAGGACTTGAATTCAGCTCTCTTGCATCCCATTACATTTTTCTTTCCCGCTAAGTTATAAGCCAGTTCACATCCCTTTTTACTGTGACTTTGTGTTCTTCCTTGTTTATGTGTCCATTCTCCCTCTCCCTTGCAAAGAGTGTGTTCTCACATAGAAACCCATGCAAAGATACTGTGTGCCATTATATGCACATTTCCCATGTGGCATCTCAGTGGGACTTTCCCTTCTCCCTGGAGTAGATCTCTCTGTGTGTGCGTGCGTGTAAGAGAGAGAGACAAAGTAAGAAAGACTGCTGCTAAGGGTTCCATGCGCATGCTTCCCACCCACTGGGGGGTGGAGTGGCTTGGTTGTTATGACTGGAATAGAACATCTTCCTTTCTTGTCTGTCCCTGGCTATTACCCTGTCAAAAACATTATTTGAAGGCTAGTGCTGGCTGTTCTTGGACTGCAAGGGGATTCAAACTATAATGGGTTGGGTGTTTGTACCACGAGTGTTTCCCATTCTTCCCACAAGAAATGGAGAACAATGTTACCAGCTCTGGAAATGTATGCAGGATGACCGTATGGGGTCCTACTGGTGGAGGCCATTATCTCTCCCTGCAAAGTCATGCCTCTGCTTTTATAGGTTTGAAATACAGAAAGGTGGTTAACAAAGGAGACAAACAAAAGTACTAAAGTTGCTCTCTCACTCAAGGGAAGCAATTAAGAAGAAAACAGTTCAGTTAGCTGGCTTAGGACACATTCCTGTGTCTGACCGGAAATCATTCATGCAGACATCCCCAATGCCCTCACAGCAGTGACTAGTTCCTCCAGTAATTTGCCAAGCACAAATGGAGTCCACCATGGAGGTGGCCTTGAGAGCAGAGAATCCTGCTGACAGAGAGGACTCTGTCCATACCGGATGCAGGCGCAGGCACTCATCAGTCTCTGCTCGGTACACTGCCATGTTGTTGTTGTTGTTGTTCAGTCGTTCAGTCGTGTCCAACTCTTCGTGACCCCATGGACCATAGAACGCCAGGCCTTCCTGTCCTGCGCTCTCTCCCAGAGCGTGCTCAAGTTCATATTCATTGCATCGGTGATGCTATCTAGCCATCTCATCCTCTGCCGTCCCCTTCTCCTTTTGCCTTCAGTCTTTCCCAGCATCATGGTCTTTTCCAGAGAGTTTTCTCTTCGCATTAGGTGGCCAAAATATTGGAGCTTCAGCTTTAGGATATGTCCTTCCAATGAGCACTCAGGGTTGATTTCCTTTTAGGATGGACTGATTTGACCTCCTTGCAGTCCAGGGGACTCATAAGAGTCTTCTCCAGCACCACAGTTCAAAAGCATCAATTCTTCGGCGCTCAGCCTTCCTTATAGTCCAGCTCTCACAGCCATACATTACTACTGGGAAAACCATAGCTTTGATTAGACAGACCAGACTTGTCGGCAAGGTGATGTCTCTGCTTCTTACTATGCTGTCTAGATTTGCCATAGCTTTCCTCCCAAGGAGCAAGCATCTTTTAATTTCATGGCTACAGTCACCGTCTGCGGTGATCTTGGAGCCCAAGAAAGTAAAACCTGTCACTGCTTCCATTTCTTCCCCTTCTATATGCCAGGAAGTGATAGGGCCAGATGCCATGATCTTAGTTTTTTTTAATGTTGAGTTTCAAACCAGCTTTTGCACTCTCCTCTTTCACCCTCAACAAGAGGCTCTTGAGGTCCTCTTCGTTTTCTACCATTAGGGTGGTATCATCTGCATATCGGAGGTTGTTGATAATTCTCCCAGCAATATTAATTCCGACCTGTGATTCATCCAACCCAGCGATTCTCATGATGTACTCTGCATATAAGTTAAATAAGCAGGGTGACAATATGCAGCCTTGTCATACTCCTTTCCCAATTTTGAACCACTCGGTTGTTCCATGTCTGGTTCTTACTGTTGCTTCTTGACCCTCGTACAAGTTTCTCAGGAGACAGGTAAGGTGGTCTGGTACTCCCATCACTTTAAGAATTTGCCACAGTTTGTTGTGATCCACACAATCAAAGGCTTTAGCGTAGTCAATGAAGCAGAAATAGACATTTTTCTGGAATTCTCTTGCTTTCTCCATGATGCAGCGAATGTTGGCGATTTGATCTCTAGTTCCTCTGCCTCTTCAAAACCCAGCTTGTACTTCCGGTAGTTCTCAGTTCACATGCTGCTGAAGCCTAGCTTGTAGGATTTTGAGCATCACCTTGCTGGCATGTGAAATGAGCGCAATTGTGCGGTAGTTTGAACACTCTTTGGCGTTGTCCTTCTTTGGAATTGGAATGTAAACTGACCTTTTCCAGTCTTGTGGCCATTGTTGAGTGTTCCAAGTGTTGGCATATTGAATGCAGCACTTTAACAGCATCATCTTTTAGGATTTTAAATAGCTCAGCTGGAAATACTGTCATCTCTGCTAGCTTTGTTGTTACTAATGCTTCCTAAGGCCCACTTGACTTCACTCTCTCGGATGTCTGGCTCAAGTTCAGTGACCGCACTATCATGGCTATCAGGGACATTAAGATCTTTCCTGTATAGTTCTTCTGTGTATTCTTTCCACCTCTTCTTAATCTCATCTGCTTCTGTTAGGTCCCTGCTTTCATTGTCTTTATCATGCCCGTCTTTACACAAAACGTTCCCTTGAGATCTCCAATTTTCTTGAAGAGATCTCTAGTCTTTCCCATTCTGTTGTTTTCCTCGATTTCTTTGCATTGTTCATTTAAGAAGGCCTTCTTGTCACTCCTTGCTATTCTCTGAAACTCTGCATTCAGTTGGATATATCTTCCCCCTTCTCCCTTGCTTTTTGCTTCCCTTCTTTCCTCAGCTACTTGTAAAGCCTCATCAGACAGCCACTTGGCTTTCTTGCATTTCTTTTTCTTTGGGATGGATTGAGTTGCTGCCTCCTGAACAACGTTATGGACCTCCATCCATAGTTCCTCAGGCACTCTGTCTATCAGGTCTAATCTCTGAAATCTATTCCTCACCTCCACTGTATATTCATACGGGATATGATTTAGGTCATACCTGAATGGTTTAGTGGTTTTCCCTACGTTCTTCAATTTCAGCCAAAATTTTGCAAGAAGCAGCTCATGATCTGAGCCACAGTCAGCTCCAGGTCTTGTTTTTACTGACCATATAGAGCTTCTCCATCTTTGGCTGCAAAGGACATAATCAATCTGATTTCGATATTGACCATCTGGTGATGTCCATGTGTAGAGTCGTCTCTTGTGCTGTTGGAAAAGAGTGTTTGCTATGATCAGCATGTTCTCTTGGCAAAACTCTATTAGCTTTTGTCCTGCTTCATTTTGTACAGCAAGGCCATGCCTGCCTGTTATCTAGGGTTGGCGGAGAATTCCTCCCCGAAACTTCGGGGGGTCGAGCGCCAACGTGTTCAGCCCCCCGAACAAGTTTCGGGGAGAAATCCTCCGAACCCCCCCCCGCACCCCCCCCCCGGGACGGGACTTACCTTCACCGAATGTCCCTCCCGGTGGCGGGTCCGGCCGGCGGTTCGGCGGGTGTTTGAGTGGGGCGGGAGCGGCAGCCGGTCTTTCGACCGGCTGCCACCGCCGCCATTGCAATCAAAGAAAAAAAAAACGCCCCCTGATAGGCTACGTGACAATTCACGTAGCCTATCACGACTAGATTTGCAAAGTCAGCCGTGATAGGCTACGTCAATCGTCACGTAGCCTATCATGGGTGACTTTAAAAAAAAAAAAAGTGCGTACAGATAATGGCGGCCCCCATAGGGAGCCGCCATTCCCGTTCCTTATTTGGTCGCTGTAGTCTACGTAAATGTTTACATAGACTATGGCGAAAATAAGGGCAACGCTATTTGCATTGCCCTTATTTTCGCCGTAGTCTCCGTAAACATTTACGTAGACTACAGCGACTAAATAAGGAAGGTGAATGGCGGCTCCCTATAGGGGCCGCCATTAGCGTACGCGCTTTTTTTTTTTTTTTTAAAGTCACCCGTGATAGGCTACGTGACGATTGACGTAGCCTATCACAGCTGACTTTGCAGATCTAGCCGTGATAGGCTACGTGAATCGTCACGTAGCCTATCAGGGGGAGTTTTTTTTTTTTTTTAAACTTCCGCGTTCGCGTCCGGGCGAGGCGGGAAGCCTCCCCCCCGGCCTGAATTTCGGCCGGGGCGAGGCAGGAAGCCTCCCCCCCCGGCCTGAACTTCGTGGGGGGAGCAGCAAAGCGCCTCCCCCCCACCGCGAACGTCCTTCGACGACAGGTAAGGGACTTTCGTCCACCCCTACTGTTATCCCGGTGATTTCTTGTCTTCCTACTTTAGCATTCCAGTACTCACTGCCTTGTTGTGGCGAAGGGGCTTGCGTAACTCAGTGAAGCCATAAGCTATGCCGTGCAGGGCCACCCAAGACGGACAGGTCATGGCAGAGAGTTCTGACAAAATGTGGTCCACCGGAGAAGGAAATGGCAACCCACTCCAGTATTCTTGCCAAGAAAACCCCATGGAACATATCACAAGGCTAAAAGATATGACGCTCGAAGATGAGCCCCTCAGGTCGGAAGGTGTCTAATATACTACTGGGGAAGAGCAGAGGGAATTTCCAAGTAGCGCCAGAAAGAGTGAAGCGGCTGGGCCAAAGCCGAAAGGATACTCAGCTGTGGATGTGTCTGGTGGTGAAAAGAAAATCCGACGCTGTAAAGAACAATATTGTTTAGGAACCTGGAATGTCAGATCAATGAATCAAGGTAAGCTGGAAGTGGTCAAACATGAGATGGCAAGACTGAACATCAACATCTTGGGAATCAGCGAACTAAAATGGACAGGCATGGGTGAATTTAATTCAGGTGACCATTATATCTACTACTGTGGGCAAGAATCCCTTAGAAGAAATGGAGTAGCACTCATAGTCAACAAAAGGGTGGGAAAAGCAGTACTGGGGTACAATCTTAAAAATGATAGAATGATCTCAGTACGAATCCAAGGCAACCCATTCAACATCACAGTAATTCAAGTCTATGCCCCAACCACTGATGCCGAAGAAGCTGAGGTTGATCGGTTCTATGAAGACCTACAACACCTTCTAGAACTAACACCAAACAAAGATGTCCTCTTCATCATAGGGGATTGGAATGCTAAAGTAGGAAGTCAAGAAATCACCGGGATAACAGGCAGGAATGGCCTTGGTGTACACTGCCATGCTCCCCTTTAAATGTTGGGGCTTCTTATCAAGCTGAGCCTGGAAACACTCCCCAGTCTGCCCACCCTCTTTGCCAACCCTTGAGCTGGCCACCAGATGCAGCTGTGGCATTTGTGTAATTAGCTCAGCTGTTCAGCAACCAGCTGAAGCCTCAGCATTTCCCCAGGAGATGAACTTCAGTGACAACCCACTCCTCTGGCACTCTGCTAAATCTACAGTTACTGGGATCAGGCTGGGCTGGTCACCAGAGAGGGTCCAATATGCCCATGCCTCACTACAGTAACTGTGTCTGGAAGGAGCCCTGGACATTGTGACTGAATGCAACAGTTACTGCCCCATTGACTGCTAGTCACTGGAGGCTTCTGACAGGGGAGGCACTGTGGGTTCTTCTTGGCAGGATGCTTGAACACTGTGTGTGGAACTTTGTTCTGTAATATCACAGTATGCCTACTGTTACTGTGAACTGATTGATGCTCTCCATGTGTGAGTACTATATGGTAGGGTGGCCATTTATGCATTGCCCCCCCAAAAGGAATTGCATCATCAAAAAAGAGGGCATCAATTTGCATAACATTTGCATATAATATGTATAAGTTCAAATTTAGAAATAGAAACTATAATTTAAATAGAAATACAATACATCTCATCATAGTGGAGAACACTGACCAACAGACAATTTGTGTGCATACTCTGTCTGCTGTCCAAACTGTTGATGGGCCTGTGCTCTTTCTCTTTATGGTTCTTTGACTTTCTTTCTTTATTACTTATTTATAGTATTTTTATGCCGCTCCTCATCCAAAAAGGCACCTCGAGCAGTTTACATTAAACAAGACAGTCCCTTCCCATAGGCTTACAATCTAAAAAGACACGACATACAAGGGAAAAGGAATGGGCAGGGAAAAGGAGAAAAAAAATTATTTTAGCAGGGCTTGTAGAATGGCTCTATTTTCCTTCACCTCAGCTTCCTGGAATGACTGCTGCTGGTGAATCTAAACCAGACATGGACTGAACAACCCATCAAATAGAGGTCATTGTAAAGTAGGACACTTGGCCACCCTACATGTGGTGTTGTTGGTACATAATGCCATGGACTGGTGCTACCGCAGATGTCACTGGTGTTTGGGGAGTATGTGTTGGTGTTATTGTCACAGTTAATGTTTTGTTTTCTCCTTTGCTGCTGGAAGTGCATATGATCATGACTAAAGGATTCTGGAGTAGCTACAGCATTGTGGATGCCAGCATAACAGGATCATGGGATCTGCATGTTAGTCTCAAAATGCATTTCTTGCCTAAATATTTAAACACATAAATAACCTCCAGCTATTCTACCTTGTCATTTTAAGCTTTCTGACATTTATTGTTCTGAAGAGAAGAAAGGTCAAACTTATCAAATCTGCATTTATGCTTCCATGACATTTTTCTCCAACCAAATTTTTCTGAATTACAGAGGCAAGACAAATGTAGCTCATTTCCGAAAGGACCTTTCTCATCTATGCATGGCTGCCTATGTTGTAGGACACATTTCTGAATATTCTTTGAGTAAAGGAAAAGTCATAATTCAGTTCAACAGGAATTTGGAAAACTGTCTTGGGAGATGGTGTTTGTGTTCCAGTTTTGTTGCTGACACATTAACAGTGCAATCCTATACATGTCTACACAGAAGTAAGGCACATTGAGTTCAGTGGGTCTAACTCCCAGGTAAGTGTGTATAGGATTGTAGCCAAATATCTTGGACAAAAACATCTTAGGCCTCAGTTTCCAAATATGCTGACTAATTTAGACTGCCTTCCCTTCAAATAAATAAATATAAAGCAGTTTAACCCAACTTTCAAAACCTCTGAGCAATAAGTCTATATGCAGACTTGTTGTCTTTGGTTGATTTTCACTATAATTCTATTTCTACTAAATATTTATATAAAACAGTCCCTTGAGGGACAGCCAATTTTCAGAAACAGATGTACAAAATAGCCCCAGCTAAAGTAATCACTTTAAAAGAAACTCTGTATTTATTCCCTTATATTAAACACAGTTCCTGCTTGGTTGTTATGTTGCACAACACATTATTGTCTATCAATATTTTAGCAGACTGAGTTACTGTTAGGAATTCGAACAAAAGCCAATTGAATTTTAAGCAAGTGTAAAATTAAATTATACTTCAAGAAAGCAAATTTCAGATTCATTGGTACAAGTCTACATTTCTAAGTGTGAGACTCAGAGCTGAAACAAATCCATACCTCAGCCTTCAAAGAGAAGCTTGAACTTTGAATATCAAATGTACACAGTGACCTTCACATAAACAAGTTACAGACCAAGAAACATTTGCTGAAATTACGTGGCAAATAACTCTGACAACTCAGAGACATCCATAAGCTACAGATGGGCAGTTTGCAAACAGGGAACAAGGCTACAGTTTGTCAAATAAATTATTTCTCATGAAAACTGCTCAGGAAAAGGAGAAAGGAAGTAACTCACTGCATTAAAAAGGGATGTTTTATTGGGCAAATCAAAGAGAATCCAGACATCCTGGCTGCTGAAATACTTGTCTTCTTAACTAAACACAACTAGATATTTAAGGTGCAGCTTCAGTGATAAGTTCTCCTGAAAAAAAACTATAAATGAAATGGAATTTTTGATGTCAATTTTTTGGTACCAAGAAAGTCCAATCCTGACAGAATCATAGTTGAAACCGTCCCCAGACCTGGACTCTATTTATGATTGGTGATGATTCAGCAAACTGGAGCATAATAAACAACATAGCAGCAGCACTGTATGTTACAGGTACTGAAATTGGAGGAGATAGATAGGTCATGGTGTCCCCTTGGGAACTTCTTTCCCTTTTGCAAACACTTTGCTTCCAAGAGAACTCTAAGCATTTCTGTGCCACTGTTCTCATTTGTAAATGAGAATAGCTGCATTTCTTTATTATACAGGTATATGACCTAACGTTTCAGTACATTGGTGGCTTACAGATGTGGTTGTCAACTTTGCTTAGCAGGTTTGAGGGAGAAGGGCCTAGAAAATCCAGCACTGCTTAAAAATCCTGTCATGCTGAGGTCATGCAGAAACCACGCTTCATGCATACTTCATATTACAGTTAAATTGCTCTCTGAGCCCTATTTCTGTATAGGACATTGAGAACCCGTGGGATCTTTAAAAAAAAAAGACTTTGGGTTCAAATCCAAGTTGAACATGGCATGCATTCATCATCTGTAAACTGGGAATTACAGTTACCCCACAGGGTAGTGTAGAACATGAACAAAATAAAGGCTGCAAAATACACACATGCGCACACATGCATTGCATTTGTGTATACTAAAATCCTATCAAAGTCAGTGGGATTTAAGCAGGATTGAAGACACTAACGGTAAAAACCCTTTGCACATTAAATATGCATGTCATTAATTATCAGTCCAACTAAAGATTTTCACAATTCAACATTAAACATGCTTGTAAATTTGACTCACATCAATGAGACTCAATGGGAAAAGATGTTCTTTTTGGATTATAGTAAGATTCCATTAGAGGTTCCATTCCATCTGAAGTTAAATCCCAATCAAATGAAACAAATGCAGTTGACTTAAACACAAACAAAATCGCTGCAGGGAGCCAATTTTAAAAACAAACAAAAACAAATGCTAGACTGACAACAGAAAGATGTAGCTCTTCCCACTAGCCTTTGCCACACATATCCTACTTTATATTTTTCACTTGAGCACCCATTTTGTTGTTGTTAGGATTAGAAAAGCAAACTAAAGGCACAACATTAAATGAATGTTCCATTGGGGCTGCTGAGTATTATCTCATATGCTCTAAGCCCACAGATATATTTGTACTACAGATGTAAACTGATTTAACAGTCATTCCTTCTCTCCAAGGAATGCTTGGAATTATAATTGGGGCGGGGGGCTAGGGGGCTTTAACAAACAATGCTAAGAACTTTAATCAAACTGTAGTTCCTGGGATTTCTTGGAGGAAGCCATGCCAAGTCAACTGGTGTAAAACCAATATACAATACATTTGTAGTGTAGATATACATTTAGAGCCTAAGACGTTCTGTACACTGTACCTTTTGCACCGTTACGCAGAGTCAATTGCTGGCAGCCCTCAAAGTTGTGCTAAAACTAGACTGAATTTACTTTCTAATGGATTTTCATGAGCTCCCAGGGAGCTACTACTAGTCATTGCACAGAGGCAGGCTTGCAGCCATGCAGAAGAAAATTAAGCTGTCACTGCAACTACCTGCCAGAACAAATGTAACATATGCCACCAGGATGTCATCATAAATGGCCTATCTGTAGAAAGTGATCTCTGTCCTGGCCATGGCATGTCAAACTACTTATCATATGAGCATCCAGCCTCATGCTAGGAGTCTCTAGACCCAACCTGGTGCTGCCAGGAATGTGCAGCAGGACAGGAAGACTCACAACATGATGGGAGAAAGAGATCTGTGTAGTAATGCACATGTGATGATAGAAATGCTGCCAGTTCTCACAGTGAGACCATTTTGGCAACTTCTCCATAGTGAATATTATGTGTACTGTGGCCTGAAGGGGTAAACTAGTATAATGTGTGACATTAACAAGTTCTAAGGCAATACAGTCCTAAAAGCAATTAGGCAGCAATTCTTAAACAGCTTCCTCTAATAGAAACCAACTGAAGCCAAGGGGAAAATTCCAGGATTTCACCCTGAACAGCCCAGAAGGGCAAGGAGAAGGATTATTGAGAAGGAAACATCATGGCTGGCAGAGAATGTCCATGGTGTTTCACCTGCAGTGTGCCTGGCAATGAAGAACAATGGCCAGGTAAAAGCCTCCTGGAATCACAGTTCAATTGCCAGGTTGTCAGTGATGTGGTTCCTGGAGATGGAAGCCTGCCTCCCAATGGGAGGTGAAGGGCAGGGCTGTTGTGGAGTCAGCAAAACCTGGACTGAAGGTTTCCTCAGTGATTTTACAGAGTGCACAACAGAGGAGCATGGGGAGAAGCTTGGACTGTGTCTCCATGACAAGAGAAAGAGAAGTGAATGGAGGAGTACTGGATTTTTAAAAAGGAATCAGCTTTGCTGAACTTTGGTCCATGCAGGGTTCCACAAACTAGTGCTCTGCACCAGTAAAAATCACTTCTCAGAACATACTTCCTGGTGGGGGTTGGCATGAACATCATCTGACTGGCAGGGGCTGCTCAACCAATAAGAGAGGCTTCCCCCCTCCCCCACCTTTCTCTTTTCCCCTGAAAGTCCAGGTGCACCTGCATTTCAGGAGCAAGCCTCAATAAGCACAATGGGAGTTACTTCCAAGTAGACACTCATATGCTTGTGCTGGGAAAGGTGGGGGGACACAGGGATGGGAAACTAGCCCCCTTTCTAATGACAGGATCTCTATAAGGAAGGTGTGAAGTAGTTACTGCCTAAGGCACTAAGCCAAGCCACGGAGAATCACAGGTTCAACTCTGTACTCAATTCACAGGGATCTCTGTAAATTCTGATGTGGACATTCAGAGGGCAAGCCTCATTCAGCACAATGGGAGTTACTTCTGAGTAGGCACTACTTGGTTTGTGCTGAGAAACACAGGGGTGGGAGACAGGAAACACCCCTTGACTGGGGGTCACAGTGAAAGGCACACCCATGGGCAGGGCTAGCATACTCAAGCTAAATGCGGGGGTTGGGGCACACAACAGCTATACTGTGGAGAACCCAACTTAAGGAAAAGAATTGGACTTTAAGCAGTTGCAGGAAATCCATTTTTTTTCCCTGATTAGCTCCAGGATGTCTGCTGGATGGCCATGACATCATATATCGCTGGTGGAGACACCCCCTTGGACAGCTTTAAAAGGGAATTAGAGAAATGTATGGAGGCTAAGGCTATCAGTGGCGACCACTCATGATGGCTATACATTATAGAGCTGTGAACAAATGGCCTCTTGAAATTCTGTACCCTATTTGTGGGAAGAGAAAATGGCACAGGGGGGGACAGTTTCACCAAATTTCTTCAGAGGAAGGAGAATATCTCAACAATTTATCACAAGTAGGGCTCACCACTGGCAATGGTTGTGACACAGCTTCTTCTTTTTCATAAGGTTTTGGGGGGGCGTTGTGATGCCACTGCAAGTGACAACAGCATCAACTGTGTTGGCAGTCTCCCCCAACCCCATTTTGCATCCACCACAATACAGGTATGAGGGGGGCAGTGTTGTGTATAGCTCCAGGGAAGTGGTGGAGGTAGTGTTGTGCCAAATTCCGTCCTCCAATTTCCTGAAAGTTTTCTTCCCCATGAAAGAGACTTCCATTGTTCTTCCTCATTCTCAGGGTGTTTTATTTGTCTACTGTTTTTGAGCTCACCTAATCACTGCAAGTAATGGCAGAAAGCGAAGAGGATCTAAAGAGCCTCTTGTTGAGGGTGAAAGTGGAGAGTGCAAAAGCTGGTTTGAAACTCAACATTAAAAAAACTAAGATCATGGCATCTGGCCCTATCACTTCCTGGCATATAGAAGGGGAAGAAATGGAAGCAGTGACAGATTTTATTTTCTTGGGTTCCAAGATCACTGCAGACAGTGACTGTAGCCATGAAATTAAAAGATGCTTGCTCCTTGGGAGGAAAGCAACGGCAAACCTAGACAGCATAGTAAGAAGCAGAGACATCACCTTGCCAACAAAGGTCTGTATAATCAAAGCTATGGTTTTCCCAGTAGTAATGTATGGCTGTGAGAGCTGGACTATAAGGAAGGCTGAGCGCCGAAGGATTGATGCTTTCAAACTGTGGTGCTGGAGAAGACTCTTACGAGTCCCCTGGACTGCAAGGAGGGCAAATCAGTCAATCCTAAAGGAAATCAACCCTGAGTGCTCATTGGAAGGACAGATACTGAAGCTGAAGCTCAAATATTTTGGCCACCTAATGCGAAGAGAAAACTCCCTGGAAAAGTCCCTGATGCTGGGAAAGACTGAAGGCAAAAGGAGAAGGGGACGGCAGAGGATGAGATGGCTAGATAGCATCACTGATGCAATGAATATGAACTTGAGCACACTCCGGGAGAGAGCGGAGGACAGGAAGGCCTGGCGTGCTATGGTCCATGGGGTCATGAAGAGTCGGACATGACTGAACAACAACAACAATCACTGCAAGGCTGCCAAAGGTGCCATGTGGTGTTTTTTTTCTTTCTGTTACACATCTCTCGACAGCTCCACAGCCTCCCAGGCTGCCTGATCTGAAAAAAAGTCCTTTTACCTTGTGTTGTCTTTCCCTGGGCTTTAATTGAAATGTAGGAAGCCAAGGAGGCTACAAGCTGTCAGAAAGATGATTGTACAATGAAAGACAAGGCACTGGCACACACCTACCTCCTGAGTAATGTAAGCACAAGACACCGAAACCCAACCAATGAGAATTTCTCAGAAATTTTCTTCACCATTAAATTTATTTTCAAAAGCAGTTTCTTTTCTGTCAAACTGAATGAGAATGGTCAAAAAAATGTGGGAGAAATTTTTGGCACAGCACTAATATATTACCTCCAGGATCAAGGGCAGATGCCTCTCAATACCAGTTGCTGGGGGAAATGAGCAGGGGGGTGCTCTTGCACTCATGTCCTGCTTCTGGGCAGTGGTGCAGCTAGGTAATTTTAGACCTTGAACATTAATGGTTTTATGAGGGGCCCCCTTTAGTTGGCCACATGTATTACTTCCATTATGAAGAGCACAACTAACATTTCTCTTTCCTTCACCCCTTCAGCCACCATTAAATGCTTTAAAGCTGTTTCTACATTCCTATTACGTTAGAATGACAACAACAAAACTGTTTGCCAATGCTAATTAAAAACAACAACTATGAGCACGTGCAGTTTTGCATTTTAATCTCACTTAAATCATAGCACCATCATGACTACAGGAATAAAATGGAGTTTGCTTCTGCTGTTCTGATGCCTTCATCACCTGCCGCTCTCTAGGTGGTCACTGGGGTCCACCTGGGCTGTGGGGCCCTGGATTTTGGCCCCAAGGTCCAGCCCTGGTGGTACCACTGCTTCTGGGCTTCCCACAGGCATCGGGTTGACTGCTGTGGGAGCAGAATGCTGGACTTTAACATAAGAAGAGCCATGCTGGATCAGATCAAGGTCCATCAAGTCCAGCATTCTGTTCACATAGTGGCCAACCTGCTGCCCACGGGAAACCCACAAGCAGAACATGAGTGCAACAGCAACTGGTGCACATTCCCCAGCAACTGGTGCACATAGGCATTCTGCCTCTGAGGTGGATCATTTCAAAACACCATACAAAATTGTATACATCTTATTTGTGAGTACTGTTTCCTGTACTTTGGGTCTAGTACTAAATTGTGCAACCCACATACTCAGAACCAGAAGTTGCCATGAGAAGTACCTTATACATCCATGCAACTCATCCATCTATCCTAGTGTATATATTTAAAGTACTTGCACATGGTATCCTTTTCATTAATATTACATTCTCTAGAAGTGCCTGTGCTTGACAATATGGTTAATATATTTCCTTACCTTTTAGTTGCAAAGCTGTCTCAACACAGATATTTGCCTTTCTCTTCCTGCTTCATGGCCATCTTAGCATGGGCAGGATCAAAGAGATGGATGAGTATCTCTCATGTAAGAATGAGCAATATCTCATGGTTCCACCTTGGAAAGTTTTAGCAGGGCTTGGAGTGGACAGAGTGCATTCTGCAATCCACCCCAGACATGCTTAAAGTGGAAAGTATGCCCAGGGGACATTCCCAGGCCATGCAAGGCATATCAGCGCACATTCTGTGGCCTCCAGTATGCAGAAACGTCAACAGCATCATCAGCTCCTTGCTGCGCATGGCCTCTGACCATGACCAGATTCTTCTGGACATCCACAGCTTATGCTAAACTTCACCTTACAAGCTGTTTCCAGACCAAAACCCACCAAGATGCAGTAGGTCCCAGGTCCAATTCAGAAATCATTCTGACCCAACTGGCACCCTGATGTCTGGTCTGAATTCCAGTTGAAAACCTGATCTATGCAGTCTATAGACCGTTTCCCAACAATTTATCACTGTTCTCTTTCTTGTATATGACTTTTCATGTCAGCACATATCTCCATACATGCTGAAGTTCAGTGGCCAGGTTTTTGCATACTTAAAGCCTGCAGAGCCTTGCTGCTCTTGGTATGAGAGGAGTCTAAATGGGAACCAAAAGCTACATTGAGGGAACCCTTTAGAACAACATTCCATCTGCTTCTGTAGTGAGCCTGGTAATAACTATAACAAGAATACAATTATAAGCCTATGGTGCCAGAATAGTGTCAGACATAACCCCATGTTAAATTATTATTAGTCTACATGTCTACTGTAGATTAGGGATAAATGTACCCTCAAGTCTCAAAAGAATATGTTATGCATTGCTATTAGGAACATTGCTCAACATCTCAATCTGTCTTATGCTTCAAAGTATCATGACCTTCTGAATCATCTCCAAAATTCATTGCACTGTCTGTGCTTTAATGTGCACCCCCAAACATGCACCATTGAATATGTAAGTAATAACTTATCACCATAGGAAGCAGGGCTGTGCATGGATCCCCTGATCTGACTTGGGCCTGATTCAGCTCGGGCTGATTCAGAGGGGCCCGACCCACCTTGGCCTACGAAGCTGAAGCAGGATTCAAACATCCGAATCCCACTTCACCCCTCCCACCAACATGCAGCCCAGCCCCCAGCTCCTTACATGAGCCCTTGTTCCATTGGTGTGGGGGGGGTTGCCGCTGCCAGGGAAGCCACTGCTGCCAGCGCTGCCAGGAAAACCACTGCCTGTCACAGCCCGCCAACAGGCACGAGGGCAGGAGTCACCATCCAACTGCGCATTCTCCCTCCCTTGCAAAGAGGGGAGGGCCCCTCCACTCAAGCTTTCACAGGTTTCTTGCTTGAAAGAAGCCTGTGAAAGCCTGAGTCAGGTGGCAGGAGCAGGAGTCACCCTCCAACTACACTCTCTCTCTTCCTTGGAAGGGGGGGAGGGCACCTGGTTGGAGGCTAACTCCTGCCTCTCTTCAACCTTTCATGGGTTCCTTGCTTGCAAGGAGCCCATGAAGGCTTGAGTGAAGCCAGTGGCGGCAGCTTGCAAGGAGGGCAGGCTGCCGTTGCTGCCACCACTGCCACTGGGGGAGTCTCTGCCATTTTAAAAATGGCTCCCCCCCATTCCTTGGAACAAGACAGCTGCTGGCACGCATCATATAAGATAATAAGAGCTGGGTGCTGGGCAGTGGTGGTGGCGTGGCAGCTGGGCCTCCAGATTGCTCCATACACTGAAGCACTTCGGAGCAACCTGATCTGCTTTGGGCCGCTTCATGCCCCCTCTGCCTCAATTCACAGGCAGCCCGAGGCACCCCGCTTTGACTCGGAGTTCACAGCCCTAATAGGAATTTAAACCTTTCTTTTCCTCTACAGATTACTGAAACATCCCAATAAACATGCTTGATGTAGCAAACATCTCCAGCACTATATCAGTAGATTTTCCTATAGCTGAAATGCATGGCCCAATGGTTTATAGATCTTGGCCTGAGTTCATACATTACTTGGGGCTGGGGCTGCCCTTGCAAGGGGGAGGTGCAAGCTCACCCCTCTCCCCTCCACCACACAGATTACATCTCATGTGAGCAGGGCATTCCATCCACACAAATGCACTACCACACACAGAGGCCTAGTCTCAGTAAATGTTTTTACTGTAGAATTTTATTGTTTTAAACTGTTTTATTGTATGTTGTACATCACCCAGAGTGGCTGGGTGACCAGCCAGATGGGCGATTAATAAATTTAATAATAATTTAACAATAATAATAATAGTCTGTGTGATTCTTTCCCATCAAAAAAAAACTGTGGGGGTGGAAGGCAGATCATGTGAATCTGACATCCAGATGAATGGATGTTTATGTGGGACATGTGGCTGATACAAGATATTATTTGCATGGTGGAGAGGACAGAATTAGACAGCTTCTTCACCATGCAAGAATAAAACTCTCCTTGGTAAATGTAGGAACTGGAACTCTTTTGCATCAAATGTTGCAGCCTAAAGTATTACTTCATTCTTTAGAAATTGCAGAATTTGACATAGTTAAAATTTATGAGCTCCTGGCTCACCTGTGAATTGAGAAATCTTTTGAAAGCTCTGAAGATCCTATGGCAAAGATTAAGAAACCCAGTGTAGAATCCCCACAGTTCAGGTATGCCAAGCCTACCAACTGAGAATAGGGCATTTCATCTAAGGATTCCTACTGCCATGTTCTGAAGAAGTTCCATAGAGCTTCTGTAGTCATCCTTTAAGATGATTACACTTACAATCTTTCAGTGTCTGCTTAAAAATAATGCCCATGCAGACTTAGGGTCATCCTTTATAGAAAGAGTGATTTGTTAAATAAGGAAAGGGTGAACTTCAGCTAAGCATAATTTTTATTGAGCTTCACTCTGTGTGTGTGTGTGTGTGTGTGTGTGTGTGTAGTTAAGTCAACAAGAACATTTACTGGAACTTCTTGCTTGTTTGAAAGCCAGATAGAGTTCAGCTGCAGTTTGTTTCCCAGACCATCAATATTCTAATCTCAGTCTACATGAAGAACAACTTTGCCAGCCAACAACAACAAAAAATAGGAAGTTAATTATGTATCTCCATTTGTGGCAATTGTGAATTGCTCACTGAAAAAGGAAGGAAGAAAAGCCCACTGTTTATTAAACAGAGTGTTCTGCATTGTTGACTTTAGGATTGCATTGTTTGCAACGTGTTTCCAATTAACTTGAGCAATGGAACAACTGCTTAAATGTCTTCAAGGGAAGATCTCAACTGTGTCATTTCTGCAACAGCTTGGCTGGTGTTTAGTATTGGAAGCCCTTGTGTAGATCTGTGGATGGCATTATAAACATTGCACTGAACAACCACGTCTTGAAACTGAATGCATAGTCATTCTTAAGAATAGGACAAATATGACTATTAAAACATTGGGTATGAATTTTACCAGTTACAGAAGATCTACTGACAAAAGGTCTACACAGTAATATGCATAGTTGTATCACAAGCATCCATGCAGCCTTGAATTGAATCATCCAGAGCAGCCATGGGTAGTCCATAGAATGTTATCTACAGCTGCCCCAAGCAGTAACCAGGAAGACCTTCAGGTTCCAACTGTTCCTCTGAAAGTTGCATCTTTGATGGTTGTGGAATTGAGGGCAGAGTTTCAGAGACATTTTTAAAGAGTCCACTGCAGTCTGCTTTCAATCTAGATTGTGCCCACTAAAGTAATTTCAGCAATTTAAAACTTTCTGGCCCACTGATTCCTGTATAAGACAGAAGCTGGATGCTTCAGTTTTCAAACCAATCAGAAGCTATAAATCTCTTCAAAGGTTTATTTAAGACTGCTCTGCAGGCCACTAATGTGAGGTTACTCCATTGATTAGGGTTCTATTTAATACATGCTATCTTATGTCCTTATGGCATGTTATAAAGGATATGATGTAATTAAGGATTACTTAAAATTACCACACACACAAAAAAGACTCCAGTCCTGATGATATCACATATGGGGAGAAGAAGGGATGAAATCTTGAATTAGAAAGTTCACATGGGAAAAATTGGAGCAAGGGAGCAGCTAATTCAGTGGTCGCTCACACTGGTCTTAGAGTTAATGGGATTGAATCCATACATCTGGTCAAACCCTTAGAATAGGGCTGGGCAGCTTTTTCATCCAGTAGGGACAAACCCTTCCTGCTCAAGCTTCTCATGGGCTGGAGCAATCCAAAGCAATCATTGCAGCCCCCAGCTTGGCCATGGAGGGTTCAGCTTCCCTAGGAAAAAGATCTCAGCAGGTGCCCATCCCAGACAAAGTAGGAGGACACCTCAAGCTCCAGGACAAAAGCCTCACATGACAGACTTTGGCTTGGATCCAATGCTGCACAGCATTGTCCATTGCTGTGCAGCATTGCTGTGTCCATTCATTGCTGTGTCCATTCATGCAATGCAACTTCCACTCAGACAGTGGGACTCCCCCATCCTCTCCTCCTGCCCCCTGTTGCCCCCATGTGCACACCAAATCTGCTCTAGAAACTCCCTCAACTCTCTGGAACAGATTTAGGGTGTGCAGGTGAGGGAAAAGCTGTTCTGCCAGTAGTTTCCCTTCCACTGGATCCAAGCCATTCATACTGCTTCCATCCTATCCTGAGGAGTGACAGGAGCCTGAAAGAATCAGGGCAGAGGCCACAGGCAGCCTGCAGGCTGCCAGTTGGCCGCCGCTGCCTTAGAATATGAAACATCCCCTTGGGATGGAAAAATGCCCCTTTAAAGCATGATGCGAAAGAATTTCATCATGAATGTGCATCTCCATCTTATGTCAATTGTCTCTGTGCATTGGTTCTATGTACTGTCTAGGTATTTTTCCTAAATAAATAAATTCCAAAACTTTCAGCTATTTGGTTTGTATATAATATACAGTACATTCTTCAAACCACTTACTCTAAAGCAGCCAAAAGCAACTCAGAACTACTCTGGAACCAGTAGGCTGAGGGCTGAAGTCTGACAGTCTGATATACAATCTAATTAAGTCTCAATAGTTGTATTTTTCAGCAGTTTAGATCACTTGAAATTCATGGACTACATAAACTTAAATCATAATACTTCATATTAACAACATTAAGGAGTCCGATGTATCATACAGTATCTCTCCAGACAGCAATCCATATTGTAATGTCTATATCTTAACACAGAAAAGTATAGGAAAAAATGATTAACCATTTCATAGAAGTCATGTACCATGCATTTACATCATGGGGTCTTATGGGACATTTATTCTTAAGCCTGTTGATAAACAGCCAATGGGAATCTCTTGATTTAGGCAATGTGTTTAAGCCACCTGCACTGAAATACTGAGATATTGATTTTAATCAGTTAGTTAATGGAAGAAGAGGTTAAATTAAAATTAAGATTGGCCATTGACTGGTCATTAATCAGCTGACAGGTTTAGCAGTTATAGACTTATATGGGACCTCAGTGATGCTGGTTCAGAGTAAGTGACTTGTGGACTGCAGCTAAAGAAGTACACCCTGCTTACCAACCAACTGCTTTGTCAAGTCTTTTCTACCCTAAAGGTTTTTTTGCAACTCAAAAGCATACACCATTTTTCACAACACATGGCTAGACCAATACATCATGTTGTCCAGTTTGTACATTTTCCAAGACCAACAAATTCAAAACCTTACTATTCTCTGTCTTGAGCATTCCTTTAAAATGTTGTTTATCTTGCACATTTAATTGGGAATAAATAACTATGGGTAACCATGCATAAGGTTGAGCTGTTAGTCAATGACCTAGAAAGACAAGGAACTAACTTTTGCACTTCCATAGATAAAAATAGCAAACCTGTAGAACCAGAGCTCAATTATTCCTTAATAGCCCCACCAATGTCCACTGGATTGCTCCAGCGTAACTGATTCCTTCCTGGATTGCAGCTATACTAAGTTCCCCCTTTATTATTTTCTAAAAGGGGAAATGGCAGTTCACTGGTCAAGGAAAAGGGGAACCTAGCTTTCATCAGCCTTCTACTACCCAGCAGGACCAAGGTTCCTAGACAGAGCACTGCAAGTCTGAAGTACATTATTCTACAGTGGGCACCTCAAGGCCAACGCAATGGGGACGAAGAGGAATTTAGACAAGCATAACTGGAAGAGACAAGTAGTTTTCTATTAACTCTTTCAATTCCATTGGGACACATACCCTTTCATACATGGTGGAGTGCAGCTAGGTTTTTTTGTTTTGTTTTCAAGGTTCTCTCTGACATTTTCAGAGCAGATTACAAACTCTCAAGAGGAGGCTTGGAAACAGCTACTGATATTATGAAGAAGTAAAGTGAATTTTAAAAGCACTAGCAAAACCTCATTAAGTTTTCTGGAATAAATGCGAACAGAGACATAATGCTCTTCCTGCATTCCCCATCCAAATCATCCTAGCCCAAAAGGGTGGGCTCTGGGAAGGCAAAGAGACCCCCGCCCTTGATATCTGACTCTTGGTAAGCTTCCCAAACTTTTCCCAATGGCAGACTTGGCTCTTCCAACTAGGTAACCGCGAGACGAGTACAGGAAAGCGCCTGATCTTATCTGGACGCAGAATTCGCTAAGCAGCTGCTCACCTCTGGTAGCTATCTGGAAGGACAGGCGGGGCTGGGAAGCTCTGATGGCCGCGGATAAACTGCCTTCGCTGCCCTGAAAAGACGCCTTCCTCTCGGGCATCAACCGGATTCTCAGCCTGCCTTCCCCCGAGCGGATCCACCAGCTGAATTCCTCGGTGAGGGTAAACTCGAGCTGGCTGGCCTCGGGCCCGGCTCCTTCCCCGGCAGGATGCCAGGCGCAGTCATCTCTCAGGTTGGCTTCGCCCACTTCCAGCACCAGCTGCTTGGCGCGGCGCAGCTTTCGCACCGAGCCCGCTTTCAGCACCTTGGACGGGGCTCTGGCGCGGCCAGCCGGCTCAGCCGAGCCGCTCCTGGGAAGCCAAGCGCCGGCAGCGCGCAGCAGCGGCGGGCAGTCCAGCACCAGGCTGCAGCGCGCCTTGAACCCGCCCAAGGGCTCCGCTCCGCCGCCCAGCACCAGCTCCCGCAGGTAGGTCCGGAACAGAGAAGGCACGATGAAATCCATGGCCAGGCTTTTCCTCTGCAGCCGGGAGAAACTCGACGCCTCGCGCTGCGGTGGCTGCCCAGGGCGGGAGCCCAAGCGGGAGCTCCCCGCGTCCAGGGGCACCGCTTGGGCGGCAAAGGCGAGCAGAGTGGCCGGAAAGAAGAGCGGCGGGAGAACGCCCGCTCTCATATTGCCACGGGACGGAGCGGCTGGATGGCGAAAAGTAACCTTCCGTCCTTCCCCTTGAGTCACCCGCGGAACAGCGACGCTCGGGCGACCCTCCGCCTCGGCTCCTCCTTCGCCCTGGGGGAAACCGGACCGGCCGCGCTGCAGTCCGCTTCCCGCCTCGCCCGCGGAGCCAGCTGACTAAAGGTCCCGCCACCTCCTCGTGGCGCGCACACGCTCCTCCTCGGAAAGAAGAGGCGAAGAGACGCGGCGCCTCCGTCGCCTCGGTCTCGCGCTCAGTGCGAAAGGAAGCGCGCTCTGCTTGGGGGGAGAGGGACGGGCAGCCCGTCTCCCTGCTCGGTGTCGCGCTCGCCCCCTCCCCAAGTCCGAAAGGACTCGCCGCGGGCGGCGGGCGGACCCTCCGCTCGGGCCGCTCGGAGGGGCCCCCGGATGCCTGCGGGGCGCCAGCCGCAGCCTCGCTCCAGAATCCTCCCGCCTCTGCCCGGCTCCGGGAGTTCCGAGGGGGCGTATCGTGTGGCAGCCTCCCCAAGTCCGTCGCCCCCCCCCCGTCGCCGCGCAGCCCGCGCGGGGCTCCCCGCCCGGTCAGCTCGCGCTGGCGGGCGCCCCCTCTCTCGCGGCTGCTCGAGGCCGGCGGGAAGGGCTCCCGGGGAGAGCGCCCCGAGCTGGAGGCTCTTCTTGAGCCCTTTGCCTTCGTTCGGCTGGAGCGAGCGCCGGGCTCCCTTTGCCCGCTGCTGCGCTTCCCTCCGGGGGCGCCTTTCCGGCTTCCCTTCGCCCCGGCCGGGAGCAGCGAAAAGGATGGAGGGCCTCCTTTTGGCGGGAAGGGCGGACCCTCAGATTACCTCAGGGCTCGCCGTGGGTGTCTATGGCCAGAAGGTGAGGAGTCGCCTTCTTTGCCAGTTGCCCGCGTTTTCCTCTGTCCCCGCGCCCGTCCTATTCTTGCCGCCTTTGCGGAGAGAGAAGCGAAGGCGGGAGGTGGTCTGCTGCCCCCGCCGCCGCCGCTTCTGGTAGCCGCGGCTACTCCACGCTTGCTGGGCTCTTCAGCCTCGCTTGCGTCTTTTTCTTCTTCTTTTTCTTTCTGCGGTCGCCGCCGCTGCGAAGATTTCCACAGGCTCCAACTACCCGCCACAACCCAGGCATTACCCTGTGAGCGCTGACATCACGCACGAGCGCGGCTCCCGGCAGCCAATGGCCATTTCGGGGAATGTAATATGCAAATGAGGGAGGCTCAAGCGGGAGAAGAGCCGGCCATTGAGAAAAGCGGCGAGATTCATTCTGCCTGGCGCCCGCGCGCGATCTCCCTCTCTCTCGCTCTCTCATTTCACTGATGGCAGAACGAGCTGGCTGTTTTAGGCAAATGAGAGAGCCCTTGAAGGGGAATTTGCAATCATGCACTTTCCCTAATTGTGCATTAAAAGATTAAGCAGATGAAGCAAAAGGAAAAAAAAGGGGGGGGGAGAAAAGCCCCCATGAAATAGTACAGGTTGTGCATAGGAAGCGTTGAATTCACCACCTTTCTTATTGCTGTAACGAGATATAAATCACCATATGGAACACAGATGGGGGATAAGCAAGGCTAATGAGGGCTAGCGCCTTGACACAGCGATGCAGGATTAAAGCTTTCAAAAGCAGAGAGATGCAATGAGCAGACCCACTACCCAGTAGGGATGGAGGTGGGCTCCCTCCATTCAAAATGCCTCACACCAATGTGAGAAGATTACTTCTAAATGTGATCTTATTGCCTCCTATTAGGGCAGGTGCAGGGAACCTTGTTTCTGCTAAGGGCCACATCCCACCCCCCCATATAATGTGTTTGGGCCACATGCCAGTACTGGGCAGGGGCAGGGCCAAAAGTGGATGGGGTCTCCCCTTTTCTTTCAGCCACCCCCTTTTTTCTCTCTCCCTCTTTCTTCCCTACACAGCAGGCTGCTGGAGGAGGGACAGATTGCTCTAGCCAGAGGCTGTGGAGGCTGGTGGCTCCGATGTCAGTGGGCAGTGAATCTGCTCCGGGTTTCAGTCAGAACCCATCTAAAGGAGCTATGGACAGCTCCTTTAGAATTCTGACTGGTTCTGACTGAAACCTGGAACAGATTCATGCCCCACTGACATCGGAGCCACCAGCCTCCACTGGTATGAAAGGATGACTTGCAGGGGGCATTTGAAATTAGGTCAAGAGCCACATGGAGCCTTAGGGCTGAAGGTTGCCTACACCTGTATTATAGCTTCCCTTCTCTGCTACCAGCCAGCCTTCCCTCCTTGTGACAGCAGTTGTGACAGTAGAAAGGTGTGTCCCTCTCTCCCTCCTCCCCTCTTCCCCCCATCCCCCTTCTTTCTCAGGTCGCCTTTGCCTCCTTCTAATGCTTCTCCCTCCTTCCTGCGTCTAGAGCGCTGCAATAGCAATATCCCAGGTGACAGGTGCACCATGAAATGTAGTTCTCCAGAGATCACCTAACAGAATCACTTGTGATTCTTGATAAGCACCCCAAAAGCCTCACTGTGGGTAGGGAAACAGCACTCACAAGGAAAGATCTCAAAGAGAGAGTGGAAATTGAGGCAAATTTGAGGCAGGGGGCAGGAGGACTACACCTATCACTACTGCTGGGTTGAGCTTGGGTTCTTTTTCAGAGACATGACAAAAGAGATGTCTCTGGTACAGTCCCAACCTGTGAAAGTAGACCCTAGTCAACTGGGAAGCAAGGCTGCCTCTCCCATACAGTGGCCTGGGGTGCACCCATAATTCTGGAACCAATCAGTGCTCTTACACTGCTTCTGGCATGGCCAGCTCCCTACACAATTGAGGTGATGCCCAGAAGCTTCTATAATGTGACACATGCTAAGCTCATGCAAGGATGCCCTCATTTACTTCAACTACGATGTTTGCGTTTTTTTGTTTGTTTTTAAATGGAGCTGGCTCAGTTAATTCACTCAGTGAATTAACTGAGGGTTAATTCCAGGTCTGCTTTCTCAGAGAATCCTTCGACGCAAACTCTGGTTTTATTCAAGTCTTTTCTAAGGAAGCTTGGAAAAAGACAAATGTGGGATGAATACTTCCCTTCCCAGCAAACTACCTGTGAGACCTCTGGCCCTTCTCTCCCATTCAACATAAGCCCCAAATCCTCACCCATTTGCCTACCCACCAATAGTTTTCCAAATCCCTTCCTTCCTACCCACTTCTGGTTGCTGTTCCAGTAGTGGCAGCAAGGGGGAGGGAGAGAGGAATGAAGTCCAGGAGGTCTTCCCCACCCCCTATAGCAACATTCAAGTTCCTATGCGACATACCAGGTGCAACTAGCATGGGAAATTTAGTTTCTCCACAGGCTCCTGGCATCCATAGTAGCCCTTAGGAAAATGATATTTGTTCATGTTCTTCATTTCATTTCATTTATTATATCTCTATACCGCCCCATAGCTGAAGCACTCTAGGGGGCTCTCAAAAATTAAAACCATTAAAATATATTATACAAAATACAAAAACCATTTACATAAAGACATAGAAACAGATAGCACATGCAACAGACACATATATCTAAAAACAAATTTTAAAATAATTTTTAAACCATCAGCCAAAGACAATCCAGGACCTAATTAAAACTCATTATATGCTGCCAAATGCCTGAAAGAAGAGGGCAGTTTTTACCTGGTGCTGAAAAGATAACAATGTTGGCACCAGGCAGGCCTCGTCAGGGAGATCATTTCATAATTGGGGGGCCACCAGTGAGAAGGCCCTCTCCCTTGTTGCTGCCCTCCAAGCCTCCCTTGGAGGACGCGTCCAGAGGAGGGCCTTGGATGCTGAGCATAGTGTATGGGGTTGTTCATGCCAGGAGAGGCATGAACCAGCACATGGCATAGAAACTTGCAGGCTACTGAAAGAGAGAAGATGTTCCTCCCTTCTTTCCTCCTTCTACATGCCACCAGAGCAGTTACCATGAAGTAAGAGGTGGGAGGGGAGGGTTTGGAAAATCTTTAGCAGGTGATAAGAGGGAGGGGATTTGGGTGGAAGGAGCTGGATTCTTCTCTTTTGCTCAGATTAAAATTTGAGGCAAGTAGGAAATGCATATTTTGGTGACATCACTAAGAATTAGGGAGTTTTGATCCATTAAAAAATGGTCTGAGCCTCCACAATTTGCATTTGTAGCTTTTCCCAGGAAAAAGTCTTTATCTTTCTTCCTTGCCCCCATTCTGACTTCTTTCCCTTTGCTGAAATGAAATCAGTACACCTAATCAAATGTCAAAATACAGATGTCTGAGACCACCAGTTTCCTCTTGGGTATTACATTCTGAATTTACAGGAAGGAAAAAATCTGCCTAGATCTGTTTGAATGCTAAACTGTAATTTTCATCAACCTTTGGCGAGTCTCCATGTAAGGTCACATATGTGTAGCTTTTCCTGCCAGGTGAAGATTAATTGTCTCTGCACTGGGTGACTTTCACACTAACATGTATTTAATTCATTTAACATTATAAATAATAAAAAGGTGGGTTTTATTTGCAAAGCATTCCCAGTGTAGGAGGTACAATGCAAGTCAATACATCAATTTCATTTCCATCCAAGTTACAGCACAAGAGACTCATGATCTCAGCTTGAATCTTTGGAGAAAGCCATCCAACTTCACCCATTCAATCATTGGTAAGCAGCACCATCATCCAGCTTTTCTGTTTCATTTATGATAAAAGAGACCCATGTGAAGGCCATGCTTCCTGATCTCGAAAACTTTGGCCTTCGGTGGTATGTGTTGGTTATGGTGAAGACTCAAGGATAAAAGAGTGAGCACTTAGCATATGTCCTTCCTTGCCAGCATTCAGACATAGCAGTTCTTTTCCGGAGTGCTTTTGGGGTGAGCTGCTCACTGCTAAATGGATAACTCAGTGCTGCTTCTGCTTATTTCATTTGCTTAGTTTGCCTTCTGCTGCTTTTAGTAGTTTGTTGCTGTGTGTTTTATGTAATAGTTTTAATCTGTATTGTTTTTAATATAGACTGTAAGCAACGACAGATATTTAAATTTAAATCAAAAGGCAGGATAGAACTATTTGAATGAACAAAAATGCACATGCAGCTCAGGCAAAAACAACAGGGTTTTTTGAGAATATAGGAAATGAAGATTTCCACTGACACCAGCTCAGAAAATCAATTCCATTCTTTCCACAGTTAGGATGGCCAGGGTGTTTCCCCTACCTCTTGAGGAATTCCAGAGCCTCTAACAGCTGCATGATAAGAAAACATTCAGCAGATGCAGGGATGGGAATTCAGCTTGTTGCTGTTGTTGCTGTTGTTTTTATATGCATTCATATAGTGCCACTGATGTATATGGTGTATCTGCGTCAGTAACAGAGGGAGTAACATAAAAGACCAGTCTACCTACTGTTAAATTGCACAGCAACAACAGCACAAGGTACAGAAACTCAGCAAGCTTGCTGTTTATCAGGTCAGCTTACCCAAAGGTGTGCTGTGGTGAAAAATTACATGGAAAGAAGTAATCTCAGTTCCTATATTCTTGCATATAGCTGCCAAAGACACTTTATAGATCAGGGCTGGGAGATTATTGCTTGGTGTTATTGTAAATGCATTCATATCACCGCATGCTTTCCAGGACAGAACCCTGACTCAAGTGATTGATTTATTCTGTTTCTCACATTTATCTCCTGCCTTTGTTGAATAATGGAACTCATGGCAGCAAACATAGGATTCTCCAGGCACTCTCCCATACCAGCACCAACCAGACCAAGCCCTGCTTAGTTTCATCAAGGCTGCTGCATCACAGGCCTTCAGTAGTTTTTATTGCACAGACCTGATGCAACAGAACCAGGGTTCTGCCCAGATCTTCACAAAGATTATGGAATTTTGGCTGGTGAAACTTGCCATGTCACAGAAAAATCCCCCTTTCTATAAAGCTATTGGCTTAGAAACTCTGGGCTGCAATCTTAAGGATACTATTTACCTGAGAGTAAGCCCCAATGAACGCAATGGGACTTCTGAGTAAACATGCAAAAGACTGCACTGCACACCATTCTCATTCTTCCCTACTGAGCTCTGCACTTCTCTGCATACTGGGGCCAAAGATGTTTACCATGCGGTGGAGGTTTTCAACCCAAAATGCTTCATTTAATAAACAACAAACCTGAAGTGCTGAGAAATAGCATAGTGCAGAGAGGGGCAGAAGTTAGACTGGGATTTACTGGTTGTCACTGGGTGGTTTGAATTACATTGGCAAGGAGTTTTGACTCCAATCATTTAACTGCCTTGAGCATCATTTTTGCTGGAGAGGCAGGAGATATATAATATATAAAATTACAATATCAATAACAAAATGACTCCCAGCAACATGCTGAAATGAAGAAGGCTTGAGGTAGCCAGGAGTGGAAATATATGCATTTTGCACCAAATGGATCTCAAGTTTCTACTAAAAAACGAAACAGATTTTGTACGTTTGAAGTCCGCCCAGGTCTGATATAATAATACCAGAAGCCTCAAAACCATTTAATCCACCCAGTCTATTTTTAGTTGTTGTTGTTTTATTTTATTTTAACTTCTCAAGAGTTAAGACATTTGAAAAATTAAACAACAAAAATGACATTGACAAAAACATCAGATATTTACAATTTATTGAATATTTATTTATTTTCCAACATTTATATACTGCTCTACATCTAAACAGATTCGAGAACTGTGAACAATAAAAGATAAAAAGAATAAAAACCATATTAAATCTGTTGTTTTTAAAAAACAGAATACCATTAAAACCCATGGCTGGTCAATCAAGAAATGCTTCTTGAAATAAAAATGTTTTCAGGAGGCGCCAAAAACAACACAACGTTGGTGCCGGCCTGACCTCCAGAGGCAGGGAGTTCTATAGAAAGGAGGCCATGATACTGAAGGCTCTTCTCCAGCTGGACTTCAGTTGGGCCATAGGTCCATGTGGAACCATTAGGAGCAGGCCATCTGATGACCTCAGTGACCAGGCAGGCTAATAAAGGAGAAGGCATTCTCGGAAGTAACTAGTTTGTTCACCTGCAGCCATGAATTATCTTCTAGTTTTATTTTTTGTTCAGTGCTTAGTAGTTTTACGGACTTTAAACAAAATTAACAACAACAGTACATAGAAGATAGAACATCTAAAAGTGATGAGGTGGAGGGGGTTTGATCACACATTTTTTAGTAGCTGACTGAATTACATGCATAAGGTTTTGGTAGAGAGCAGATTCGTCCAGTTCTCTGGTATAGAAATGTTTTGGGAAGTACTAGTAACAATAAGTAAGGGCAGAAGATTCGGCTGGACAAAATGACTTGCTGAGTGATGCAGTTGTTTATAAAAATAAAACTTGTTTGGATTTAATTTTTTGGCTCAGTCAGTTGCAAGATACAACAGAAATGAACATGATTTATATTGTACTGTGAGAAGAAGATTTATGAGTGGTAGCTGGGCCTGAATTTGGGGGGTTCTGTGCTCAGCTCAAAATGGGGCAAGGTTTTCTAAACTGAGAGATTTTATATTCTGAACTCTTCTGAATTCACCATCATTGCTCACAGTAACTAGGGAGGGTGCTCAGGAGGACACCGGAATGTGCATACAAACTTACTGTACTCCAGTGGTAAGACTGGGAAATATGCAGAATTAGCATCTGGAAGGTATAGTCTGATTCCACCAAGACAAAACATAGCCATCTGATACAGGGAGGTGCAATGGAATTCTGTCTCCCATTTCTGTTTGTTCTGCTGTATTATCCTTGCTCTTACCCAGCAAGGAAGAATTAGCAATGGGCAAGAGAAACAATGTTTAGTTGTTCAATTAATTGTCATTTTTAACATCCTTACATATTTAGGGTGCAATCCTATGCATGTTTACACAGAAAAAAGTCCTACAACTCCCAGCATCCCCTAGCCAGCCATGCACTCTTAATTATTTATTTGGATTGCACCCTTAGTTATTTATTTGTTAAAGTCATATCTGCCCTTAATGGCCCCTTTCACGAGTATGTTGTGTGAAGGGACATCAACCGTAGAATGGGGATGTGGAGCCATACCTCTGGCCCTAATCCTGATCGTGCAAGATTCAAGAATGTGCGGAAATCTTATGCATGTAGAAGTCTGCACATGTAGCCTCTCTCTTACAGATGTCCACACCTACCACATGGATGTCAGGGGAAGGGCCAGCAGTACTGCATGATCTTTAGGATGGGGCTACAGGTGCAGCCCCATTCGATGCATGTTTCCTCTTCACATGATGCAGGTGTGAAGGGAGCTGTTATTTCATTTGCTTTTGTTTCTGTTCATTTTCATTTCTCATCGCTCTGAATGGGAGACCCAGCTGTTCTTCTTCAGCCTGTAACGTCTGTGTTTTCCATCCAATTGGCATTATATTTTCAGGCAATTTTCTACCATGCTAAAGGATCACACTTGCCAAATTTCAGACAGAAAAAAGGAATGCTGCTTTATAGGCAATTAAAAAGACACACAAACACACAAAAGATCAGATTATTAACTAATGCATCTTTCTAAACTACAAATCCCCTTCATGGATCACTGCCTTGTTGTGGCAAAGGGGCTTGCATAACTCAGTGAAGCCATAAGCTATGCTGTGCAGGGCCACTCAAGATGGACAGGTCATGGCAGAGAGTTCTGACAAAATGTGGTCCATTGGAAAAGGAAATGGCAACCAACCTACTCCAGTATTCTTGCCAAGAAAACCCCATGGAACGGGGTTAAACACAAGGCTAAAAGATATGACACTGGAAGATGAGCCCCTCAGGTCGGAAGGTGTCCAATATACTACTGGGGAAGAGCAGAGGGAATTTCCAAGCAGCGCCAGAAAGAGTGAAGCGGCTGGGCCAAAGCCGAAAGGACACTCAGCTGTGGATGTGTCTGGTGGTGAAAACAAAGTCCGATGCTGTAAAGAACAATATTGTTTAGGAACCTGGAATGTCAGATCAATGAATCAAGGTAAGCTGGAGGTGGTCAAACATGAGATGGCAAGATTGAACATCGACATCTTGGGAATCAGTGAACTAAAATGGACAGGCATGGGCGACTTTAATTCAGGTGACCATCATATCTACTATTGTGGGCAAGAATCCCTTAGAAGAAATGGAGTAGCACTCATAGTCAACAAAAGGGTGGGAAAAGCAGTACTGGGGTACAACCTAAAAAACGATAGAATGATCTCAGTACGAATCCAAGGCAAACCATTCAACATCACAGTAATTCAAGTCTATGCCCCAACCACTGAGGCCAAAGAAGCTGAGGTTGATCGGTTCTATGAAGACCTACAACACCTTCTAGAACTAACACCAAACAAAGATGTCCTCTTCATCATAGGGGATTGGAATGCTAAAGTAGGAAGTCAAGAAATCACCGGGATAACAGGCAAACATGACCTTGGTGTACAAAATGAAGCAGGACAAAGGCTAATAGAGTTTTGCCAAGAGAACACGCTGATCATAGCAAACACTCTTTTCCAACAGCACAAGAGTGACTCTACACATGGACATCACCAGATGGTCAATATCGAAATCACATTGATTATGTACTTTGAAGCCAAAGATGGAGAAGCTCTATACAGTCAGTAAAAACAAGACCTGGAGCTGACTGGCTCAGATCATGAGCTTCTTATTGCAAAATTTCAGTTTAAATTGAAGAAGGTAGGGAAAACCACTAAACCGTTCAGGTATGACCTAAATCATATCCCTGATGAATATACAGTGGAGGTGAGGAATAGATTTCAGGGATTAGACCTGATAGACAGAGTGCCTGAGGAACTATGGATGGAGGTCCGTAACATTGTTCAGGAGGCAGTAACTCAATCCATCCCAAAGAAAAAGAAATGCAAGAAAGCAAAGTGGCTGTCTGATGAGGCTTTACAAGTCGCTGAGGAAAGAAGGGAAGCAAAAAGCAAGGGAGAAAGGGGAAGATATATCCAACTGAATGCAGAGTTCCAGAGAATAGCAAGGGGAGACAAGAAGGCCTTCTTAAATGAACAATGCAAAGAAATCGAGGAAAACAATAGAATGGGAAAGACTAGAGATCTTTTCAAGAAAATCGGAGATCTCAAGCCAACGTTTTGTGCAAAGACGGGCATGATAAAGGACAAAGAAAGCAGGGACCTAACAGAAGCAGATGAGATTAAGAAGAGGTGGCAAGAATACACAGAAGAACTATACAGGAAAGATCTGAATGTCCCTGATAGCCATGATAGTGCCGTCACTGAACAGTCAAGTGGGCCTTAGGAAGCATTACTAACAACAAAGCTAGCGGATATGACAGTATTCCAGCTGAGCTATTTAAAATCCTAAAAGATGATGCTGTTAAAGTGCTGCACTCAATATGCCAACACATTTGGAACACTCAACAGTGGCCACAAGACTGGAAAAGGTCAGTTTACATTCCAATTCCAAAGAAGGGCAATGCCAAAGAGTGTTGAAGCTACCGTACAATTGCGCTCATTTCACATGCCAGCAAGGTGATGCTCAAAATCCTACAAGCTAGGCTTCAGCAGCATGTGAACTGAGAACTACCGGAAGTACAAGCTGGGTTTCGAAGAGGCAGAGGAACTAGAGATCAAATCGCCAACTTTCGCTGGATCATGGAGAAAGCAAGAGAATTCCAGAAAAGCGTCTATTTCTGCTTCATTGGCTACACTAAAGCCTTTGATTGTGTGGATCACAACAAACTCTGGCAAATTCTGGAAGAGATGGAGGTACCAGACCACCTTACCTGTCTCCTGAGAAACCTGTATGAGGGACAAGAAGCAACAGTAAGAACCGGACATGGAACAACCGAGTGGTTCAAAATTGGGAAAGGAGTACAAGGCTGCATATTGTCACCCTGCTTATTTAACTTATATGCAGAGTACATCATGAGAAACGCCGGGTTGGATGAATCACAGGTCAGAATTAAGATTGCCAGGAGAATTATCAACAACCTCAGATACGCAGGTGATACCACCCTAGTGGCAGAAACAGAAGAGGATCTAAAGAGCCTCTTGTTGAGGGTGAAAGTGGAGAGTGCAAAAGCTGGTTTGAAACTCAACATTAAAAAAACGAAGATCATGGCATCTGGCCCCATCACTTCCTGGCATATGGAAGGGGAAGAAATGGAAGCAGTGACAGATTTTACTTTCTTGGGCTCCAAGATCACCACAGATGGTGACTGTAGCCATGAAATTAAAAGACACTTGCTCCTTGGGAGGAAAGCTATGGCACACCTAGACAGCACAGTAAGAAGCGGAGACATCACCTTGCCGACAAAGGTCCGTATAATCAAAGCTATGGTTTTCCCAGTAGTAATGTATGGCTGTGAGAGCTGGACTATAAGGAAGGCTGAGCGCCGAAGAATTGATGCTTTCGAACTGTGGTGCTGGAGAAGATTCTTACGAGTCCCCTGGACTGCAAGGAGGTCAGATCAGTCAATCCTAAAGGAAATCAACCCTGAGTGCTCATTGGAAGGACAGATACTGAAGCTGAAGCTCCAATATTTTGGCCACCTAATGTGAAGAGAAGAGTCACTGGAAAAGACCCTGATGCTGGGAAAGATTGAAGGCAAAAGGAGACGGGGACAGCAGAGGATGAGATGGCTAGATAGCATCAGTGATGCAATGAATATGAACTTGAGCACACTCTGGGAGAGAGCGGAGGACAGGGAGGCCTGGTGTGCTATGGTCCATGGGGTCATGAAGAGTTGGACACGACTTAATGACTGAACAACAACAACAACAAACTACAAATAGCCAACTAAGCACAAGGAAATGGGAGAGGTAGAGAAACACAGTGTAGAATGGATTGAAAATTCTTAAAGGAACTGTTAGAGATGTCTAAATGAGGACTGTTTTTCCGCAAAGACAACGAACAGATCAACCTGCAGATATTCAGTCTCCAAGAAGAAAAACCTACACAAGTGAAAAACAAAAAAAAATGCCCCCCTCTTTTAGAGACTAGTCATACTCAGCTCAAATGGATTTGGTAAGGTTTGGTGGCATTTTCACAAATGGTGCGAAGAATATCCTTTAGTTGGGAAGGCACCAATTGCAAACATTGTTCATGCTGGATAGAAAATGAAAGAAAGCAGCTGCTGTTTTACAATTAAATGTACCTTTTAGCTAATGTTACTTGAATTCTATGTAGAGTAATAAAAGCAATGCAGGTGAGCATAGAGACATGCACGACAGAACCCTTCATTTCATTTTTATTCATTTGTTTGTTTCTAATTTTTTCTATGTACTTATTTATTTATCCAGTCTTTGCTTCATGATTTTACTTATATGCATGATACCTTTACTCTTTAAAGACAGGATAATATGAAAAAGGGAGGGGAAAACTTAAAGGGGAGATGAGGGGGACAGAGGGCAAGAGAGGGAAGGGTTTACTGAAAAATTTAAAAAAAATCTTAGTAACAACAACAAAAAATGTACCTTTTAGCGAATATAGCCTTTTCAATCAAATTACACACATTGGAAAGGCCACAAAAAAAGAAGAAAACATCTTCAAAAGCCACTTGTAGAAACCTGTCTCAAACCTCCAAAAGGTCTTCAAACTCATGCTCCATGTGAAGGGAGTTCCAGAGGTTTGAGACAGCCTTAAATAGTTCCACAGGTGGGAAACACCCTTTTCACCTCTGACCTAACTTGACACGCAGAGACAGCTTTCTCCATAGGACTCTGTTGGTTGATCCAGTGGCACATCCATATTTGTCTTCCTTTGGACTTCTTCACACTGAGCTTTTATCCTGCGATTGAGATTGCTCCTTCATGGAAGCTTGTGGGCTCTTTACATGATGCCGTGACCCTGCCGTGACCCTCCTGCGCTAAATGCCCTTTGTTTCATTTTTAAATAGATCGCACATAATGAGCTATCAAATTACCCCATTGCGTTCGCTTCAGTTCCCTCCATGAAAGGAGGAAAAGCAGCAAGAAGAGGAGCGAGATCAATGAAAGATAATGGAAGACTCAGATATGGGGAGAAGGAAGGGGGAAGGGGAGGGAGGGAGGAAGGAAGGAAGGAAGCTCATGTAAAGGGAGTCAATTGTGATCATGCATTTAGAAGCAGAAAGCCCTGTTTTAAATGCAGGATTTTAAGCTGGTGTAGAGATGCCCTTTGTCTGAGTCTTTGGGCATTCAGTGCATCTGATCCCCAAGAACGAACACAGCACTAGCAATGGTATCATGCTGATCTTGTGCTAGTCTACTTTGCAGACCAGGGGCTCCAGCAGACATGGCAGATTTTCAGTGACAGAAAGGTCTGCACCCCATTGGAGTTAGCAATAGCAGGACTAGATCTAAAGCTTTAGGGTACAATTTTGTTGCAGCATTATGCAGGCAGGCTTGACATTTTGAGCAAAGGAATAATACTCAGTTGTTCTTTTGCCAGCTGTCAGGAGCACCCTAGCTGCCTCTTACAGTCCCCTCCAATAGCCAACTCAAGACACAGATGAAGAGGATTCTTTCCAAGGTTTTATTCCTTTTACAACTTAATGACTCTTTCAGATGCTAATCACCAGCGACTAAGCAAGGAACTGCACTGGGGTAGTTAGCAGAGTAGCCTAAGCTCCAGGTAAGGCAGTTGGTCCCCATTTGAAGGAGAAGGCCAGGAAGACCTCATCTGGAGTACTGTGTCCAGTTCTGGGCACCACACTTTAAGAAGGATGCAGACAAACTGGAGAGGGTTCAGAGGAGGGCAACATCAGAGGACTGGAAACAAAGCCCTATGAAGAGAGACTGAAAGAACTGGGCATGTTTAGCCTTGAGAAGAGAAGACTGAGGGAAGATATGATCGCACTCTTCAAGTACTTGAAAGGTTGTCACAGAGAAGAAGGCCAGGATCTCTTCTTGATCATCCCAGAGTGCAGGACACGGAATAATGGGCTCAAGTTACAGGAAGCCAGATTCCAGCTGAACATCAGGAAAAACTTCCTGACTGTAAGAGCAATACGACAATGGAACCAATTACCTAGGGAGGTGGTGGGCTCTCCCACACTGGAGGCCTTCAAGACGAGGCCGGACAGCCGTTTGTCAGGGATGCTCTGACTTGGATTCCTGCACTGAGTGGGGGGTTGGACTTGATGGCCTTGTAGGCCCCTTCCAGCCCTACTATTCTATGATTCTATTCTATGATTCTAAGACTCTGAACTAATGGGCTATGGAGAGGTCCTCCCTCTTACCCTTGGGTCCTTGGAATGCGACCGTTGTTTTAGCACCAAGCGAGCAGAGCGCCTCCTCTCAGTGCCCTCCATCTGGCGCCGCTCCCTGCATCTGTGCTGAGCATTCAGCAAGGCCCCCTCCACCGCTCTCTCGCTGCCAGTGTCACTATCTCTCTCAGGAATGCAGGCAGGAGGAATCTCTCCCTGCCGCTGTGCCTGTGAGCGATGAGCAAGCTCCTTTCTCATGGGTTGTTGCTCTTCCTCAGAATCAGAACTGCTCTGGGGCTCTATGGGCTCAGTTTCCACCCTGACACCACCTCATTATGGGATCTAGGCATTTGGTTAACTCAACACCACTCAAAGTAGTACTATCCTCATCAAACATACCAAACCAAAACCAGATGTCCTTGGGCAGACATTCCCTTAGAAATCATTATGGGGAAGATAAAGATGTGGTAGCAGCAATAAAAAAGCAGACACCAACCTTTATTTTATACAAGAGGTGAACACAGCCTTTATTATATACAACTACAGAAAGACTGAGACATGTAAAAATGGGGGGGTCCCTATTCTCCCTGTACCCAAGGAACTGGTTTGACTGTCCATGCCAGAAAAGCCATGCTCATGCATGAACTTAACCACTGGTAGTAAGTCTTTGAGCATCACATGATGGTTTGGGTACAAGCAGGTACCATTTACAGCAGGGATGGGAAACCTCTGGCCTGTGGAGGTCCCCATCTGGCCATGGAGCCTCTTTGGATTCCTCCAAGCCCCACCCCTTGGAGGAATCCCCACCGTTATCTCTGATTGGGCATAGCAAGGACTCCCCTGTGTACCACTCCCCCTTCCCCTGCACACCTGTCCCCTCCCCTTTCCCCTCTCCAGCCAAGGAACACCTGCACACAGTGAAGCTGGTCCCTAGCTGAAAGGCTGGCTGGACTTTGGAGTCCAGCTGGTGCTTTGGCTATGCCCTAAGAGCAGGGGTGGCCATTCCCCCTGATGTCAGGGATGTCACCATGCCCCAACATCATTTTGATTGACCATCATTTCACAAAGGGTGGGTCGGGGTCATTCAGTCCAACACCCCCAAAGTGTTCCCCACCCGTGATCTAGAGCATCTGCCCAGGTGAGCTGGCTGGTCCCACCCTGGTTGTCAAGCCCTCTAGTCATGTACAGGCATTTCTCTGTCCTCAGGGAAGCCCCTCCTGTCCCTGTGTAATTAGGACAGAAGCATGCTTCCAGTTCATGGGCTTTACTTCTCCCCCTAATTATGGTCCCATCTGTCTAATTGCAATTGAAACAAATATTACCTGTTAATGAGAGCAGGATCTGAACATAGAGGCCTAGAACAACAGGTGAGGCCTTGCATAGCCTTGCCCCAGTTTTTCACACAGAAATTTATCAACAGGGCTGAAATCCCATCCCCTGTGAGATTTCCCCTTCCTGATTGTCTCACAATACCCAGGAACCAGGAACTTCTAGATACTGTGAGTTTGAAGTCATTGCGACCACACTGGTGCATGTGTGAATGAATTGTTTCCTAAATGATTGGCACTACATTAACTGAAGACAAAGGCACCATTGCCATTAACTTGAATGGTTGAGAATCAGAATAAGTTTAAACAGCGCAGTTACACTGTGGATGAAAACTAATCACTTCTTGGTGCTGTTGCTGCTGGTTGAAATAAATGAATGTCCCTTAGTATGCGTCGTTAGTGTGTGTATTTTTACAACGCAGGTCTGGTGACTACATAGTAATTCCAACAACATTATTCCATTGTGTACATTGCCATATCATTATAGGGAATTAATTGCAAGTATACAAACACAATCAATTTGTGCTTTTCTACAACTGCACTTGAATTGCACTGAACATACAGGATAATTACAGACAGTGTGTTAGGATGTATAAAGGTAAAGGTGTCCCCAACCAGTCGTGTCCGACTCTAGGGTGCGGTGCTCATCCCCATTTCTAAGCCGAAGAGCCAGCACTTTCCGAAGACGCTTCCGTGGCCATGTGGCCAGCATGACTGAACACCGAGGTGCACGGAACACTGTTACCTTTCCCGCCGAGGCGGTACCTATTTATCTACTTGCAATTTCTTGCTTTCGAACTGCTAGGTTGGCAGAAGCTGGGACTGAAGACGGGAGCTCACTCCATCACGCGGCACTCAGGTCCCGAACTGCTATCCTGCCGACCTTCCATTCTGCAGTTCAGCGTCTTAACCACTAAGCCACCGCGGGCCCTTTAGGATGTATACCCAAGCCTTTTTTTTATAACCGCATGATATAAAATTAAGAATTTTGATATCATAACCACAACACCAGTGTGGTTAGTGGTTAGAATGCTGGACTGGGACTCTGGAGAGCTGGGTTCTAGTCCTCAGTCAACTGTGAAGCTCCCTGGTTGATTTTGGGCCAAGCACTGACTTTCAGTCTAACATACCTCACAGGGTTGTTATGAGGATAAAATGGAGAGGAAGACCATGCAAGCTGTCTTGGGTTCCTGCCTGGCAAGAGGAAAAAAGGTTGGATATAAATGTAATAAATAAAAATAAAATAAAACACCTCATTTTACATGAAAGTATGGTTTGGGCAGGATTGTGAAATTTAATGTGGAACAAGGATTTTGTTCTGGCTTTAACCTATAGAGCACTAAATGGACTGGGTCAAGGTTATCTAAGGACTGCCTCTACCACATGAAGCTACTCACATGCTACATTCTTTGGAAGTGGCTGGCAGGTCCACTTACCTTGGGACGTGCCAAAGGCAGGGAAGCATAACTGGGTTTTATCAGTAGTAGCGCTCAGATTGTGCAGATTTAACCAGGATGCTCAACTTGCTCTATTGGTTTCCATGATCAGACTGAGAGTTAAAAACTGTTCTATTTAAGCATGCTTTTTGTACCATCATTGGATGCTGTATGGTTTAATCTTAGTTGGTGTTGCTGCTTTGCTGGGTTTCCTTCATAGATTGCTGAGATGAAAGTGTACTGGTGTGTTATATAGTGATCAACAGTTGTGTAGTGGCAAATTCAGAAGTGCAGGGTCCCTTTGTGACATTCACAGCCACTCCCCCTTAGCCATGCCCCCTTCTAAGATTGTACAGCCTTTTAAAATATACAACTTTCAACTGGGATCCAAAAACAGTGCAGCAGAGAGTAAGGCAGTGGCATTTCAATGGGACGTCTGAGAAAAAATGCAGGGGTGTTAAAATCTTTTTCACGCATCCACGCATTCACTCACTCACACACAAACATTTTTGTTCAAAATATGATACTCTATGGAAGCTTCACCCTCCCAACTCAGCTCTCTTGGACAGATCCCTTCTCATTTAGACAGCCCCTTTGCACATTCCCTCAGCACCCCAATATTACCCATTAGCCTGCCCTAAGCTCCTTCATTATATCTCTCCCTTCCTCCAACAGAAATGTCCACACACCCAGCTGGATTGAACTACACTCACACTCACAAACCTTCTTTCTCCCCTCCCCCCAACTGATTTTTTTTCTATTTCCCTTCCCTCCACCAGGGTTTATTTGCCCAGGTGGATGCCAACCTTGTACCAAAAACGGTAGCTGACAAGAGCAGGCTGCATTTGGCAATTCTGCTTACTGCAGAAATTAATGTTCAAGAATTAAGAGTGCAATCCAATGAATACTTATTTTGAATTACAGAGATCTTGGGAAGGCAGCTAAGGCTGCAGTCCTATGCACACTTACCTGGAGAAAGCCCAATTGGCAACTGAACATAGTGGGACTGGCTTCAGAGTAAACATGCACAGGATTGTATGATAAATCCTAAGAACTGGCACAAACCAACTCTTACAATGACTATTGATAATTCAATTGCTGAACAAGACATCATCTTGCTTCTCATTTGTACCATCCATCTGCCTCCATCTTTTTCATGTTCATCAAGATATCAAGGACGTTTTTCCATAAAATTCCTCCAGCCCCCCCCCCCGCACTGTAAAGCACAAAAAGGCACCAATCCTAAACACGCTTACTAAGGGAGCTGGTGTATTGCTGTGGCCCTGCCTGTTATCCTTTCCTGCTCTGGAATTGTGGGAGTGGGATAGGATGGTGCTCTAGCTGGCTTTGGCTGCTAGTACTGGGGTATAGTTTGGAGAACTGCCAAGAACAAGTTTAAGCATCAGGAGTTTTAAGGGCGATGCAGTAATGACCCCTCCCCCCCATAAACAAACTTCAGTTAAGGGTATGTAAATCAGCTTTATGTGTGTTTTTAAACAAAAGGTACAAAACAATGGGTGTATATTTTCAAGAGGAAGACAAGGGTCTAGGCCATTCACATCTCCACATGCTTACTTCCTAAAGGCACATTATATCTAAATGGTGTGAGGAAAAAGGAGAAGATGGTGATGATGATGATGATGATGATAACTTATATAATCAAAAATTAAGTTTCAAACAGCTATTTAACTTTATGCTACAAATAACATTTAAATTTAGATTGTAAGCTTCTAGGAGCAGAGACCTGACTTTTTGCTTATGATTCTCTGTAAAGTACCACATATATTGTAAAAACCAAAGTCTGTGCATCTTCTGGAAGCAGCTGAAGACATGTTTTATTCAAACTGTCTTTTGGCGACTAGCAACAGGGAAAGATAAAGTAGATTGTTGTTGTTGTTGTTCAGTCGTTCAGTCGTGTCCGACTCTTCGTGACCCCATGGACCATAGCACGCCAGGCCTTCCTGTCCTGCGCTCTCTCCCGGAGCATGCTCAAGTCCATATTCATTGCATCAGGATGCTATCTAGCCATCTCATCCTCTGCCCAGCATCAGGGTCTTTTCCAGAGAGTTTTCTCTTCGCATTATGTGGCCAAAATATTTGAGCTTCAGCTTCAGTATCTGTCCTCACAATGAGCAGTCAGGGTTGATTTCCTTTAGATTTGATTTGACCTCCTTGCAGTCCAGGGGACTCGTAAGAGTCTTCTCCAGCACCACAGTTCAAAAGCATCAATTCTTCGGCGCTCAGCCTTCCTTATAGTCCAGCTCTCACAGCCATACATTGCTACTGGGAAAACCATAGCTTTGATTCTTTTAGCCTTGTGATACGTTCCATGGGGTTTTCTTGGCAAGAATACTGGAGTGGGTTGCCATTTCCTTCTCCAGTGGACCACATTTTGTCAGAACTCTGCCATGACCTGTCCGTCTTGAGTGGCCCTGCACAGCATAGCTTATGGATTCACTGAGTTACGCAAGCCCCTTGCCTCAACAAGGCAGTGATCGATGAAGGGGAAAGTAGATAGATTAGCATATTGTTACCAGCCCTGCAGCTTTGGGATGAAGTAGACTATACATCCAATCAATTAAGGGTGCAATCCTATGCATGTTTAGACAGAAAAAAGTCCTACAACTCCCAGCATTCCCCAGCCAGCCAAGGGATTGTGCCCTAATCAAATAATAATACATCAGATATGGACAACAATAATGATGTATTTTTTTTCTACCTCAGATAAAATAGTAACCCTATCATTATGGATAGAAAAAAGCCTCATGGCAATGGGGCTTACTCTCAAGTATGAGGGCTTACTCTCAAGTAAGCACAAAGTAGATACATGGAGGAAATGAGTGTGTGTGTGTGAGCATGCATGCGTGTGTGCGTGCACATGTGTGTGCAGAGAGAGGACAAGAAAAAAGCTGCTTTACTTAACAAATTTATTTAAAGACCATCTCAGTTGCTGGTAATGTGTGCTTTAGGCCCTCACCCTCTGCAGGAACAGCCAAGAAGAAATGCAGCAGGCTGCAGCCTTCCCCAACCTGGTGCCCTCCAGATTTGCTGGATGCAGGGGTTAGTGCTCTGGGGTTGCACCAGTGCTTCGCTTCTGCACTTTTATTGGAGCTGGCTCCCAGCCACATCACAGCCGCAGGGCAGACATGGAGGCAGGAGGAGGGAGCAGAGGAAGGGAGTGCAAGCGACTGGTGGCTGCCTCTCGCCTACCACACAGAGCCGGCCAAACAAAGGGGGCGAGAGAGAGAGCCTGAGGGAGCTCTGCAGCCTCCTCTCAGCGCCCCCTATTCTCCTCCTCAGCTCTTGGCTTCTCCTCCTTCCACCCCCTGAGCAGCCGCCACACCTCGCAACTCAAGCATCCCCAGCCAGCCCCTCAGCTTCCTGACCCTTTTCCCACCCTACTGCCCATCCCCGCTCTGTTTCTGTGCACCCAGCACTGCCCTCATCATCCTGCAGCACTGGCTACCCTTCAGGGCTGCTGCTGCTGCTGCTGCCACCGCCATTGTCTGTCGCTCCTGCTTATGCGTGGGGTTTGCTGTGTGTGGGAGAGGGATTCTAGTGGGCTTGATGTGCAGGCGTTAGCAGGGGATCATGTTTTAGCACCATGCAGTGAAAAGTTTCACCTGCTATTTGTTTGCGCATCAAGTTTGTCCTTCAAGGCCCAGGAGTGGGCCTGGGGTTGCATCCAACCCCTCTGGTTGACAGTAGGATCCTAAGTTTGTTTACTCGGAAGTAAGTTCCAATGTGTTCAGTGGCATTTATGTTGGAGGGACTAGGGCCATGAGTCACTTAACCTGAACTTGAAGGGATAATATGAGTAAGGTGGGAGGGAATGAGAGCCCTCTTCTGCCTTTTCCTTGTCTCCTTGCTCTACTTTCCTAAGTTTGTTTGTGGTATCTCCAGTAAAAATCTGTTCCTAACCCACCACTCAAGTGTGTTTTGTCTACATCCGTGGCTACTGATGGGGGGGCTGATTCGGACTTAAGTTTACTCCCTAGTGAGTGTAGTTATGCTTGTAGCCTTGTAGGGCAATCCTATTTGTCTCTTCAGAAGTAAGTACCATTAGGTTCAATGGGATTTACTCCCAAATAAGTGTGTATAGGACTGAAGCTTCAAAGGAGTTGTGGTTCGCCACAGACTAAGTTCCATTTATTTTAATGGGGCGTTGCTTCACACCTGCTTGCAATGCCTCTTCATAATAATTAATAATAAATATACTGTGATGATGATGATGGTGATGATGTTTTGTGAATTAAAAAGGAGTAACCTTTTTAGTCCACACACTGGAGGCGTTTGAGACGAGGCTGGACAGCCATCTGTCAGGGATGCTCTGACTTGGATTCCTGCATTGAACAGGGGGCTGGACTCTATGGTCTTCTAGGCCCCTTCCAACCCTACTATTCTATGATTCTATGATAAACCAAATAATATTTTCTAGCAAGTTGCTGGACATGACTTTGTGTGCGTGTGTGTGTGTGTGTTTTGTTTTCAAATGGAACTTTTAGTAATACTGAATTAGGGTGACCAGATACTCCAAACAAAGTGACTGAAAGCTCATTTGTATTGTATAATCTTACAAGGTTGTATAATTTTAGAAGGGGCGTGGCTGTGAGGGGGTGTGGCTGTGACTATATGAAGGGACCCTGCACTTCTGAATTTGCCACTACACTACTGGCTGGACCACTCCCATCAGCTCCAGGCAGCATATTGGCTATGCTGGCTGGGAGGGGGGATGATAGGATTTGCAGTCCAGCACATCTGGAGGGCACAAGGTTGGGAAAGCCTTGGTGAGAGACACAACAGAGAAGTTCTGCAGCCCCTGCCCCGGGCTGTGCGGGCAAAGCGGCCGATATCCTCAAAACATGTCTTCTCGAAAGTAAGCATATAGATTTCAATGGGGTTTATTCTCAGGTATTTCTTATCATTTTAATTTAATTTTTAAATGTTTTCATTTACTTTTCACTCATATAGACTTCCTCTTTCTTCTCTCTGCCCTCCCCACACCCTGCCCCCACACCCCGCCAGCTCCACCCAACAAACTGACTGAGCTGACCTCTCTGAGTCTGATGTTGGCCAGATGTTTGGGGGCGTGGGGCGCGTCATGTCTTTCGCTGCAGCAGCCCATGAGTGTTGGGTTGCCATGGCTCTACAACTGGCTGGGCTTGCTGGGGGCACGGGATTGACGATCAGGATCAGCGTCTCCAGCAAGCGACTTAACCTCCCATCCTTCCCCGAAACCCGATGGCGACGGCGCAGTCTCAGGCGCAGGTGCAGCTCCTCCATCTCAGAGCGAGAAGGGGGCTGCAAGAGAGGGTAAATGAACCCTTTGCCGGTCGAGGCTGCTCTCCGGATTGGGGGGGGGGGGAATTGGCCGCTCGTCCTGTCCCACGCCTGGCGCTTCGGGGAGAGAAGCTGCTGCAAGCAATAGCAGCAGCAGCGATTGCCCTAGGGCTCTTCCAGCCACCTGCTCTGCCCCACAAGTAAACAATGGCAGGCGCACACGCGGTCCTGCAGCTGCCGTGGCCAGCAGCAGCCCTGAACGGGTGGCCAGTGCTGCAGGATGACGAGGGCAGCGCCGGCCATGCAGGCACGGGGCGGGGACGGGCAGACAAGCCGCGAGCTGAGGAGGAGAATAGCGGGCACCGAGAGGAGGCTCCAGAGCTCCCTCGGGCTCCCCGCCTCGCCCCCTTTGTCTGGCCAGCTCTGTGGGGCCGGCGAGAGGCAGCCGCCCGCCGCCCGCACTCCCTTCCTCTGCGCCCTCCTCCCCCGCAGCAGACTGTGACGCGGCTTCGACAAAAGCGCGGGAGTGAAGCCCTGGCGCGCCACCCCTGGTGATCAATGTCTTTATCACGGGGTCATTGTAAGCTACTCTGGGGAGCCTTGAGATTGATGATGCAGGGGACAACAATGACATTAAGTAAATAAGTAAATAATCCCTTAGTGGTAGCTTAATGTCCGCCCTAACTAACCCTGTTCTACTACAGCCCCCTAGCTCTCACAAGAGAGGCACTCCTCTGTCCATTACACAAATGACAGATGCCCTGTTGAATTTCACCCATTTGGTTTCCCTCAGAGGCATCTTTTAGGGATGGCTGGAGACAGTATTTCAGACTACATGTAATTAATCCTGAAGAAAAAAAAATTGCCTGTAGTTGTCTTTCTGGATAAAACACACACGCACGTTATTGGTATAAAATAGTAAGTGCAAGGAATGCTTTATTACACACGTATACATATGAGCCCGTTGAGCTTCTCTGTCAATCTTTTCCACCATTGAAAATTCTCTCCCCACAAAAATCTGAAATGGCACCCTTCTCTCCCCTATGCCCATCCCAACTTCAGTCCCTGAAGCCCAGTTATTTGTTGACTTACCTGACTGGATTTAAAATGTGCCCTTTCTTGACCCAAGCAAAATCCAGAGGCACAGCACAACAACCCAAAAAGGATTAAGCTGCCTCCATGCAGCTGCCAAGCAACCCCCAACTGGCAAATACACAACGCTTTTCCATAGTGACAACATTTGACCTAAGTAAAATTATATAAACAATCTTTTCTTGTGTGTCTTTTCCTTTTGACCCAGAGCCCCTTTTACAAAACAGAAGAACCATAATTAGCCAACTTAGTTCTGGTCCACTGCTCACTGAATTCTCTACCCTGTAATACTAAAGCAAAGCAGTGTCAGCTTTCCCTGGGATCCAGAGTTCATTGCCCAGATTTTCTCTCTTAAGCTGTCTTTACACAAGGCATTTATAGTACACTCATGATTGGTCACTCACAGAAGTTTTCAGGTCATTTACCTGACACCATCAACCTCCAGGGCACATCCAGATGTTTTTGATCTTTATCCCGCTTAAAAAAACAACCCTGAGATAATCCACTATTTAAATGTAAATCCGCTTCCATGGTTGTGTGTTCCCCTATAACCTCAGCCTGGGTGGAGCAGGAAAATCACAACTGCCCCCACCTTCCAGTGTGTCTGCCTGTTGACCTAGGCTGGGAGGAGAATTTTCTTGGCTGGGCTAAGAGGCTCAAAGCCAGTGCAGAACTGGCCAGGGGAGGAAGCAGATGGTGACTACTCCCCCCCCCATGTAAACAACTGGCAGCAATGAAGCCACCACTGCCACCACCCCGTGTACTGCTTTTCAGAGAGGGAATGCAAGCAAGTGAACAATACATGAATCCCTTGGGAGACCCGCTGATTCACTGCTTGCTCTCCGTGCCAAGGCTGTGGAGAACTTACCTGTGCAAAGAGCTGATCTTTATCTCACTTAGAATGCAGAAACTGAAGCCCCAGTAAATTGCAAAGTAAGAAGAAGCCTCCTGTGGTGACCCCCTAATGTTCAATTCTTTTGGGCTACTCTCTTGCTCATGCTAAGCATTAACTTTTCTAGCACATCTCTTACCCCCAAAATGACATTTATTGGAGAAAATGAATTGGTGGGAACTGCAAGAAATTATTTTAAGAATTCTCTTTGAGGAATTGATTACAAGATATTTGGCTGCTAGGTCAGATCAGATTTCCATCTATAATTAAAACACCACCAGGGATGCTTCTGTGAGTTCCACTAATCCGTGTTGCTGGGTGTTGATGTAATAGCCAATGCGTTAAAATCCAGAACATCTCAGTCCTAGTTTTGAGTAATGGATGATAAGTCTGCTGTAAGGGGAGAAGCATGACAGCAGGAATTCAAGCTTGCATTTCTATTTGATGGTTCATGGCTGCAAAGAGTAGGAAAAGCTGGTGGGAGCAGGGAGAGATTGCTGTTTTTTCCATGCAACCACTTTGCCTGCAGTAGGATCATTTTTTTGTTAACAATGCTACCTACCATCTGGACCTCAGTTGCTGCCTTCAGCACCAATACACTTCTTTCCTCAAATATTTTGAGGAACTTCACTGTGCTTATTTGGAAGTTAAAATGATATAATAATACAGGCTTTTCAGGAAGAAAAAGCAAGCTAAGCCAAAGTATGATCAAAATAGCCCCGTGCCAGAATTTATAAATGGTTTGATTTTCATTGCAAAACCTGCCAGGGCATGAGAAGTAGAGTGAAAGGCTCTGCAAAAAAAAAAAAACACACACCCTTACCTTCTACCTTTTTATGCATCTTTTTTCATTTATTCTCATCTGTCTGTTGGTTTGATTCAGTAAAAAACAAAGAGTTCACCTTTGCAGGTTGCTGATTGGCCATAAAGAAGCAACTTAGTTCCAAAACATGTTGGGGGTGACTAAATCCTCTTGGAACTTTGAGAACAATTTCTCCCCTTGCATTTAACACCACTCCCCTTTTAGTTTTGTAGGGCTTTGTAGGGCGTGATGAATCAGGATTGGACATTGGAATCAGCTGATCAAGTGCTCATTCAGGTGGCTGGATTGGTACTGCAGCCTAGGTGGCACCCTTGAAGAAGAGAGCCCATTCTTCAGTTGAAGCATGGTAAGAATAAGATGCTGGAACCTGGCTGGTGGAAGTCCTGTGCGCTCTCTCTCTCTCTCTCTCTCTCTCTCTCTCTCTCTCTCTCACACACACACACACACACACACACACACACACACACACGTGGCTAGGTGCCCTATTTTATGGAGGACAGCCCTATATTTTGAAGAACTGGTAGAGGACAGCCCTCTATTTGAAGGTGTCCTGTATTTGATGGACTGTCCAGTCCAAGTCTGGTTTAAAGTCAAAGAACCCTAAGGAAGGAGGATAAGGGCGAATCAACACTTAGCAACTGGATGGCAGACTGAGCATGCTTTTACAAGTCACCTAGTCAGTGTTCCCCACTATGGTGAGATCTATTATATTTCTATTTCAATTCTAATCATTATTTCTAGATATGCATCTTGCTCTATATAAATGATAATGTGCAAATGTTATGTAAATGGTTGTCCTCTTTTTTGGTGATTCATAAGTGGGCACCATCTCTCTCTCTCCTTCGTTGTCTCGTGTGCGCGTGCGCGCACACACACACACACACACATTATGCAGGACAGAAGGTTTCTCTTCTTTTAGTGGCACAAAATATGGCCACATATGGAGAAACACTATTTGATGGTGGAAGGGATACTTCCACCCCTATTGTTCAATGATTATCCAGAGGCCAGATAAACATGCTTTTTTTTAAAAAAAAAAAAAAATGGAAAGAAATAAAGCTAAGCAAATAATTGCTTTGTTCTTTTGTGGGGGTGGGTTATACAAGGTTGTGATCACAGCTGTAGTGGGGAATAGTCACTGGCAGAAGGTGGGGACTATTATAAGGAGACAGAGAATGTGCTCCTCAGTGTACAACAGCTTGTCTTGTGAATACCATAATGCAAGGAGAACATGTACAAAGGCTGCATCATCCTTTCTAGCCACCACCGAGATCAGAAAAGTCACAGGAAGAGGCATTTTGAGAAAAAGCTAAATCAAAGACATACATTTCTTAGTATGGCTTGAAAGGAATATCAAGGAATTTAATGTACCGTGAGAGAAAAAATACTAGAAGAAAAAGTAGCACCATTAATAAATAAAGAAGGAGACAAGTTTCAATGTAAAATCTCCAGTAGCTGAGCTGCTGAACTGTTTGTTTGATTGTTTTAATGGTCTTCACTAAGGGAAGGAATTATCATGATAAGTGATATGGACAATTAGGATCTTGTTATGGTAACTTCTAGCAAAGTGAAGCCTAGGAAGAAAATACTTTGGAAATAGGGTGATGGATCTGGACTTACATAAGCCTATATGGGTTAATTAGGCAATGAACTGATTGTCTGTGACACCGGGAATAGAAAAGTCAATGAAAGCAAAAATAAAATAAAACTCTCCAAGGATTTAAGGGAATGGCTGATGTGGTCTTGGTCTTTTTAAAGAATCAAGTGAGGATTCTTGGGGATTTTACACATTAACCCTAGTAAAATAATGAGAGAGCAGCCTTCCCCAACCTCGTCCCCCTCAGAGGTGTTGGACAACAACTCCCAGCATTCCCCAACCATGCTGGCTGGGAGATGCTGGGAGTTGTAGTTCAATACACTTGTAGGGTGCAGGTTGGAGAAGGCTGCAGTAATGAACCCGATTCTTGATGTAGTAAAGTACAGGCCATTTAAAATCATGGTCTGTTAAAAGACATACCCTGTATGCAAAGAAATTGGGAAAAGGGAGAATTCCAAAGAGGGGGAACTTTGCAAACGTATGCCAGATGTCAACGATTCGGGCTAGTGTGGCAGGAATGAATGAATGGCCTTAGATTTAATAGGTTGCTTGAAAGAGTGAGTGATGGCTACATTGGTCCCTGAGAATGTAAGGTACAAAATAAGTATCTTGGTATCTTTAATTGGATCAACTTCTGTGGGTGAGATTGCAAGCACTGACATTTCACAGAAATCTTGCACAGGCAGAATGGAAAGGTAAGCTAAGAGCAGACCTTCATAGTTGGAGCAGACTTTTTACTCACCGTGTCTTGCTTGATTTATTTTTATTTTGTTGTCTAGATTTATTTAAATTTAGCCTTAATTACCATTTTTCTGCAGTGAAATGTTCACTTCAGAGTTCCACCCTGGGCCTGGATCATGATGAAGAATGCCGTTGCAAACCTCCAAAGAGACTTCAGTCATGATACATCCAGCTGTGATCTGAATTCCCACAGCAGAACTCTCAAGCAGCCAACTCTCAAGCAACCATTAAAATATAATCAGAACCAAGCAAATAAACAGCCCAGTGCGTGGACAACAAACTCATGATTAGCAGACCTAATTCCTAACTTTAAGCACACAGACCTAATGCAAACCATTTAGCTGTTCAAAATGTGACCAAATCAAAGCCCCCCAATCCTGCTAAAGGTAATAGCAATGGTACGTAAGTGAATCACAGCTAAACTGGGCCATTGATTCCAATGAGTCTTAGTCACAACTTAGAGAGTAATCTGGTGGCCCCTAGATAGCATCTGGGGGGCCATAGGGTTTTTTGGATTCTTGGATCTGAGGCCAGAGACAGTGCTCCAACCTCAGACCCAGGAGTCCAAGCTCCCCTCCCTCTCCTCCTTGCAGCCGGTGTGGAGACAACCATGCCAGCTGCCTCTATGAGCTTGCAAATGTGAGCTCAGAGAGGAAGGAAAGGAGGGTTGCAGGTAGGTGGGGAGGGGATAGCTTACACCAAATCCCCAGCCTCCTTCCCTCCCCCTCCCTGCCACCTCAGCTAGTTGGGTACAAATGCACATCTAGCTAAATGGCAGAGTGGGAGGTGCAGCACGCCTCCCACTCTGCCTTGGATGCTCATAAGCCTCTGAGTTCAGAGGCTTATGAGTATCAAGGGTAGATCCAACAAAACTGAGCCCGTAATCTAGCTGGATCAGGGCCAAAAGGTTCACTTTTGAATAAACAATGGCTATTTATTCTTCTATAAGGATGGATGGACTCACCTCCGTCCATCCTCACTGGGCACTCACCAAACTGCTGCTGCTCACCCCCGCTCACCCCGCCACACTTGCCATTGGACAGTCCGGTGAGTACCCAGCAAGCACCCTGTGGCCAGTCAGCCCCTTAGCAAGCTGTCAGTTTGCGTAAAAATGGCAGCTTGGGGTGTTCCAGAAATGTAATGTTGCAAAAATGGTGGCCGTAAAGGGCCCATTTATGCAATATTACATTTCTGGAAACCCCCAAGCTGCCATTTTTAACCCAAATGGTGGCTTGCTAAGGAGACAGGCAACTGTCAAGTGCTTGGTGAATGGGCCCAGTAAGTGCGTGGCGACTTGGTGAGCAGGGTCCGGGAGGCCAAGCGAGGGGGAGTCCTCCAGACTCCATCCTTCTCTTGGACTCCTGGGACATCCCAATCCTTCTAATCCATTCTTCTTCATCCTATTTAACAAAGTTGTACAATTGAAAACTCCAGGTGCTTCTTTTAAAGATGCAGCCATTTCCAAAAAGGTTGCCATGTTAATCTGTTGCAGCAAAAACATCCAAGAGTCATGCAGCATCTCAGAGACTAGCAAATTTATTTTGGCAAAGCTTTTGTGGACTAGAGCCCACTTCATCAGATGCTACATGCAGAGGTAGTAGGCTGTCTTTGTCTTTATTACTAGGAAAATGCCCATTGTAACAACAGGAGGAGGATGGAGAGGTAAGAGGACCCATGGGATGTGTGTTGTTGTTGTTCAGTCATTAAGTCGTGTCTGACTCTTCATGAACCCATGGACCATAGCACACCAGGCCTTCCTGTCCTCCGCTCTCTCCCGGAGTGTGCTCAAGTTCATATTCATTGCATCGGTGATGCTATCTAGCCATCTCATCCTCTGCCGTCCCCTTCTCCTTTTGCCTTCAATCTTTCCCAGCATCAGGGTCTTTTCCAGGGAGTTTTCTCTTCACATTAGGTGGCCAAAATATTTGAGCTTCAGTTTCAGTATCTGTCCTCACAATGAGCAGTCAGGGTTGATTTCCTTTAGGATGGACTGATTTGACCTCCTTGCAGTCCAGGGGACTCGTAAGAGTCTTCTCCAGCACCACAGTTCAAAAGCATCAGTTCTTCGGTGCTCAGCCTTCCTTATAGTCCAGCTCTCACAGTCATACATTACTACTGGGAAAACCATAGCTTTGATTAGATGGACCTTTGTCGGCAAGGTGATGTCTCTGCTTCTTACTATGCTGTCTAGGTTTGCCATAGCTTCCCTCCCAAGGAGCAAGCGTCTTTTAATTTCATGGCTACAGTCACCGTCTGCAGTGATCCTGGAGCCCAAGAAAATAAAATCTGTCACTGCTTCCATTTCTTCCCCTTCCATATGCCAGGAAGTGATGGGGCCAGATGCTATGACCTTAGTTTTTTTAATGTTGAGTTTCAAACCAGCTTTTGCACTCTCCACCTTCACCCTCAACAAGAGGCTCTTTAGATCCTCTTCACTTTCTGCCATTAGGGTGGTATTGTCTGCATATCTGAGGTTGTTGACAATTCTCCCGGCAATCTTAATTCCGACCTGTGATTCATCCAACCCGGCGTTTCTCATGATGTACTCTGCATATAAGTTAAATAAGCAGGGCGACAATATGCAGGCCTGTCGTACTCCTTTCCAAATTTTGAACCAATCGGTTGTTCCATGTCCGGTTCTTACTGTTGCTTCTTGCCCCTCGTACAGGTTTCTCAGGAGACAGGTAAGGTGGTCTGGTACTCCCGTCTCTTTAAGAATTTGCCACAGTTTGTTGTAATCCACACAATCAAAAGCTTTAGCATAGCCAATGAAGCAGAAATAGACGTTTTTCTGGAATTCTCTTGCTTTCTCCATGATCCAGCAAATGTTGGCGATTTGATCTCTAGTTCCTCTGCCTCTTCGAAACCCAGCTTGTACTTCCGGTAATTCTCGGTTCGCATACTGCTGAAGCCTAGCTTGTAGGATTTTGAGCATAACCTTGCTGGCATGTGAAATCAGCGCAATTGTACGGTAGTTTGAACACTCTTTGGTGTTGCCCTTCTTTGGAATTGGGATGTAAACTGACCTTTTCCAGTCCTGTGGCCACTGTTGAGTGTTCCAAATGTGTTGGCATATTGAGTGCAGCACTTTAACAGCATCATCTTTTAGGATTTTAAATAGCTCAGCTGGAATACTGTCATCTCCGCTAGCTTTGTTGTTAGTAATGCTTCCTAAGGCCCACTTGACAGTTCAGTGACCACACTATCATGGCTATCAGGGACATTAAGATCTTTCCTGTACAGTTCTTCTGTGTATTCTTTCCACCTCTTCTTAATCTCATCTGCTTCTGTTAGGTCCCTGCCTTCTTTGTCCTTTATCATGCCCATCTTTACACAAAACGTTGGCTTGAGATCTCTGATTTTCTTGAAAAGATCTCTAGTCTTTCCCATTCTATTGTTTTCCTTGATTTCTTTGCATTGTTCATTTAAGAAGGCCTTCTTGTCTCTCCTTGCTATTCTCTGGAATTCTGCATTCAGTTGGATATATCTTCCCCTTTCTCCCTTGCTTTTCACTTCTCTTCTTTCCTCAGCGACTTGTAAAGCCTCATCAGACAGCCACTTTGCTTTCTTGCATTTCTTTTTCTTTGGGATGGATTTTGTTGCTGCCTCCTGAACAATGTTACGGACCTCCATCCATAGTTCCTCAGGCACTCTGTCTATCAGGTCTAATCCCTGAAATCTATTCCTCACCTCCACTGTATATTCATCAGGGATATGATTTAGGTCATACCTGAATGGTTTAGTGGTTTTCCCTACGTTCTTCAATTTAAGCCGAAATTTTGCAAGAAGCAGCTCATGATCTCATCCACAGTCAGCTCCAGGTCTTTTTTTACTGACTGTATGGACCTTCTCCATCTTTGGCTGCAAAGGACATAATCAATGTGATTTCGATATTGACCATCTGGTGATGTCCATGTGTAGAGTCGTTTCTTGTGCTGTTGGAAAAAAGTGTTTGCTATGATCAGCGTGTTCTCTTGGCAAAACTCTATTAGCCTTTGTCCTGCTTCATTTTGTATACCAAGGTCATGCTTGCCTGTTATCCTGGTGATTTCTTGACTTCCTCCTTTAGCATTCCAATCCCCTATGATGAAAAGGACATCTTTTTTTGGTGTTAGTTCAAGAAGGTGTTGTAGGTCTTCATAGAACCGATCAACCTCAGCTTCTTCAGCCTCAGTGGTTGGGGCATAGACTTGAATACTGTGATGTGGAATGATTTGCCTTGGATTCATACTGAGATCATTCTATCATTTTTGAGATTGTACCTGAGTACTGCTTTTCCCACCCTTTTGTTGACTATGAGTGCTACTCCATTTCTTCTAAGGGATTCTTGCCCACAGTAGTAGATATAATGGTCACCTGAATTAAATTCTCCCATGCTTGTCCATTTTAGTTTGCTGATTCCCATGATGTTGATGTTCAATCTTGCCATCTCATGTTTGACCACCTCCAGCTTACCTTGATTCATTGATCTGACATTCCAGGTTCCTAAACAATATTGTTCTTTACAGCATCGGATTTTCTTTTCACCACCACACACATTCACAGCTGAGTGTCTTTTCGGCTTTGGCCCAGCCGCTTCACTCTTCCTGGTGCTACTTGGAAATACCCTCTGCTCCTCCTCAGTAGTATATTGGACACCTTCCGACCTGAGGGGCTCATCTTCCAACGTCATATCTTTTAGCCTTGTGATACATTCCATGGGGTTTTCTTGGCAAGAATACTGGAGTGGGTTGCCATTTCCTTCTCCAGTGGACCACATTTTGTCACAACTCCCTGCCATGACCTGTCCATCTTGGGTGGCCCTGCATGGCGTAGCTTATGGCTTCACTGAGTTACGCAAGCCCCTTCACCACAACAAGGCAGTGATCCATGAAGGGGATGGGATGTGTGCAGTGCATCAATACACTGGTGTCCTGTGTTCTTTGAAGTGGGGGCTGGGCCACCCTGAGTCAAGGGTTGGAGGACTGGTTTTGCCCTCACCAATGTTCTGAACAATGTTCTGAAGGGCAGGACTTTGCTTTTCTGCATGTCCCTGCACCTCTCGTAAATGTGCAATGCCATCCTTAAGAATGGTTCACCTGATCAAAAATTGTCCATAGCCAAGTAACAAGTTCAATGCTCATTACCGCTGGAAATGCAGCAGTGATTGCTCTGTTGTCTAGCCAGATCAATTTTCAGTGTGTGTTGAAGTGAGCTTCTTCTTCACACTCCTCCATTGCACGCTAAAAATTAATCTGGCTGCTCAATGTAACCATGAGATCACAACTTTGCTGCATGGCCAGCTGTAATGTGCATTCGGCTCAACATGCTGCTTCTCAGCCATGAAAATTGGCCTAGATGCTCCACATCAGATATAGAAAAGCAACAAAGCACTTTGTCATAGTCACCCATCATGAGAAGCATCCTCCTTTTCTCTTTGGATGCTGCACATTTCATAGATTGCCCCCTCTTATTAACCTGGGGTTTGTTGTTTCTTTCATTCATCACATCACAGTAATTAGTGCTGTTGCATTTTTTAACAGTGATCCTGCCTAAGAGCAATCTGGCCGCTAATGTGACAATTAGTCTCTCATTCTCCTGGACCAATTATAGATGCTAATGTTACAGTTTGACAATGTTTATGTTCTAATTAAGAGCATGGCAGCATATAAGGCATACTGGATCCAGCCAAGTTCTTGATCCTTTGTTTGGCATTCACACCTTACTCCCAGCTTTTTTCTGCACACCCCTGGCACTGTACTAGGAAAATAAAAATAGATGGGTCATTGTCTGGCTTGCTTTGATGCAAATTCATCTCCTCCAGTCCTAAATAGCCGGCGGGATCTTGTGAGGTCGACTTGTTTGCCAAGGACAGAGAACACTAGGAATGTAAGCAGTGCAGAGCCTTTAACTACTTAATTTAATCCATTTTTTTAATGTCCAAACTCTCCAGTCACAGACGGTACCAAAGCACTAGTGGTTAGACAATCACACTGCAGGAGATTACACCAGCATGAAAAGTGTTGGCCATTGCTGGAAATAGATATATGTGGTCACAAAGAAGAGGAAATAATCTATGAACAAAAATTGTGATTTAACACACACACACACAGTCAAATATTGCTGGTGCATCGAGAATAGGACCTGTGGAGTCTTGTTTTTGGTGGTTGTGTAAACACTCACTAAGTAGTATTTTCTGGTTGTACGAATGATGCTAAATTTTTCATTACATTTATATCCCACCTTTCCTACAAGGGGTTTGAGGTGGCAATACAGGGTTCTACACACACACACACACACACACACACACACACATTATCCTCACAATAATCCTGTGAGGCTGGTTAGGCTAAGAGATTGTGGTGACAGGCCCAAGTTCACGCAATCAACTTGATGGCTGAGTGGATTTGAACATGGGTCCAAGTCTTAGTCCCACCAGCACTATACCACATTGTCTATAAGCTGAAGAAGTTACTACATGTAGTGAAGATCATTAACAAAAGCATGATACAGTATATAATTTGAAGTTCTGTTTTTGGAGCACCTGGGAAAGTTATGGGAAAATCTGTAACAGTAAGTGTAATAATAACAATAGCCATTATTATTAGTAATAATATAATTGCTCTGTAATAGCAATTGTAAATGCCCACTGTTACTGATCTTCCCGTGTAAAATGCAGATAGGTGAGTGTCTCCAAGTGCACAGTCTCATGTTGCATGTGGCAATGCTGAGGGGAAGGGCTGTAGCTCAGTGGTAGAGCTCATGCTCTATATGCCAAAGGTCTCAGGTTCAATCCCTGGAATCCTCAGGTAGGGCTGAGGGAGACTGGACTGCTGCTGCTGTCCTGCCAGTCAGTGCAAACAGTGCTGAGCTAGACAGATTAATGGTCTGGCTTAGAATGGGGCGGTCTATATGTTTCTATAAGGTGTTCAAAAGGACCACATCTATAAGGGAGCAAGGCCACACACAGCTCCTCATCACAGGAGGAAGATTCAGGCTTTCACACATTGAGCATGAAGTGCTGAAGGGAGAATCTAAGCACGTTCAGCTCAACACACTTAGAACCATCCCCACGATTGGGAACCCTGCCTTCTCTCCCTTCAGCTAAATGTACCAAGGTCAGAAGTAGGACCAGCATGTGCAAGGATGTTAGGGGTTGGGCTTGCACATGCTCCCACCCCAGTTTAAGCCCACACGTGTTCCACAGAATGAGAGTGAATAGGTGTATGTTTCTGAGTTTGCACCTGAGAACAGAGAGAGAGCCAATGTGGTGTCATGGTAGAGTGCTGGACTGGGACTCAGGAGACCCAGATTCTAGTCCCCAATCGGTCACGAAGCTCACTGGGTGATCTTGGGCCAGCCACTGACTTTCAGCCTAACCTACCTCACAGGGTTGTTGTGAGGATAATATGCAGAGGAGGACTATGTGAGCTGCCTTGGGTTCCTTGCAAGAGGAAAAAAGGCGGGATAGAAATGCGATGATGATGATGATGATGATGATAATAAATTCTCCAGAAGCCTCTGCAGTGTGGCAGATGGTGTGCTTTGAGAGTGGGAAGTTTGAAAACCACTGCTGTATATGCTTCAGTCTGGATGCACATTCCCCACCAGATAGCTTGTAGAGTCAACTTGAGCTTTTCTACAGGAGGCTGTTAATCTGCTGTATCTGCTTTCCATTTTGTCTTAGAATTGAGATCCAAGCTCTACACAAAGAGGTTTCCTTTCTGGATTTTCTGTTATATAACCTCTAGGTGGCACTGTGCCATAGCAGAATAATGCAGTTACACAAGTAGGAAAATACATTTTCTTTCACTTTCAGATATAATGCTCCATTTTTCCTGGTCTAAATAAACCAGGAAAAGTGCTCTTAAACTGGAGGGTCATGACATCATCTAAAGAATCTGTAAACAACAGTGAGTAAGGAATGACGAGCGCACAATAAATGCCTCATGTAGAAAAGCTCTTTGACAGCACATATCATTCACTGGGGATGAGGCCCTCTTTCCCTTTCCCCACTCCCAAATAGGTAATTGTCAGATTTAGAACTAAACATACTGACCACCTATTTGGCAAGTACACCTACAAAGATCCTTATGTCCAGCGGTCTTTTGACTGGGGTTGATGAGTGCATAATGCATTACTTTTTGAACCATTCCCAGTTTGTGAATAGAAGGGACAGCTCTTGGAATGTTTCTAGGGAGCTCCACACGTCGTATGCTTCCCACTCCTGCTCAGATGTTTATTTAGTAGTAACGTGGCTGTGCCTTGCATTCTGGTGTAGCCATTCCACAGTTAGGTTCCTTCTAGGCCTCTCCCATCCTTCTTCCTCCCTTACACAGAGCGGCTTGCCTGGGCAGTCACCTCACCTTTGTTGTTACACAGACACGTTTCTCCAAGAGTGGCATTAGAAGCACCAGCAAGCCCACTTGAAAAATCAGCCAGAGCACTAGGAGATAATATGATAGAAATTGAGTCTCCTTTTTTCAGCTCATCAAATGGTATGTTTGTGACCAGCTTAAGAGCCCTAAATCAGGTATCAAAGGCAGACTTAACAGTGGTAAACTTCCCTTCATACATGATTAAATATCTCTTGCTAAAATAGACAGGTACACTTTGAGTGTTGTGACACCTGCTGATTGCAACTACTGCTTCTGCCTGTTCTGCATTTGGATTCTGGGATTCTGATGTGTGCTCATTTTAAGAGGTATAAGAGGGTCACAGGCTTGTAAAACCAAGAGGGAGCATCAGCATATATTACAGGTGCCTATTTTCCTGCATGCATTAGCACAGCAAGATTCTCAAACTTTGGATCTTACAAAGGAAACTTCTCTGCCTAGGTTCAGATGCTCACAAGTACTAGCCTTAAAGCTCAGTGATTTCAGTAGCAGCTGATTTTCCAGGGTTCTTATCTAACCACATGGAGAGCCAATGCAGATGCAGGAGGCTCTCCTGTTCAGAGTGTCACCCTCCACACATACAGGGCGATGGATGCGACAGCAGAGGGGGTGGGTGAGGCTAGAGTGCGCCTCTCCTCATGCATTCATTCAGCACAGGAGGAAGAATATAGGGCTTATATGGGCACCATCATTACCATTCACTCAGTTCCATGAGGGGTGGGGCAGGGCGGGGCGGGGCAGGACAGGGGGGCAAGAAAAGTGAAAATCCAGAGAACAATGAACATCCAGAGAGGGGGGCAAGAAAGCTGAAAATGTCAAATGTGCTTGCAGGCCCGAATAAAAATGTCAAATGTGCCCATAGGCCCAAAAGGTTTGCCTACCCCTGCCTTTTACAAATTGGACTGTTCTTTTCACAGTAGCACAGAAGCATCAGACTCTAAAGGAGTTCAAGAACATGTGGCCCTCTCCTATCTTAATGTGGTACCTTTATACCTAGCCTGTGTCACAGATTCATCCCTACCATTCAGACCATGGGAGAAACCAGATTCCGCCAGGCCTGGGTAATTAATTTTAGTCAAACACACCCAGCTGATAAGGTAATCTTAAGCATTTAGGAAGCCCAAGGGGAACACTGAAATAGTGCTTCAACTGCATTAACTCTTTGGAAAGGTGGAGTCTTGGTATCCATCTGGTCTAGCCATGTGACTTCTCCGATCTTCTCTGAAGCATTCGTAAGTCCACATCAATCAAAGGTCCCCTTGCCAGGTTTCTGGCTCCTGTTTCCTGCTACAGTCCTTAGTGAGATTTGGACAGACTTGCCTTCCCACCATGCCTTACCCAGCTTAACCTTCTAGATTTCACTGCTTACTGGAATCCTTTCATTACCACCTAGCCCTAGACCTAGGAGTTCAACCCCTCTCTGTTATCAACTGTTATCAGTTTTCTCATGACATTCAGAATGTGGGCAACAGGAAACAATAACTATTAATTTTGCCACCACGGATTCAAGGAGACCTTGCACACACTGGGTAGTATCCAATGTTGGTGCTAGGTAGAGTAGACCCATTGAAATGAATGAGACTAAAGTTAGTCATTACTAACTTGTCCCATTCATTTCAGTGGGTTTACTCTACGTAAGACTAACATTGGATACTACCCTCTCTATTTATTTATGTATTTATTTAAAATTATTTTACACCATCTTTAAGTGTAGAACCCTCTCAAGACAGTGTACAAAATAAAACAAACAATACAAAACTATTCAAAAACAAATACAATAGGAAAGTAATAAATAAATCTTTAAAAATTTGATAAAAAATAAATAACAGCAATAAAACCTGCAGCCCACGGGCCAGCAAAAACAAGTGGATCTTCAGAGCTTTCCTGAAGACCTGCAAAGAAGGAGCCTGACAAAGCCCTGATGGAAGCTGATTCCAGAGGAGTGGGGCCCTACTGAAGAGGTCCTCTCCATTGTACTCTCCATCCTAACCACTCTTGGTGAGATGGGCCTCTGCTGTTGAACTTGGAGTGCAGGCAGGCTGGTATGGGAGAAAGCAGTCCTTTGTGTAACTTGGATCCAAACCATTTAAGGCTTTAAAGGTTAAAGCCAGCACATTAAATTGGGCTCAGAAAAGTATTGGCAGCCAATGCAGCTGGCACAGTATGGGTGTCATATGAGCAGACCACCCAGCCTTTACACAATATTCAGACAGCTGCATTCTGCACCAGCTGAAGTTGCTAAACCATCTTTTAAAGCTCACATAAGAAGCACACACATTTGCATCCTAGCTCTCTAGGAGCTATTTTTTCAAATATACATAAAAAAGTAAACCACAGTATAAAATATGAATATATATATTATTCATTGCTTTTCCCTTTCAAATTGTCATGAACAGGAACCCAAGTTACTGCCTGTCAGATGTGTTTGGAAGAGGAAATTGAAGACTGAACACATGCATGCAGACTTCAAATTTCACATGATCCATGCATAGGCACCCAACTACAAAAAGCAGTGTGGGAATCAGTTCTGAATTCACAACAGAAAGCAGGATCTTGAGAATGTGCAATGAGTGGAGCTGCACATAATCTGACATGTATAACATCACCTTGTGCCACACTGAGAACTCAGCTAATGTTTTCCAAATTATTGCCATCACTCGGCATATTTTTGGCTGCTTTGCTATGACAAGGAGAACGTCGGTTGTGAGCTCAGGATAAAGCAACCATACTCCACCTGCCAGTCAGCATGGATCCACCCAAAGGGCATTTTCTTTTTTAGCACAGGAATTAGGATTGAATCTTACTCACACTTACCTAGTGTTATGCCCCATTAAGCACAGTAGGATTTACTTCTAAGCAAACATGCATAGGGTTACATTGCTCTCCGACCTTAACATTCCTAGTTCTCATAGATTTGAAGAGTTTGCAGTATAGTATAAATTTTGCATGGATCACATGTTGTTGTTGTTCAGTCGTTCAGTCGTGTCCGACTCTTCGTGACCCCATGGACCATAGCACGCCAGGCCTTCCTGTCCTGCGCTCTCTCCCGGAGCGTGCTCAAGTTCATATTCATTGCATCCGTGATGCTATCTAGCCATCTCATCCTCTGTCATCCCCTTCTCCTTTTGCCTTCAGTCTTTCCCAGCATCAGGGTCTTTTCCAGAGAGTTTTCTCTTCGCATTAGGTGGCCAAAATATTGGAGCTTCAGCTTCAGTATCTGTCCTTCCAATGAGCACTCAGGGTTGATTTCCTTTAGGATTGACTGATTTGACCTCCTTGCAGTCCAGGGGACTCGTAAGAGTCTTCTCCAGCACCACAGTTTGAAAGCATCGCTCAGCCTTCCTTATAGTCCAGCTCTCACAGCCATACATTACTACTGGGAAAACCATAGCTTTGATTAGACGGACCTTTGTTGGCAAGGTGATGTCTCTGCTTCTTACTATGCTGTCTAGGATATGCAGACGATACCACCCTAATGGCAGAAAGCGAAGAGGATCTAAAGAGCCTCCTGTTGAGGGTGAAAGAGGAGAGCGCAAAAGCTGGTTTGAAACTCAGCATTAAAAAAACTAAGATCATGGCATCTGGCCCTATCACTTCCTGGCATATAGAAGGGGAAGAAATGGATCACATATGATATCATAAAATCTCATGGTTACTATGGTCATTTTAGGACACGGACCTGCTGACATAGGACTCATCCTGATCCAAGTACCAAAGCTGTTATAGAAAAATAAAAACCCATCAATGCCAATTTCTACTTTCCACAAGCTGGGAAGAAAGAAGAATTGGAGGGCCTATTCATACAACCAATGCACTTGGTAGCTACTTGAAAACATTGTACGGGGTGCCATGCTGAAAGATGAATCCTATGTGTGGCAGTGCATGACTGAGTTTATCATGAGTTTGGAGCCAACACACTTTTCCTGTGGCTACTATATACCCATTGGTAGTCCATTAATCTTTCTGTCTGCCACAAACAATAGTAACATGGGAAAGCCTCATTATCTTCTCATTAACTTGCCAGAGCAAGGAGTGTCTGTCAAGTACCCTGGTTCTTTGGAGGATGGCATCACCGCTTCTGCTATGAAAAATATCCTAGAGCTGTGTTCCTCTGCATTCCCCCTCTACTACACCACTGCTTCCAAGTGAGGAAGAAAGAATTACCTAATAAAGGAAAGAAACTTTCATTTGTTTCCTAGCTGCCAGCCACAGCAGGTGAGTTCCCAGTGTTATTTCTTGTCACATAAAGGTCCCACTACCTTGGTCATAATTTGTACACTGAGCAAGCAACCATCCCTGGATCATGTGGAGTTAATGTTGCTATTTCAACCCTACAAATGGAAAAATCAGAGTAGAAGCTAATTGTCAAAAGAGAGAGTTAGCACTAAGTTATGCAAACTCTTAAACTTCTGCTCTGAAACTGAGACACTAAGAATTGGTCTGTTTTTAATTCCCCTCAATGATCTTTGGCTCATATGAGATTTTTGATGTGATCTATCATCCATTACAATATTCCTGACCTTCGTGCCTATGGATTATTTGTGGATGACAGTTGAGGACTTCAGTTTTGGTTTATCAATCCCTTCACAATTATCCTTCATCTGGAATCCAACACAGCCTGACATAATGATCTGAGTATTTTATCCAATGTGGATGGTTGTGTGGGGATGGGATGGTATGGGGGGAAGGAGGAGGAGGATAGAGCCATTCTCAGATCTCCAGTGTTCATGATATTTCAGAAACAGTCAATTAACCTCCTGCCTTGACAGCCCTTCCCTGTTCTCTGAGTTTCTTCTCTCCTTGGTGCGATGTGAAGGGCCCTTTGCCAGGAATGATGCTTTCCAATGTTCATTTCACGGATGACTTCAGTAATATTGTCAGAGGCTATCCTTGTTTAACGTAACATTCTTCAGCATTCTTGGGCTCCCCCCATTGTCCTGGTGTCAACAGCCATTTAAACATACTGTAAGCTTTCAATATCTCTCTTAACTCCGTGTAAGCAAATATTGATTGTGACTGGGATAGTAATTGCACTCATTCATGATAATAGATGGCCCATTGGCTGCAACCATTAGAGCTTGTTTAATCGCAGAAAAACAACTTTAATTGCCTTTCTGGAGAGGCAAGGGCTAATGTGGCAGCAGTGGGGACTGTATTAATAATAATAATGCAATGCCAGTGTTTTATATGTTGGTAACAGCATATCAGTGAAAGATTAACTGCTGGCTGCAGGTGTCAAACCAAAACGTGGTCAGGAATTAGAGGACAGTCTTATAATCATTTCAGCCCAGCTCAAGGTTTCATGTGAGCCAGTGCGATGTGATGGGGAGTATGTTAGACTTAGACCAAGGAGCTCTGAATTCAAAGCTCCACTCAACCATAAGGCTTAGTGGGTGACCTTGGGTTAACTGCTGCTGCATCTCAGCCTAACTTTCCTCCTAGGGTTATTGTGAGGACAGTGGTACAGCTAGGTAATTTTAGACGCTGGGCGTATTGATCTCATGGGGTGGGGGCACTTTAGATGGTCTTGTGTCATGGTTCCCCTTATGACCTGGGCCCCCTTGAGCAAGTCCTTAAGGATCTGTTGTCTCCTTAAGAGTCCCACCTTCCTTCTTTTAAACCTCCTCTTCCCAATAACGGGGGGTTAGGGTGTAGATGTGGGGTGACTGACACTTCAGACACTAGGGGTTTTAACCACAACAGTTTACTGGTAAATTAAAGCAAGCAAATCACAACCAAAGGTATTTACACAATAGAGCTGCATGATACAAAAGGCATTAAGAGAAAATAAAGGTCGCAAAAATGCAAGTTCCTCTACCCTAGCTGCACTTAGACTTCTCCAGGCTGCTTCTGCCTGCTACCTCTTCCTGGTCTGGTCTCCCTCCCCCCTCCCTTTTTATCCCCTCCTCCTCCAAAACCAAAAGCACTGTTTCAGATCTGGAAAAATGAAGCCTAACTCAGGAAAATGACACTTAACCAGGGAAATGAAACTATTCCTGACCTTTTTATCTTGCCTCTGTAGGCCTCAAACCTTCACACCTTGTGTATTACTTCAGTTGTGAAGCTCACAACTAACACTTATCTTCCCAACCCAAACTGCCAATCATGCTTTGCAACTTCTCCTACATTTCTTATATGTTAGAATGTTTACCAACAATGATTTAATTTTTATTTATTTATTGCATTTTAAGCTCACTTAAAACATTGTTACAGGAATAAAATGGAGTTTGTTTCTGCTGCCCTGATGCCCTCCTCACCTGCCACACTCTGGGTGGTCATTGGGGGTCCCCCTGAGCTGTGGGGCCCTGACCCCAAGGTCCAACCCTAGTGATATCACTGCTTCTGGGCTTCCGACAGGAATCTGGTGGTCATTGTGGGAGCAGAATGCTGGACTAGATAGATCTCTAACATAAGAAGGGCCCTGCTGGATCAGACCAAGGTCCATCTAGTTCAGCATTCTGTTCATACAGTAGCCACCCAGCTGTCCATGGGAGACCCACAAGCAGGACATGAGTACAACAGCACCCTCCCACCCATGTTCCCCAGCACACGGGCATTCTGCCTCTGATCCAACACAGATCTTCTTATGTTCTTGTTATGAGTGTGATGGAAACCCTCCTCTCTAAAACTTCAGACCAAAGTGAAACCATGAGCACAGAGGCCTGGGATGGGGACAAGAAGGGACCAATCCCATCCTCTTTTTCCAGAACAGGAGGATGAAGATCACAGGGGGCACACCTTGAGACAATGTGGAAGACGACATCACAGGATGATTCAGGAAGCAAGCATTCCGAGTATTGTTGCATAGAGAGCCACAGTGACCTACCTCAAGCTGATTAAGACAGCATTCAGACAGAGGATTGTTTTCCCCCTGGTGTCGGGTAAACTGCCAATCCGTTCTGATTCCAGAAGCCAATTACTGTGCTTATCCCTCTGCTGATCACCACTAGTCCAAACAACAGAATAGAGTGATCTGCAAGGTCAGCATAGGCAGCACAGCCAAAGTAGAAGAGCAGCTGGGAGGTGAGTCATTTCAAAACACCATGCAAAATTATATACCCCTTATTTGTGAGTACTGTTTCCTGTACTTCGGGTTTAGTACTAAATTGTGCAATCCAGTTGATGAATTTAGGTAAAACACATGCCTGTCTCAACTTGAGTTCCATGGGGGAAGAACAGAATATAAAGACAGACAGCAGCTCTCCAGGGTTTTAGGGCAGTCTTTCTCAGCCCTACCTGAAGATGCTGGGGAGATTGAACCTGGGACCTTTTGTGTGCAAAGCAGGTGTTCTACCACTGAGCTATGGGCCTTCCTAACTAAAAGCTGAGCACAGGAGGAGTCAAACAGCTTAAGCAGTCATACAAGCAGTCAAGCAGCAAATCTACTGACCTATATCAGTTCTCCAAAGAGACACCCCAGCACCCCAGAGATCCTTTCAGACTTCTGGCAACAGCTCTCAGTTCAGCTTTCTTTCACAGGGCTGGTTCACAGAACACAACAGCCCATGGGTTGAACAACCCCTGGGTTGTTTGGGACAAGCAGAAGAGAGCAGATGTGCTGCAACCCATGACTGGCTCCTTCGTAGGTTGCTGTCCATGACATGAGAACCCTGAAGCTAGGTTGTTTACAGGCTAAACAACCCAGTTGTTAACCCATGGTTTGTTATTGGGTTAAACGCTGGGTTGTTTAGGGTCTAAACAACCCAGTGATCTTGTTCTGCTCAGCAACCTGTGAAACTGTGCTGAGTAAAAGTGGAAGTGGTGGGTGCACTGCAGGCAGCACATCCACTCTCTCCCACTCGTCCTCAACAGCCCATGGGTTGTTGTGTTGTGCAAACCAGGTCTCTATCTCAAAACAGTTGTTTCTCTTATTCCCTGTCTCCAAACCAGTTTCTAGAGTTTTTTTCACACACAGATCTACCTTGCATCATCCTAGGAGGAGATGGGGGAAGATGTGTCAACTCCAGAGAGATCTCTAGATCTCTCCCACTGAGAAAGCATCAAAAGAACTAATTCTGAGCCATTAGCATTCCTTTGTCAAGTCCCACCATCTGGTGGTAAGGCAAAATCATAGCAACAGCCCTGCCCCCAGTAAACAGATAGTAATCCTATAAGAATACTGCTTGTGGCTGTGACAGTGAAGACTCTGACATTGATTCGCTGAGCTGGTGCAAAAAAAAAAAAAAATGACTCAGAATATTCAGCAGCTCAATGAAGGAAGCAGTTTACAGTCCAGCTTTCATCAGGAATGGGAAAATTGTCAGTTTGACTGGGAGCCCTATACCATGAACTAGAGCATTTCTACACCAGTCTAAAATCCCGCAACTTTACCAGGGATTTTTGCTTCTGTTTTAAATGCAGAATCACGATGGGCTGCCTTTACATGTGCTTCCCTTTTCCCCTCCCCACCTTATCCGCATTGTTCTCTATGTTTCATTATATAGCCACTAGATGGCACTGTGGTCTAGCTCCTCTTATTGCGAGATTTCCCCTTTCAAAGAGGAAACTCAACGTGCTGTAATGTGATAGCCCATTATCTCCGATCTTTTCAAAAAGGGGATAAAGGTCATTTAGCATGGAAGATGCCCTGGAGGTTGATGATGTCATGAAAAGGACCCACAAACTTCCATGAGTAACCAATCTCAATAGCAAGATAAAAGCCTTGTGTGGAGAAGCTCCTAATCTGGAAGAAGTAAAGATACCAAATCATTCCCACCAATACCAAACTCAGAACTTGAGTGCTGATAGGATTGGAGATAAAATGAGGTCACTGAGAAACAAGTGGGAGGTATCATCATCCTTGGGTGTATAACCCAATCTGTGGAAAAATACAAAATATATTTTTTAAAAACCCAAAGGGGGCAACCCTACCCCCACCTCATAGCCCAAAGAGAAGTGAGCATATTCAATGCCCTCTAGGAGCCTCAGAATGGTGAATGTCAGTTGGAAAAGAAAACCAGAAAATCAGGGAGGACAGAGAGTGAATTAGCCAGCTTGAGCGCACTCCTATGAGGATACACTGCAGCATTTTGTTGCAGGTCCCCCTGGTTCAATGTATTCTCCAAGCTGCTGCTCTCCGCCCCCCAGCAAGGTTTAAATAGAGAAGAAATCCAACCAACAATAGCTAGCAACACTGGAACAATGCATGTAAATGGTAGCAGCAAGAGACTTTTCATTGCAGTCTTTCTCCAACGTGGCGACTTGCAGATATGTTGGGACTACAACCTCCAGCATCTCCTGCCTGGGGATGCTGGAAGTTGTCCAACACAGCTGGAGGCATCCAGGCCTGGGAAGGCTGTTGTATTGGCATTGCACTGTCATCTGGGAACAGTTCTAAAATGTTGGACAAAACTAGAGCTGTGTGCAAAGGGCCTCTTAAATTCTCCAGCCCATTTGTGGGCAGAGAAATTGGGGGGACAATTTCATGGAATTTCTCCTAGGGGAAGAGAAATTCTCCACAGTATCTCACAGATAGGGCTCACTCTTGGCAGGGGTTGTAGCACAGGTTCTTTCTTTTTTCCTAAAGGGTTTTGGTTTATTGCACTGCTTCATTGTGCCTTAAAGATATCTGGTGCTGGCCTTCTAGTACTGAAAGGCTACAAAATAAATAATTGTGAAAATGGATCTGATACTATTAAACTCCTTAAAATAACATGCATCTGAAATGGAGGGGATAAAACTGATATAACAGGAGCCATTATAGTGTGAGAGGGTTATGGACACAATTTTACCTGAATTGCCTGATTTTAATGAAGAAAATCACTTGACTTCCACTAAAGATGTTAATGAAAGAAAATTATGAATAAATAGGAAGTTGCTTTTAGGTGTAAAGCCAGTCAACGGGAGTAAAATGAAACACCGCTTTTGCTGAAATGCACTGGAGGGAATGCTGCCACTGGCTAAAAGGAACCAGTTTTGCCTCCTCATTACTGCTAAGCTAACCCCTGTGAGTGTGCTACCCTCCAGCATGAATCCAGTATGCATAAACAGCCAAGAAGACCTAGATGTTTTTAGAAAGTCTGTGAATGTGGAGGCTAAGCTAGGCACTTCCACTATTGATGCAAATTTTGCTCTTTGCTGAGAGAAAATCCATAAGAATTTACAGAGAGCAATTAATTCTGTAAGCATCTGTTAGCTTGATTTTCTTAGGTGGTATTGTTGTTCCTGTCAGATATGCAGGTAACAAATGGTGCTCTCTCTCTCTCTCTCTCTGTACACACACACACACACACACACACACACACCTACGCTCCTGCACTTCAGTCGTGAGAGGGGTGAAATTCTAGGGTTTTCAGCACTCGCTCAGACTTCGGTTTCCAAAAAGGAGAGCACTGGAGACTTGCGGTGTTTCTTTTTATAAAGGTTTATTTACACTGTGCTCAGGATGAAGGCCTACAACATCACAGCTCCAAGCAATCCCTGCTCCCTCTTCACTGCCCAGCAATCTTCTTCGGCAAGACAAAAGCTGCTCTCCTTTTGTCTTAGATTCACCCTTCCCCCAGATCCATTTCCTCCTACCCCATCAGGCCTTGTAAAACAAAGGTTACCATTTCAAGATAACTTTTGGGCAACTTGCCCAAAACACTGCATTGGGGGAAATCCTCAATCTCTTTGTACTCAGCAGCAGTGAATGGCACGGGATCTCTTGACAATATAGACTAGGGATGTACGAAAGTCACTTACCTTTCCACGGATTATGTTGATGGTGGGGGGGGAGGCGTTCCGTCCCTCCCCACGGAATCCTCGACGGGGGGGAGGCGATCCGTTCCTCCCCCCAGAATCCTCCGCAGCTGGCTGTGCTCCGTGGCAGCTCCGCGGAGCAGCCGGCCAGGCCCAGCCAGGCCAGAGCCATCCACAGCCAGATTTCCGGCTGCGGAGGGCTCGGGGCAGGGGGGGGGAACTGTGTACGCAAATGGCGGCGGCTACAGCTGCCGACATTTGTGTTCCTTATTTTTGCCGTCTTAATCTACGTAAATATTTACGTAGACTGTGATGGTGAAAATAAAGGGAACGCAAATAGCGTAGCGGGCGCTATTTGTGTCCCTTTTTGATTCACCGTTTTAGCCTATGTAAATATTTATGTAGACTAAGATGGCCAAAAATAGGGAACACAAATGGCGGCAGCTGTAGCCGCCGCCATTTATGTACGCAGTTGTTTGTTTGTTTTTTTTAAACCCAGCCATGATAGGCTACGTAAAGATTTATGTAGCCTATCACGTCTTTTTTTTTTTAAACCCAGCAATGATAGGCTACGTAAATCTTTACGTAGCCTATCACGTCGTTGTGTTTTTTTTAAAACCCAGCAATGATAGGCTATGTAAATCTTTACATAGCCTATCACGTCGTTTTTTGTTTTTTGTTTACAAGACTGCAAATGGTGGCGGCGGCAGCCTGTTGGAAGACCAGCTGCCGCAGCCGCCACCACAGCCGCCACTACCGCCGCCCAGAAGATCCGCCCCAGGTAAGTCTCGTCCCAGGGGGGATCCGTGGGGGTGTGTGGGGGTGGCAGGCCGTTCCGCCACAGGGTTTGGGGGGCCGAATGCACTGGCATTCAGCCTCACCGAGATCCGTGGCGGAATTCTCTGACATCCCTTATATAGACTGACCCCAAACACACAGTATATATGTGGATTGCAAATGTTATATGTTTGTTTCTTTGGTGGTTTTACACTTTTAAAGAGAAAGCATCCTAAGGAGTGATTACACGTACAAAGTGAAAATGCAAATACTACACGAAACAACTCATTATTTTTATTATTTATATATTACTCAAATGTATATGCTGCTTTCCACAGTGGTATCAAAGCAGTGAACATAAAATGCAATATCACATGCATACACCCAACTATGTGAACAAATATGTATAAAAATGTGTTATACAAACATGTATAACAGTAGAATCCTATTTTTGTCTATTCAGAAGTAAGTCCCACTGAATTCAGTGGGAGCTACTCCCATATTAGTGAGTATATAAAGGATTGCAGCCTAAGAAGTTGTTTTATACTAGCCCCTTCCCTATGACCAATACTTTCTGAGGCACAGGGAAACAGCTAAACTGCCTGGTACCTTGGAGATCATAAGTGACTATAGCAAAATCAATGCAATATTTTGGAATATTGCCATGTCATAAAGCAAGTGCTGCCTTAGCATTTTATCCTATCATTAGTCAATAATATTCAGGACAAATGAAAACAGACTTTAATCAGAAAGAAGTATTAATACATATTTCATTCTAACTACAGATAACTTTGGAACTGAAAAGATTATGAGAAGACATAGTTGGCATTTTTAATATATATAGTCATTATTGCCCCCCTCCCAACAAAACACAAATCTGAATTTCCTTCATGCATTCACAATATTGAACCAGTTGCCATATGTATGGTAGCTTATACCACTTTTAAGTGTGATAAAAGCACAGAGAATTAATTCTTGTATATTATGTAGGCTACTTGCCACTAAAAACTCACACAAATTCAAGTGTCCTATTTTATTTTATCTTAGCCTGAAAGCTATCCTGGTAGCATGTGTGAGAGTACAGTGAGTGTATCACTTCAAATTTATGGATCACTGGAGAAGAGCTTAAATAGTTTAAATCATGTTGGATTCTCTCTCAGTGTGGTATAAAATCTTGTTCCAGTTACCTGACATGTGTTTGTACATCAGACACTGGAATTTAGGAGTCTATCTCCAAGATCTATTTTGGATCTGATGCTAGATACTCCAGAGTCTGTTCCAATCCAAAATAATAATTGCCCTACCATGGCACTCTTTGGAGCCCTCCCTGTCACTGTCCCCCACTTCACACAATTTAACAGGGCAAGGGGAAATTTATATAATTCTACAGGGTCAGCCCTACCATTAGGCAGAGTGAGGCAGCTGCCTCAGCCAGCAGATTTTTGTTTTCATGAAAAAGCAGCAAATGGGGTGGTATTAAATTATTATTACTGTTACTATTACTATAGTCTTTTTACTGCCAGGGGTTGGGAGAAGTTGCTTGTGGGATTTTCTGCCTCATGTGCCAAAATAACTTGATTTGCTTTGGGTACTATGTACCATGACTTGGGGAGAGGGGTGCCATTTTGCTGCTCTATCTCAGGCAGCAAAATATCTTGGGCCGGACCAACCTGGCTCCAGGTTTTTGAGGTCCCTTGGGCAAGACACCCTCCCTCAGTGAATCTACCTTCTCACCACCATTGTCTCATCAGGAGAGAGCCAGTGAGCAAGAAGGCAGTGGCATCTCCTCCTCCTCCTTCTCACCACCACAGTAGTCTGGGCCAGAGCAAAAGACAGGTGACCAGGCAGCTTGCAGTGGTGAAGAGGAGGAGCATTTCCATGGGGCTCTTCTCAATGGGCCCTTGCTGGAGTGTGGGCCAGTTGCAGGTGCCCGACCGACCATGCCTACCCTTGATGCTGATCCTGGGGTTGGCCCTGATTTTTGATACTGGTCAGCAGGACCACATCAGTCCTGTTATGGAAGGAGAACACTTGATTCTACATATGAAGCCATCCTTAAGCTTCATAGGTCAATTCTTACATTTCCTTCCTCTAATGTGGTATCTAACTATTTTGGCTGTTCTTCCTGTCTGTCCAATCTATTGATTCATATGTTAAAGCATGGTTGGCTGGGGAATGCTGGGAGTCGTAGGACTTTTTTCTGTCTAAACATACATAGGATTGCACCCTAAAATAGCTTTCTGCTTGTCTAAATTCTAGCCATAGAAAGGAAAGTCTACCTTGATCTTAGCAGACATCAGAAAATGAAAGGATCTTTAAGGATCAGGAGTTTATTTCTTTCCACTCCTTCCTAACTGTACGTCTTTTCTGCAGCGCAGTCCAAAAGCACTTCCTTTACCCACTGCCTTGGAAATGCAGTCTCATGGAACCCATCCCCATGGAGGGGTTTCATTAATCTTGATTAGAGATCAAAATCAATATTCAGCTCGGAACAAAATGGATTAAGCAAATCTTTGCTTACACTTACAATGATCAGGAATTCTGTTTGCAATGAAATGGCAGAATAATAATTTTGGTAGTCCATTATTTATTCTACCATCAATATTGTTATTTTGTCAACATAACCAATATGCCCATCCCAATGACTGGTTTAAGCTGCAGAGGTCCGTGTGGTAACTTGTGTTGCTTTAGCATTGTTGCTGTTGTTATTGTTGTTTTGCTGTTGATTATGATAACAAAGCCCCTCCATGGATCACTGCCTTGTTGTGGCGAAGGGGTTTGCATAACTCAGTGAAGCCATAAGCTATGCATGCAGGGCCACCCAAGATGGACAGATCATGGTGGAGAGTTCTGACAAAATGTGGTCCACTGGAGAAGGAAATGGCAACCCACTCCAGTATTCTTGCCAAAAAAAACCCCCATGGAACGTATCACAAGGGTAAAAGATATGACGCCGGAAAATGAGCCCCTCAGGTTGGAAGGTGTCCAATATACTACTGGGGAAGAGCAGAGGGTATTTCCAAGTAGTGCCAGAAAGAGTGAAGCGGCTGGGCCAAAGCCGACTGTGGATGTGTCTGATGGTGAAAAGAAAGTCCAATGCTGGAAAGAACAATATTGTTTAGGAACCTGGAATGTCAGATCAATGAATCAAGGTAAGCTGGAGGTGGTCAAACATGAGATGGCAAGATTGAACATCAACATCTTGGGAATCAGTGAACTAAAATGGACAAGCATGGGCGAATTTAATTCAGGTGACCATTATATCTACTACTGTGGGCAAGAATCCCTTAGAAGAAATGGAGTAGCACTCACAGTCAACAAAAGGGTGGGAAAAGCAGTACTGGGGTACTGCTTTTTCTCTCAAAAATATTATTTTTCTCTCAAAAATATTATTTTTCTCTCAAAAATATTATTTTTGAGAAATAAAAATATTTCTCAAAAATAATAGAATGATCTCAGTACAAATCCAAGGCAAATCATTCCACATCACAGTAATTCAAGTCTATGCCCCAACCACTGAGGCCGAAGAAGCTGAGGTGGATCGGTTCTATGAAGACCTACAACACCTTCTTGAACTAACACCAAAAAAAGATGTCCTCTCTATCATAGGGGATTGGAATGCTAAAGTAGGAAGTCAAGAAATCACCGGGATAACAGGCAAGCATGGCCTTGGTGTACAAAATGAAGCAGGACAAAGGCTAATAGAGTTTTGCCAAGAGAACATGCTGATCATAGCAAACACTCTTTTCCAACAGCACAAGAGACGACTCTACACATGGACATCACCAGATGGTCAATATCGAAATGAGATTGATTATGTCCTTTGCAGCCAAAGATGGAGAAGGTCCATACAGTCAGTAAAAAAAGACCTGGAGCTGACTGTGGCTCACATCATGAGCTGCTTCTTGCAAAATTTCGGCTTAAACTGAAGAATGTAGGGAAAACCACTAAACAATTCAGGTATGATCTAAATCATATCCCGTATGAATATACAGTGGAGGTGAGGAATAGATTTCAGGGATTAGACCTGATAGACAGAGTGCCTGAGGAACTATGGATGGAGGTCCGTAACATTGTTCAGGAGGCAGCAACTCAATCCATCCCAAAGAAAAAGAAATGCAAGAAAGCAAAGTGGCTGTCTGAGGAGGCTTTACAAGTAGCTGAGGAAAGAAGGGAAGCGAAAAACAAGGGGGAAAGGGGAAGATATATCCAACTGAATGCAGATTTCCTGAGAATAGCAAGGAGAGACAAGAAGGCCTTCTTAAATGAACAATGCAAATAAATTGAGGAAAACAATAGAATGGGAAAGACCAGAGATCTCTTCAAGAAAATCGGAGATCTCAAGGGAACGTTTTGTGCAAAGATGGGCATGATAAATGACAAAGTAGGCAGGGACCTAACAGAAGCAGATGAGATTAAGAAGAGGTGGCAAGAATACACAGAAGAACTATACAGGAAAGATCTTAATGTCCCTGATAGCCATGATAGTATGGTCACTGAACCTGAGCTGGACATCCTCGAGAGTGAAGTCAAGTGGGCCTTAGGAAGCATTACTAACAACAGAGCTAGCGGAGATGACAGTATTCCAGCTGAGCGATTTCAAATCCTAAAAGATGATGCTGTTAAAGTGCTGCACTCAATATGCCAACACATTTGGAACACTCAACAGTGGCCACAAGACTGGAAAAGGTCAGTTTACATTCCAATTCCAAAGAAGGGCAACGCCAAAGAGTGTTCAAACTACCGCACAATTGCGCTCATTTCACATGCCAGCAAGGTGATGCTCAAAAACCTACAAGCTAGGCTTCAGCAGTATGCGAACTGAGAACTACCGGAAGTACAAGCTGGGTTTCGAAGAGGCAGCAGAACTAGAGATCAAATCGCCAACATTCGCTGGATCATGGAGAAAGCAAGAGAATTCCAGAAAAACGTCTATTTCTGCTTCATTGACTACGCTAAAGCCTTTGATTGTGTGGATCACAACAAACTCTGGCAAATTCTGAAAGAGATGGGGGTACCAGACCACCTTACCTGTCTCCTGAGAAACCTGTACGAGGGACAAGAAGCAACAGTAAGAACCGGACATGGAACAACCGATTGGTTCAAAATTGGGAAAGGAGTACGACAAGACTGTATATTGTCACCCTGCTTATTTAACTTATATGCAGAGTACATCATGAGAAACGCCGGGTTGGATGAATCACAGGTCGGAATTAAGATTGCTGGGAGAATTATCAACAACCTCAGATACGCAGACGATACCACCCTAATGGCAGAAAGTGAAGAGGTTGTAAAGAGACTCTTGTTGAGGGTGAAAGTGGAGAGTGCAAAAGTTGGTTTGAAACTCAACATTAAAAAAACGAAGATCATGGCATCTGGCCCCATCACTTCCTGGCATATGGAAGGGGAAGAAATGGAAGCAGTGACAGATTTTATTTTCTTGGGCTCCAGGATCACTGCAGACGGTGACTGTAGCCATGAAATTAAAAGACGCTTGCTCCTTGGGAGGAAAGCTATGGCAAACCTAGACAGCATAGTAAGAAGCAGAGACATCACCTTGCCGACAAAGGTCCATATAATCAAAGCTATGGTTTTCCCAGTAGTAATGTATGGCTGTGAGAGCTCGACTATTAGGAAGGCTGAGCGCCAAAGAATTGATGCTTTCGAACTGTGGTGCTGGAGAAGACTTATGAGTCCCCTGAACTGCAAGGAGGTCAAATCAGTCAATCCTAAAGGAAATCAACCCTGACTGCTCATTGGAAGGACAGATACGGAAGCTGAAGCTCAAAAATTTTGGCCACCTAATGCGAAGAGAAAAATCACTGGAAAAGACCCTGATGCTGGGAAAGATTGAAGGCAAAAGGGGAAGGGGACGGCAGAGGATGAGATGGCTAGATAGCATCACCGATGCAATGAATATGAACTTGAGCACACTCCGGGAGAGAGTGGAGGACAGGAAGGCCTGATATGCTATGGTCCATGGGGTCACGAAGAGTCGGATACGACTGAACGACTGAACAACAACAACAACATGATAACAAGGAGGAGGAAGAGGAGGGGGAGAAGGAGAAGTCGTTCTTCAAGTTTTTATTCCACTTTTGTGAGAGATGAGTAAAATTTGTTTCACAAAAAATGAAATAAAGCAGACAACCCAGTAAACTATGAAACAGCGTGGTCCTTGCCTAGCAGCTGAAAAGAACTTTCCCCCATGTCTGTTACATACGATATGGCCAACACAAATTTTCAAGCTTTTTAGGACTAAAAAGTGCCCTAAAAGATGCCATGGATATATTTGTCTCTTTATCTCAGATGTTTCTACCCCATCTTTCAGTTTTAAAAATAATCAGGGTGGCTAATAATATGAATCATATCAAAAATAAAACGACAATTTTTGCATAAACAAAAATGATAATAACTTGAAAGTTGTTAAAATGCATCAACAGTCAGCAAACATTTTAAAACAATAGCAACCTAGGACAATATTAAGCAGTAGTGCCCCCCAAACCAGCTTGAAAAAAATACATATTTTTTATTGTCTGCCCAAAGATGATAAGGAACAGAGCCAGGTGGATCTCCCCTGGGAGGCCCTTTCATAATGTCAACACCACAAGAGCAAAGGGCATTCCACACGGCATAGAGATGGCAGGAGGGTCACTGAGCAGGGCTTGAGAAGTAGATCACAATGCCTGAGTAAGTTCCAGTTGGAGATGGTTTCACTTGCATGTCCTAGCTGTGCTGCTGTGAAGGAATGGAGTGTTCTGCCATCTTGCATTTGGCTCTAGGGGTTCAAAAATGGTTGTTATTTGTCGTAGAGGCTATCCTTAGACAGGTCAAAAGTACACAGGAAGGGTTAGAGTTCAGCCCAGGAATCTAGCATTTAAGGGGAGAAATGAGCTCATAGGAATATAAGGGGGGGGGGGAATAGTTCATATGTGGGTGAGAAATCTAGCAATTAGGGAGAAATAGAAACTTAACCATGACTCTGCTCCATTTCTGAGTATGTATGTATGTATGTATTTATACACCACTTACCTATATATTAAAATTTAAGTAGTTTATTAAAAGAATGCATTAAAATATGTTTACACACAAAATACATTAAAATAAAACATTTGTAAACATGCTAAAACCAAGTACTCAGAGTACTATAATTACCACACTAGGCACTGGGCAGCACAATCACTCAGGGAAGGCCTGGGAAAAGAGATGAAGTGCCTAAAACATGCCACAGTTGGCACCTCCCAAGTACTGGAGGGGCATTTCTTAAGGTGGGCACCACCACAGAGAAGGTCCACTTCCTTGTTGCCGCAAGATGGCAGTCTGCAGATTGCACTACAACCAGCAAGCCCTCCTCCAATGACCTTAATGATTGTTGTTGTTCAGTCATTCAGTCGTGTCCGACTCTTCGTGACCCCATGGACCATAGCACGCCAGGCCTTCCTGTCCTGCGCTTTCTCCCGGAGTGTGCTCAAGTTCATATTCATTGCATCGGTGATGCTATCTAGCCATCTCATCCTCTGTCGTCCCCTTCTCCTTTTGCCTTCAGTCTTTCCCAGCATCAGGGTCTTTTCCAGAGAGTTTTCTCTCCGCATTAGGTGGCCAAAATATTGGAGCTTCAGCTTCAGGATCTGTCCTTCCAATGAGCAGTCAGGGTTGATTTCCTTTAGGATGGACTGATTTGACCTCCTTGCAGTCCAGGGGACTCGTAAGAGTCTTCTCCAGCACCACAGTTCGAAAGCATCAATTCTTCGGTGCTCAGCCTTCCTTATAGTCCAGCTCTCACAGCCATACATTACTACTGGGAAAACCATAGCTTTGATTAGACGGACCTTTGTCGGCAAGGTGATGTCTCTGCTCCTTACTATGCTGTCTAGGTTGGCCATAGCTTTCCTCCCAAGGAGCAAGCGTCTTTTAATTTCATGGCTACAGTCACCGTCTGCGGTGATCTTGGAGCCCAAGAAAGTAAAATCTGTCACTGCTTCCATTTCTTCCCCTTCTATATGCCAGGAAGTGATGGGGCCAGATGCCATGATCTTCGTTTTTTTAATGTTGAGTTTCAAACCAGCTTTTGCACTCTCCTCTTTCACCCTCAACAAGAGGTTTGAGATCCTCTTCGCTTTCTGCCATTAGGGTGGTATCATCTGCATATATGAGGTTGTTGATAATTCTCCCGGCAATCTTAATTCCGACCTGTGATTCATCCAACCCAGCGTTTCTCATGATGTACTCTGCATATAAGTTAAATAAGCAGGGCGACAATATGCAGCCTTGTCGTACTCCTTTCCCAATTTTGAACCAATCGGTTGTTCCATGTCTGGTTCTTACTGTTGCTTCTTGACCCTCGTACAGGTTTCTCAGGAGACAGGTAAGGTGGTCTGGTACTCCCATCACTTTCAGAATTTGCCACAGTTTGTTGTGATCCACACAATCAAAGGCTTTAGCGTAGTCAATGAAGCAGAAATAGACGTTTTTCTGGAATTCTCTTGCTTTCTCCATGATGCAGCGAATGTTGGCGATTTGATCTCTAGTTCCTCTGCCTCTTCTAAACCCAGCTTGTACTTCCGGTAGTTCTCGATTCGCATACTGCTGAAGCCTAGCTTGTAGGATTTTGAGCATCACCTTGCTGGCATGTGAAATGAGCGCAATTGTGTGGTAGTTTGAACACTTTTTGGCGTTGCCCTTCTTTGGAATTGGAATGTAAACTGAACTTTTCCAGTCTTGTGGCCATTGTTGAGTGTTCCAAATGTGTTGGCATATTGAGTGCAGCACTTTAACAGCATCATCTTTTAGGATTTGAAATCGCTCAGCTGGAATACTGTCATATCCGCTAGCTTTGTTGTTACTAATGCTTCCTAAGGCCCACTTGACTTCACTCTCGAGGATGTCCGGCTCAAGTTCAGTGGCCGCAGTATCATGGCTATCAGGGACATTCAGATCTTTCCTGTATAGTTCTTCTGTGTATTCTTGCCACCTCTTCTTAATCTCATCTGCTTCTGTTAGGTCCCTGCCTTTTTTGTCCTTTATCATGCCCGTCTTTGCACAAAACGTTCCCTTGAGATCTCCGATTTTCTTGAAGAGATCTCTAGTCTTTCCCATTCTGTTGTTTTCCTCGATTTCTTTGCATTGTTCATTTAAGCAGGCCTTCTTGTCTCTCCTTGCTATTCTCTGGAACTCTGCATTCAGTTGGATATATCTTCCCCTTTCTCCTTTGCTTTTCGCTTCCCTTCTTTCTTCAGCTACTTGTAAAGCCTCATCAGACAGCCACTTTGCTTTCTTGCATTTCTTTTTCTTTGGGATGGATTGAGTTGCTGCCTCCTGAACAATGTTACGGACCTCCATCCATAGTTCCTCAGGCACTCTGTCTATCAGGTCTAATCCCTGAAATCTATTCCTCACCTCCACTGTATATTCATCAGGGATATGATTTAGGTCATACCTGAATGGTTTAGTGGTTTTCCCTACGTTCTTCAATTTCAGCCGAAATTTTGCAAGAAGCAGCTCATGATGTGAGCCACAGTCAGCTCCAGGTCTTGTTTTTACTGACTGTATAGAGCTTCTCCATCTTTGGCTGCAAAGGACATAATCAATCTCATTTCGATATTGATCATCTGGTGATGTCCATGTGTAGAGTCGCCTCTTGTGCTATTGGAAAAGAGTGTTTGCTATGATCAGCGTGTTCTCTTGGCAAAACGCTATTAGCTTTTGTCCTGCTTCATTTTGTGCACCAAGGCCATGCCTGCCTGTTACCCCGGTGATTTCTTGACTTCCTACTTTAGCATTCCAATCCCCTATGATGAAGAGGATATCTTTTTTTGGTGTTAGCTCTAGAAGGTGTTGTAGGTCTTCATAGAACTGATCTACCTCAGCTTCTTCGGCCTCAGTGGTTGGGGCATAGACTTGAATTACTGTGATGTGGAATGGTTTGCCTTGGATTCGTACTGAGATCATTCTATCATTTTTGAGATTGTACCCCAGTACTGCTTTCCCCACCCTTTTGTTGACTATGAGTGCTACTCCATTTCTTCTAAGGGATTCTTGCCCACGGTAGTAGATATGATGGTCACCTGAATTAAATTCGCCCATGCTTGTCCATTTTAGTTTGCTGATTCCCAAGATGTTGATGTTCAATCTTGCCATCTCATTTTGAACAACTCTAGCTTACCTTGATTCATTGATCTGACATTCCAGGTTCCTAAACAATATTGTTCTTTACAGCATCGGATTTTCTTTTCACTACCAGACACATCCACAGCTGAGTGTCCTTTCGGCTTTGGCCCAGCCGCTTCACTCTTTCTGGCACTACTTGGAAATACCCTCTGCTCTTCCCCAGTAGTATATTGGACACCTTCCGACCTGAGGGTCTCATCTTCCAGTGTCATATCTTTTAGCCTTGTGATACGTTCCATGGGGTTTTCTTGGCAAGGATACTGGAGTGGGTTGCCATTTCCTTTTCCAGTGGACCACATTTTGTCAGAACTCTCTGCCATGACCTGTCTGTCTTGGGTGGCCCTGCACGGCATAGCTTATGGCTTCACTGAGTTACGCAAGCCCCTTCGCCACAACAAGGCAGTGATCCATGAAGGGGCCTTATGATTACACAGGTTTATATTGGGGAAGGCGATCTGCCAAGTAGTCAAAAGATTGTGAGGTGTGGGAGTGAAAAGAATTTGTTGTTGTTTATTCATTCAGTCGCTTCCGACTCTTCGTGACTTCATGGACCAGCCCACGCCAGAGCTTCCTGTCAGCTGTCGCCACCCCCAGCTCCCCCAAGGTCGAGTCCGTCACCTCCAGAATATCATCCATCCATCTTGCCCTTGGTCGGCCCCTCTTCCTTTTGCCTTCCACTTTCCCTAGCATCAACATCTTCTCCAGGTATCCTGTCTTCTCATGATGTGGCCAAAGTACTTCAGTTTTGCCTTGAAGATCATTCCCTCAAGTGAGCAGTCTGGCTTGATTTCCTGGAGTATGGACTGATTTGATCTTCTTGCAGTCCAAGGCACTCTCAGAATTTTCCTCCAGCACCACAGTTCCAAAGCATCTATCTTCCTTCGCTCAGCCTTCCTTATGGTCCAGCTCTCGCAGCCATAGGTTACTACGGGGAATATCATTGCTTGAACTATGCGGACCTTTGTTGTCAGTGTGATGTCTCTGCTCTTAACTATTTTATCAAGATTTGTCATTGCTGTCCTCCCAAGAAGTAAATGTCTTCTGATTTCCTAGCTGCTGTCAGCGTCTGCAGTAATCTTTGCGCCTAGAAATACGAAGTCTGTCACTGCCTCCATGTTTTCTCCCTCTATTTGCCAGTTATCAATCAAGCTGGTTGCCATAATCTTGGTTTTTTGGGGGTTTAACTGCAACCCAGCTTTTGCAGTTTCTTCTTTCACCTTCGTCATAAGGTTCCTCAGCTCCTCCTCGCTTTCAGCCATCAAAGTGGTATCATCTGCATATCTGAGATGGTTAATGTTTCTTCCAGCGATTTTAACTCCAGTCTTGGCTTCATCAAGCCCAGCACGTCGCATGATGTGTTCTGCATACAGGTTGAATAGGTAGGGTGAGAGTATACAACCCTGCTGTACTCCTTTCCCAATCTGTGAAAAGAATACATTTATATAAATAGAGTTGGAAAATAGAATTAGGCAGAAATAAGAAGAGTTACAGATATAGAAAAGAAGAGAGACTTTGGGAGAGCCAGAATTGTAGTTAGAGCACTGTTGTAGAAAGAAGAAAGAAGTAGCCATGAAGGAGACCTGGAGAAGCTGAACTGAGAAAACTGAAAGCTGCCTTATTGTTAAGTGTTTGCTGGGTTAGGTAAATAGTCTGTAATAGGTTTAGCTGGAAGTGTTTAGCTCTGTTCCTTTTTGTTTGCTCTAATGATTAACTATTCTAAAATTAGGGCTCTCCTCCTTAAAAATATCTTCTGAATATTTTCTGAACTGGTTAACTTTTTAAAAATCAATTGTTTATTATGAGTTTTAACAAAACAAAACAAACAAAAAACACAACAAAACCAAAAAATTAAAAATATAACAACATTTTTTAAAATCCTCAGTTTCAAATATTGCAATATTCTAGGGACAAAAAAAAGAGAAAAAGAATAGATTACACATAAACTTCAGTAAAAGCAGACCAGATATCCAAATATAAGTCCATTTGCAAGTTACGCCTACATACGACTCTTTCAAATGTTGCTAGTGTTGTTAAGTCTTCAATCCATTGCATTATAGGCAGTGAGCTTTTATCCTGCCAGTATTGTAGTATCAGTCTTTTAGCAACCAAAAGGGTGTGAAAGATCCGTTTATGCTGACCATGTGTTACATTCCAAGAAGCAGGTAAGTAATTTAAGAGAACATTTATATCAGTAAATATTAAAGAGCTTTCCAATACAAAATTTATTCACAAAATAACTTTCTCCCGAAAGGAGGCAACTATTGAGCATTTTGAAACATGTGAATAAAAGAAGTGTTAGCTGCATTACACCTCCAACTAGCTGAGTTTGACAAACCTTTATTAAAGAAAGGTTGTGGCATCCAATAGACCCCAAACAAAAGTTTTTGCTGAATAACGCACAACCGGAGATCCATAGAGATATTCAATACAGATGCCAAAACGGCGGTCCATTGATTAGACAAAATAGGACATTCCAATTCCCTGTTCCATTCCTGCTGTAAACCCCATCCATTATATTTATTCATTGATAATAAGTATTTATAAACATGAATCATGGGTCGATATATCTGGTCAGCTTCAATAAGTGTTTCCAATAGCAGAGTCGACTCCAAGGCAGTAAACGCAACAGGACTGAATCTAGATACTAACAAATGTTTCAACTGCAAATACTGCCATTCTGCTGTAGCAAATCGAATTTATTTTGCAAAGTTGAAAATAGTAAAAACTCATAATCAACACCCTATAATTGATCCAGGGTAAAAATCATTTTATCTGTCCAGGTCCTCCACAGAAACATTTTCTTTCCAATTCTTAAACCTGGATTTCCCCATAAAGTCAATCTGGCATGGGAAAATGGGTCAAACTGTAACTGGCGTGACATTATACACCACACATCTCTGATTTCCAAGATTGTGGGAGGAGCTCTGTCTGCCTTAATATGCCAAGAACCTAATGCCACCTAATAATGAATTGGTTAACTTGTTGTCTCACTAGAATACAGTAAAGGCAAAACCAGTGCCTTGGGGACAAATGAAATGTTTCAACATACCATTTAGTGTGTGTGCAGTGGCTTCTACTAAATTACTCACAAGTGAGTGTGCAAAGCCCAAACCTGGATAAGGATCATGACACACAAGATGAGGAGGTTTAAAACATCCCCCTCCAATTACTCCCTGCCTGATATTGCCTCCTGAATAAAGCATTTTTTAAAAATCTGTTTGTGTGTGTGTGTGTGTGTGTGTGTGTGTGTGTGTAATTTCCATTGGTGTCAACTGCGTTTTTTTTCTTTTTTAAAAAAAACCCATGCAGGAGTGATGAATATTGGAAGGGGAGTGGGTTGGGGGGGAGGTTTAAATTCTCCCTCCTCATGTGTGGTGGTCCCTATGTGGGCTGGCACACCACACACCCCCACACGCTTACTTGTGAAATTATAAAGTAGAGGATAATCTGCACATTACATTTTCAACAGAACGTGTGGGGTAACCCTATAGAACCATAGAATAGTATGGTTGGAAGGGGCCTACAAGACCATTGAGTCCAGCCCCCTGCTCAATGCAGGAATCCAAGCCAGAGCATCCCTGACAGATGGCTGTCCGGCCTCATCTTGAATGTCTCCAGTGTGGGAGAGCCCCCACCGCCCCGGTCATTGGTTCCATTGTTGTCTAACAATGACTCTAACAGTCAGGAAGTTTTTCCTGATGTTCAGCTGGAATCTGGCTTCCTGTAACTTGAGCCCATTATTCCGTGTCCCGCGCCCTGGGATGATCGAGAAGAGATCCTGGCCTCCCTCTCTGTGACAACCTTTCAAGTACTTGAAGAGCGCTATCATATCTCCCCTCAGTCTTCTCTTCTCAAGGCTAAACATGCCCAGTTCTTTCAGTCTCTCTTCATAAGGCTTTGTTCATCTCAGGTCATCTAGTCACAGGATCAAGTAATAAGATTCTTTAACTTCTAGATGTTTGGTTGCTGTAATGCGAGTAGAAATTAAAGTAATTTAGAAATGTTTGTATGGGGAGAATCAGTTCTGGGTGAGACCAGAAGGGAAAGGAGGCTAAGGAATACCTGACTACTTTCAGTTTTGTATATAGTTTGATAGCAGTACACTGCTAAGTAAAGTTTGTTCCTTCTAATTCAGACTCTGTGGTTCATCTTGCAAATACTACAGCTGCTCTCATAAGTTGCAGTGTGGTGATATTCATATGTAGTCATTGTGGTTGAGACTCTTAAATTGGATACTGTGGTATGCTGAATGTATCTTTAAGGGGCCTGCTATGGAAGAGTCTGGTTTCCCCTCGTATACTTGCCTAGTGAGGTTTGGTCTCACTGGGCATGGCTCTCATTTTGGTCTCTCTTTCTGTGCATATGTATATTGGAGGAAGTGAATGGTTGTATGTGCCTTACTGTTGAAGTTAGGGATGTATGAATCCCTTACCTTGCCATCCGCGGGGGGTCTGCTGGGGGGGAGGCGATCCGTTCCTCCCCCAGGAATCCTCACCGGCTGGCTCCGCTCCGCGGCATTCTGTGGAGCCCCCGGCCAGCTCCAAAGCCCCAGCAATACGGCCACCATTGCTGTATTGCTGGCTGGACTGACTAACTGTGGACGCAAATAGTGTCCAGCGTACCCAAATACGCCATTTGCATCCCTGTTCCTTTGCGTGATAGGCTACGTAAAGATTTATATATAACAGATTTATATATAACAGAGCATGTACAGGAATATGTTAGCAATTGCCTGAAATGGTATCAAAATGTGAGCAAACTAGAGCCACTGTTATCTTGTTTAAGCTGCCTGGCTCCATCAGTTCTGGAATGCTAGACCAACAGACTCCTTTGAAGTTTCTTAGTATCTGGTTTTCTCATGTATAAAAGGGCAATTGATAAAGTGCCAGTCTGAAAAGTTCAACAGCAGCGGAATGCTGGGGGTGGGGGTGCAGAGGAGAGAGAAGAGACTCTGAGCTTGTAGTCCCTGGTCCCTAGCTGCGCTGTTCAACCTCACAGTGGTTTTGCTTTGCTTTTTTAATGGCTACATGCATATTCCTCCTGTTTTCAAGGACTGGATAAAAAGGCTGAATAGATTATAGCCATATGCTTTAAAAGGCTGAGCCATTTGTTTTGCTGTAAGTTAATATACCATTATGAATGTCAGTAGCATAGGATAAAGGACCCCATAACAAAAGTAATGCACCCTCATTCTTGATTTAAAGTGTTCTTCTCAAACCCTAGAAAAAGTGGTTAGGGAGGAGTTTTTCTCCCTCCCTTGTAAAACCAGAACCTGGGAGTCATCCCATGAAGCTGAATAGTGGGAGATTCAGGGCAACACAGCACACAGTTACATTATGGAATTCACTGCCATAAAATGTAGTGATGCCAGGCATATGAATGGCTGTAAAAGGATGAGATGGGTATATCGATGGATACTAGCTGTTTGATGGCTACATGTTGCCTCCAGTACTGGAGGCAGTATGCCTCTCAATACCAGTTGCTTGCAAACATGAGGGGAAGGGTGCTGTTGCACTCATTTTGGTGGGGTTGAGCGTGGGCCTAGCTGTTGCAGAGGGCTACAGTGGGTGACCTCCCCCTGTGACTAAAACCATTGTGTGGAAGCCTTTAAAGAACTATCACTTGGCTCCAGATCATCTAAATCCACTCTAATGTTTTAATACAAAATCTGTCCCATCTCTAAGGAAGAAGGCTACCCTAGGGACAAGAACTTTAGTTCTATGTTCCTTGCTGCATTTTAAAAAAATGGAACTCAGCGTGGACAGTATCCTATTCTGCGCTCGCGGGAGCAACCATTCAAACAATGGGGCTTTCGTGTTTCTAAAAATAACCCGAAATGAGTGGAAATGCTCATTCCTGGAATGGGGCAGGTCAGCAGAGCTTACAGAAGGGAAATGGGCATTTTCACTTGTATCAGGGTTATTTTTAGAAGCATGAAAGCCCCGCTGCAAAAGCAGTCACTCCCTCAAGCCCAACGGGATGAGTGAAGGTAGAGCAACTCCTTTGGATACTGCTCCATGAGCATCTCTATACCAGCCTAAAATCTTGCATTTAAAACGGGGCTTTCTGCTTCTGTTTTAAATGCAAGATCACATTGGACTCCCTTTACACATGCTTCCTTCCCCCCTTCCCCTCTCCTTTTCCTCCTTATCTGAGTCTTCAATATGTTTCATTTTACAGCTCCTAGATGGCACTGTGGGCGAACTTCTCTTATTATGCGTTTTCCTCTTTTCATGAGGAAACCCAAGCAGAACTCAAGCACTGTAATTTAATAGCTCATTATCTCTGATCTTTAAAAAAACGGAATAAAAGTCATTTAGTGCGGTAGATGCCCTGGACGTTGACAATGTCATCTAAAGGACCCACAAACTTCTGTGAGTAACCAATCTCAATAGCAGAATAAAAGCTTTGTTTAATGAAGCCCTTTGTCATACTTGGAGCAGAGCCTCTGAAAGTAATAGGGCTTACCTTAGTCATGACTAACATCAACATCCGTGGGTCTACACAAAATATGACTGAACCTGGTTCCAACACATTATCTTTCCTTATTGTTGTGGCTGTTATAGAGCAAAAGGTGGAGCAGGATTTTGTAAGCAATTCATGCATAAACAAACAAATAAAAAACAAAATGCTGATGCAAACTTCTGGTTTCTAACAAAAAGTAAAATTTGAAGTGAACATTTCCAAAATTATTTAACAGAGTATGTTGACTGCTTCAAACCTCATAGCCCATGTGCTAAGATTGCTCATTGCCATGATGAGTCCATTTAACACAAAACAAACATAACCACTTGAGTTAAATGATGGAGAGTATGGATATAGTGTTTTCATTTCACACTCCAGGCCAGTTTTGTCATATCCTTCCATATCTACACCAGGAGTAGATCAATGTGAGTGATGCCTGACTCTAATGCAAAGCATTTGGAGATCCTTCACAGTGAAAGGCATTATACAAGCATTGTTGTTGTTGTTGTTCAGTCGTTCAGTCGTGTCCGACTCTTCGTGACCCCATGGACCATAGCACGCCAGGCCTTCCTGTCCTGCGCTCTCTCCCGGAGCGTGCTCAAGTTCATATTCATTGCATCAGTGATGCTGTCTAGCCATCTCATCCTCTGTCGTCCCCTTCTCCTTTTGCCTTCAGTCTTTCCCAGCATCAGGGTCTTTTCCAGGGAGTTTTCTCTTCTCATTAGGTGGCCAAAATATTGGAGCTTCAGCTTCAGTATCTGTCCTTCCAATGAGCACTCAGGGTTGATTTCCTTTAGGATGGACTGATTTGACCTCCTTGCAGTCCAGGGGACTCATAAGAGTCTTCTCCAGCACCACAGTTCGAAAGCATCAATTATTCGGCGCTCAGCCTTCCTTATAGTCCAGCTCTCACAGCCATACATTACTACTGGGAAAACCATAGCTTTGATTAGACGGACCTTTGTTGGCAAGGTGATGTCTCTGCTTCTTACTATGCTGTCTAGGTTGGCCATAGCTTTCCTCCCAAGGAGCAAGCGTCTTTTAATTTCATGGCTACAGTCACCGTCTGCGGTGATCTTGGAGCCCAAGAAAGTAAAATCTGTCACTGCTTCCATTTCTTCCCCTTCTATATGCCAGGAAGTGATGGGGCCAGATGCCATGATCTTCGTTTTTTTAATGTTGAGTTTCAAACCAGCTTTTGCACTCTCCTCTTTCACCCTCAACAAGAGGCTCTTTAGATCCTCTTCGCTTTCTGCCATTAGGGTGGTATCGTCTGCATATCGGAGGTTGTTGATAATTCTCCCAGCAATCTTAATTCCGACCTCTGATTCATCCAACCCGGCATTTCTCATGATGTACTCTGCATATAAGTTAAATAAGCAGGGTGACAATATGCAGCCTTGTCGTACTCCTTTCCCAATTTTGAACCAATCGGTTGTTCCATGTCTGGTTCTTACTGTTGCTTCTTGACCCTCGTACAGGTTTCTCAGGAGACAGGTAAGGTGGTCTGGTACTCCCATCACTTTCAGAATTTGCCACAGTTTGTTGTGATCCACACAATCAAAGGCTTTAGCGTAGTCAATGAAGCAGAAATAGATGTTTTTCTGGAATTCTCTTGCTTTCTCCATGATGCAGCGAATGTTGGCGATGTGATCTCTAGTTCCTCTGCCTCTTCTAAACCCAGCTTGTACTTCCGGTAGTTCTCGATTCGCATACTGCTGAAGCCTAGCTTGTAGGATTTTGAGCATCACCTTGCTGGCATGTGAAATGAGCGCAATTGTGCGGTAGTTTGAACACTCTTTGGCGTTGCCCTTCTTTGGAATTGGAATGTAAACTGACCTTTTCCAGTCTTGCGGCCACTGTTGAGTGTTCCAGATTTGTTGGCATATTGAATGCAGCACTTTAACAGCATCATCTTTTAGGATTTTAAATAGCTCAGCTGGAATACTGTCATCTCCACTAGCTTTGTTGTTACTAATGCTTCCTAAGGCCCACTTGACTTCACTCTCCAGGATGTCCGGCTCAAGTTCAGTGACCGCACTATCATGGCTATCAGGGACATTCAGATCTTTCCTGTATAGTTCTTCTGTGTATTCTTGCCACCTCTTCTTAATCTCATCGGCTTCTGTTAGGTCCCTGCCTTCTTTGTCCTTTATCATGCCCGTCTTTGCACAAAACGTTCCCTTGAGATCTCCAATTTTCTTGAAGAGATCTCTAGTCTTTCCCATTCTGTTGTTTTCCTCGATTTCTTTGCATTGTTCATTTAAGAAGGCCTTCTTGTCTCTCCTTGCTATTCTCTGGAACTCTGCATTCAGTTGGGTATATCTTCCCCTTTCTCCCTTGCTTTTCGCTTCCCTTCTTTCGTGAGCTACTTGTAAAGCCTCATCAGACAGCCACTTTGCTTTCTTGCATTTCTTTTTCTTTGGGATGGATTTCGTTGCTGCCTCCTGAACAATGTTACGGACCTCCGTCCATAGTTCCTCAGGCACTCTGTCTATCAGGTCTAATCCCTGAAATCTATTCCTCACCTCCACTGTATATTCATCAGGGATATGATTTAGGTCATACCTGAACGGTTTAGTGGTTTTCCCGACGTTCTTCAATTTAAGCCGAAATTTTGCAAGAAGCAGCTCATGATGTGAGCCACAGTCAGCTCCAGGTCTTGTTTTTACTGACTGTATGGAGCTTCTCCATCTTTGGCTGCAAAGGACATAATCAATCTGATTTCGATATTGACCATCTGGTGACGTCCATGTGTAGAGTCGCCTCTTGTGCTGTTGGAATACAAGCATTATTGGTATATTATTACCCTGTCATAGACAATGTTGTATTGTTTCACGACTTGTTCAACAGGCATCAACATTTTAAAAACACCAGACAAATGTCTTTTTATTTGACCTTTTTAATGCACTGCTGTAGATCATTTGCGGGTTTTACAGCTTTCAAAACACTGATGTGGGTGTGCTTGCAAAACAGATATGTCTTTGCTCTTTTTTACCCCTTCCCCAAATGCCATGAGAAATTATTTAAGGAAGTCTTAATGAAATGCATCTGTCACTTATGAAGATAAATGGCCAGAGTATGGCTCTCCATTACTGGAAATGGCAGAATTAAATTAGAAAATTACAATCCTCAGCATCTTCCCTGACTTGTTTTTGCATAATACGTTAGAAAATATGCCCACATAGGCAGAATGCTGCAGTACCAATGGAGCATGTCGTAAAACAAGACTTTTTAAAATAGATCTTTTGTTAATTTGCAATGGGAAAATTTTCTCCTGGGTATAATTTTGGTATCCTCCCAGTCATTCAAATTCCCAGTTAGTACCAAAGGAAGAAATAAATTAGGATTTAAACCACAACCACAAACTATAATCTTTTCTTTAAAAAAATAAAATCATTGCTAGCCACAAGAATATAAACATGCTGATTTTCTTAGCTGGGGAAAATAATACATGACGATGTTTTAATAAAGGCAGAAAAGGAATAAGCGAGGGCAAGGCCACCAGTGTGGAGCAAGGAAGGATGTGCACTATAGTTCCCAAAGCACTGGTGGTGCCTTGTAGTGCAGAGAAATACTGAGAACTAGGAACTTTAAATCTAGCTAAGAGAAGGATTGTTTCTGTCACCCTGTTTGTTGAATTATCAGACTGGCTGTTTTAATTACTTTTAACAATGGTTATTATCATCATCATTATCATCATCATTATTTATGATTATTTCACTACATTGAGCATGTTTGTTTTGAAAAGGCAATACAGGGCGTTAAGAAAATAAGAAACGGCATGTGGCAGATGGTAGCATACACCAGATTCAGAACAGAGTGATAAAATTATTTCTTCATGTAACATATAATTGACTTCTGGAATTCACTGACACAGGATGTGGGGACAGCTGCAAGCATTAAAAGAGATTAGAGAATTTCATGGAGGATAGATATATCAAAGTGTATTAACTATTGGTAGCCACAAGAATATTAAATGGAATATGGAACCTCCATGTTCAGGGGCAGTAAGCCCAGTGCCGGCTCCAGATTTTTGAATGCCCTTGGGCAAGATACCCTCCCTCAGTGAGTCTACCTTCTCACCACCATTGTCACCAATGGCTATTGCTCCTCCTCCTCCTTCTCCTCTTCCTCCTCCTCTTCCTCATCATTGCGACCGCTTGCTTGCTTGAGAGGCAGGGAGCCAGTGAGCAAGTTGGCAGGGGCATCTCCTGCTCCTCCTTCTCACCACCGCCATTCCCTGGGCCAGAGCGAGAGGCAGGTGAACATGCAGGTTGCCATGGTGAAGAGGAGGAGCAACTCCAGGGGCCTCGTGTCATTGGACCCCTGCTGGGGTGAGGGCACTCGGCATGTGCCCAACCATACCTACCCATGACACTGGCCCTGAGTATTCCCCTGAATCCCAGCAGTACTATAATTCTGTAGACAGCAATTTATTGTAAAACATTTCAGGGTGCAATCCTATGGTTCCTAGGAGGGCATCCTAGGGACCAGGGCATATTGCAGGTCTCCCACTCCACAGGCAGGGTGGCAGATCTGGAGGCAGAAGCCCCTTTGTTTGGGCAGTGGAAATCTCCATTGCTATCAGGGCTCCTCCAACAGCAGGAGGGGCTGAAAAGAGGATTGTTGAGGGCAGATAAGGGGAGGCCTTGGATCTGCTGAATTCAAAGCCCTCCTGTTCCCTTGACAAGGGGGAAACTATGCCAGCCTTAGAGCTGGTGTAGTTATTTTGCTTCTCTTTGTGAGAAATGAGAGGGGGAAAAATCAGTCACAGCTGATATAAAGTAAGAAAACAAAACAGAAACAGAAAAAAATCTGTTTATCCAACATCTATCCTGGTTGGCATGAGCCCAGCAGGGCTTTGGATTTGCAGATCTTCTGACCATGAATTCTCACGCACCTAGCCCCCTTGGATCGCTCTACCCAAGCACAAAAACTGCTGTCATTAATAATTCAGACATTTACCCTTGTGCTCGGAGTTGTGGTGAATATGGGATAGCCAGAGGAGTTTTTTCCTTCTTTCCCGTTGAAGAAAATGCCGTATCAAGCAGAAGATATATTACTCCATTTTTCTTGTTTTGCTGCTGTCCTCTGCTGATTAGGGGACCCTCTATTGTTCATCTGTCTGTGGTTTGGCTACAACAGGGGTTGAATCAAGGATATCCCTTCTGTGAATGGAAGGGCTCTGCTCATGGAAGGTACCTCCACCCAAATTTCAGAGATTCTCCCTTCTTGCCACACACAGACCACAGCTCACCCCCATTCAGCAAGTTTCCCAGATCCTCTGGGTAGCATTTTCAGGGTGCTGGAGGAGGGGACAGGGAAGTCTGCTTCCTCCAGCCCTAAATCTAGATCCAACCCGATGTTAGGGCTGAGGGATCTCCTTACACCAGACTAGAACCATGACTTTCTCCTAAACCAAGCTGTTTTCCCACAAAGGGTGGGCGAGTGGGGATCACCAAGTCAGCATATTGAAAACAACAGAGCTGTGTCAATGGCTTAAGAAAAGCTATGTTTCTGGCTCAGGAAATGCGAGGCTGCTGCCAAGCCTGATGGAACGTAACAAGTGAGCAAGACCTTACTGTTTGCAAGAGCCAAATCACTCTTAGAGGCCAGAGAAGGAGTAATGAAGTGGGGTGGCGCTTGACATACACCCATTTCCTTACGGATGGCTGCTAGATAGCCGTGGAATAAATGGAGCAGGGGGGGTGCCGTCATAGGTGTTTGCTTGTTTGTTATTGCTGTTTTAGGAAGAGGAGGATATAGAGTTTTTCTCTGAATGTATAGTTAACTATCTTTTTTGCTTATAAAATGCCATGTAGATTTTCAGCATGACGAGTTGTTGTTTCACTTGATAATGACTTATAATGCTTCTATACCACTTGATATTTGAAAAAATCCCTAAGCAGTGCACATTAAAATGTACATATAATACAATATAAAAACAATCTAAAGAAATAATTAAAAACTTTACAACAAGAACAACAATAAAACAGGACAGTGACATAACCTATTACAGGTCAGAGAAAGCCTGTGTGAACACATATGTTTTCAAGAGGCATTTGAAACTTACCACCGTTGCTGCCTCTTGAACCACATGTGGGAGAACATTCCAGAGGTTGGCTGCCACTAGTGAGAAGGCCTGTTTATGTGCTGCTAAACGTTTACATTCTATTGGTTCCAAAACGACCAGTGAGGCCTCCTTAGAAGATCTCAAGGATTTGCTGGGCATGTGTTGGGGAAGGTGGTCTTATTATTGGGCTGGATGCAGGAATGTCAGGGGAACTCCAGAGGAGATTTTGAGGGTGAAGAGAGGGTTGCAGAGGAGTGGAGAGCACACAGGAAGTCCTGTTCCACAAGCACTAGCCTTCTGCATGTGGCAGAACATTTCTGGATCCAACCTGTTGTTGTTATTAACAACAATAAGAGCAACAACATTGTTCTTACATACTTCCCACTTTGTCAGGTGGTGAGAGGTTCCAGGGGCAACTCTACCAGGTTTTGGCTATTTTTGGAGGAGAGAACCCTAGCAACCTGCAGCATTTTTGCAATCTATACATTTGTTGTTGTTGTTGTTGTTGTCATATCCCGCCTTTTCCCCCCAATAGTGGGACTCAAGACAGCTTTACAACATTACAAACTTTTACAGTTCAAATATATAGATAGAAATATACAGAAGTGTATGCCCCGGCTGTGGGCTGCTAAAGTTTGGAGGTGCCAAGATAAATGATAAGCCAGACCCAGATTTGCTTACAAAGAGACTTTATTGAGTAGTTACAGCACACAGGCGTACCCTATGGTTGGATCAGATGGCTTATCTCGTTCTACCCCAAACGGCTTGGGGTAAAATGGTAAAATGATGTTCTACCCCAGACAGCTTGGGGTAAAATGGGTTTTATACCTTACATGTCAGCAGTAAGACAGCATGACAGAAGCAGATTAGCGTTCATCTGCAATTTTCCCAGCATAGACTAACAGTGCTTGTTCAGAAGGAAAACAATCAGAACTTTCCCAGCACAGCCACCTGTAACTTGGCATATACATAGCCTCACTTCTCAGGCACATCCTAGGCCCTGATAAGATACTAGCCTTCATTAGCATGGAATGTGCTGAGGCCGCGCAATCGACCTTTGACTCATCTCACATGCTCAGAGGCCCACTAGCAAGGAAATTGCACTTATAATGAACTTAAGCCAAGCATTATGGATCTCTAGGCCCCTTTAAAACTACAGGTGACTTGGTTACACTCCTGGGGCCATTACAAGAAGTTAAAAATATAATTAAATCATCAATAATATTAAAATTGTATAAAATATCAAAATTTTAAAAGACAGCACCATTGTAAACAATATTATCAATCCATCATATTCTCACAGATCCAGAGAATATGGACAAATATTCCATATTTTACAAATACAGAAGTAGAGCATAAGCGGAGATAAGCAGCATACACACTCTTACCAGGCAAGAGATCTCCTACCTTGTATTACATCTCCTGAGAGAAGTTCAAACGTGTATATTTGCTGAGAATAACTTACAAAAGCACATTATATTAGGAAAAACAGCTTGCAAAAAATGTTTATATTAGGAGAAATGCACACAAAATGCATAGAAGTTGATCAGCACTCTTTGGGTATGGACCATCAACCAGCTACAGATCCATTCAATGGTAACAGACTGGCCCTCATTTTACCAACTTATCAAAAAGAATATCATGGGGGACCTTGTGAAAATCCATACAGTCTAAAACATATTTCAGTTATGATTTTGTTAAAGCCTGCCATGTTCTGCATTAGATTTTTATAAAAATGTGTACACAGAGACTGCACTGTATCCCCTAAGCACCTGTACCATGAATAGTCTTTGTATATAATATACATTTTGAGTTGTACCCAATACTAGAAATGAATTCCAGCCTTTTTGACCAGAAGTGTATTGTCTGTCCATCTTAGAAACCAAATATAATAATTTGACCACTGTGTACTGAGCTGTACATTTCTGAAAATGTTTCAGGTGAAAATGTAAATATTTCAGGATATAAATGTGTGTATTTTTTTCTTCTATCTGCTGCTGCTTCAGCACCATTTTTTCCTTCTAATTACTGCATCTGCTTCTTCTTGGATCAGCCATAGAAATGATCCAAGGTAATTATTAATCTCATGATGAACTGGTTGATGTCACAATACAGTATGTAGCCAATCAGATTTTAATTCATGATGATATCACTGAGGGCAGTCAAGATCAATTTCTAGCTCAGTCACGCAAGTGATCTTAGCTAATTGGGAATCATGTAATGAACAGGACCTTGGACATAAGGTGAGGTATAAGTGTTTAAAATAAATAACAATAAAATAAATAATGCAATAGCCAGATGAGATTTGTCTATATGCTGATTTTACTGAGGGAAGACAAAGTTGATTCAGAATGAGGGCAAAGCTTTCAAAACAATAACTGAAAAATGCCTGAGAAAATATATCAAATCTGAGAAATGTTATAAATCTTTCAAAATTCCCACTGATGGAAGACCCTCCAAATTTGCCTCAAATTTCACTTTAGATGGTGTTGGCAACTCTATTTTCTTTTAGTGAGTGAACACTCTACCTCACCCCAATATATTAATTTCACTAATATAATCATACATCTCTTAACTTCTTTAGAAATCCTTACAGACTTTCACCTGAGTAAGACCTTCCAAATTCATCACTCATTTTGTGTTGGGCTAAATTTAATGGCAATTTTATAATACAGTTGAAGCAGTGTGTGTGATGTTTGTGTCCCACTCCTGATGCTCACCTCATTGCTATCTACCCAAGAACATAACAATGGGACCTATGAATTCTCTGGGCAAGTATGTGCTTTGCCATTGCTGATGTCCAAGAAGTGGCTGCCTTATTTTAGTTTATTTTTTAATCAAACTACCTCTGAGGAAACTAAAGGTAGACAGGAGTCTTTCAACTTTTTAGTGGTCACAAAGCCAAGCTCATCAGTGTTCAAAGAGGCAATTAAAGCAATTTGCATTTGGGAGCTTGCAGAGAAGATAAAAGGTATCTAAGACTGCTTTGGTTTCTTTGTTGTTGTTTATTCAGTCAGTCGCTTCCGACTCTTCGTGACTTCATGGACCAGCCCACGCCAGAGCTTCCTGTCAGCTCTTGCCACGACCAGCTCCCCCAAGGTCGAGTCCGTCACCTCCAGAATATCATCCATCCATCTTGCCCTTGGTTGGCCCCTCTTCCTTTTGCCTTCCACTTTCCCTAGCATCAGCATCTTCTCCAGGGTATCCTGTCTTCTCATGATGTGGCCAAAGTACTTCAGTTTTGCCTTGAAGATCATTTCCTCAAGTGAGCAGTCTGGCTTGATTTCTTGGAGTATGGACTGGTTTGATCTTCTTGCAGTCCAAGGCACTCTCAGAATTTTCCTCCAGCACCACAGTTCCAAAGCATCTATCTTCCTTTGCTCAGCCTTCCTTATGGTCCAGCTCTCACAGCCATAGGTTACTACGGGGAATACCATTGCTTTAACTATGCAGACCTTTGTTGTCAGTGTGATGTCTCTGCTCTTAACTATTTTATCAAGATTTGTCATTGCTGTCCTCCCAAGAAGTAAACGTCTTCTGATTTTCTGGCTGTAGTCAGCATCTGCAGTAATCTTTGCGCCTAGAAAGACAAAGTCTGTCACTGCCTCCACGTTTTCTCCCTCTATTTGCCAGTTCTCAATCAAGCTGGTTGCCATAATCTTGGGTTTTTTTTGAGGTTTAACTGCAACCCAGCTTTTTGCACTTTCTTTCACCTTAGTCATGTGACTTAGTCATGTGACATTTCTTCTTTCACCTTCCTCAGCTCCTCCTCACTTTCAGCCATCAAAGTGGTATCATCTGCATAACTGAGATTGTTAATGTTTCTTCCAGCGATTTTAACTCCAGCCTTGACTTCATCAAGCCCAGCACGTCGCATGATGTGTTCTGCGTACAGGTTGAATAGGTAGGGTGAGAGTATATAACCCTGCCGTACTCCTTTCCCAATCTTAAACCAGTCCGTTGTTCCGTGGTCTGTTCTTACCGTTGCTACTTGGTCGTTATACAGATTCCTCAGGAGGCAGACAAGATGACTTGGTATCCCCATACCACCAAGAACTTGCCACAATTTGTTATGATCCACACAGTCAACGGCTTTAGAATAGTCAATAAAACAGAAATAGATGTTTTTCTGAAACTCCCTGGCTTTCTCCATTATCCAGCAGATATTAGCAATTTGGTCTCTAGTTCCTCTGCCGTTTCGAAACCCAGCTTGTACATCTGGCAATTCTTGTTCCATGAATTGCTGGAGTCTACCTTGCAAGATCTTGAGCATTACCTTACTGGCATGTGAAATAAGTGCCACTGTTCCATAGTTTGAACATTCTTTGGTGCTTCCCTTTTTTGGTATGGGGATATAGGTTGATTTTTTCCAATCTGTTGGCCATTCTTGTGTTTTCCAAATTTGCTGGCATATGGAATGCATCACCTTGACAGCATCATCTTGCAAGATTTTAAACAGTTCAGTTGGGATGCCATCATCTCCTGCTACCTTGTTATTAGCAATGCTTTTTAAGACCCATTCAACCTCACTCTTCAGGATGTCTGGCTCTAGCTCACTAACCACACCATCAAACCTATCCCCGATATTATTATCCTTCCTATACAGATGTTCCGTATATTCTTGCCACCTTTTCCTGATCTCTTCTGCTTCTGTTAGGTCCTTGCCATCTTTGTTTTTGATCATACCCATTTTTGCCTGGAATTTACCTCCGATGTTTCTAATTTTCTGGAAGAGGTCTCTTGTCCTTCCTATTCTATTATCTTCTTCCGCTTCTGTGCATTGCTTGTTTAAAAATAATTCCTTATCTCTTCTGGCTAACCTCTGGAATTTTGCATTGAATTGGGCATATCTCCCCCTATCACTGTTGCCTTTTGCTTTCCTTCTTTCTTGGGCTGCTTCCAGTGTCTCAGCAGACAGCCATCTTGCCTTCTTGGTTTTCTTTTTCTTTGGGACATTTTTTGTTGCCGCCTCCTGAACAATGTCGCAAACTTCTGTCCATAGTTCTTCCGGGACCCTATCTACTAAATCAAGTCCCTTAAATCTATTCTTCACCTCCACTGCATATTCATTAGGAATAGTAGTGAGCTCATATCTAACTGATCTGTGAGTCTTCCCTATTCTCTTTAGTCTGATTCTAAATTGTGCAATAAGCAGTTCGTGATCTGAACTACAATCATCTCCAGGTCTTGTTTTTACCAACTGCATAGATGTCCGCCACCTCTGGCTACAAAGGATGTAGTCACTCTGATTTCGGTGTCGACCGTCTGGTGAAGTCCATGTATAAAGTCGTCTCTTCGGTTGTTGGAAGAGAGTGTTTGTTATGCACAGTGAGTTGTCTTGGCAAACAGCTATGTCCTGCTTCATTTTGCTCTCCCAGACCATGCTTGCCTGTAATTCCAGGTGTCGTTTGACTATCCACCTTAGCATTCCAGTCTCCTGTAATGAAAATGACATCTTTGTTTGGCGTACTATCCAGTAGGTGCTGCAGATCCTCATAGAACTGATCTACTTCTGCTTCTTCAGCATCTGTGGTTGGGGCGTATATTTGGATCACTGTGATGTTAAATGGCTTACCCTGAATTTGAATTGAGATCATTCTGTCATTTTTTGGATTGTATCCAAGCACTGCTTTAGCCACTTTATTATTAATTATGAAGGCTACTCCATTTCTTCTGTGGTCCTCTTGTCCACAGTAGTAGATCTGGTGGTCATTTGATGTGAAGTGGCCCATTCCAGTCCGTTTCAGTTCACTGACACCCAAAATGTCTATATTTAATCTTGACATCTCCCCAATAACCACATCCAATTTGCCCTGGCTCATAGATCTTACATTCCAGGCTCCTATGGTGTGTTGATCTTTAGAACATCAGATTCGTCGTTCACCACCGGCACCATCGGCTGCTAGCCATCCTTTCAGCTTTGAGCTAGCTGCGTCATCACATCTGGGGCTAGTTGAGCCTCTGTTCCTTCCCAGTAGCATTTTGATCATCTTCCGACCTGGGAGTCCCATCTTCCAATGGTATACTGACATATCTCTGGCTGTACTGATCCATTTAGTTTTCATGGCAAGAATACTGGGGTGGGTTGCCGTTTCCTTCCCCAGGGATCATATTTAGTCTGACCTCTCTGCCATGACCTTTCCATCTTGGGTGTCCCTTCATGGTTTAGCTCCTGACGTCATTGAGGTGCTCAGACTACAGCACCACGACAAGGTAACAATCTCCTTTGCTGATCTCCTTTGGTTTCTTTCCCTCCCCCAAATTCTTCCCTGCGCTGTTTTTTTTCTGTAACACCAAGAGTTCCCTTCAAAGGGGAGGCTTGAAATGAAAGGGAAAAAGATTGACAGGATGCTTTGTTTGTTTTGAAGTCTCTTTCACATTGCCTCTGATTCATAGAGGAGATTGTAACGCATGAGCGAAATAGACCTTAAGGAGGGTGAGCAGATGTAAGTGCAGTCTGAATGCACTTCAATTTGATTCAAAGATACTTTAGCAGCATGCAAAGTATACAAGTGTTACCAAAGAATGTGACAAGAAGAGCAAACCTTAAAGCCTGATTCTCATGCTAATGTTCACTGTCAGTACGACAAACTTATAGGTGGCTTTTCTTCTGTAACACAATTCATTTAAGAGTATGCATGAAGACATGCCGGTATAACATCTCTTCCACAACAGCATCCCACATCTCTGTTAGTCTGTCTGCCTTCCTTCCTTCTCCTTCTGAAAACCTTTGCCAGAGTGGGTAGGCGAGGTATCATTTGAAATACGGTGGCCACTTGTGCATCACCAAAATGCTGGCAAAGAGATGACAGATTTGCATAACATTTGCACATTTTAGAGGCACATTTTGGGGTGTGCATTTTTAGATACACATTTAGAAATAATTACTATGAGAAGGATCCAGTGGTGTCCAGCTGCTAGTGCTGTTTATGGAAACCAGTGCTTGCGCAATGTCACTAGCGGTTGATAGCATGGCAGAAAACCCATTGGACCCTTCCCCAAAAGTTAAATAGAAATACAACAAAGGAACAATGCTGTGTCCTCTAGACAGCATCTGGGGGACATAGGATTGTTCGGTTTCCTGGATCTGAGCACATAGACAGGGCTCCAGGCTCGGAAATCGCACTCCCCACCCCCTCCCCCTTGTAGCTGGAGCAGAGAGAACTGCACCTGCTCCCTCTTTGTGCTCGCAAAATGGAGTGTGGAGATGGGGAAAAGGAGGCTTTCCCAGGGAAGAGGGGGAGGGGAGGGGAGGAGACCAGAGCAGCAGCCAGATGGGAAATCTTGTGGCCACCCCAGCCTCCTTCCCTCCCTCCTCCCCAAAGAACGCAATTTCCCCTGTCCCCTGAAAATGCCCCTCTAGCTAAACTGCAGAGTAGGAGGTGTGAAGCCTCCGAGTTCAGAGGCTGATGAGTAGCCAGGGCGCATCCCATAGGATTGCACCCTAAATCTCCCCATTATGAGGAAGGCTGTGACCAGGTGACCTGTGTGTGCTTTCTCAGTCTTCTATCTAAGTGCTAACAGTTGATGGGCAACTTTGAGGCCTCTGCTGCTCTCCCTCCTTAGGGTTATTGATCCTCAAGCTGGACTAGGACTGGACAGCCCTTCAAATATAGGATGCCTTCAAATAGAGGACTGTCCTCTGACAGCCCTTCCAATTGAGGACTGCCCTCTGGAAAGTAGGACACTTGGCCAGCTTAGTTTGGAAGCTGAAAGGAAGAGCAGGATGATAGATTGTGGTGAGAGAACGTGCTGCAGCTTTCACCTGGGAGAAAGCACTCCAGATGCTTCTTCTCCTGAGGACACAATGATGGCCATGCGTGATTTCATGTTCAAAGGCAGCAGGCCACTGAATATCAGCTGTTGGGGAGCAATACCAAGAGATGGCTGCTGCCTTTGTGTCCAGCTTGTGAGCTTCCCAGAAGCATCTGGCTGGGGAAACAGGAAGAGTTTTCATCTTGTCCAGTGGGGCTCTTAACTGCGAGCTGCTGTGGGAGAGGCAGATCACTCTTGCCAGAGGCTCGACTGGATCACTTGCAGAGGGCTTTTGAAATTGTGCCGAGGGTTGCATGCAGCTGTATGGCCACAAGTTGCCCACCCCTACTTTATAACATCATCATTTACTATGCTATTGTGCTCACCTCAAAGCTCTGCATACTTAGCAAATCACACCTTAAAGGGACAAAGTTTACCATTTCTAAGAGACCTCTATGTATCAGAACAAGGATGGATGTGGGCACAGAGGGGAGTGTCAAGGGCTCCTTGGAGGCCTCTCTCAGTCTAATCCAGTAGCCAAGTCCAGATACAGACAAGGGGATTCTTTCCAAAGCTTTATTCTTCTTTTACAACTTAACAACTCTACTGTTAGCAACTAGATATGAGTAGCCGAGTACCTATGCCCTAAGTTGGAACAGTTGGTCCCCGTTTGAAGGAGAATCACTGGCAGACCCTGAACTTATGGGCTAGGGAGAGTCCCTCTCCCTTTCCCTTGGATCCTCTGGGCACAGCCATTGTTTGCACGCCAACTGGGCACTACGCCTCCTTTCCGTGCCCTCCATTTGGCACCACTCCCCGTGTCGGGGTTGCACATCCAGCAAGTCTGCTTCCCGTGCTCTTTCACTCCCGGGACTGCTATCTATGATAGGAATGCCAGTGGGAGGAATCCCTGCCAGCTGTTGGCCCTGGGAAGGATGAGCAAGCTCCTCTCCCAGGAGCGGCTGCTCTTCCTCAGAATCAGAACTACTCTGGGATTCTTTGGGCTTAGCGTCCACCCTGATAGGGAGTAACAACCAGCCCAACTATTGTCCAGAAGAACAGCTGAGTGGCAGTGGTGGACTTGGTGAGGTAAGGATAGAGGGAAGAATCTTAATGGACAAAGTGAAGAAGGAAGCAACTGCCAAGGGAAAGAAAAGTGAGGCAAAGCCAGCTTAGAATAGAAGCTGGCCCTAATAACTCCACTCAGCTACACAGCCGGTCATTATGGCCAAATATCTTTACATACTGAATAGGGTATGTAAATATCTTTACATACTGAATAGGGTATCTCTCACCCCAATCAAGCTCGGTTGATTGGGGTGAGAGAAAGGACTTTGTGGTTGCACCTAAATTATGGAACTCTTTGCCCCAGGAGGCTCAGTTGGCCCCCTCTCTTATGATGTTTCACCAGATGGCAAAAACGTTCCTGTTGAGGAAGGCATTTGATTTATTGGATAGTCACATTTTTATCCGATGCCTCTGATTTATCTGCTGTGCCTGTTTCTGTTTTTATTATATTCCATATTTGGAATGTTATTTTATGTTTATGATTGTCTTTAATTGTTGTAAGCTGGCTGATATGGTGCATTAGTACCAAAATGACTAGATATGCATTTTTGTATAAATAAATAAATAAATAAATAAATTATATATATATATATATATATATTCCTACACCTGATTGATACCTTGATAGACAGTATTACCACTTACAGTATATTACTACTTTGCTTATAGAATGGGAAAGACTAGAGATCTTTTCAAGAAAATCGGAGATCTCAAGGGAATGTTTTGTGCAAAGACGGGCATGATAAAGGACAAAGAAGGCAGGGACCTAACAGAAGCAGATGAGATTAAGAAGAGGTGGAAAGAATACACAGAAGAACTATACAGGAAAGATCTTAATGTCCCTGATAGCCATGATAGTGCGGTCACTGAACTTGAGCCGGACATCCTAGAGAGTGAAATCAAGTGGACCTTAGGAAGCATTACTAACAACTAGGGATGGCGGAGAATTTCTCCCCGAAACTTCGGGGGGCCGAGCGCCAACGTGTTCGGCCCCCCGAACAAGTTTCGGGAAGAAATTCTCCGCACCCCCCCCGCACCCCCCCCCCGGGACGGGACTTACCTTTGCCGAATGTCCTTCCCGGCGGCGGGTCCGGCCAGCGGTTCGGCGGGTGTTTGTGCTATTTGCATTGCCCTTATTTTCGCCGTAGTCTACGTAAACCTTTACGTAGACTACAGCGACCAAATAAGGAACGCGAATGGCGGCTCCCTATGGGGGCCGCCATTAGCGTACGCGCTTTTTTTAAAGTCACCCGTGATAGGCTACGTGACGATTAACGTAGCCTATCACAGCTGACTTTGCAGATCTACGTGACGTTAATCGTCACGTAGCCTATCACGGGGGCGTTTGTTTTTTTAAAAAAAAACTTTGGAGTTCGCGGCCGGGTGAGGCGAGGCGCCTCCTCCCCGGCCTGAATTTCGGCCAGGCGAGGCGGGAAGCCTCCCCCCCCGGCCTGAATTTCGGCCGGGCGAGGCGGGAAGCCTCCCCCCCCTGGCCTGAACTTCGCGGGGGGAGCAGCGAAGCGCCTCCCCCCCACCGCGAACAAGCTTCGAGGACAGGTAAGTGACTTTCGTCCACCCCTACTAACAACAAAGCTAGCGGAGATGACAGTATTCCAGCTGAGCTATTTACAATCCTAAAAGATGATGCTGTTAAAGTGCTGCATTCAATATGCCAACAAATTTGGAACACTCAACAGTGGCCACAAGACTGGAAAAGGTCAGTTTACATTCCAGTTCCAAAGAAGGGCAATGCCAAAGAGTGTTCAAACTACCGTACAATTGCGCTCATTTCACATGCCAGCAAGGTTATGCTCAAAATCCTACAAGCTAGGCTTCAGCAGCATGTGAACCAAGAACTACCGGAAGTACAAGCTGGGTTTTGAAGAGGCAGAGGAACTAGAGATCAAATCGCCAACTTTCGCTGGATCATGGAGAAAGCAAGAGAATTCCAGAAAAACGTCTATTTCTGCTTCATTGACTACACTAAAGCCTTCGATTGCGCGGATCACAACAAAGTGTGGCAAATTCTTAAAGAGATGGGAGTACCAGACCACCTTACCTGTCTCCTGAGAAACCTGTACGAGGGCCAAGAAGCAACAGTAAGAACCAGACATGGAACAACCGATTGGTTCAAAATTGGGAAAGGAGTACAACAAGGCTGCATATTGTCACCCTGCTTATTTAACTTATATGCAGAGTACATCATGAGAAATGCCGGGTTGGATGAATCAGAGGTCGGAATTAAGATTGCAGGGGGAATTATCAACAACCTTGGAATTGTTGTTGATCACAAGCTGAATATGAGCCAACAATGTGATGTGGCTGCAAAAAAGGCAAATGCTATTTTGGGCTGCATTAATAGAAGCATAGCTTCCAAATCCCGGGAAGTACTAGTTCCCCTGTACTCAGCACTGGTTAGGCCTCATCTGGAGTACTGTGTCCAGTTCTGGACACCACACTTTAAGAAGGATGCAGACAAACTGGAGAAGGTTCAGAGGAGGGCAACAAAGATGATCAGAGGACTGGAAACAAAGCCCTATGAAGAGAGACTGAAGGAACTGGGCATGTTTAGCCTTGAGAACAGAAGACTGAGGGGACATATGATAGCACTCTTCAAGTAATTGAAAGATTGTCACAGAGAAGAAGGCCAGGATCTCTTCTCCATCATCCCAGAGTGCAGGACATGGAATAATGGGCTCAAGTTACAGGAAGCCAGATTCCGGCTGAACATCAGGAAAAACTTCCTGACTGTTAGCGCAATACGACAATGGAACCAATGACCTAGGGAGGTGGTGGGCTCTCCCACACTGGAGGCCTTAAAGATGAGGCTGGACAGCCATCTGTCAGGGATGCTGTGACTTGGATTCCTGCATTGTGCAGGGGGTTGGACTTGATGGCCTTGTAGGCCCCTTCCAACCCTACTATTCTATGATTCTATGAACCTCAGATATGCAGATGATACCACCCTAATGGCAGAAAGTGAAGAGGATCTAAAGAGCCTCTTGTTGTGGGTGAAAGGGGAGAGTGCAAAAGCTGGTTTGAAACTCAACATTAAAAAAACGAAGATCATGGCATCTGGCCCCATCACTTCCTGGCATATAGAAGGGGAGGAAATGGAAGCAGTGACAGATTTTATTTTCTTGGGCTCCAAGATCACCGCAGATGGTGACTGTAGCCATGAAATTAAAAGATGCTTGCTCCTTGGGAGGAAAGCTATGGCAAACCTAGACAGCATAGTAAGAAGGAGAGACATCACCTTGCCGACAAAGGTCCGTCTAATCAAAGCTATGGTTTTCCCAGTAGTAATGTATGACTGTGAGAGCTGGACTATAAGGAAGGCTGAGCGCCGAAGAATTGATGCTTTCAAACTGTGGTGCTGGAGAAGACTCTTACGAGTCCCCTGGACTGCAAGGAGTTCCAATCAGTCAATCCTAAAGGAAATCAACCCTGACTGCTCATTGGAAGGACAGATACTGAAGCTGAAACTCAAATATTTTGGCCACCTAATGTGAAGAGAAAACTCCCTGGAAAAGACCCTGATGCTGGGAAAGATTGAAGGCAAAAGGAGAAGGGGACAACAGAGGATGAGATGGCTAGATAGCATCACCAATGCAATGAATATGAACTTGAGCGTGCTCCGGTAGAGAGTGGAGGACAGGAAGGCCTGGCATGCTATGGTCCATGGGGTCACAAAGAGTCGGACATGACTTAACGACTGAACAACAACAAATCTATTCAAAACTCTATTACTCCCCAATATTATGAATGGCTTCCACTGATGACATAAAATTTAGATTTTGGAATGAAGCCTTGGTTGATTCATTTGAAATATGAAATTTTATTCATCCCCATTAAAGTCCTGGTTTTTGACAGTGCTGCATTGATTGATGGAAGAGAGTCACTCTCCCATTTTCTGGTGATATTAATTTTAGTTCAATCAACAACTTGCCCATTAAGTTTTAATATTTGGGGGTGCGGGCATTTAAAACCAAACAAAACTGAGGAATGCTGTTAAAAATCAATCAAACCGAACATCCCAAGATCATATATACTAGAATCTTACTTAGTTATGTCCTTCTAATTGTTGTTCAGTCGTTCAGTCATGTCTGACTCTTCGTGACCCCATGGACCATAGCACGCCAGGCCTTCCTGTCCTGCGCTCTCTCCTGGAGTGTGCTCAAGTTCATATTCATTGCATCGGTGATGCTATCTAGCCATCTCATCCTCTGTTGTCCCCTTCTCCTTTTGCCTTCAGTCTTTCCCAGCATCAGGGTCTTTTCCAGGGAGTTTTCTCTTCGCATTAGGTGGCCAAAATATTGGAGCTTCAGCTTCAGTATCTGTCCTTCCAATGAGCAGTCAGGGTTGATTTCCTCTAGGATGGACTGATTTGACCTCCTTGCAGTCCAGGGGACTCGTAAGAGTCTTCTCCAGCACCACAGTTCGAAAGCATCAATTCTTCGGCGCTCAGCCTTCCTTATAGTCCAGCTCTCACAGCCATACATTACTACTGGGAAAACCATAGCTTTGATTACCTTCTAGTAGCTGTAGAATAAAGGATGTGTACTCCCATGATCTAGATAGTCAAGATAAACCCTCTTAGCTTTTAGAGAGCTTCGGCTATTGGGCGGTATAGAAATGAAATAAATAAATAAATAAATAAATAAATTATGGGAGAAAAATGCCCATAAAATATAACATTTTATAAACATTTTCTTTTCCATTTACATAGCTAGTATATCTAGATCCATATTTACCAATACATTGTCATAATGCAGTTTAATGCTGTTCTTGTTTTGGAAATTCTAGTTATAATTTCTTTTAATGACGATCAACAGATTACAAAGGTAAAATTAATACAAAAGAAAACAATGGATAAACATAAATTAAGAAAGAGATTACATCCTGTTTTGAGTAAAAAAATAAAAAAAGAAGCACATAGTATGACAAAAGTAAAGAAAGCTTACCAAAGGTTAAACGGCAAGATGGGGGTGTATTTAGCCAAATGTGTCTTCCCAGATGGACTAATAGGCTAAGATGCTTTTTAAAAGAGATGAGTCATGATTAATATATGACATCAAGGGATACCAAACAACATAGAATATACTAGGTTTGACCAAGTCCCTGGAGAGCTGATCCTGATGAGTTAATTTATCCAGGAGAGCTGGGTGCCATTAGGGATGTACGAAAGTGACTTACCTTTCGCGGATTATGCGGATGGTGGGGGGGGAGACGTTCCGTCCCTCCCCCCGGAATCCTGGCCAGGGGGGGAAGCGCTCCGTTCCTCCCCCCGGAATCCTCGAACGGCTGGCTGTGCTCCGCGGAGCCAGATTTCTGGCCGCGGACGGCTCTGGGTAAAAACAAAACAAAAAACAACCAACTGCGTACGCAAATGGTGGCGGCTACGGCCGCCATTTGTGTTCCTTCTTTTTGGCTGTCTTAATCTACGTAAATATTTATGTAGACTATGACGGCGAATCATAAGGGGATGCAAATAGCGCCCGCTATGCTATTTGAGTTCCCCTTTATTTTCGCCGTCATAGTCTACGTAAATATTTATGTAGATTAAGATGGTAAAAAGAAGGAACGCAAAACCTGCATACATGGTTGTTTTTTTTAAACCCACCCAACCATGATAGGCTACGTAAAGATTTACGTAGCCTATCACGTCTTTTTTTTTTTTTTACACAAGCCTGGAAATGGCGGTAGCGGCAGCCGAAGACCACCCCCCGCCACCGCCGGAGCCGCCGCTGCCCAGAAGATCCGCCCCAGGTGAGTCTCATCCCGGGGGGGATCTGTGGGGGGGCGGGGGGTGGCAGGCCATTCCGCCCCGGAGTTCGGGGGGCCGAATGCACTGGCATTCGGCCTCACCGAGATCCGTGGCGGAATTCTCTGACATCCCTAGGTGCCATACCTGCCACTGAACATGGAATTTGTCAGCAGCCCTAGTAGCTTCCTTTGTAATCCTATACCTGTTAGCACAGTATTTGTTTACTCAGAACTTAAGTCTCACTGTGTTCAGTGGGGCTTATTTCCAGGAAAACGTGCGTAAGGCTGAGGTCCTGTGCATGGGAGTAAATCTCACTGAACACAGTGAAGCTTACTTCTGAGTAGGGATGGTTGAGTCTGTCAGTTTTGCTTTCTCCTGCATCTGATTTTTTTTTAAATCTCAAGTTCTCGCTCTCCCGAACACGAGAAACTTTGTGAATGTTGGTAAATTCTTATCAAAAAGAAATTGAAACAAACTTCTTATCCATCTGCATCAGCCACATTCAGGATTCTTAGCATGGAGAGAATTATGATGTACCTGCCTGTTAAAGATGAGGAACCTGTCAGAAAAAAAGAGGTGGTGACCCCAATTAAGCACTAACATAGATGAATACACAGTGATTCAAACCTGGACTATTAAGAGCAAAGCACTCAAAGTCCTGGGTCTGGATGAGGGGAACCCCCCCCCCATCACTTTTGATTTCTCCCACATTTGAATTTTTTAAAAAATCTCAAGTTCTTTTTGTCCTGAAAATCTCACCCATCCCTACTTCTGACCTACACAGCATTGCACTGTAATTGTCTAATAATTTTAGCTGCTCTAGGCTTGTAACACTTAACAATTAGGAGCCTATCCACACAGAATTGTTTTCTATTTTCTGTCTCAAGGAATTATAAGCAATTGTAAAATTCAAGATGTTCTTCCTTCTTTTCCCAAACTGTGAAACTGGTTCTGCTTTTCCTCCATTTTCTCTGTATGTCCTTGCATTGTACATAGTGACCTTTCATATACTTCCATTTGGATCACCAGCTCCAGCCATTACATTAGCAACACACAATTACTCCGTCAAGGTAGGCTCAAGTGCAGATCTTACCTCAACATAAATATCTTAATGAGATGAAAGTAATGCAAAACTTCTCAGTCATTCAAAGGAAGACTTTGATGTATTACACAGGTATGTTTTCAGTTCACATTGTTGAGAAAAAAAGACCTTTGAGATGGATTAGTGATTGCAGTCAGCACAAATGTTATCAGAATGTTTGCATTCCATTCAGTCTGATTCACTGGGGGCTGTTTTCTACAGAGCTGCATATGCTTCCCTTTAAAAATTTTAAAGAATGTTATGGAAAACCTATGGTCCTATGCCTAGGTGGGTGCATAGGTGCTGAAACATTTGAGCAAAGAATTCAGCTTCGTGAAACAAACCTCTTCAAACCCCAGGTAGCCAGCCAGATGGGTGGCAAATAAATAAATGAATGTGCAGATGTGAAAAGCAAGATTCAAGCCCTTATGGCTCCAGAAGACATGGGAGGAAGCATTTCCGTGGACCATGGTCCTCTATTGTGTGCTTTAAATTCTTAAGTTTGGAGTATACAGAGATCCACCTTTTCTAACGTTCTCCCAGCTTTCCCTACAAAGAGTAGTTTAGAAATGTCACTCCACCAGCTATTGGTGTCAATGGGGTGAGGGGAGGATTTCTTTGCCATACAAATACCACCTTTAAAGGAGGGATTTAGCTCCGGACCTCAGCAGGAGAGGAAGGGTTAAATTTCCTGTCCATGCCTGCAGCAATCCCAGTCATTATCAACAGCTTCAGCTGATGACTTCCCCATTGTTAAAAACCTGCATGTATGTAAAGTCATGTCTAGCTTGGTCCTTTGACCAACCTTCCCCACCCTGGTGCCCTCCAGATGTGCTGCTACTTCAACTCCCATCACCCACAGCCCAGCATGCTGGCTGGGGTGATGGGAGTTGTAGTCCAACACATTGGGATGGCGCCGGGTTGGAGAAGGCTGTCTTAGATGGCTGCGGGAGTCATCAAAAGATGGCTGAGGGAGTCATTGAAAAAGCAGAGGCAACTTGTAACTTAACATCATAAGCCTTACTGACTGGGAGTGAGGGTGGGAATGTAGGTGTAAAATGGGTGAAATAGAACAAAATGGCATGGCGCTATTTTGAAAGAGCACATAAGGTTAGCATTTTGGATTTTTCTCTCCCTGTATGAAATATACAAAGGTCTTATGGCTTTCCCTGTAAGTGGTAGTTAAGAAAAATTCTCAGTCTGCCCAGCAAAGCTTCATTACATCTGGTTTCACAGCCCACTAGCACAATATATGATAATACTGCCCTGGAGAACTATAACATTTGAAAAACTATGTTCAATCAACTGAGAATTTTAGGGAATAATAGTTGACAACCTGAAATATAGAATTATGGCTGTATTGTGCAGCGACATCCTAGCCATCCCAAATGTAAAAGTTTCCATCTTGGGTCAAAGAGGTTAGACTTGCCAGCCTGAACTCGTCTACTGGATATACAACAGTGTATAGTAAACAAGTAAGCCAGCATGCTGTTAATATGTGATGTTCATTTGTCTGAATGGAACTTTCTTCCAAGTAATGTAGGAAGAAGCAGAGGTACCTTTTCCTGAGCTTTTTTGAAATGGATGTCCATCCACCCCCTGAAATGGAGTTCATCAGATTTTTCTTCAGTTTCAGAGAATGGCAAACAAATTCACAACTTCAAGCAATGCTGGCTTAAGAGGAGTCTTGTCACTCAGCATAATACAATAAATTCACCTCACGTGTGCTCGAAAAATTGATGCAGAGTACACCTATTAATTCATGGTCAGGAATAGGGTTAGGCTCATGGTGATATCTCATCTCTCTCTACAGGGGTGGGAGCCTAATAGCATGGTTCATCCCATATATTTATGGCTCCAGATGGTTTTCTGATGAGTCTTGGGCTTTTCCCCCCTGATGATATGTCTAGAGGTCTTGTTGACACTCTGGTTGATCACTTGACCTTGGAGATGACACATGATGTTGATATGATCACTCCTAGGTGCTACTCCTTTCTCACAGAATCAAACATCTCTGTTGGTTTCTTAAAGGAACCAGCACTTGTTCTAGCTGTTCTTAACAATTATTGCCCCATTTCAAATCTACTGTTTGGGGGTACGGTCCTTGTGCATATGATGATGACTCAACTCTAGGTTTTCTTGGATGAATCTGATTATTCAGATCCTTTCCAAACCTGGTATGGAAGGAAAACTGCCTTGGTCACCTTTTGTCCTGTTCCTGCCATCCCTACCATGATGGTCAATTTCTATCTTACCAGCAACAGTCCTGTGGTTCAAGGATGAGGCAGGTCTGATTATCAGGGGAGCTGTCCAGCAGAGGGCACAATAAGAAAGATACTGCTTCAGCAAGAACTAGGCACCAACTCAGCTGCTTTATAAGGGATGTTGTTGAGGCACCCCTACCTAGATTAGGGCCAAGATCCAGAACATGTTACTTCCTCATGAGTATTTACTGCCAGATGGGCATTGCACCTCTGGCACTGGGCTTCTGTCTGGACATGTCACTGTCTTTGTTCCTGGGGTCCTGGGGGTGATCTTGATTGGCCTGGAGCAGGGATAAAGGGCCGGTCCAGTACTTTGGTTCTTCCAATGCCACAGCCTCCTCAAGTAGGGCATCACTCCTGGTGGTGGTCTCTGGAGGGCTGTCAGCAGCCTCCAACTGCCCCTGACCCTCACAACCATTAGGACCAGTGAGAGGATCTTCCGAGGTCTCTTCCAGTTCCAGGGTTGCCTTGCCAAGAAGGTCATGAGATATAACACTCTAGTAGAAGACCTGTGCAGGGAGATGGTCAGGGAAACTGTGACAGTGGTGATTCTCCTGGATCTCCCAGTATCATTTAATGCCAACAACCATGGTATCCTTCTGGACTGCCTAGCAAAGACGGGCCTTGGAGGCACCATTTTGTGGTGACCCCTGTCCTTCCTGGTGAGGCATTTCAGAAAGTAATGCTGAAAGACTGCTGCTGCTATCCCATGTGATCTTTGGCATATGGGGTGCCACAAGGTTTCATCTTGCTTCCCCTGCTATTGAACATATATGTGGAGCCTTTGGAAGAGGTCATCAGGATATTTGGGCTATTCAGGAGGACATTCACTATGTCTCCTATTTCCATTATTGGATCCTATGAAGTCTGATACCAGTTTGCAATTGGATAAGAGTGAAAAAACTGAAGCATCATCTAGACAAGATGTAGATATTGCTGGTTGAGGTTTCTGGTGACCTTAGAGTAGGTGTACAACCTGATTTGGATGGGGTCACATTTCCCCTGAAATGCCAGGTTGACTGCTTGTTTCTGGCTCCACCCCTTCTCCTGGATAGCTAGGCAGTTGGCTGGGGTGCCTTCTACCAGTTTTGGCTAGTCTACCAGGTGAGCCCTTTCCCAGACAAACCAGACTTGGCCTCAGTCATTTGTATTCTCGTCACTTTCAGGTTAGACTACTGTGATACACTCTGTAGGGAGTTTCTGATGGCTCTTGTTCTTACGTTTATTTCTTATATGGATTGTTAATTTTAGCTTAAGATAAATGATGATTTTTTAAATATTGTTTGATAGTATTTTTACATTGTTGACTGTACTTTAATGGAACTATTATCTTGCCACCTTAAATATCTCTAAGAGAGTGGCTAAAGTATACATTTCAGAAATCAAGAGGGAAGGAAGGAAGGAAGGAAGGAAGGAAGGAAGGAAGGAAGGAAGGAAGAAATTTGGCTGTTAGCCATGATAACAAGAAATGGAACATCAACATTCAGAAGCAGTAGCAGATGCTAAGGACAAAACATAAGGGATGATTATCATGTCTCAATCTAGCATATCAATAATTAATTTAGCCTATAGATAAATAATAGCCCTCCCAGGAACAGATGAGACCAGATCTGTTTTCCCAGAGCTGGATATGCCCTAGGCTCACTAGGATGGAGATGCTGTAGCAAGGAGGGAACAAGTTGGGATGTGGAGTAGGGGAGGACAGAGGGGTGGAGCAAGACATTTCAGATGGGGTAGAGGTGGGGAAGATTGATGGGAGAGGGAAAGCTAGGCCCCCCTAAAAAAAAAACCAGCCACGGTACCACCTATGAAATTTCACAGGGCATTAACTATTTTATTTTATTTATTACATTTATATCCCACCTGTCTTCCATCATGGAACTCAATGTGATTACATGCAGTTCCCAGGGGGTCTCCCCTCCAAGCACTGACCAGACCCAAACTTGCTTAGCTTCAGCAAGGTGGCTGCCTCATGTGCCTTCAGACATAGTATAGTTAAAGCAATTTCATGTATCTCCCCGTGTCCTGCACCCTTGGGCAGATGGATCACTGCTCCTGTAGTGCAGACTTGCCCTTAGCCTCCATACGTAAGTGCGAACATGCCCTCTTAAGTGGGCTGTGACTAGCAACCTCACACTATTAATCCTCTCATTCTGCCTGTGTGCATAAGTGTGACTGACGGTCGACTGTCACCTCTTTCAAATGTCTGTGGAGCATGACCTCAAGTTAATATGCTGAATAATGAAAGAAAGCAGATTCATTTAGCATGAGGATTCAGCTAGCCAGAGACTAGCCGGGAGCAATGAGCACACACAAATTGCTCCATCACTGTCAGCAACCACAGCGCTTCCTTGCACTTTTAAATCATCCAGCTCCTTCAAACTAGGGATGGGTGAGAAAGTCATTCATTTTGCACTTTAATGTGAATGTAATGTAAAGGATCTCTCCAAACCAAACTGGGAGAACGGGCATCTCAATGGCAAATGTGGTTCAATGTAAGCAAGTGTAAAGTGATGCACATTGGGGCAAAAAATAAATAAATCCCAAGTTCAAGTATAGCCTGATGGGATCTGAGCTAGCAGTGACCGACCAAAAAAGAGATCTTGGGATTGTGGTGGACAGCTCAATGAAAATGTTGACCCAATGTGCGGCTGCTGTAAAAAAGGCAAACTCCACGTTAGGCATAATTAGAAAAGGAACTGAGAATAAAACTGCCAATATCATAGTGCATTTATACAAATCTATAGTGTGACCACACTTGGAATGCTGTGTCCAGTTCTGGCCACCACACGTAAAAAAGGATATTGTAGAGCTGGAAAAAGTGCAGAAAAGGACAACTAAAATGATTAAGGGGCTGGAGCATCTCCCCTATGAGGGTAGGTTACAGCAACAGCTGGGATTGTTTAGACTGGAAAAAAGGAGGGTAAGGGAAGACATGACAGAGGTTTACAAAATTATGCATGGTGTGGATAATGCGGATAGGAAGACATTTTTCTCCCTCTCTCAAAATAATAGAATCCGGGGTCATCCCATGACACTGATTGGTGGGTGACTCAGAACAGATAAAAGGAAGTACTTCTTCACACAGCACATAGTTAAACTATGGAATTGGCTTCCACAGGAAGTAGTGATGGCCACCAATTTGGATGGCTTTAAAAGGGGGTAAGACAAATTCCTGGAGGAAAAGGCAATCAATGGCTACTAGTCCTGATGGCTATGTGCTACCTGCAGTATCAGAGGCAGTATGCCTATGTGCATCAGTTGCTGGGGAACATGGGTGGGAGTGCTGTTGCACTCATGCCCTGCTTGTGGGTTCCTGGTTGACAGCTGGTTGGCCACTGTGTGAACAGAATGCTGGATTAGATGGAGCCTTGGTCTGATCCAACATGCCTCTTCTTATGTTCTTACTCCAAGCCACTGTGTTTTAAACTTAAAGTGTGATAGCTGATGAAAGAAAGAAAGAAAGAAAGAAAGAAAGAAAGAAAGAAAGAAAGAAAGGCTGCTGAAGTCTACAATGGCTAAAATACCAGTGCGTTTCAGTGGTTAGATTGTTACACTGGGTGTCAAACTCCAGCTCTACTATGGATTGGTTGGGTGGTCTTGGACTGCAGATCAAGCTCTCAGGATGCCATTCATGTTCATATGTAAAGTGAGGAGGTGTGTCTTCCTTTAACAGTAAAGGGAGCACATAGGAGAGGGGCTATGAATGCTCTCACACTTCTGCCCTTTGCCTCCCTGGCATCCCAGACACATTTCTCCTTTCCAACTCCAATACCAGAAGTGATCCAGGAAGGGAAGAAAGGGTCTGAAAACAGAGACCAAGGGGAAGTAAGGTGCAGGAGCTGGAGGTGGGGGCATTGCTCCTTTTCCTATCAAAGTAAATGTCCACCACTCCCACTTCATATGTAAATGGGACAGACATTTTGTTGTACTTTGTGGGGGCAAATGGGTAATTTGCAATTTAGGGGTCTGACCCTACCTCTTGCACTCCATTTCTTGGCCAAGTTATCTGTCTCTGGGCTTCATCAGTTTGGCTCCTGTGAAATGGGTGTTAGAGCAGAAAAATGTGGGTTCAAAAGAGTGGTTTTGTGTTTTGGAGCACAGATCCTCACCTCTGCCTTATACTTAGGTTCCTGAGCAAGATACTTTTCTTTTAGTCTCATCCCTGTCTCTTCTGGGTGCCATGCCCACCTTGGCAGCCATTCATTCATTCCCTCCCAAGGCAGCTATTTTATGGAAGTAACAACAACACTCTCAAAATTCCAAATGTGCCCACCAACCCAAAATGGTTGAGAACACCTGTGACTAAGCCATACTTGTGATGAGGACCCCCTGCTACTTCACGGTTTCATTGCTTCCTGCTCTATCCATTTACAGGCTGCGCTCCAATTTGTCCAACCAAATAATTATTCGAATGTCTAGCTATCATCCAGGCTATTAAACAGCATTCACTTAAAGAGAATCACAGGTACAAATGGGGGTGTGGTGTGTTGGGGAGGCTTATGATTGGCTAGGGCAGCTCCAAAAGGGAGAATACCATTTGCAAGGCGGCATCAAGGGATCCCATCCGTTGTGCCGCATGTTACATTTATGGAATCAATAAAACCATCCACTTCTGTTTGTGATCCGTCAGTGCTGAGTAAATGTGGTGATGCATGTGTGCTAAATTGCTGTCAGGAGCAGGAAGCCTGTGTCATCTTTTTGTGATGGGCTGCAGAGACACACGGCACACAGAAAAAGTCATGAATGTCCCATCAGGGGCACATTAAGAGCTCAAAATGATACAGCCAACTGGCATGTTCTTCATACATTCTGGGGCTATGTGGTCTTAAAGTGAGCACCAAGGAATGCCGGGGGAGGGAGGAAATGTTTTCCTGCCTGGGCAAGGCGTTGGGGGGTTGCTAATACTGGTGGGGTCTTTCTAGCTGATTTGCCATTACTGTAGATGATGTGGCAAGCCAACGAAATCACGCAAGCAGGAGAAGAGTAAGGCAGTTTTCACAAGAAGAAATCGGAAATGCAAATGGCAAAAGCTTGGCAGTAAAGTGAATCAGCACTGCCATCTCCTGGCCTTGCTTATCGTCCCTTGTACATCCCGTGTTACAACCTGGCTCAGGGAGTTTTGGGGGCCTAGTGTATAGGGGAGGTGGGCTTGAGAGTTGGGGTACATTTTGCCCTTTGAGCCTCTCTCAGATGATGCAGCTGCTGGCTGATTAATAGCCTAGGATGGTCATTTGCTGGTTCAGCTGTTAGGAGATGGTCTCCTGATAGCTGGAGAGCTCCATTGAGTCCATTGAAGGAGATGGTCATTGTAGCTTGGAGGAGGTGACACCATTCCAGGGGAGAGGAGGGACAGATGTGTATGTGGAAAACAGCACTTGTCAGTTTGGAAGAGAAAGAGGCAGAGAGAGCTGAGTGTCGGAGGACTTTGAGGCACTTTGAGGAGGTGCAGGGTCTCTCTCTGGGAATTGGATGTGGGGTAGCTGATTTGCTAGCCAGCACTGTGAAAAACCTCTGCCTGTAACCATGGAGAGATGCTGCTGCCAGTCAGAGTATGCAATGCTGGCTTAGATGGGCAAATAATCTGAGCTGGTATAAGGCATCTCCTGTGTTCCCTGCCTCTCTGATCCCAGCCTTATAGTGGACACTGTGCCAGGCACACTACAATACACCTAGCTATACTAGTAACCTGAGGAGAACCTCAAGCCCCTGACTTGCCTGCAGGGCTGGCCCAGGACATTTTGCTTCCTGAGGCAAAGCACAAGATGGCACCCTCCCGCAATCCATGTACAAAAGCCAACTGGACTGGCAGTTGACTCTTGATTTCAAACTGGTGATAGGGCATTGTCCTCCACTGCACCTGAAGAAAGCAGGCAAGCCTTGGATGGGGCAGGGGGGCAGGGCAGGCTGCATGGTACACACAGAGTATGCCCTCCAACAACTTGCTGCTGCTTCCACCCCCCAGCATTGGCTGCCTGAGGCAGCCACCTCACTCTGCCTAATGGTAGGGACGGCCCTGCTTCCATGCATCCAACATGCTCCCCATGCCCCAGTGTGGATGCTACTGAGAGTAGGAACAGGAGTGGACTGCATATGGGGGCCAGGAGAGCAACAGGCCAAGAGATGCATGCAAATGAGATGCTTTGCTTATCAGCAATGGCTGGGCTCCTTGCAATATGGGCAATGTGGCAGCAGTGCAACTAACACAAGTCTGGCTTTTGAAGCAGGGGAGAGGGTTGCAGCTGCAATACATTCTAGGAGCCCCTTTGCACTCTGTTCCCTGCATATGGATTGAGCTGGATCATTGTCAGTGTTTTGCTTTGGTCTTAATAGCTCTGTATGCTTGAGGAAAGATGGATCTCATGTGGTTCATTTCTTCTTTGGTAAGTCAAGGTCATGGAAGAGCAAAGGCCAAAAACCCATTGTTTGTATTCTGCTTCTTCCCCAGTTTAAGTTGCTTAGTTGTATTCTGTATCGTGGCTGTGGCTGGGAGGAAACCTAATATTTACTTTCACCTGTGTACACCACTCTGAGTTTATATTGCTTTATAATCTGCTTCAAGAGAATAATAACAAGGCAGTGTGATGTAATTTATAACAACCATTTTAAATCCTGACAGTTCTGACAGTTTCCAAACCGTGTTTGCTTTTAGGATTTGCTTATCAGAATGGCATTTCATGGGGAAATATTTGCACGTTCTTCAGTGTTCTACTGCTGATGTTGTGAGGAATATGGAGTACAGATAGAATAGAGGAAATCACAGTGGCTTGCCCTTTCTGAATTGCCTGAAATATGACCTAAAGTCATATGGAAGGCAGAGGCAATGGTGGAAGACAGAGACGAAAGGCAGGAGACTTGGGTAGATCCTGATTAGGAGGACAGAGAATTTTGCAGGCTAGTGAGATAGGTCTTTCCTTCTAGGGATGTATGGATTTTGTAAAATCCATTCCATTGGCAATACATGGATTGTCAGGTGCTTTTCAGTCCATTGTGTGCTCATTGGTGGAATTGAATTTTCCAAATTTTCAAAATTTGCACTCGCAATAATTAACAAATCCCCCCAAATCCGCCCAAATGCACATTTTCATGCTTTAGCCTATGGGGAAAATGCACGTTTTATTTTATGTATTTTTCTTTGACTAAATTTGCATAAAATTCCAGAAAGTAAAAAAAAAAAAATGTCCATAAATCTGCAGAATCCATGTGACTTGGGAAAACCTAGTCCACTGAGGAATCTGCAGGTTGGATTAATAGAAATCCGAACTCATTTGATTCCATTGCAGATCTCTCCAGCATCCCTATTTCCATCCCCTGGGAAGCTCATGAAGTGCTTTTTGATGAAAATGAAGCTGCCTTAGCCAGAGCCAGACCATTGGTCCATCTAGGTCAGGAATGGGCTGTCAAGGGCTCCTTGGAGGGCTCTCTCAGTCTAATCCAGTAGCCAAGTCCAGACACAGACAAAGAGATTCTTTTCAAAGCTTTATTCTTCTTTTACAACTTACAACTCTACAGGTAGCAACTAGATCTGAGCAGCAGCATCCCTATGCCCTAAATTGGAACAGTTGGTCCCCGTTTGAAAAGCAATTACTGGCAGACCCCTGAATATAAGGACTAGGGAGAATCCCTCCCCTTTTCCCTTGGATCCTCTGGGCGCAACTGTTCTTTGAGCGCCAACCGGGTGCTACGCCTCCTTTCTGTGCTCTCCATTTGGCGCTGCTCTCTGCGTCTGCGCCGTGCATCCAACCAGTCTGCTATCGGTGCTGGGTCACTCCCTGGACTGCTTTCTAATCTAGGAATGTGGGTGGGAGGAATCTCTGTCAGCTGCTGGCCCTGGGAAAAAGGGGTGCGCTCCTCTCCCAGGAGCGACTGCTCTTCCTCCGAATCAGAACTACTCTGGGATTCTATGGGCTCAGTGTCCACCCTGACATGGGCAGAAGATAGGTCTGAATCTACTGGTACATATCTGGATGATTTGCAGTAGATCAGCAAGGATTTCGGAGTCCTTCATCAATAACAGCGATAAAATGAGTCTCCCCCCCCCACACTTGCCCTAAATTATGCTGAAATGAAGAAAGCTTTGGAGTGGTTTTTGTGTAGAAGGACTGAGAGCTCCATTCAGTTCTGGTACTCAACAAAACTCCTGAGTTCGAATCCCTTAATTCTATGTCTTTTGCACCATGTTTGGGTTGCTGGATCTCAGGGTTCTAGGAAGAAGAAGAAGAAGAAGAAGAAGAAGAAGAAGAAGAAGAAGAAGAAGAAGAAGAAGAAGATCCTACAAGCCTGAAACCACTCCTGATCTAGAAAGGCATTGTTCCACTCTAGCAGTCCAGGGTTTCAGACAGAATTCTTTCCCAGCCTTACTTGGAAATGCCAAGGATTGGCCCTAGAGCCTTCTACATGCAACTCGTGTGCTCTACCACTGAGCTGCAGCCCCTACTTTCTTTCAAAAAGGACATGGTGGCAGGGAGGTTGGAGAAACCTGTGGCCTGTTCAAATACTGGAGAATCCTTCATATTGAGCAGCACCTGGAAGAAATAATGTCTAACTACTGCATCTGCTGATACAGGCATTGCTTCCTCGTGGCAAGGCTTGTACATACAGCAGCTTTAAAACTTTGTCACTATGTTTGCACAAATGCATGCCGGGAATGGAGGTGGGGTGGGGGATTGGGGGTGGGGCTGTAACCATGGACGGCTCAGACTTTGAACATGGAGCAGCTGTGAAGATGCTCCAAATGGAGGGCTTTCCAACATCTGAACAGATCCCTTGAGCCACAGGCTGAGTAGGAAGTTCCAGGTGTACCTAGAAAGCATATCATAAGCACCTTATATCAGGGGTGGGCAACCTGGCACACTTGAAATGTTGTGGGCTACAATTCCCACAATCCCTGACCATTGTCCATGCTGGCTGGGGTTGATGGGAGTCATAGTCCAAATATCTGGATAGCACCAGGTAACCTACCCCTGCCTTACATCAAAACCAATGCAGGTCCCCATTCCTCAGGCATATTCATCAAATTCCCTCCCTTCCCTGTTGAGGATTTTTGCCAGGATCAAGTCTGAATACCTCCCCCCGACCACCACCACACACATACCTATTAGTCAGGCATACATTTCCTCAGAAATTCAGGTGGCTGCTAAGGCATTTGCATGGTGTGTGGTTTTTTTAATATACAGATAATTCTGCCAGCTTTAACACACCCATTTCTACACACATATATATATATATTTGGTAATAGTCATCAAGTAAATAGGTAATAATCTCTGGCGTGCATGATTCTTTGCTTGCTTGCTTTGCTTTGCATTGGAATTGAAACAACATTCAGCTAGAATGTTGGTTTCTTTATTGAATAAGGTTTGCCTGCTGGAAACATGCTAGCTTACAACTGCAGTCAAGCAATGATCTTGGAATCTTGAAGTAACAGGAATGAGGTCACAGCAATGAAGCATTTTGGACAAAACAAAGCCTTTCATTAAGAAACACAGCAAAGCACTAACAGCAAAAAAATGCCAGAAACATCTGGTTGCCCTGGGCATGAGGACACTGAACTGGAAATAACACCAAAGATCCTGTGTCTAAAAAGCAAAGTAATTTATCACTGTTAATAAGCACAAAAAAGGGAAAGAAAATGGGACAAACACCCCTTTCTTGGAAAGAGGAGAAAAATAGCCAAGAGGGGGGGAATCGCCAAGCTGGAAAGTACTGGGCTGGGGAAGGAGCTTCTCAGTCCTCCAACTGAAGCATCTCCCCCAGTTTGGTGCTCCCCAGATCTTTTGAACTTCAACTCCCACTAGCCCTGGGAGTTGTAGTCCAAAACATCTGGAGGGCATCAGGTTGGGGAAGGCTGATCTAAAGGCTGGGGAAATGGGGATGCATGAAGAGGACCAGCTAGGTGGCCCACTTTACATGTGGGATGCAATTTAGTTAGGCCTGACCTACGCATGGAACAGAGCGAGGTGGTAGAATGCTGGGTACTAATATGGACTGTACCACTTCAGACAAGAGGTGGGTGATCAATTAAAAAAACACACTCCTACATTAAAAGAAAAAGTAATCCTGACAGACAAAGGGCTTGGGTAAAATCTCCATGATGTGTGAGTTTTCTGTTTGCAGGGAGGTGCTTTTTGTTTTGTCTGGGGCTTTAATGTGCCAGAGCCTTCAGAAATGGTATTCTCCTCCACTTGCATCCGAAGCGGTGCAACCCATTCTACCACCTCTGCATTCTACCACTGCATTGCCACTTAATTTAGTTGCGCGTGTAAACCAGGTCAGAGAGACTTCCCTCTGCCTCAGCCTTACCCAACCTGGGGCCCTCCAGATGGGTTGGACTGCAAATCCCAGAATTCCTAGCCAGCATGGCCATGCTGACCAGGAATTATGGGAGTTGAAGTCCAACCCATCTGGAGGGCCCTAGGTTGGGAGAGGCAGCTCTGCATCTGCCCCATGAGATAGAGAGATAGAGATTTGCCTGTTGTAGTCATTCTGATACCACAAAAGTATCCTAGAGATCTACATTGCCCTCTACCCCAGTCTTTTCTCTCTGCAGTTGGCAGACATCAGAGAGGTTGTGTCTGCAGTGAGGAACATGTGGTTAATGCTGCAGACACCAATGGCACAGCGGAAACATAAGACACTGCTTTATCAAGGCCAAACCATTAGTCCATCCAACCCAGTATTGTCTCCTCTTGGTGGGAATGGCTCTCCAGTTTCTTGGGCAGATACATTTCCTGTCACCTGCTACCTGAGCCTTTTAATCGAATGCATCAGGGATTGAACCTGGGGCCTTTAGCATGCAAATCACATGCTGTGTCACTGATCTACGGTCTCTGCCATGGTTATCTATCTACAATGTTACAGGACTGTGCCCTGTTACAGTGACCAGCTCTTCCTCACAGATGGACTGCTTGAGGTGCGTATTTTCCTCTGTAAATGGCACAGCTAGCTTAAGAGGTGCATTTAGACACCTTCTGCAACTTCCATGCTGAATGAACCCATGGTTCATTTAACCGAAGGCCTTCGATTTGGGAAACAACGCACGATTTTGGAACTTGCAGTCAGTAGCTGGATATCGATATGCTTTTTCCCTTTGCGGATGTGTTTATTTTTATGAAGAGTGACTGTAACTGAGTCATGAACAAACTCCAGAAGGGCATGAGGGCGTGTGGGCTGGAAGTGGCAAGGCACTTGTTTGAGAATCCGTGCTTACCGCTGTCTGCATTTCAGCTTTCTTAAAAATGACAGAACAAACAGTGTAATCCTCATTACACAGTGACTCAACAATCTCTTCTCCCTCCTCCTTTCCAATGTGTTGCAAAGCGACAAACCTCCCAAAGTGACACGGTCCGTTATTTCATTTGTGCATGAATTGGATACCAAGGGTTTTCAAATAAGGCATTTGCAGAAATAACCAGCAGCAACAATAAAAAAAGGTTTCGTGTGTGGGTAATTAAGAAACACTCAGTTAATGAGTAAACAGTCCTTTACTGCTAGTCTTGATTTATTTAATTGGAACAGCAAAGAGCCATCCTATGAGGATTATTGAAATGTTGTTGGTATAAAACTGAGCTGGAAGGAAAATACATTTTATGCACAGCGAAAAAATAGGAGGGCCTGGGAGACATACTTAAAAATCTGATGCAATTTAGAGATTTGTTCCAGATATGAATATGGATTTAAGTGTTTTAGTAACTTTGTTACAAAGAAAGTTCAATACTGCAAAGAATACTGCAGCTGTTTTGTTTACTCTCTGCATTCTAGTCTCTTTTTAACAATTGTTTTCCTTCTATGGTGGCTACAGTGATCTTACTAATGAACAAACGTCACTGAAATCAGCCAGTTTAGAAATATGGTCTGATGATTTCATGCAAGCTTTCTTGAAATGAACGAGGGTCACAGGTGTGTCCGTAAGCAGAGCTTGGTGGACTGTGCCCAATTAACTTATTAGAACTGGAGGGAAGTATAACCGTAGGCATACTTAGTGAAGCAGAAGCATAATAGTGGAATACCCCACCAGAAGGGCCCAGTCCAGATATTAAAAGCCTCCCACCCCCCATGCTAGGCTCCCAATCTGGATCAGGCCCCCCATGCCCTACTCTAGAGTAAAAACGGGGGAAGACATAGTTGCTAGACACAGATTTAAAGTAATATCTGTTTTGGCCCTAGGAGGATCACCGAGAGTTTCCCATTCTGTAGCCTTCTGGTCATTGTTGAGGCTGGGTATTCCACTATCATGCTTCAGCTTCCGTAAGTGGGGCTGTGGTTATACATGCCCCCACATCTAATAAGTTAATTGGGCACAGTCCACCAAGCTCTGCTTATGGACACCCCTCCTACCCCCATTTGTTTCAAGAAGGATGCATGAAATCATCACTCAGGAGATGGTCCAAAACTCATCTTAATCTTAACTTTGGGGAGGAATGAGCTGAACTGGCCTTGAGAGGAACAGAATATGGTAGACCATTGTATGTGGGGCCACCCTGCAGTTTTCCCTCCTGGGCTTGCCATGAACCTCCATACCTTTCATTCAGAGTTCTGACAATTTTGCATGACGCAACAGCAGCAACGCATTTCATGACATCACTCCCTGGTGTCGCATCATGCAGAGGAAGTGATGTTGTCCAAGCACAAAGCTGAAAGTGTGTGGAGTAATGCAGTCTTTGGTCAACATACCACTCTGGCTAAATGAAAATTACCTGTGGAAGCGGAATATGGAATTATCTACTCCTACGTGAAAATACTGGGTTTAGATTTGGGAAGTTGAAATTCTACTTCTGCTATGGACTCTGAGTCTACACACAGGCTGAATCTACACACAGCAGTTATACCATTATCATAACTATTGGTGGCCATTGGTGTCATGTGTACCAAAAGTTATGATAACAATATAACTGCCGGGTATAGATTCAGCCACAGTGTAATCTTGGATGCATAGTAATTTTGTTCATGATCATGATACTCCACGTCTACCTCTCCTAATGAACAGCTGTCAGTAATCACAAGGATGCGGGAGAATTTCATTTGGTCCACATTTTAAGGGAGCAGTCCTATGTCCCTTAGGCGGTGTCGGCAGGGGGGTCATAGGATATTTCGGTTTCCTTGATCCGAGCTCAGAGACAGGAAACTGTGCTCCCCACCCCCTCCTCCTCATAGCCAGCGCAGAGAGAACTGCACTGGCTGCTGTTACACACTCGCAAATGCAGGTTCATAAGAGAGGGGGCATTCCAGGGGGGGGGAGGGAGGAGACTAGGGACATGGGAATCATAGAATAGTAGGGTTGGAAGGGGCCTACAAGGCCATTGAGTCCAACCCCCTGCTCAATGCAGGAATCCAAGTCAGAGCATCCCTGACAGATGGCTGTCCAGCCTCGTCTTGAAGGCCTCCAGTGTGGGAGAGCCCACCACCTCCCTAGGTCATTGGTTCCATTGTCATATTGCTCTAACAGTCAGGAAGTTTTCCTGTTGTTCAGCCGGAATCTGGTTTCCTGTAACTTGAGCCCATTATTCCGTGTCCTGCACTCTGGGATGATGGAGGAGAGATCCTAGCCTTCCTCTCTGTGACAACCTTTCAAGTACTTGAAGAGCACTATCATCTCTCCCCTCAGTCTTCTCTTCTCAAGGCTAAACATGCCCAGTTCTTTCAGTCTCACCTCATAGGACTTTGTTTCCAGTCCCCTGATCATCTTTGTTGGAATATGAGGTATCCCAAGTCTCCTTCCCACCCCCTCCCCAAAGCTTCCACTAAACAAGAGCAATTCCCTGTCTAGTTAAAATGTAGAGTGGGAGGCACTCTGCACAGGATACTGCACCTCCTGCTCTGCATAGGATACTCATAAGCCTCCAGGTTCGGAGGCTTATGAGTAGCCAGGGCACATGCCATCGGATTGCACCATAAAGTGAATCAACTTTATTTACACTTGCTGGACTAATATGTGGATGAGAACACAGTTATCCTTTGGATCCTGCACTTCTCCAAATTTTGCAAGGTGGTTGTTGGCTCAAAAATGGTGTGTAACATTATGTATATTAGGGAACATTGTGTACAAAACTGCTGATATTAGGGAAAGATACGTCATAAATAGGTATACTAGGAAAACGATGCATACAAAAGTATTTTATTTATTTATTTCAATCAATTTATATACTACTTACCATATCTAAAGATGTATGTAAGTGGTATGCAGAATCAGAGATTTGTACATCATAACAAATGCAGAAAACCCCTCATCTGTTAAAATGTTTAAAATATTTAAACCAAAGCTAGAAGCATTTTTTTAATGCATATATTAGAGAAAGTTGCATATATAAATGCCAATTTTCATGCTTTTTTCTTTAAAGAATGATGTAAGAAGATAAGAAAATAAGAAGAGCCATGCTGGATCAGACCAAGGCTCCATCTAGTCCAGCATTGTGTTTGCACAGTGGCCAACTAGCTGTTGACCAGGAACCCATAAGCAGGGCATGCGTGCAACAGCACCCTCCCACCCATGTTTCTCAGCAACTGGTGTACATAGGCTCACTGCCTCTGCTACTGGAGGTCGCACATAGCCCTCAAGACTAGTAGCCATTGATGGCCTTTTCATCCAGGAATCTAACACCGTTTTAAGGCCATCCAAACTGGTGGCCATCACTACTCCCTGTGGAAGCCAATTCCATAGTTTAACTATGTGCTATATGAAGAAGTACTTCCTTTTATCTGTCTTGAGTCTCCCACCAATTAGCTTCATGGGATGACCCCAGGTTCTAGTATTTTGAGAGAGGAAGAAAAATGTCTCCCTATCCACATTCTCCATACCATGCATAATTTTGTAAACCTCTCTCATGTCTCCCCTTATCCTCCTTTTTTTCCAAGCTAAACAATCCCAGCTGTTGTAACCTTCTCTCATAGGGGAGATGCTCCAGCCCCTTGATCATTTTAGTTTTCCTTTTCAGCACCTTTCCAGCTCTACAATATCTTTTTTTAGGTGTGGTGACCAGAACCATACACAGTATTCCAAGTGTGGTTGCACCATAGATTTGTATAATGGCAGTATGATGTTGGCAGTTGTATTCTCAATCCCTTTTCTAATTATGCCTAACATAGAGTTTGCCTTTTTTACAGCGGCTGCACACTGGGTTGACATCTTAATTGAGCTGTCCACCACAACCCCAAGATCTCTTTCCTGGTCGATCTCCGCTAGCTCAGATAACATCAGGCTATACCTGAAGTTGGGATTTTTTTGCCCCAACGTGCATCACTTTACACTTGCTTACATTGAACCACATTTGCCATTGAGATGCCCATTCTCCCAGTTTGAAGAGATCCTTTTGGAGCTCTTCACAATCACTTTTTGTTTTCACTACCCTAAAGAATTTGGTGTCATCCACAAACTTGGCCACTTCACTGCTTACTCCTAATTCCAGATCATTTATGAACAGGTTGAAAAGCATTGGTCCTAATACAGATCCCTGTGGGACCCCACTATTTACTTCATTGGGAGAATTTGCCATTTATTCCTACTGTCTGCTTTCTGTTCTTTAAGCAGTTACTGATCCATAAGAGGACCTGTCCTCTTATTCCATGACTGCTAAGTTCACTCAGGAGTTTTTGGTGAGGGACTTTGTCAAAAGGCTTTTGGAAGTCCAAGTAAACAATGTCTACCAGATCACCCCTATCTACATGTTTACTGACACTGTCAAAGCACTCTAAAAGGTTAGTGAGACAGGACTTACCTTTGCGGAAGCCATGTTGATTCTTTTTCAGCAGGGCTTGTCCTTCTATATGCTTACTAATTTTATCTTTACTAATGCCCTCAATCAATTTACCTGGAACAGACGATAAGCTAATGGACCTGTAATTTCCTGGATCCCCCTGGATCCCTTTTTGAAAATTGGTGTTATTGGTGTTACATTAGCCATCTTCCAGTCCTCTGGTATACAGGCTGATCATAGGGACATGTTGCCTATGTTCCATGTTCCATGTTGTGGAAATTGGATGGAATGTATGTGTTTATGATTGAATATATGCAACACTGACATAGATCAGATGTACACTGATTCATACAGCCCTATATTGGGCTGTTGTTCAGGTGTTATGTGCAGTTAATAAGTGAATGGCTATAACAATATGAGCCCTTCCCACCTGATCTTTAACATGTCCCAAAAGGATTGTTAAAGAGTGCAGTTGTAAGTCAATGCCTGTACTGTCTTTTGATACCCTGCAAACTTTATTTCCAGTATTCTTTAATACAGCTACATTCCCACCAGATATGAGTGACCTACTTATTATAAGTCAATAAAGTGTTAGTTGAAGGGTACACTATAGCTGTTGTACCAAAACATAACATGTCCTGTACAGGACATCAGCCCACCTACAATCCCTAGAAATCAGCACCCAGAGCATGGGACCCTCCTAATGATAGTTGACAGGGCAGGATGTTCATATGTGAGAAGGGAGATTAGACTCAAGCCATTTTCAGCTTTATAGGTCAACATTATCACTATGAACTGAGCCTGGGAGTGTACTGGCATAATATTCTGTGAGAGAATGGTATTATCTTCAAGTCCTTGGAAGGTTGTCACAGAGAGGAAGGCCAGGATCTCTTCTCGATCATCCCAGAGTGCAGGACACGGAATAATGGGATCAAGTGACAGGAAGCCAGATTCTGGCTGAACATCAGGAAAAACTTCCTGACAGTTACAGCAATATGACAATGGAACCAATTTCCTAGGGAGGTAGTGGGCTCTCCCACACTGGAGGCATTCAAGATGAGACTGGACAGCCATCTGTCAAGGATACTCTGACTAAGGATGTTAGAGAATTCCGCCACGGACTTCAATGAGGCTGGATTCTAAAGAATCTGGCCCCTCAGAGTCTGTGGCAGAATGGACCACCCTCCTCCACCACCCTGCAAAGTTGCCCCAGAATCGATCCTACCTGCCACCGGCCGGGCCGGGCCGTCTGCTGCCATCCCGCAGAAGAAAATTGCGTCCAGCGTAGCGGATGCCATTTACGTCCCTTCTGTTTGCCGTGATAGGCTACGTAAATCTTTACATAGCCTATCATGACAAAGAGCAGGGACGCAAATGGCGTCTGCTACACCATTTGTGTCCCTGCTCTTTGCTGTGATAGGCTAAGTAAATCTTTACGTAGCCTATCATGGCAAACAGCAGGGACGCAAATGGCGTCCACTACACTGGACGCCATTTGAGTCCCAGCGGCTGGAAGTTCACCAGCAGCCGGAGCCAGCCAGCAGCTCCACGGACTCACTGCGGTGCGGAGCCGGCCAGCGAGGATTCCGGGGGGAAGGGACAGATCGCCTCCCCCCCGCGGACCCCCCATGGACTCCAGGTAAGGGGGTTTTGTACATCCCTAGCTCTGACTTGGATTCCTGCATTGAGCAGGGGGTTGGACCTGATGGCCTTGTAGGCCCCTTCCAACCTTACTATTCTATGATTCTATGATTATATTCTCTAGGTCTCACACCCATAAACTAGGCAGCTGAAACTCATAGACACAGAGATGCCCAACCTTTTTAGGTGAGTGGGCACATTTGGATTTTGGGAGAGGGTTGTGGGTGCTCTCACAAAGTGGTTTCCAGGGGGGCAGCTTGCCCATTCAAAAAATGGCTGCCATGGTGGGCATGAGCAGTCAGAAAACCCTCACTTCCCAGAAGGAAAACTAGGGAGACTAAAAGAAAAGCAACTTGCCAAAGAACCTCATAAAGGCAGAGGTAGGTTCTGAACTCTGAGGCCACTGCTCCAACTCTGGCGGCCATGTGCCCAGCCGGGTTTTCATATGCACAGCAGCTGAGAGCTGGGAATTGGGGAGGGGGAGTGGCTGTTATCTACCGAGAGTCCTTGGTCTTCACCAGACCCCTTCTCTGGGAGACCAAGGTTGCTGAATGCATGTACTGGAAGTTGGGCCTGAAGGGCAGTCTGGGGATTCTGTTTATGTACCACCCACCCCGCTGCATGACTGACTCCCTGGCTGAGGTGCTTGAGGTGGTCTCTGATGTGCATGTGTGGTCCCCTAACTTATTCGTGTTGAGGGACTTCAACGTACATTTGGAGGCCATCCTCACAGGGGCACCTCGGGACTTCATGGAGACCATGACTTCCTGGGAGCTGCACCCTATTCTAACTGGGTCTACCCATGTAGCCGGTCATGCGCTAGACCTTGTGTTTGTTTCTGGAGAAGGAGGGAGCGATCTGGAAGTCGGGGGTATATCCACCACCCCTTTGTCATGGTCAGATCACTATCTGGTGACGTTGGACCTCTCGGTTCCACAACCCCTCCGCAAGGGTGGAGGACCCATTAAAATGGTCTGCCCCAAGTGTCTTATGGATCCGAATGGATTCCTGGACGCGCTTGGGGATTCTCTGGAGTAGGCCAACGACCACTCGGTTGAGACCCTGGGGGTGGCTGGAATGCCGCAATCACTGGGGCATTAGATCAGGTGGCTCCGAAACGCCCTCTCCCCCTGAACAGGGCTTGGACTGCACCATGGTTCAATCCGCAGTTACGAGCTCTGAAACAGGAGGTGAGATGGCTAGAGTGCCGGTGGCGGAAGTCTCGTTCCAAAGACAATCAGACACGGGCTAGAGCTGTAAATTCAGCCTATCATGTGGCAGTGAAGGCAGCAAAAAAGGAATATTATGCTGCCTCCATCGCGTCTGCAGAGTGCTGCCCCAGGAGGCTGTTTCAAGTGGTCCGGAGCCTGGTTGGTCCAGTTGCTCCGGAACTGCTGGAGCATTCTAAGGCCTCCTGTGAGGTCTTGGCAAGGCACTTTGCGGATAAAATTGATCGGATTAGGAGTGTTATTCCGTGCGCTGTGGATACAGTTAGTGAGCAAGAGGCGGTCTGTGGCAAACCAGTTTTGTGGGATCAGTTTCAGCTTCTTCCTTCTGATGAAGTGGACAAGGTGCTTTCATCTGTAAGGCCGACCACCTGCTTACTTGATCCTTGCCCATCTTGGCTCATTATGGGCTGCAGAGAGAGATTGGGTGAGGGGATCAGGGTGGTGGTGAATGCCTTCCTTGAGGAGGGAGTGATGCCATCAGCCCTCAAGGAGGCAGTGATAAGACCACTCTTAAAGAAGCCCTCCTTGGATCCCCAAGTTCTGAACAACTTTTGCCTAGTCTCGAATCTGTCATTTTGGGGCAAGGTGATTGAGCGGGTGGTGGCGATGCAGTTGAAGGCACACTTGGAAGAAGCGACTATCTAGATTCATTTCAGTCGGGCTTCAGGCCTGTTCATGAGACAGAAACGGCCTTGGTCGCCTTGCTGGATGATATGAGGAGGGCTCTGGATAGGGGGGAATGCTCCTTCCTTGTTCTCCTCGATCTCTCAGTGGCTTTTGATACTGTTGACCATGGTATCCTCCTGGATCGCTTGGAGGGGCTGGTCATCGGAAACACTGTATTGCGGTGGTTCCGGTCCTTCCTCTTCGGCAGGTACCAGAGGGCAGCACTGGGAGAGGAGGTTTCGGACCCATGGCCGCTCACTTGTGGGGTGCCACAGGGTTCCATCATCTTCCCCATGCTATTTAACATCTATGTGAAGCCGCTGGGGGCTATCATCAGGAGGTTTGGGGTGCGGTGTCATCAACATGCAGATGACACGCAGCTCTACCTCTCATTCAAATCTTCACTAAGGTTGGCCGTAGAATCCCTGTCCAAATGTCTGGAGATGGTGAGTGGCTGGATGGGGAATAAGCTGAAGCTGAACCCTGACAAGACCGAGGTACTTTTGGTGGGAGACAAGAGGAGGTTGGGCGATGCTGACCTGGTGTTGAATGGGGTACAGCTACCCTTGAAAGACCAGGTCCGCAGCTGGGGATCATTTTAGATTCCCAGATGTCCATGGAGGCTCAGGTGTCAGCTGTGAGCCGGACAGCGCTGTACCAACTCCATCTGATATGGTGGCTGCGCCCCTACCTTCCCAACCATCTGCTCCCATCAGTAGTACATGCCCTGGTCTCTCGTTTAGACTAGTGTAATGCACTCTACATGGGGTTACCCTTGAAGATGGTTCGGAAGCTTCAGCTGGTACAGAAACGCGGCGGCTCGCCTGATTAAAGGGAGCCGTCGGCGAGGTCACATCACTCCAGTGCTGAAGGAGTTGCATTGGTTACCAGTTGTTTTCCAGGCCAAATTCAAGATGTTGGTTTTGACCTTTAAAACTCTATATGATTCCGGCCCAGCCTATCTCAAAGAGCGCCTCCAGCAACACCAGACAGGCCGCTCAACAAGATCAGCCTCAGATGGCCTTCTTTCTGTCCCATCAGCCAAGACAGCTAAGCTGGTGAGGACGAGGGAGACGGCCTTCTCTGTGGTGGCCCCCACTCTGTTGAACTCCCTCCCCAGGGAACTCAGCCCTGCCCCCTCTTTAATGAGCTTCTGCAAACACACTGAAAACATGGTTGTTCAGGCAGGCATTTGGGGTGAGTTAGAGTATTTTTAGAAATGTGATGTTTTTAATGTAGTATTTTATTGTTTTAAATTGTTCTTGTACATCGTCCAGAGTGGCTGGGTGACCAGACAGTTGGGCGATTAATAAATTTAATAAATAAATAAACTCTAAAACACAATAATAGGAGAGTTGGCATGCCTGGTTTTAAAAGTAAAACCTAGATATAGTGGGCATTATGGAAACCTGGTGGAATTGAGAGAAGCAGCGGGATACTATCATCTCTGGATATAAACTCTATAGGAAGGACAGCGAAGGGCATACTGGAGGAGGTGTTGCTCTGTACATCAGGGCATAGTCTTGAGCAGACTAGAAAACCTGAAAAGGGAAGACCTTTCCACAGAAGCACTGTGGGTGACAATACTGGGCTCCAAAACTAATTTAGTGCGTGCTAGGAACATGCAATCATCCCCAGACCAGAATGCTCTGGATGATGTCAAGATGGAAAATGAAATCAGGGAGGCCTCCAAACATGGAAGCATTGTAATAGTGGGTGACTTCAGTTACCCCCACATTGACTGGATAAATGCATGTTCCAGTCATGACAAAGAAGTTACATCTCTTGATCTCTTAAGCGACTCTGCCCTGCAACAGTTGGTCATGGAACTGACCAGAGGGGAGGCAACCCTGGATTTAATCCTAAGTGGTGTTGCCCAGGACCTGGTACAAGATGTAAATGTTGTTGAGCCAATTGGAAGCAGTGATCACAGTGCTATTGGATTTAATATATATTTTAAGTGGAAAATTGCTAAGGAAGGCCAACACAGTCATATTTGACTTCAAAAGAGGAATTCTCTAAAATGAGAGAACTGGTAAAACCACTCTTCTGAACACAAATAAAGATGGTGATGAAGGATGGGCCTTCACATTGCAGCATGCCAGCCTCTCAGTTTGAAAAGAAGTGTAATTAAAGAAAATCTTAAGAAATAAAATAAAAATCATGAGAGGCAGGGAGCCTGGGGTGGTGGTGGAAAGAGACGTAGCATACTGGATGTCCATGGGCCTCACTTTGGAGACCCCACCAGTAGATAGCAAAGCTACATTAAGATCTCATTTAGTATACTGCTTATAGTTTGGGCCGCTGCATATGGGAAAAACGGGACGTTGTATGGCTGTAAGTAAACTCAATTGCACTCAGAATGAACTCGGAATCAAGGTGACTGGGTTCTCTTCTGTAGGGAATCCAGTCACAAAGCTCCAAACATCTGCTATGACTTGGCAAAGGAACATCAGATGTATTATTATATTATAGTAAATTGGCTAAGTACTGTTGAACAAGAACATCATTAGAAGTATTGTATGCATTAGGGAAGTGGCTAGTCTGAACGGCCAGATGCTTTCTAATTAGCAGTTTTCATTATCCTTGACCTTTTCACTCACTCACATATATACACATAAAGAGAAAAGAAATTATCTGTTTTTTTATATTATAAGAGTCAAATGCCCATCATCATGATGGGTAGTGTGTGTTGAGGGAGGGCCTGAATATTACAGGACTGTGGGGAAGGAAGAAATGCATCTGTTATTCTCTGCATCTCTCTGCACACAAAGACACAATAGTAGGCAACAAACAGTGAGGATAATCAATGCATGGAGGGGAAAAACAGGAGAGCAGTCCCTGGTCTGATTCCTGACCTCCACATATTGACCAGGTCTTTTGCACACAGCCTATACACATTCAAGCTGTTTTTATTTTTTATTTTATTTTATTTTGTATGTATGTATGTATGTATTTATTTAATGATTGATGCAGTTTACACATCACAGTGGCAATTCTGGTGTTGGTTACCCCAGGAATTGCTGGGGACGAAGACAGCATGCAAGCCATTTCCGATTTCAATTAACAACTCAGGATTGCCCTGTTCCTGGGCTATTTCATGACGTCTGAAGCCAGAAACACTGGGTTGTTTATGGGTAAAACAACCCAGAATTAACCCAACAACAAACCATGGGCAATTATTGGGTTAACTCTGGGCTGTTTAACCCATAAACAACCCAGAGTTTCTGCGTTCAGATATCATGAAACAATGCAGAAACAGGACATTCCTGGGTTGTTAACTGAAATCGGAAATTGCTTGTACATTCCACTCATCCCTGGTGGTTCCTGGGTTAAACAACCCAGGAACTGCCACATTGATGTGCAAACCAGCTCAATATGTAGACCACCCTTCAACCAATTGATTCCTAGGGCAGCTAACAACAAGATATTGTTGTTGTTCAGTCGTTCAGTCATGTCCGACTCTTCGTGACCCCATGGACCATAGCACGCCAGGCCTTCCTGTCCTGCGCTCTCTCCCAGAGCGTGCTGAAGTCCATATTCATTGCATCAGTGATGCTATCTAGCCATCTCATCCTCTGCCGTCCCCTTCTCCTTTTGCCTTCAGTCTTTCCCAGCATCAGGGTTTTTTCCAGAGAGTTTTCTCTTCGCATTAGGTGGCCAAAATATTGGAGCTTCAGTTTCAGTATCTGTCCTTCCAATGAGCAGTCAGGGTTGATTTCCTTTAGGATGGACTGATTTGACCTCCTTGCAATCCAGGGGACTCATAAGAGTCTTCTCCAGCACCACAGTTCAAAAGCATCAATTCTTCGGCGCTCAGCCTTCCTTATAGTCCAGCTCTCACAGCCATACGTTACTACTGGGAAAACCATAGCTTTGATTAGATGGACCTTTGTCGGCAAGGTGATGTCTCTCCTTCTTACTATGCTGTCTAGGTTTACCATAGCTTTCCTCCCAAGGAGCAAGCGTCTTTTAATTTCATGGCTACAGTCACCGTCTGTGGTGATCTTGGAGCCCAAGAAAATAAAATCTGTCACTGCTTCCATTTCTTCCCCTTCTATATGCCAGGAAGTGATGGGGCCAGATGCCATGATCTTTGTTTTTTTAATGTTGAGTTTCAAACCAGCTTTTGCACTCTCCTCTTTCACCCTCAACAAGAGGCTCTTTAGATCCTCTTCACTTTCTGCCATTAGGGTGGTATTGACTGCATATCTGAGGTTGTTGATAATTCTCCCGGCAATCTTAATTCCGACCTGTGATTCATCCAACCCGGCGTTTCTCATGATGTACTCTGCATATAAGTTAAATAAGCAGGGTGACAATATGCAGCCTTGTTGTACTCCTTTCCCAATTTTGAACCAATCGGTTGTTCCATGTCTGGTTCTTACTGTTGCTTCTTGGCCCTCGTACAGGTTTCTCAGGAGACAGGTAAAGTGGTCTGGTACTCCCATCTCTTTCAGAATGTGCCAGAGTTTGTTGTGATCCACACAATCAAAGGCTTTAGTGTAGTCAATGAAGCAGAAATAGACGTTTTTCTGGAATTCTCTTGCTTTCTCCATGATCCAGCGAATGTTGGCGATTTGATCTCTAGTTCCTCTGCCTCTTCGAAACCCAGCTTGTACTTCCGGTAGTTCTCGGTTCGCATACTGCTAAAGCCTAGCTTGTAGGATTTTGAGCATAACCTTACAACAAGATACATACCAATAAACCAATGGGTGAAAACCATGTTTTTTCTGTCCACTGATGGAACATGTTGTCTATGTGTGTGTGCTGTCTGTTTATATATTTTTATGTAAATGATTTTGCACTTTGTATAATGTATTTTTAATGTTTTGTAATCTTTGTGAACCGCCCAGAGAGCTTCAGCTATGGGGTGTTATAGAAATAAATGAAATGAAATGGAACAGCATCCGCCAGTGGAGCAGATTCCCCCTTCACCCTACAGTCCCCCACAGCGCCCCCTCCTCTGGAAGCTTGGAGGACCATCTGGAGCTCTTTTCTAAGCTAAACAATCCCAGCTGTTGTAACCTTTCCTCATAGGGGAGTTGCTCCAGGCCCTTGATCACTTTAGTTTCACTTTTCAAGGCTTGTGATCCTGTGGAGAAATCCCACTGGTAGAAGGGGAAGGCAGGTGATTTGTTGATTCCACCTCCCCTTGCAGTCCCTTATGTCCCTCAAATGTGTTCTGTGTGTGTGTGGGTGGTGGCACTGGGACAGAAGAGGGATAAGCAAAGATCGCCTTCCCGCACCCTTGGCCAGACCATTCTGAACAGATTGCCACTCAGGGATTGCTCCCGCCGTTGGGGGAAAAACTGGATCCAACCCGTAATTTTATTCCCGTTGTGTACTCACATATTAGGCCCTCTACCAAACTGTTACATGGGGGGATAATATAAACATGTTTGTTTTAATTGCCTCTTGAGTCTGCTCCTGAACTAGCTCTTCTATGCTGAATCCTCAGAAAAGTCATAGAAAATTAGGGCATCTCTTTGCAGAGGCCCGTAGGTGTTTCTGGGGTTGTTTGTCTTTTTGGAAGAGCAGAAGGAATTCTATGCAATACAGGCTTAGATGCACTCATTCCAAGGTGGCAGAATGTTTGTAAGCCGAAGGAAGTGTTGGGAATATTGCAACCTTGTCTGCAAGTTACAGGAAGGGGGAAGAGTTGCCATTAGCTCATGGGAATTTGGGCACAGCTAGCTTTAGAATCTCTATAGCCTACAGTGTGATTTCCTGCTCCTCCTCTCCCCCCCTGCTTCCTGCCACTCTCTCTGACCTTCCACCATTGCTGGGAGCATGTGTGCTTGCTCTCTCTTGCTCCTGCCTGTGTAAGAGAACACAAAGAAATGGACTGAACAAACTTTGCTTGAAACTCTATGCTGTGCCTGCATTGTATGTGCAAGAATATTGTGAGTAAACTGTTGTTCTTTCCTTCACTAAAGAAAGGTGTGGCCGCTTTTTTAGCCTTCTGTGCATGTGAGACTGGTAAATGCTCATTCTGTTCTGCCTTTTGTTTTTTCTCTGCTAACTGCCTTTTTAACAGGAGGCAGCAATACCAAATAATTCCCATCAGGAAGCAACCCTGCCTCCATGCTGCCTTCATTGGGGTGGGGACCATTGCAAGATGTGATTTGGTTTTTTAGTTTGGGTATTGTTGCTTTCTTTGTAAACTAAGGCAGCTGGTGGCTGGGGCTGGGGAAGCTGGACTCTCCACATTTCTTTTGATGATATGTCTGGGCCCAATGTACCTGCAGTGCCAGGACAGTAATATAATCTTACCGTCCATAGGTGTTATAAAAGAGTGCTTTCATAGAACCATAGAATCATAGAATCATAGAATAGTAGGGTTGGAAGGGGCGTACAAGGCTATCGAGTCCAACCCCCTGCTTAATGCAGGAATCCAGGTCAGAGCATCCCTGACAGATGGCTGTCCAGCCTCGTCTTGAAGGCCTCCAGTGTGGGAGAGCCCACCACCTCCCTAGGTAATTGGTTCCATTGTAGTATTGCTCTCACAGTCAGGAAGTTTTTCCTGATGTTCAGCCGGAATTTTGAAGTGCTTTAAAGTCTGTGAGGTGCTTCGAACCCTGAAATGACCTATATAAAAGCTAAGTATGATAATATTATTGCCGAACAATTGCCCCATCCCAAAGGACTGGCTGAATAGATAATCTGTATGCTCAGGTTTAGGACATAGGCAACAACTTTGCTAAAGCTAAGCAGGGCTGAGTCTGGTTAGTACCCAGAAGAGAGACTACTTGGGAGCTAGTATGTACCATGTAAAGTTCTATCATGGAACCAAGGAGGCCATGTGTCCTATTTTACAGAGGACAGCTATATTTTACCTTCAGTATCAGAGGCAGTATGCTCTCTTTCTGCATTAGTGGACTCGCATCTGGATTGTGTCAGAATTGGCCCACATTCTCAGATTACTAATTCTGGCACAGGTATTACTACCCAAGCACCCATGCTGAGAAATGTGCCCTATAAATTTCCCCAAGTGCCAGATTGAAAGAACAGCAACATGCTGGTATTCTGAATGTCTTAGGAAATCAGCCATTTTTAAAAATTGCCTGAGTATAGAACATGTGTGACATCTAGTGGTCAAGTATGATCTAACTTCTCATTATTGCGTGCTTTACACCTTATCCTCAAGCGACATGAATGAAGCAGCTCTTTCAAGCAACAGATTCAGGAGAGGGCACCATTTTCCCCCTCCCTCCTGTTTCCAACTCTTTGTGGGCTCCAGTGGTGATGTATTTGGCTTGTGGCATATGGTTGTGTAATTGTCACAGGTATGGGATATCAGTGGTGAAAGTAAGCACATCAGTCGGGAATGGAGTACTGGGATGAGACAAGGTTCAAAACAGGAATACCACTGTTGCCTATAAAATAAACATTACATGCAAAGAACCCTGCATTTGTTGTTTCAGTTCTCTGAGAGGTTGCCTGAACGATGGCACGGCGATGCTATTTTATAAACTTTCTCCTTGTCGATCCTTAGGGTCCCTGCTTGTATGCAGTGCCCCACCATTTTCCTCATCTAGTTACTGCCTCTCCTAAACCAGTATCCTCCACTCTTTCAGGCAAGATTGCTGCATTTGCTTCATTCTACTTCCTCTGAAACAAGCATTTTCTCTGCCTGCCTGCCTGCCTGCCTGCCAAGGACTCAAGAGCCGATGTTCCAGGGAAGCATCAGCAGTTGGGGCTTCTGTGCTATCCTGTCCTTCCAGTACTGCCAGGAACAGTGGAGGCTGGTGGCTCTGATGCCAGTGGGTTGGTGAATCTACTCCTGGTTTCAGTCAGAACCAGTCAGAGCTCTAAAGGAGCTATCCAAGGTACAGAGAACCTTGGGTAGCTCCTTTAGTGTTCTGAGTGAAGCCCAGAGTGGTTTCACCGCCCCACTGACATGGGAGCCACCAGCCTCCACTGTCCCTAGAAGCACTGGAAGGACAGGTCGCCTAGCCTCCAGTGGATAGGGAATATATGCATCAAACAGCTCTGTTCTCTAGCTGTTGTCACACAGGAGCTATTGGTCATCAAGCTTTGCTGTTACAAGCACAATATGTTTTAAATTATAATATGTGGGAATGAAATGGTCTTATTTCTGCAAAGAAGGAGCACCATCAAAGATGTGAGGAGTAGTTTGAAATCCGCCCATGCTAGGCATCTAGTGTGCTCCACTGTTCTGTTGTTTCTTAATTTTTCTTTAGGTCTTCCTTTCTGGCCTTTTCATAAAGCAAATAGCAGATGGCAGCATTTCCCTGCCTCTAGTCTGTCTCTTTGTGGACTCCGGTGAAGGGCATTCATTGTTGATGTGATTGCTCTGTGGTACTGTGGCTGTGTAATTGTCATGAGCATTGGATACTGGTCGTCAGTGCTGAAAGTTAGCAAATACGGTCAGATAAGGAGTACTGGCATAAAATTTACGCTGCGATCATCTGAACAGTTGGCTGACCCAGACCATTGAAACATGATTTGCAATTCTTTCTAATTCTCTTTCATTCAATAGTTGTGGACTAGAGTGTGGCTGCAAGACGGGTAACCTGGAAAAGATTTCTTCCCATTACTCCACAGTTGTATATCTGATGGACTCCTATCAAGTGTGACATATTTATTTTGAAGATGTATACCCAACCTTTCAGTCAAGTGATTCTCAGCACAGTTTACAATAGGTTGTATTAATAAAATGAAAAAACAACAACACCCAAGTCACACATACATGCCCAACCCAGCAGCCCTTATTCCTCTGGCTGATTTAGTTCTGCTGTCCCAGGACAACTTGCAGTTGGAATGCAGTATTCTTTTGGACAGGGATGGAGAAGCAATCTCCTACAGTTGCTCCTTTTTTTCCAATGGATGGGACCATATTGCTCTCCCCCTTGCCATGATGTTCTTCTTGGGAGGCAGGTGGTGCTGCCTCCCAGTGGCCCCTTGTCCCCTGGCTGATATCCTTTGGGGGCTTGAGGATCACAGAGGAAGTGGGGACAGTCAGGCTAAGTCTTTTTCAGGCATGCCAAGTCAGGCAGGGTCAAGTCAAGCAATATCAGGCATGGTTAGACAACATCAGATCAAGGCAGGTCAAATTGATTTAAGTTATAGGCAGGAAAATCAGGACAATGGAAAGCTCCAAATTGACTCTGCTATACAGAGGGATGTTGTCCCAGCAGAGGACTGAAACCAACTGAAATATCATGCAGGCTGGCATGGAATGTGCTATTGTTGGTTATGGTTTTTAAAGAGCCCTTGCCTGATTTTTTTATCCTTTAGCTTCTGCAAGGTTGAAGAGATGGAGGTTCTGGGGAGTTGGGACTCATCTTCTGTGTCTGAGGATGATGGTAGGGTCATGAACTCCAACAGGGAGCATGGAACAGGTAACAAATGTTCTCCTCTGGGTGAAGCAGCTTGTACTTAATTCTTGGAATTGGGGACCATGATACCTAATCGCAGAGGCCACAGTGTGCTTCCCCTCATGTCTGCAGACTTTTTTTGCAGTGATACATGACAGTGACCCATGACAGAATTCCACCCTCTCACCCTCCATACTTGTGCATGTCTGTAAACTTTTGGTTTAGTGGGATCTTTTGATTTCTTTAAAAGGGGTTCTATTAATTTTGAGGAGAGATTGTATACTTCTCCAGTATATGGCTCCTGCACTGGAGCTACATATGCCAGTTATCTTAAAGTGTATGAAGAGGGACAGGTGCAAATAACAGGATGGCTAGTCTCTCTCATAGCAAATCTATCTCCATTCCTTCCACCATGATATTCATATTACCTATTATGCTCTTGTCTTTGAAACTCTACTTGCAGGTGAACCACGCAACGGCCAAAGTGTCACACCTTGCTACCTAAGACTTTTGGGGTTCCTTATTCAGAATTGTTAATTGTACAGCATTGTTTAGGAATTTACCCACAGATATCCAAAGGGCATGTAGTAACAAGAATGAACTTTAAACCTCTGGAGTTAATTATCTCTTGTTATTAAGTCCTATTATAAATTCAGTATAGCTAGCCAAGATCAGCTATGGTGTATTTATATAAGACAGTGGGGATGGTAATGAACCTTGGCTATAAAATCTAATTTCCCTGTTTTTATGAGAAATTAAACTCTAGATAGATAGACAGACAGACACACTAGGTGAGGCATCCACTCTTTGCTCCTAATCTTCCTCAGGACAAATTGTACAAGTGAGGAGGGATTGCCTCTGGCAGGTTTTTGCGGGGGTCATATGCAGACTATACCTGTTAAAGAGCCCAGATTGCTGTAGAACACTACTTGACACTATGTTCTTCTAATCTGATGTTAATCAGTCATGTGCCCACTTTATAGCAAAAATAAAAATGATGTCTTAAAAAATAATAGGTTTTTTGTGGTACAATAAATCTGTAAAGTGCCCCAAGGCTCTTTGACAACATGGCTATCCCTCTAGATGTCACCTTATAGTACTTGTTTCTTCTGTTCTACATTTCTTGAACTTTCCTTTGATGTCATGGGGAATTATTTTTATTTATTTATTTAATTCTATTTACATCTTGCTCTTCATTAAAAAAAAATCCCATTTTAATATTGCTGGGTAGTAGCAAAATTAAAAACAACCAACAATAAAATAAAAGACATAGCGTCTAATACAACCAATAGATCAGGGCAGAAGGTGGACCCCCAGATGTTTCGGTCTTCAACTCCCAGAAGCCCTCGCTAACATGGCCAATGGTCAGGAATGCCGGAAGTTGAAGTCCAAACCATTTGGAGACCTACTTTCTGACTCCAGCATGGTTTTTACTCCACCCCTTTCCCTTCTGCTCTGGACAGGTTTAAAACCTTTTTATTCAGGCATCTAGCATGCTCAGGACGCAATCCTATGCATGTTTAGACAGAGGCTTACAACTCCCAGCATGCCCCAGCAAGCATTGCTTGCTGGGGCATGCTGGGAGTTGTAGGCCTTTTCTCTGTCTAAGCATGCATAGGGTTGTACCCTTAGACAATTGGGGTGCAATCCTTTGGATGTTTAGACAGAAACTACAACTCCCTACATACCCCAGCTGTACGACTTATTCCTGGCTAAACATGCATAGGACTGTACCCTTAAACATTTATTTGGTGCCTTTTTATAAAAAGCCATTCCATTTACGTTTCCTCTGTCTGTGGAGGGAATGGCTACGTGAGTGCCAAAAGGGGCAGCCAATCAGCACTCTGTTCGGCCTGATGAGGAAGTGGGAGGGAGGTGGCTTCATGATTGCCTTGTCATAAAGGCCAGCCAACCAGCGCTCTGCACAGTCAGCTTTTCCTAGGAAGAAGAAGAACTGGTTGCTGCTGGGTTCAATTCACTTTGGAAATATGCACGTCTGTCCTAACAGTGGTGACTGCAGATCCACAGCAGGCTCACACCTCCAGATGTGTACATCTGTCTTGGGCTGAACTCATGTGTTTAGCCACTACCCAACACCAGGTCTCAGTGGAACTTTTGAAACAGCGTTGTTAGGTTCTCATTCAATAACAATGGACGGTTAGTAACGGCTCCATTTTCCTCTGTGTTATTTGCTTCCAGCTGTAAACTAAGAGGTGTAATTCTGTGGATCATTTTGTGAAAGATAGTGATGTGCAGTATGTTCCTAAACATGTTGACTAAGAGGCAACTTCTAATGCATGTATCAAATTCATTTAAATTAAAGATAAGAGGATTGCCTCAGTTCCATTGCATAATTCAGAGGTGGGGAAACTCAGACCCAGAACCAAATCTGGCCCTCTGGGGTTCCCCAGCTGGCCACGCCCCCTTTCTCTGACCCCTCCCCCTTTCCCCCATCACTGATCATTTTGTGATTTCCCAGTTTCTTTGCATTTCCCCCCCATTCTAAAAGGTTGAAGTGCCTCTCCTAAGGCTTAGTTACTGGCAGGAAGAGCTTGAAGCTAAAGTTTTAATTTGTTTTGATAATTTTGGCCCCACCCCTTTTGACTCCCCCATTTGCCGTTGGCTCCACCCACTACTGGAATGCAGCCCCTGAGAGCTTCTCTGAAATGGAATTCAGCCCTCGGACAGAAAGCAGTTCTTCGCCGTTGCCATAAATGTTCCAAGATTCCAACTTTCCCTGTGTTACCCACTGGTTAAATTTTGGTTGGAGATCTGGATTTCAGAATGGTGGCAGAATTAATTCATTCTTGGTATTCAAAAGTGTGTTGTTGTTGTTGTTTAAAAAAATTAAAACGACAGCATAGAGTTGAGCAATGGCAAAAACTGAATAATTGTGCAATATGGTAAGCATAAAATACATGTCGAATGTAAAGCAGGTAATCTTGTCTTTCTCTTCCAGCCAGTGCTGGACTCATAGCATAGTCCAGGCTGGAAGAGAGTGAAAACTTAGGATATGCATTTTCTTCTCTTCGAGCCTGTACAATTCTATTAATATAGCGCAAGAATAACAGATTCTGAAGATCTGAATTCTGCTGCAGAAAACATTTCCAGTCAAGCAGAACTTCAAAACTCGGGGTGGAATCCACAAGCATCCCTAACTTAACTGTGATGAGGTAGAAGAGTTATGTGGGTAAGGACTTTATCCATGGCTCATTTCACACATAAACTGCCCCTGTTAGCTTTTCTCCAGCCTTGTAGATGATTTCAAGCACCCCACCCTGGAAAGCAGCTGGAGGAAACAGCTGAAGTGGTGGATTTTCATAGGGAGGGAGAAACAAGAATGGAACAGAAGGGATCAGTTGAAAATTTAGTACTGCAATTTCCATTACAAAGCTCTTTGGTTTATGGGCCCACATTTCTCCTTTGGCTTTGACAGGCAACCATTTGTTTTTTCTCTTTTCTTCCTGCTCTGAATTTTGATCTTGACATAAAGAGCTGACTTATATACCAAGTCAAGCCATTGGTCTATCTAGCTCAATTTTTTCTACATAGATTGGCAACAGCTCTCCAGGATTTCAGGCACCAGTGTTTTCCCATCCCTACCTACAAATGCTGGCAATTGAGTCTGGAACCCTCTACATGTAAAGCATGCGCTCCCCACCACTGCACTACAGCCTTCCCAGTTAAAATTAGCAATAAAAGTAGAGTACCTATTTTCTCAGAATTCTCCTAATGTTAACATAGAACTCTTGTCTCAGTGGAAATAGTCAAAAAGTGTTTTTTCCCCCCTTCTGGAACACCATTATGGTTTTTCAGTAATGAAAAAGGGCTGAACATGTGCAGACTAAAACAGTGGAAAAGGCAATTAACACAGCACTTCAAATCCACACATCAAACCCACACACACATACAGTCAGTTCAATGGGCAATAAAAGCAAAAAGACTAATCTGATTTACATTGGAGGTTTATTATGATTCAATACGATCTGATAAAATGTTTGTAATCAACATAATAGTACATCCCATTCATTATTTTAATATATACTACAATCTTCATCTGGTAGCATGCAGAGGGTAAAGTAGAATCACATAGATAAAAGGTCCTTTTCTTTGTTAAAAAAGAGAGCAAAAGGAAGAAACCTAAATTACAGAATATGGCTTTACTTCATAAGAAAACTATACTCAGTGGTAAGACAGAATATAAGAAAATAAGAAGATCCATGCTGGATCAGACCAAGGGTCCATCTAGTCCAGCGTTCTGTTCACACAGTGGCCAACCAGCTGTCGATTGGGAACCCACAAGCAGGACACAAATGCAACAGTACCCTCCCGCCTATGTTCCCCAGCAACTGGTGTACATAGGCTCACTGGTACTGGAGGTAGCACTTAGCCATCTGGACTAGTAGCCATTGATAGCCTTCTCCTCCAGGTATTTATCTAACCCCATTTTAAAGCCATCCAAATTGGTGGCTATCACTACGTCTTCTGGTAGCGAAATCTATAGGTTAACTATGCACTGTGTGAAGAAATTCTTCCTTTTATCTGTCCTGAATCTCCCACCAATCAGCTTCATGGGATGACCCCAGGGTCCAGTATTCTGAGAGAGGGAGAAAAATGTCTCCTTATCCACATTCTCTACACCATGCCTAATTTTGTAGACCTCTATCATGATTCTACTTACCCTCCTTTTTTACCAAGCTAAACAATCCCAGCTGTTGTAACCTTCTCTCATAGGGGAGATGCTCCAGCCCCTTGATCATTTTAGTTGCCCTTTTCTGATAGGTTTATCGAGATTTCATTTTACTGTAAACATCACCATGTGCCAGTTTAAACTGAAGTCTGAATACTGAGGAGTAGACTATAGCTGAAACAGAAATGTTCAAATATTTGAAAATCAGCCATTTTTTTCCAGCTTTGTCGGTCATTATTTTTGAATGAGAAATGTCAAAGCAAAATCTGAATATGCATTTTTGAATGTGATTTTTTTAACCTCAAAATTAAAAAACAGAATTCAGTCCATTTAGCTGGGAGAGGTTGGGAAGTCTATTTCTTAGGCTTCCTGGCAGCAGTGGATTGGATTCTTCTGAGCATGCTCTAAACAGTCCATAGTTTCAGTGTTATTATCATTAATCCTTACCAACAGCTCTGCAAGGTAGACCCATGGGAGGGGGGGGACGGACTGAGGCCTGGAGAACAGTGGCTTGCCAAAGGCTACCTTGTGAGTTCACAGCTCAGATGAAGTTCTTGTGAGTTCACAGCATCATCTTAGATCACAGCTCATTATCTCAGCCATGACACTACAGCAACGTAGGCACACATTATGTCACAGAATTACCTAGTAGATATCTGTGATACTTGCACAATCATGTTCTAATAAGGGGTAGGATCCAACACTGGCTATCCACCAGCAGAATGGAAACTGCTGGCAGTATGGATTTCCCCTTTCCATACAGCCCCCTCCCCCATGTGCCCAGCAAATCTGTTCTGGAGGGTTGGGGATTGTAGGCCCCTGGGCTTGTAGCAAGTTAACAATAGTTCTATAGATGCTTAGAGATCTATAATGCTCTCTGCTTTGGTTCATAGTAGTTGCAATTCCTTGCAGTTGGGCCTCTCGGCTCATAAGATGAGTCAAAGGCCGGTATAGTGCCTTCTCAGCACATTCCGGAGTTAATGAGCTCTGGTACTGTTTATCTTATCAAAGCCTAGGATGTGCCTGAGAGTAAAGCTAAGCCACAGGTGTCTATGCTGAGAAAATTCTGATAGTCTTGCTTCTGCCAAATATGTTACCAAGCACTGCCAGGCTATGCTGGGAAAGTTGTAGATACACTCTAACGATGTTTGCACCTGTCATATTACCTCACTGCTATGCCTGAATCATAACATGTATGATATAAAAGTCATCTTGCAGCACAGCTCTTTGTTCAGAGCTTTGCCTGATCCAGTCATTGGGTACGCCTGTGCGCTGTAAGTACTCAATAAAAATCTCCTTGTAAGCAAACCTGGACCTGACTTATCACTTTCTTGGTATCCCAAAATCTTGGAAGCCCACGGCCAGGGCATACAGGGACACACACACCCTGAGCATATTTGGGGAGTATACAGGGGGCTGCACGGCAGAATAGGGCCATGTGCGATGTTGGATTTAACCATATATTAATGCAATAAGGACAACACCTCTGTGGGGAAATTATCCCATTTTCCTAGGTCCAAAATATTGGATTTTGAGTGCTCAGAAAATGTGATGTCCCACAACAGTAGTGCAACCTTGAAAGAAGATTTGAGGACTCTGTCACACAAAAACAAACAAATGTACATTAGTCACAAATCTTTCTTGAAGGACTCTAGGATACATGTATTAGCAGCCCAGTCTTTTGCAATGTTGCTTGAAGTTGACATAAAATAAAGATCCTGCTGAGATAACTTCTTATCCACATATTGTTTGTTTTCTCTCTCTTTCCCCCTCTGCTTGAATAATCTGGATGTATTTATATTGTCCAATTTGCTACAATTTGCATCTTGGTTCCACACACAGCCCATTTGGTTTTAAAAAAATAAACCATATGAATATGTTTCATCATGCAAATGCAAGGGTTTTCCCTCCTTGGGCAAGCCCAGATAAATGGACAGAAAAACTGGAGGGTTTACACTGAAGGCTTATTATTGAGAGATGTTCATGATAAGCAGGCTTTAAGCAAAACGGGTTAACAAAATTAAATTTCAAAGGGCCTGAGGTAGACTTGGCTGTAGAATTCTCCTTTCTGCTTAAGAAGACAAACAAGGCATATTAGACCAGGGGTGGGCAACTTGTGGCCCTCCAGATATTTGGCTTGTTTTGGTAAGGGGTCATGGGAGTTGTAGGCCAAAGCAACTAGAATGCCACAAATTGTTCAACCCTGCATTAGGCAAAGGTTAGAATAAATCCTAGGTTAGAATCCTTGGCTCCTCTCTACAATGACTTTGAGCATTTCTGCACAAGGCTTTTATTGCACGCTCATGATTGGTCGCTCATAGAAATTTGTGGGTCCTTTACATGACATCGTCAACCTCCAGGGTGTCCCCTGCACTTTCTGGCCTTTATCCCAGTTTTTAAAAGACCCGGGATAATGCAGTAATAACTGTTAATCCACTTTAATGGCCGTGTGATATTGTGCAGTTCTGCTGTAACACAGTGCCATCTAGTGGCTGTATAATGAAACATGTAGAACTTACAGACAAAGCAAGTCCCAGGAAAAAAGCCCATGTCAGCCCATGTAAGGAGCTGGACTTAATCCCGCAAAGAATCCAGCAGCAGAAGCTCCGGTAAGTTGCGGGATAAAAAGCCTTGTGTGGAGAAGCCCTTTATGGCTCAGTTTATCTGTGGCCCTACCACAGATTTGGCAGGAAAGCATGAACACCACTGTACTCCCAGCACTTAAAATGGGATGCAGATGTATGTGCCGGCAATTCATGCTACCTTCCCCACTATAATTTTTCTCAAGGTGGAAAGATATCACCATCTGCATGCACAACTGCACCACATCACAGGCGTGGTGGCAGTGTATGAAACAGGCTTATGATTGCTAGTGGGGCAGTTCTAACACTAATGGGCTATCCACCCATTAAGTCATGAGGTACAGCAAAGATGCAAAAACAAGTAGTTGGGAATAGACCCATGGGGTTGGAAAATCCTTAGATCTGGGATGGGGAACCTGTGACTTTTGGCCTAATTTTATGTGGCCTGCAGAGATGGGGTGGCAAGAGAGAGGGGGAGAGAGAGAAGGAAGGAGGGGTGGGGTGGCAGAGAGCGAGCAAGAGAGTGCGCTCTACAAGCCTGCAAACTCCACCCACTTTGGGCTCTGTCCAGTGGAGGCTGGTGGCTCTGATGTTAGTGGGGTGGTGATCTGCTCCAGGTTTCAGTCAGAACCAGCCAGAACTCTAAAGGAGAAACCCAGAGCAGATTCACTGCCCCACTGATATCGGAGTCACCAGCCTCTGGTTCCGCCCACCATTGGCTGTGGCCCCTGATCGATGTTTCCTCTGGGTCAACAGCCCTTCATAGGAAAACGATGGAGATTTTGCATACTGGGAAATGATCGAGGGATATTTCACATTTTGCCACGTTCACAGGGGTGGCATTGTATAAGAAGTGTCATGGGCAAGGGCCTGTGGGATGTGGGTAATAACAGTGATCAATAATAACAGGAAGTATTGCAAAGGATTACAGGGAGGCTGAAAGCAGTACCCAAATTGACTCTTTGCCGCTGCACTGGGGGGTTGACTCATGTACCAGAATAAGGAAACCCTCAGTGACTGATAAGGTTCATCTGTTAATATGATCGTGTATGTACGTATGCAAATATGTGTTGCCCAACCCTAGCAGCTCAGTTTTTTAAACGCCATGCTTAGATCCCATCATCATTTATGAAATAGCTGCGGTGTAGCTGTGGAATTAACAGCAGCATGAGGTGTGGACAATTAGCAAATGATAACAGCATGAGATTTGGGGAGTGAGGTTAGTCTGAATGATCCCTGTGACTCTGGGGCTGTGAAAAGAGACTGCTAGAATGAGTCAAACAGGTTGGTCAAGTTTAGCTCGGCCAGCGCTAGTGAACGGGAGGCATCAGCCCCAAGGAATGTGTTAATCGACTATAGGGTAAGAACAAAGAAAGCAGGCGAATTAGTGAGCAATGGCTGCTGGAACTGGGTCTAAAAAGGATGCAGAGAGCTGACTTTGAGCTTTGTGGGAAACCCCAGGGCACTTGGGGTCCCCTAGAAATCTGATGGGGAACAGGAACTGTATAAATATGCCCACGGCTCACTCAAGATATGTTGCTGTACTGGGTGAAAGGCAAGATGGCACCCTCCCCCATTCCACGTACAAAAGCCAATGGGACTTGCAGTTGAATCCCAAAGGAGGCTGGTGGCTCCGATTTCAGTCAGGATTCTAAAGGAGCCATCCAAGGTGCTGATCTCATTTTGAGGACAGGGTTCAGCACTTTGGTTAGCTCCTTTAGAGTTCTGGCTGGAACCCAGAGCGGATATAAAAAGGTAAAGGTGTCCCCAACCAGTCGTGTCCGACTCTAGGGTGCGATGCTCATCCCCGTTTCTAAGCCGAAGAGCCAGCGCTGTCCAAAGACGCTTCCGTGGTCATGTGGCCGGCATGACTGAACACCGAGGTGCACGGAACGCTGTTACCTTTCCCGCCGAGGTGGTACCTATTTATCTACTTGCAATTTCTTGCTTTCGAACTGCTAGGTTGGCAGAAGCTGGGACTGAAGACAGGAGCTCACTCCATCACGCAGCACTCGGGTCTCGAACTGCTGTCCTGCCAACCTTCCGGTCTGCAGTTCAGTGTCGGATATACTGCTCCACTAATATAGGAGCCACCAGCCTCCATGGCTGAATCTTACTTCAAGACATGGGACCTTATCCTCCACTGCACCTGAAGGCAGCAAGCTAGCTTGGAGTGGGGGTGGGGAGTGCAGTTCAGGGTGCAGGGCACACACACCTCTGCTCTCTTAACTCCTGTTACAACTGTCGCTGTCAGTATCGCTCCCACCCCCAGCATCTGCTGCTTGCGGCAGCCGCATCATTCTGCCTAATGGTAGGGCCGACCCTAAAAATTCACAGTAAACACCATTCCCTTCTGCAATTCCTGAATTGGGCCTATGACTGGAGCTTATTAGTATTCTCATTATGTCTGCGCCCTTGTTCCCATCTTTCCTCTTCTGACATCCAAATTAGAAGCTGCAGCTTCAATAGCAGTGACATGAACACCAGGACTAGTCTTTCCCCCACAGATTCCAACAGCTGATGTCTCATGGGCACAGTCCCAGCACCCTCCCTGTTGTTCTGCCGATCCAGTGCAGTGAATAGGAAAGATATTCTTTGTTTCATGCCTTTGAGAGCTGAGACAAAGCTATGGCTGGAGTGGTGGGTGAATTTTCTACAGAATTTTCTGCAAGACCTTTCTACCAGCAGCTGTTATGCTAATCATTCTCCCTTTAGCTCAGCTGTTCATCTGCAGGGAAGGAAAACACCACTGAGCAATGACAGACTGCAAGCATAGCAGTCTGTGTAGTTTAGGGGATTCCTCACAAATATTGTCTGCTGTGGCTTCTACAGTCTGTTTTAAAAAATCCTGTATGTCAGGAGATACGCCTTTCCAATATGATGGAAAGGGTTAAAGAACATCTCAAGCTAGGGTATGATGCATCATTGAGACCTAATATACTGTAAAGCAAAAGAATTGCCAAGATTGAGTGTTGAAATATTTATCTACTGTACATTTATCTACTGTTCTTCTTTGTAATCATCATAAAATCATAGAATAGTAGGGTTGGAAGGAGCCTATAAGACCATCAAGTCCCATCAACCCCCAATTTTAATGTTATTAATATTTTAGTACTCCTTGATTCAAATAAGTGTGTGTGTGTGTGTGTAACGTCAAAACATTTGAAATTTTTTTTTGCACTGACTTTTATTTTTTATTTGGGATGTGTGTGATTAGGGATTATTTGTCCTTTTTTGTATCAGAAATGTATATCAGTACATTTAAGAGCTGCCTGGGAAAAGTTCAGCAGATGCTGATTCTTATGTCCCTGTGCTGCAGTGGCCCAGAGACCTTCATTTGGGCTGACAGAAAGGCTCTTCTTCAATTGACTCTTCCAAAAAGAGGATTGAGAAGGCAATCTTGTGAACTTCAAGGTGCTGCTGGAGCAGCCTACCCCAACCAATTCCCCCACAGAGTGCTGGACTGCAACTCCCATAATCCCCAGCCAGGATATGGGGATGATGGGAGTTGTGGTCCAACACATCTGGAGGGCACCAGGTTGGGGAAGGTTGTGCTAGTGGGAAGGTCATGAGGATTCAATGAGATATCATGCAAGGGAAGAGAGTTGCCAGTCTCTGTTTTGAAAAGGGTGTTCTTGTGCCTTTCATAGCTGTATGGTGCAAGTTCAGCAGGCAAAAGTCTCAGTTTGTTACAGGGTTGTTGCACAGTGTTATTTGGGGTGGGGGCACAAATACCCCAAACTGGAATGCAGTAGGAATGGGCTAATGAAGATGATGATGATGATGATGATGATGGTATTTTTCACTGGAAATGTATATCTGATCAGATGGCACTTAACACATCACCAAGAAAAGGAGAAAAGAGGGCACACATTTATATAAAATCTGCATTTGACACTAATTTGGCAGTATCCAACAGTGTCATTCCACATACTCAAATAGTGCTAGCAGAGCTCCACAATATTTGTGTCATGCAAGTGTTTGCACACAGTCACTTGTACAACCTTGCTTGCGGAAACGTAACTTTAGTTGGATTTTCCTCTTGTGCATAGTTCAGAACCTAGTTCCTGCTAGCGCAATGTCATTTGCACTAGCAGAAGAACACTGCTGGATACTACCCAAATGTGTATAGATGCACATTTACAAATGATTACTAAATGATTAAATATTCATTCAATAAATAAACCCTTACATTTCGTTGCACAAGAGTGTTGTAATCAGATGCAGAGTTACATTTAGGAGAAACGTTGAGGCAACGTCATAGAGTCATGAATCATAGGGTTGGAAGGGGCCTACAAGACCATCGAGTCCAACCCCTGCTCAATGCAGGAAGCCTGACTCCCAGGCAGTCTCCCATCCAAGTACTAACCAGGGCTGACCCTGCTTAGCTTCCGAGATCAGAAGAGAGCAGGCACATCCAGCCCTTTGCTCGTCCTCGACATGCCTGGTGTATTCCGTCAGCACTTATGGCTGCAGAGATGCACTTCAGAATACTGATGGAGTGATGCACTCTTTCCCAGAATACTGATGGAGTGGGGCTGTTGAGGGGGCATTGCTTTGCTAGGTTACATCAATGGTTGGGGGAACAGGTTGGGACGGGAACAGGGGGCAGCAACAGATCTCTAGGCAAACATGCCATTTTACTAAACTCTTTGGTTGGAAAGAAGACTGTCATGTGTACACTCACAAGGCCTCATCCTCTAGGATAGGCAGCGTCCTGTTCTCCTAAGTCACCACAGCTGTCAGTGTGATGCGGTTCTCAGCAACTGATGATGTCACATCTCTTGCAGACTCCTGGAGGGCCAGCAATTCCATGGATCAAATATCACATCCCTTCTTGTAGTGACCAATAAATAAATAAATATGCAGATAACTGGGGTTATTGGTTTCTGATGCAAGGCAGCAAACTAAGCAACATCTTTTCGCTACAGAAACTAGAGGGATGCCTTGAGTGGAGAGGAATTGGGAGGGGGAGCATCTCTGGCATGCTGTGATTTGCAGTGTTCCCTCCTGACAGAAAGGAAATGGGTCTTTCAACAGCACACAGCTTTCCAAAGGGATTCCAGGCGTTTGGTTATCCAAGAGGCCCTTCAGTCTTTCCAAAAGAATGATTCTAGCCAGTTTTTCATTAAGAGGCCCAATATTTTATTAAGATGACATAACAGAATCCTGCAGCCAGAGGGACTCCTCGCCACTGCACAGCTAATACTGAAGGCTGTGGCATTTTTTATCATAACTGCTGGTTCATTATGCAGCAGCTGAGTCCCTGGTTCACCCCACCCCACACTCGCATAAACAGCACAGTGATTTGGTAGGACACAGAGGCTGCAATCCTGCAAACAGGCTGCGTAAATCTCAGTGATGTTCGTGGGACTTAAGCAGGCGAACTGTGTGCAGAACTGGAACCCTAGTTGATATAATGCCCTCTGGATACATTGCCCTTTTTAAACTGTTTACATAAAGTACAAATAATAAATCAAGACTTCTGCTACACTGATTTCCACGGGCAAAATGTAAACTGGAAACAGTCTGATTCACTTTGATTTTTCACATGCACAAAACAAAATGGAAGGGTATTTTTTTTTCTTTTTGAAAGTGCCGTGCTTACAATCCATAATAATAATTATAATTAAAAAAAAACAATGATTGCATTTAATAAAATATTTTAAGGTTAGGATTTTCAGTGGCACCCGAGACAAACAACTGTCCAGATTTCAGTGGTGACTGGGCAGCAAAATTCCCATAAGGCAGCAAACCTTCTCTGACATACCTGAAAGTAGTCCCATTTAACACAACTAAAATGACACTGGGGTTTGGTTTGCAGCCCAAAGCACCCTTGAAAATCCCACCTGAACAGGTCATATTTGAATTTGACATTTTAAAAAAATCATGGGAAAACATTTACCACATTTTTTGTCAGATGCTGTTTGCCCAAGCAAGGAAGGGGTTTCAGTGCCTGAGGTATAGGTAGTTCCTGGATGCTTTTAGGGAAATGGGAAGGTGGAAGAATCTGGAGGATGGTTTGCATAGCTTGCAGGTATAAAGATGCAGGTGTCTTCCCCACCAGACTGTTGAACTTGTCGTCCCCTAGCAGAACGGTCCAGTGCTCCGGATGCTCTTTCAGGACCTTCTGCATCTTGAATCGGGGGTTAGGCATGAACAGCAAGAGGTAATCGAGGCAGAGCTTTTTGGATGCCGCGTTGACTTTGGAGTCCCACATCTGCTGCAGGATGACATCCAGTGGGGTGAGCCCTTTGCTGTCCTCTATCTGGGGAGAGGCGCCGTTGCCGAGGAGGATGAGGACGGTCTCTGACCGCAGGAGCTCGCAGGCGAGGTGCAGAGGCGTCTTCCCATCTTCCAGGTGAAAGCAGCCAGTCCTGTTGATGTAGGAGTTGAGGCTGGGCTGCTTGTGTGCGATGCTGATGATCAGCCCCAAGACGTCTCTCCTGTCGTAGGTTACAGCCATGGCTAAGTGAGGGGCCGAGGATGGGCAATAACAGAAATGCTCCCCGGGGACTTTGAGAGCCTCCTCCGGAAAATGAGACAGCAGGTACTGGGCATAAGGCAGGTGATTGTGCACCACTGCATAGAGCAGGGCTTCAGAAGGCGAATATGTCCTCTGGCTGGCATTTTCCTCCCAGTAAAAATACTCCATAGTCCTCATGTCCTCCAGCATCCACACAGGCTTGTGATCTCTGACAGCCTGGTAGAACATATAGGATAAGAACTTGCAATGGCTGCTCTGGGCTTCCTGTAAGCTGGCCTGGTTGCTACTGGCCATGTCTCAAGAACTGAGGAGCGAGTCCCTTTGTGCAAAAAAGGACCCCCCCCCCCAATGGAAGGCTGATGTACCTTTTGAATGCAGATTCCAGAGGCTGCTGCAACCTTCAGACTGTCATTGCAGCAGCCTGGTCTGCACCAGCCAGCATGCCTAGCTGCTGTCTGACGGGCTGTTCATCTCCACCCATTCATTGTTTTCCCTTCCTCGCTGCGGGTGGTTTTGTTGAGATAAGCACAATCCTGCCAGCTCAGTTAACCATTGCCATGCGGGCAGGCAGTAAAAGCAATCCGTTCTCTCCATATGGCACACGGGTTAGGGGAATACTAATTGCTGTGATTTTATAGGTGAAGAGAGAGCTATTTCGAGGAGGCTATAACTAGCTTTGCAAGGGAAGCAATTTTCTGCCTGCAGTCAGGGTGTGATCAGTGCAGACACTTTGCGACAATAAATATTGCGACAGATTTTTGTGGCCTGGAGGAGCATCCTGATTAAGTGCACCCAGGATTATAGGGGAAGGTGAGTGACACCACATCTAGGCATCCTCCATACAGATGCAGTCCCCCGTGACTCAAATCTAGAAAACTAAGCTATCTTCTTCACCTGATAAATGATTGCATCACAGTTCCAAAGTCCAGGTATATATATGTATAGCCCTGAAGGTTTGGATATGCAGATCCTTTCAGACAAATCACCCCCATGTGCATATGTGAAGTGAGGCACTCCTGTGAGGGCTATGTCATTTGCCCTGATCGTTACCTTGTCGTGGTGTTTGAGCACCTCAATGATGTCATGAGCTAAACCGTGAAGGGACACCCAAGACAGGAAGGTCATGGCAGAGAGGTCAGACTGAATACGATCCCTGGGGAAGGAAACGGCAACCCACCCCAGTATTCTTGCCATGAAAACTAAATGGATCAGTACAACCAGAGATATGTCAGTATACCATTGGAAGATGGGACTCCCAGGTTGGAAGATGGTCAAAAAGCTACTGGAGAGGAACAGAGGATAAGTTCAACTAGCCCCAGATGTGATGACGCAGCTAGCTCAAAGCCGAAAGGATGGCTAGCAGCCGACGGTGCTGGTGGTGAACGATGAATCCGATGTTCTAAAGATCAACACACCATAGGAACCTGGAATGTCAGATCTATGAGCCAGGGCAAATTGGATGTGGTTATTGGGGAGATGTCAAGATTAAATATAGACATTTTGGGTGTCAGTGAACCGAAATGGACTGGAATGGGCCACTTCACATCAAATGACCACCAGATCTACTACTGTGGACAAGAGGACCATAGAAGAAATGGAGTAGCTTTCATAATTAATAATAAGGTGGCTAAAGCAGTGCTTGGATACAATCCAAAAAATGACAGAATGATCTCAATTCGAATTCAGGGTAAGCCATTTAACATCACAGTGATCCAAATATACGCCCCAACCACAGATGCCGAAGAAGCAGAAGTAGATCAGTTCTATGAGGATCTGCAGCACCTACTGGATAGTACGCCAAAAAAAGATGTTATTTTCATTACAGGAGACTGGAATGCTAAGGTGGATAGTCAAACGACACCTGGAATTACAGGCAAGCATGGTCTGGGAGAGCAAAATGAAGCAGGACATAGGCTGATAGAATTTTGCCAAGACAACTCACTGTGCATAACAAACACTCTCTTCCAACAACCGAAGAGACGACTTTATACATGGACTTCACCAGACGGTCGACACCGAAATCAGAGTGACTACATCCTTTGTAGCCAGAGGTGGCGGACATCTATGCAGTTGGTAAAAACAAGACCTGGAGATGATTGTAGTTCAGATCACGAACTGCTTATTGCACAATTTAGAATCAGACTAAAGAGAATAGGGAAGACTCACAGATCAGTTAGATATGAGCTCACTACTATTCCTAATGAATATGCAGTGGAGGTGAAGAATAGATTTAAGGGACTAGATTTAGTAGATAGTGTCCCGGAAGAACTATGGACAGAAGTTTGCGACATTGTTCAGGAGGCGGCAACAAAAAATATCCCAAAGAAGAAGAAAACCAAGAAGGCAAGATGGCTGTCTGCTGAGACACTGGAAGCAGCCCAAGAAAGAAGGAAAGCAAAAGGCAACAGTGATAGGGGGAGATATGCCCAATTCAATGCAAAATTCCAGAGGTTAGCCAGAAGAGATAAGGAATTATTTTTAAACAAGCAATGCGCAGAAGCGGAAGAAGAGAATAGAATAGGAAGGACAAGAGACCTCTTCCAGAAAATTAGAAACATCGGAGGTAAATTCCAGGCAAAAATGGGTATGATCAAAAACAAAGATGGCAAGGACCTAACAGAAGCAGAAGAGATCAAGAAAAGGTGGCAAGAATATATGGAAGATCTGTATAGGAAGGATAATAATATCGGGGATAGGTTTGATGGTGTGGTCAGTGAGCTAGAGCCAGACATCCTGAAGAGTGAGGTTGAATGGGTCTTAAGAAGCATTGCTAATAACAAGGCAGCAGGAGATGGCGGTATCCCAGCTGAACTGTTTAAAATCTTGCAAGATGGTGCTGTCAAGGTGATGCATGCCATATGCCAGCAAATTTGGAAAACACAAGAATAGCCAACAGATTGGAAAAAATCAACCTATATCCCCATACCAAAAAAGGGAAGCACCAAAGAATGTTCAAACTATGGAACAGTGGCACTTATTTCACATGCCAGTAAGGTAATGCTCAAGATCTTGCAAGGTAGACTCCAGCAATTCATGGAACGAGAATTACCAGATGTACAAGCTGGGTTTGGAAAAGGCAGACCAAATTGCCAATATCCGCTGGATAATGGAGAAAGCCAGGGAGTTTCCAAAAAACACCTATTTCTGTTTTATTGACTATTCTAAAGCCGTTGGCTGTGTGAATCATAAAAAATTGTGGCAAGTTCTTGGTGGTATGGGGATACCAAGTCATCTTGTCTGCCTCCTGAGGAATCTGTATAACGACCAAGTAGCAACGGTAAGAACAGATCGCGGAACAACGGACTGGTTTAAGATTGGGAAAGGAGTACGGCAGGGTTGTATACTCTCACCCTACCTATTCAACCTGTACGCAGAACACATCATGCGACATGCTGGGCTTGATGAAGCCAAGGCTGGAGTTAAAATCGCTGGAAGAAACATTAACCATCTCAGATATGCAGATGATACCACTCTGATGGCTGAAAGCGAGGAGGAGCTGAGGAACCTCATGATGAAGGTGAAAGAAAAAAGTGCAAAAGCTGGGTTGCAGTTAAACCTCAAAAAAACCAAGATTATGGCAACCAGCTTGATTGATAACTGGCAAATAGAGGGAGAAAACATGGAGGCAGTGACAGACGTTGTCTTTCTAGGCGCAAAGATTACTGCAGACGCTGACTGCAGCCAGGAAATCAGAAGACGTTTACTTCTTGGGAGGACAGCAATGACAAATCTTGATAAAATAGTTAAGAGCAGAGGCATCACACTGACAACAAAGGTCTGCATAGTTAAAGCAATGGTATTCCCCGTAGTAACCTATGGCTGCGAGAGCTGGATCATAAGGAAGGCTGAGCGAAGGAAGATAGATGCTTTTGAACTGTGGTGCTGGAGGAAAATTGTGAGAGTGCCTTGGACTGCAAGAAGATCAAACCAGTCCATCCTCCAGGAAATAAAGCCAGACTGCTGACTTGAGGGAAGGATATGAAAGGCAAAACTGAAGTACTTTGGCCACATCATGAGAAGACAGGATCCCCTGGAGAAGATGCTGATGCTAGGGAAAGTGGAAGGCAAAAGGAAGAGGGGCCAACCAAGGGCAAGGTGGATGGATGATATTCTGGAGGTGACGGACTCGACCTTGGGGGAGCTGGGGGTGGCGATGGCCGACAGGAAGCTCTGGCATGGGCTGGTTCATGAAGTCATGAAGAGTTGGAAGCGACTGACCGAATAAACAACAAACCACTTGACCTGCCCAAATTTTAATGATGGTACTCAGGATTCTATACTAGGATGAAATATGAAGCAGGGCCCTGGGCCAGACAAAGGAAATGAATGGTTTATAGCAGGTGGGCAGAAAGTAGATCTCCAGATGAACTTGAACTCCCAGAAGCCCCTGCCAGCATGACTAATAGCCATGTTAGAAGTTGAAGTCCAAAACATCTGGAGATCTGCCCACCCCTGGATTATAACATCTCTGATGGTGATAGATTGAGGATTTTTTTTTAAGTGCAGGTCTGAGAGATGTCCATAATATTCAGATAATCAGATTTGGGAGTGCTATTCTGATATAGAGATGATAGCAACTTAGGATTTTTGAAATGTTTGAGAACCATCATTGTGTTTGCTCTTACAACAACTTGTTGAGGTAAGTCGCATTTATTCTCATTTTACAGATGGGCTACTGAGGCTGAGGGAGGATGCTTTGCCCCTGGCTTCATAGTGCCTCCATGGGAGAAGTCAGATGCCAGTTAATCAATTCAAATCAAATTCCTATCTACCAGATTGCACTGGGTCAATATGTGTGTGTGTGTGTGCATGCATGCACACACACACACACACACACACACGTTGAAAAAGCTGAATACAAGTTTAAGAAACGTCCATTTGAAAACTGGATGTAGGTTGGTGAATAAGTTGGTCTTGGCATTTGAAAAGTCTAGAATCAGAGCATCTCTGCTCTTTTCCTGTTTGAAGCTTTTATTAGCTCATTGAAATTTGGAGATGATAGATAAATATCATTTTATATCTTAAAAGAGAGAAAAAATAATGTTTTGGTGTAATTCAGGGGTGGGCAGAAGGTAGACTGGGATCTACTGACAGATCACTGGGTGATTTGCTGCAGATCGCCAAGGGTTTCTTACTCCCAATTGCTTTAACAGTAACAACACCAAAATTGTTTTTCTTTCCCACCTAAATTAGTCTTATGAAATGCAGAAAGCTTGGAATAAACAGGAGTGCACATTTGTGTGAAAGGGCTGTGAGGTCAGTTCAGTTTCTGTACTGAAAACAAACCCCTGGATGTTTTGGTCTTCAGCTTCCATTAGCCCATAGCTATTGGCCAATGATCAGGAATGCTGGGAGCTGAAATCGAAAACATCCCCAGGTTGGGGAAGGCTCTAGGCTCAGAATGTGCTCAGAGGCAACATTCTTTCATTCCAAGTAAGTGTCTTTTGCACCTGACTCTGGCTGGTGGATTTTGGGGTTCTAATAAAAAAACATCAAAAACCAGGTAGGTTCTGGAAACCTGAAGTCTGCCCGTTCCTGGTGTAATTGGCAGCTTCTGGTCATTGTGGGAGGCTGATCTAGGTTAACTGAACCCCTAGAGTGACTCTAGAGGGCCTGGAGCAATCATTTTAAATTATTTTTTACCTTCACCAAACCCTTTCTTACACCAACTTGTCTGCTGGGGAATCCTTGCACACCTGTCACATTACTCTTCTAAATTGCAGGTTTGGGGGGACACCATCAGTTGTCCTGGAGTGCTGGCTAGGTATCATATAAACCAGAGGTTTCCAATGTGGCCAGGCTGAGGAGCCCATAAAGCTATTTTCCCCCTCTGCAAGTGAATGGAGCGATTCTTACATTCACTTGTACATGGTGGGGAGTGTCTCCTCCTTGCTGAGAAATGGCTGGAGCAGGTGGCAAAGTGCACCCCCATCAAGGACTCTTGGGACAACAGGGTCCTTGGTGTGGGTGGTCGAGGCTTGCTGCTTTTCATCAGGGCAGTTTTCACTTCCTATACAAGCTAATGGAGAGAGAGAGAAAGGAAGGAAGGAAGGAAGGAAGGAAGGAGAGAGAGAGATGAGGGGGTGGGGGAGAGAGAGAGAGAGAGATGAACTAGAGAGTGGGGAAGAAAGAAAGAGAACCAGAGAGGGGAGGAGAAAGAAAGAGGAACCAAATAGGAGCCAGATATAGAGAGAAATAAAGGGAGGAAGAGCAGCCAGAGAGAAAGGACTTGTCCACACAGAGGCTTTTTATCCCACAATTTCACTGGGGCTTTTGCTTCCAGATTCTTTGTGGGATTAAGATTGGCCCTTTACATGTGCTTCCATTCCCCCCCCCTTTATCTGCAACATTTATATGTTTCATTATACAGCCACTAGATGGTACTGTGGTATAGCTCCTATTATTGCATGACTTCTTTTCATGGGGAAATTCAACACGCGGTATTTTAATGGCTCATTATCTCCAATCTTTAAAAAAAACAGGATAAAGGTCAGAAGACATGAGAGAGGCGCTGGAGGCTGATGATGTCATGTAAAGGACCTGCAAACTTCCCTGAGTAACCAATCTCAAACACAGGATAACAGCCCCATGCGCAGAAGCCCAAAGAAGGAAGGAAGGGGAAAGGAGCGAGACAGGGAAGGAAAGAAGGGGGGGGGAGAAAGAGGAACCAGAGAGAGAGAGAGAGAGAGGAGCCAGGGAGCAAAGGAAGGAAGGGGACCAGAAAGAAAAGGGGAAGGAAGGAAAGAAAGAGGAGTCAGAGAGAGACAGAGAGAAGGAAAGAATGAGGGGCAAGGGAGAGAGCAAAGAAAAGCCAGAGATAGAAAGAAAGAGGGGGAAAGGAGCCAAAGAGACAGGAAGGAAGGAAGGAAGGAAGGAAGGAAGGAAGGAAGGAAGGAAGGAAGGGGAGAGAGAAGAAAAACCAGAGAGAGAGACTGAGGGGAGCCAAACAGATATATAAGAGGAGTCGGAGAGAAAGAGAAAGAAAGAGGAGCCACAGAGGGTGGGGTGGGGAAGAGCAAGAGAGAAGAGAAAGGGAGGGAGGGAGGGAGGAAGAGGACCAGAGAGACAAAAGGAAGGAAAGAAAGAGTCAAAGAGACAGAAAGAAAGAAAGAAAGAAAGAAAGAAAGAAAGAAAGAAAGAAAGGTAAGGGAGGGAGAGAGAGAGAGAGAGGAGAAGGAGGGAGGAAGGGGAGCTTGAGAGAGAGAGAAGGAAGAGGAGCCAGAGAAAGAGAGAGAGAGAGAAGCCAGAGTGAGTAGCACACACACAGGGTGCACATTCATTCACACATCCACAAACACAGATAAGGGGGCACTCCTAACATTTTTGTGATTGCGCCCCAAAATAGATCCCTGATATAAACTGATGATTGCGCTATAGGATATACCCAACACTCCCCAATGTTGCAAGGAAAGATCAGTCCTGGTAAGCTGTCCATCAGGGAAGTTTGTCTGTCATTCACAGTCATCTCACTGACAAACCCTAGAGTACCTTGGAACACAGTTTCAAAAGCCATGGTGCTAAATCGCAATATATATTAGAAAAATAATGCACTTTTTGCAACAGATAATTATTTACAGTACTGGCCAAGGAGAAGCAGTCAGCAATAATTGATTTGCCAAGCAGATGAGCTGCAATTCTTCTTGCAAATGACAAAGACAAATTACCTCCACTCTCTGTTTTTAAGATTCTTTTCTCTTAATTTTGAGCTGAGCAGAGTGACCCACCACTGGCTATGTCTGATTCATTTATTTGTGTCTGATTTGTAGCCTGCTTTAACATTTGCAAGTACACTGAAACTGTACAAGGGCTGTTTAAAGGTGTTTCAGGTACCATGGCTAAATGCCCAAAGTGTTAACATTTAGGGACACTTCCCACATTATATGCAAAAGTAAGCTCTTTTAAATTGCATTGATTTCAACAAGGGGGTTAAAATCTCTCCCACTCAACTCAGATGTGACTTGCAGCACAATCCTATACCAGTTTACTCTAGAGTAAATGCCAGTATTCTTTGGAGGTTACTCCATTGTATGTGTTATAGGATTGTAGCCGTAGAGATGCTTGACTTTGGATGGATCATGCTGTACGTTGTTTTTGTTGTTGTTATTGTTCTAGATGTACACCTAAAAACATAGTGTGAATGTGACAAATTGGTGTTTAATTTGTATCACACAGACAAACTCAGGTTTATTGATAGCAATGTGTGAAATGGCCCGCACCATTCTGCTTTTTTGGTAAACAGAAAGAATCCAGTCTGGCTTGGATCCTAGTCGGAATTTCAAGATTAGTCATTACATTAAAAAAAAAGCCTCCTTTTTCCATGTTGTATAAGGCTGTTAACCTGTGCTGCACAATAATAAACTTTCAAGGTTATATAGTTTGTGTAGTTCAGTTTCTGGTTATATTCCATATAAAATGCTTGACCGAATGTATATAAGAGCACCAGGCAATAATTTCCTGAAGGTCACAGCCAGTTTTTCAATTGACTTTTTGGGGTACTCCAAACTTGAAGATGTATTCTGCAGTCACATTGTCTAGGAATTGTTCATAATATCTGTACCCTGCCTGAATTCACATCGACTTCCGTTTACAGCAGTTAAACCTATTGGGCATTACTACATCTTATAGCAGCGAGTTCCATGTATCAGTTGCACTCTGCCTGGGAACTACTTTTTCAGCTTCTGGCTTTAAAGGCCATTTAAAACAAAATTACACCACCATCATCCCCAAGATGATGATTTAGAGTTATTTTTCAGTGCAGATCCAAGCTAGGCATCCCGCAGCTGTCTTGTCCAATATGCATTCAGAGAAACACAGCATTGTATCTTACTGCAAAGGCAGAAGCCAGTTCAAAATACTGGCATGGACCATGCCCCTTAAGGAGCTGCTGTCACAGGTAGGGATGTCGCGAATGTTCGTTTCCTGCTTCGTTTTTGACGATCTTCTCTCAGTTCGGCTCCCTGAACTGAAGTTTGTGAACCCTCCCTCACCCCACTGCTCGGTTGCAGTTGAGCGATTCGCCCGAAAACTTGGGCGCTATGGCGATCCTGTTTGCATGCTTCCCCGGGCTCTCCCAGAGCAGCTGCTTGGCGAATGGCTTTGGCAGCTGTCCCTTCATTTTTGTGCATATGCCCCTCCCCGATGTGCGCATCTGCATATATGCGCATTTTTTGTGTGGAAGTTGCCATGGCCCTTCTGATTTTGCACATTCAATGAATTGAGAAATGTCACAGCCACAGAGAGATCCAGGTGTTGTGAGGGGTGGGGAGGGGAGGAGGGGAGGGGAATAGAAAAAGATGAGAGCAAGCAAGCTCCTTCCTACCTGAATGACAGTCATTTAATTCAGATTGAAATGGGCCGTTGTCCTCAATTTCTGCATAACAATTACAAAGTACTATTCCTTAACACTTGCAAATTGAGATAGCCACCAAGCAAGAAGATGTGCTATTATGGGGCAAATCTCTCCTAAAACTTAGAATTTTACTCCAACATTTGAGAGAATACGTTCACAAGCAGAAAATACAGAAAGAAAAAGATAGTTCCTTCATTCATAAATCAATATATGCACACACATCTTTGGGCAGTGCATTTCAATAGGGAAATAAATTATTGTTTTACTGTGTGCTTTTTGGTTTTAATTTTTGTGAACAGCAGCCCAGAGAGCTTCGGCTATTAGGCAGAATAGGAATGAAATACATACATACATACATACATACATACATACTTACATACATAATAAAAAGGGCAGTGTTGTCTTGGTCTATTGGCTGGGGTGGCATTTTGTGTGTTTTGTGTTTCGGATTGGCCAGGGTGACCACTGGGCTGTGAAAGAACCAAAAGGACAGCCCAAGAAATATGCCCATGATGGTGATACCACTGTCACACTAGAAATGGGAAGTTCCCTTTCCCACTGCAGCAGGCATGGTGCTAGGCTTTGCAGCAGGAGCAGACTGACATACCTACGTAATTCTTTCCTCCGGTGCCTCCTTCCCCATCACGCAGACTAGAAATGCACACAGACCTCATTTTCCACAATTATGCTTTCCGCATTTCTGTCAGTCATGGTGAAATGCGCACAAACCTTATTTTCCGTATTTCTGCTTCTTGCATTTCTGTGTGTCTGTCGCAGTGTGGAAGCCATCAGAACCCCCACCCCAAAAAACAAGGGTCCCGATGTCTCATAGGAAACAGTTGGAAGACCTTCATGAGTAGAAAGAATTGCTGGGCATGGCTGGAGTTTTTTGTGGCCCACTGAATGTGCAGTACATTTTTAAAAAGCTCTCCTTTTTTTTCTCATTTCTCGTTATGATTTAACTGGAGCTGTACATATCAGAGTACCGCTGTGTGAGGAATTTAACCAGCAACACATCCCAATATTGATAAGAGAAGACAGAAATGTGCCTTTTCTGCACAGCAAGAATTACTCCAACCCTTCTTACCTATATGTTCTGAAAAGTATTCTCCTCGCCAACAACAAATAGATTGCTACTGGAATGGGTATTTGGGTACCATGGCATCTCACAAACATACAGTACATTCCTGAAAGAAGGAAGAGTACAGGAGACCTATAGCAGTGGTCCAGTTCAGGTTGCATATGCTGGGAAAATGTGTACTTTGCATCCGGGCCAGGACAAGACGTGGTTGCATCAATAACTATTGGGCAAACAACCACACATAGAATGTACCTGGACTGTTCAAGGTAAGTAGGAGAAGGGGAAATGAGTGTTAATTAAGGAATGGGAAGAAGCTTCCAGTGTTCCTACTAGGGTTGGCGGAGAATTTCTCCCCGAAACTTCAGGGGGCCGAGCGCCAACGTGTTCGGCCCCCCGAACAAGTTTCGGGGAGAAATTCTCCGCACCCCCCCACACCCCCCCTGGGACGGGACTTACCTTTGGCGAATGTCCCTCCCGGCGGCGGGTCCGGCCAGCGGTTCGGCGGGTCTTCGTCCGGGGCGGGAGCGGCAGCCAGTCTTTCGACCGGCTGCCGCCGCCGCCATTCCAATAAAAGAAAAAAAAAAAACGCCCCCGTGATAGGCTACGTGACGATTTGCAAAGTCAGATTTGCAAAGTCAGCCATGATAGGCTACGTAAATCGTCACGTAGCCTATCACGGGTGACTTTAAAAAAAAAAAAAAAGCGCGTACGGATAATGGCGGCCCCCATAGGGAGCCACCATTCCCGTTCCTTATTTGGTCGCTGTAGTCTACGTAAATCTTTACGTAGACTACGGCGAAAATAAGGGCAACGCTATTTGCGTTGCCCTTATTTTCGCCGTAGTCTACATAACTCTTTACCTAGACTACAGTATTGCTTGGTAGGAATAGAAAAGGAAAGGCACCTCTTCCATTCAGACACAGCAGCATGCACCTAAATCAGTCCCCCTCCCCCCTGCCCTTTCCGCAGCCAGGCATGTGAATGAATATCTGACTGACTGTAGTTGATAGACATTCAGTTATATCCCCAGGCAGTCAGCTAAAGAGAATGAATGAGTTACTCAGTCACCTGCCCTGGCCCCTCCTTTATCATGGAAATGCATTCTTAAAACAAGGGGGAGGTGATTTTGCTTATTGCCCTCAGTTAGCAGATGAACAGTATTGCTGATTTCTGAGCGACTGGGTCTTCCCATGTTCTACCTAGTGAACCAAAACAACTGTGCTGATTGAGAGAAGTGGTCAAAGCCTCCACCTGCTTTCACAGAAGCCTCAGTCTTGCAAGGGGACTTTGGCTCTTTCAAATTCTTCTTCTTTTTAAAAATGAATTAGTTATATGCTGCCTTTTTCCCTCCTTAAAGAACCCAAGGCGGCATACATAATCCTTCTCCTCTCCATTTTATCCTCACAACGATAACCCTGTGAGGTTGGTTGGGCTGAGAGTCTGTGACTGGCCCTAAGTCACCCAGTGAGCTTCCATGGCCAAGTGGGGACTAGAAGTTCTAGAACGTGGGGCTCCTGACTCCTAGTCCAACACAGCCATCTCTCTCTCTGCATCAGCATCATTTCTTCCAGAGATCAGCTTTTAATTTCAGCAAGCCTCGTCCTTTCCAGGGAACTCATTCTGATGATAGATGGAGCTACTGCTGCTTTTTCCTCTCTGAACTCTCCAAATGTCCCTGATTTACCAGGGGTTTGCACCATATAGCCCAGTCCAGTGCCTGTCCCAGTGAAGCCCCATCCCCCTCCTCAAACACTGTCAGAGAGAGGTTGCCACATCACAATGGCACATTTTCTGAGGTTTACAAAGACTCAAATAAGTTGCCTTCTGGGGGAATTAGCAAATGTAGCCTGAAGCCTACACACACACACACACACACACACACACACACACAAAGAAGGAAAAGTAGGGGTGGAGAGGAAGCTACAATTTGTAAAAGCATCCCCCCAACAAACAAAAGCAAGATATTTTTCTTGGCCGAAGCCCTCTTCTGCAGACAGGAGCTAGTGTGCACTATAACTCCTGCCTGCCTGGTGAAATTCCAAAAATTCCCATGTCTGCTAATCTGCGATAGCACTGAACTGACTGCCCCCTGCCCCCCCAGCATATAATTGTGTATATTCTCAGACAACAAAAGACACAAGTGCCCAGCGCCCTGGAGGCTCCTTGTCAAATGTCATTGCATTAGCAAAACAAAGGGGAGGAGAGGTGCAGCAGGAAGAATAAATCAGTGAGTCATAGGGATGACTCAGCATGCTAATGGCTTACAGAATGAAAAATGGTGTAGCTGAAAGTGCGCATTTCAGAGATTTAAAAGTGCGCAAATTCAAGGCTTTGTGTGCGTACATCCCCTTTTGCGCATATCAATCTGAGTAAAAGCCGCAATTGGTTCATGGGGGCGATCATCGGTGATCATTGATCACTGAGTGCTTCAACAAACAGGCGGAGAGGTGAGCAGCGGGGAGTTCTCACATCCCTAATACAGCCTTATAATAGAAACCTATTAAGTGTATTTCCTCTGCTCTACCTGTGCAATACAGAAATGAAACAGCATGCCAAGCTCTAAATGGTGTCCAAGGGCGCCTTCCTTTTATTAGCATGATTTTTCACTGTTCTGTAAGTGGACATAACAATTAAATGGGGAAAAAGGCAACATCTTAGTGATTTGGCAGAGGATGGCTGTTTTCAGCTATTCCTTCCTGCACTCTCTCTTGCACAAAGGGTTCTAGCTGATTCTTCTACCAAAGTGCTTATTTTGTTCTCTATGACTTGCTATTCATATATTGTGTATTCCAGTACCTGGGCAGATGAACTACGATACCACTGCTACACTGTAAGCCAAAAGGCTAGGCCAGGATAAGGAAACCTGGTGCCCTTCAGATATTTATAACTCCTGTCAGCCCGTCAGCTAATGGTAGAGGATTATGGGAGTTGTACTCCAAAGCATCTGCCCCTAAATGGACTTGTCAGTACTGGTCAGTCTCTCCATCCTAGAGGCCTATGCCTCAGTATGTGGTTGCCAAGGAGACACACCACAGTTAGTCCACAGAGGCTTGTGCTGTCTAGTTGAATACATTTAAACAAGTTGAGTGGATCCTCTTGATCCTTGGAAAGCTCTGCTGGAATGAATCCATTTCTCTCCAGCAAGCCTCCAGAGTGTATCCAGGATCCAGTGGATTCTGCCATCCATTCAAGGCATAGGCAGGCCTAGTATGACTAGCCCTCTCTACATGCTCAGACCTGCCAAGTGTAGAATGCACAATGGTGTCACCACCCATGGACCACACTGGAAATGTGTGCTTCCAAAGCAAGTCTCAGCATAGGCTGGAATTTTCCTGGGCTTCACTAGTCATCGCCTCCCATGCCCAGAGGCCTGTGGCACAGTGAGGGGGTGATGACAAGCCCAGCCCGCAGTGTACCTCTGGTCAGGTAAGGCTTTTACAGCCCATATTATACCTGCCTCACACTCTTTCCAGAACAGGGTCAGAACCACTAGAACGCACTGGATCCCAAATCCCAGCCTGTTCCAGAAGTGCTTCCAGCCAAATTGGATCTTAAGAGTTCCAGGTTTGAGTTTAATTGGGATAGAATCTCATCCAGTGCAAATGGGGCAATGCCATTCAGCTATGGGAGGGGCCATTGCTCCATGGCAGAACAGGTGCTTTGCCTGTATGATTCCTGGCATCTCTGTCATGAAAGGAATGTCATGTAGCGCTGTCAGGAGTGCCCTTGCTGCCTTCTGAAATCCTCAAGTAGCCAGAATCAACACGCAGATGATAGGGCTCTTTTCCAAGGCTTTATTTCCATTCAGCCTAATGATGCTTACAGATGCTAATTACATGAGCCTAATGAGGGAAACAAGAGAGCTGCCTACTAGGGGTTTCTAGCCTTAGTGAATCAGTTGATCTCCATTTGGAGGGTAAAGGTGGGAAACCTCTGAACTTAAGGGCTAGGAGGTGAAAGTCCACCCCTTTCCCGTGGGGCATTGGGGCGCAGCTGTTGACGTCGCGCCAAGCGGGCTGAGTGCCTCCTCTCGGCACCCTCCATCTCCCGCTTGTCCCTGCGCCAGCGCCTAGCGTCCCAAAGCTCCAGTTGACCCTCCCACTGCCTGCTAGGGTCGCTACCACTATCAGGAATGTGAGCAGGGAGGGGCTCTCCCTCTGGCGGCACCTCTGAAAAGCGCACAGGTTCCTCTTCCACGGTTTCTATCTCTTCCTCAGAATCAGAACTGCTTCGGGGCTCTATGGGCTCTGATCCAACCCTGACAAGATCTTTGCCTAAGATCTTGGAGGGCTGTCACCTCTCAGACAAGGCAGTGGTGGGCTAAATGGATCACTAAAGGCAGCCCCCTATTGTCTGCTCAATGGAAAATGTATTGACAGTATGCTCCATGTTACTCTTGCAACAATAGATTGCAACAACAGCATTATGCCAGGGCTGGGCCCTCAGAGTCACCTTTGGATCTTGCATAAAAGGCCAACAACACACCTAAGGATATTTTGAATGTTTGAACTTTTTTGCCAATCTGAAATCATTAACTTTGAAGATGTTGGTGTGAATGGTTGCATGAACCTTGAAATATTTAAATTTCTGGTTCCTTGACAAGATGCATTGTAGATTATACAAAACAGCACTGCCAGCAAATACCAGACTACCACATGTCTCATAGCCCAGTGGTAGAGCAAATTCTTTGCATGCCTAGGGAGATAGTGGGCTCTCCCACACTGGAGGCATTCAAGACAAGGCTGGACAGCCATCTGTCAGGGATGTTCCGACTTGGATTCCTGCATTGAGCAGAGGGTTGGACTCGATGGCCTAAATGGCCCCTTCCAACTGTACTATTCTATGATTCTATGCAGAGGGTACCAGGTTCCATCTGGAGCATCTCCTGTTACAAGGTTCCCTGGTAGAAGGGCTAGGAAATAGCTTTACTTGAAAAGATGGAGTGCTGCTACTAGTTTAGGCTACATGGACTGTTCTGAATTGGCATATGTTCCTAAAGAGCAGGTAAGCAGGCACACCATCTCAAGTACTCCTTCAGACAAGTCAAACAACTGCTCTGATCCAGTATGCTGACCTGTTCAGAGCAAGTGCAAATGCCCAGAGGCATGGCTTCCAGGCATTCATTGTTTGGCTTTCTTCACATGGAGCTTTTATCCCACGATTGTAATTACTCCTTCATGGAAGTTTGCACACTGTTTACATGACACCGTTAACCATCACAGTGTCTCCTGCACTACATGCCCTTTGCTCCATTTTTAAATAGATCGCACATAATGAGCTATCAAATTACCCCATTGTGTTCCACTTGAGTTCCCTCTGTGAAAACAGGAAAAGCTGCAAGAAGAGGAGTGAGATCAATGAAAGATAATGGAAGACTCAGACATGAGGAGAAGCAGAGGGGAAGGGGAGGGGGGAAAGGAAGCGGGTGAAAAAGGAAGTCATTGTGATCCTGCATTTAAAACAGAAGCAGAAAGCCCCATTTTAAATGCAGGATTTTAGGCTGGTGTAGCAATGCCCTCAGGTTGTCTAGTATACTTAGTATACATTGTGGCAGTTAGTGTGAATTTAAAGCACCCTGAGTTCTGCAACTGTAAGAAACAAATTTTAAAACCTTGAGTCATTCGTAAATGTGTGTTATAGAAATTAGCATCCTATGCTCAGTGCCAAAAGTATGTGTTCTACATGCCAGAACAGACCACATCGAAAGCAAAACATGTCAAATAGTTTGATAACCATAACAGAAATAAGTCAAAATATTGTTAACACATATCCTATAATCCATTGCAAATGCTAAGCTACTTACTACAGTATCTCCCGGTAGCAGGGCTGGAAAAAAGACCCATGCCTGAGATTCTAGACTGCTCCTGGTAGTCACCTATATGGGCTTCTCTACTTGAAAAATTAGAGGGACATTTTCATTTTGGATCTTCTAAAATGGACAGAGGAGAGCCTTGATCCCAAGAATGAAAATTGTCTATTCCCAAATCAAGAGAGGTGACCTACCAATAGTTCACTTGTAGCTGTATTGCTAAGCTGCCAGAAGTGGGTATTAGGGACATACAGGCCTATCCATTCACCGAGCCATCCATCCATCCATCCCTGCCGTTCTCTATTCTTGAACAGTGTGTCCTTGATCTGCATTTCCCAGAGTTGCATTTTAGGGCATACGGAAGTTCTACAGCTCAAACACACGTGGAAGTCATAATTTGATGATACATCCATCAAGTAGTACTGAGGTGGTATCTCGGTCTGTGGTCCCAGGCTGACCTGAAAAGCTAACAGCGACCACAACAGGATTGATGCAGCTCCAGCAGCATAAAAGGCATACTTACAGGGTATTCTGGTAAGGATATATAATAGTGCTCAGCCTGAGTACAGCTTGAAGTTTACAGCCGAATGCATCTATTATGAGCCTCCCTAACTAAATAATCAAATATTTGCACTTCTTATAAGGTCACTGCAGGCTAAAGACATTTGTACTCAGTCTTGTCTTCTAATGAGGTAGCTGAAGAATGAGTAGTCCATGTGACCTCATAGTACACTTTAAGACAAGTTTAATGAGAAAGAAAGGAAGCACAAGAAGTCTTATACCACTGACTGGCAATTCATAGCTAGCTCCTAGTCAGGCGACCTAGTTATGCAAAATGGTGATATCTTCCGGCCAGTTATTGTAGTCTCTTCAAAGCCGGATGGTATTAATGCAGAACCTTGGTTGACAAGGGTGTAAAGCTCCTATGATGGATCCGTGATAATAATGCTATGAAACCAGAATCATCCAAACACTTGGTTTAGACCTACAAGTTAACGTTTAACAAATCAAACAACAAAAGGGTTCCTAAATCCACTGGATTTAGCACTTTTCAAAATGTTATGACATAGTTCTCAGCAGTTAAAACTACATACATAATTCCAAATTTAATTTTCCAAATTTAGGATGGCATTACGCAAATCTGCAATAGCAAAAGAAAACTGAGTAAATTGGAGGTCATAGTCTCCATTCATTCACTAAGAGGTACAGTTTAGGATGTTAACATAGGTACTATCACTGAAATCTTGCCATGTGTGTGTTTTAGCTGTGGTGCAGCACAGTTGCAACTGACTTAAGAACAGCCATTAGATGATGTATTGTGTGCATATAATAGACTAGGCAGAGAGGGGAGATAAGTGGGAAGAGAATATTGTACTGTATATTAGGTCAGGCTATTGTTCATCTTCCTGCATTTTTTAAAAAAGTTGGCTAATGGATAAGAGAACAGCTTCTGAAATACTGTATCATCCTATCCTCATCCTTCAAAAACGTGTCACAAAAGGGAACAGGGAGGTGTGTCACGTCACAACTCATATTCAACAGGTATTGATGAGGCTGAAAGCACAGCTAGGCAAGATGGTGGGATCTCCCATTTGTTTTTAATTGCAAATCCAAGGGGGCGATTCCTTTAAAAGGCAACATCTACAGGCCAAATTAGAATACAACTGGAGGTGAGGCTAAATGTTCTTGTAAGGCATTGTAAAGCAAAAAGATTTGGTAAACCCCAAAGAACCTGATCATTATTTCTATTGGGTAACTTCCTTAGCAGATGGTAGAAATACTGTGGACATAATATTTCTTGATTTCAGGAAGGCATTTGACAAAGCGGCCCATGATATTCTGAATAACAAGCTAGTTAAATGTGGGCTGGATGGCACTGCTACAGCTTGGATCCCCCACAGCTGGCTGAAGAACTGTACTCAAAGAATACTCATCAGTGGTTCCTCATCAAAATGGAGGGAGGTATTGAGTGGAGTGCTGCAGCCCTTTGTCCTGGGCCCTGTACTTTTCAACATTTGTATTAATGACTTGGAGGAAGGGCGGGGGGGGGGGGATGCTTAACAAATCTGCAGAGGACACAAAATTGAGTAGGATGGCTAATACCTTAGAAGACAGAAACAAAATTCAAAATGATCTTGATAGGTTAGAAAACTAGGCAGAAAATAACAGAATGAAATTTTACAGAGACAAGTGCAACATACATTTAAGAAAAAGGATTCCAATGCACAGATATAAGATGGGGGGGTGCCTGGCTTGACTGTAATACATGTGAAAAGGATCTTGATTGTAGTCAATTACAAGCTGAGTATGAGTCAGCAGTGTGATGTGGCTGCAAAAAAGGTGAATAAATTTTAGGGTGCATCAGTAGAAGTAGATTCAAAATCACAGGAAGTGATAGTTCCACTCTACTCTGCACTGGTCAGACCTCACCTTGAATACTGCATCCAGTTCTGGACACCACACTCTACAAAGGATTCAGATAATTTGGAATGAGTTCAGAGAAGGGCAACAAAGATGATCAGGGGACTAGAAACTAAGTCCTACAAGGAAAGATGGAAGGTACTGGGTATGTTTGGGTATGTTTAGCTTTGAGAAGACTGGGTTGTGGGGGAGGGGCAGGGGGTATGATAGCGCTTTTCAAGCACCTAAAAGGTTGTCACACAAAAGAGGGCCACAACCTGTCCTCTGTCATCCAAGACTAGGATGCAAAATAACGGGGTTAAGTTACAAGAAGGCAGATTTTAGCTGAACATCAGGAAAAAACTTCCTAACAGTCAGAGCGGTTAAGACAACTGAGCCAACTGCTTGGGAAGGTGGTGGGCTCTCCATTGCTGGAGGTATTCAAGCAGAAGACTGGACAGCCATCTGTCAGGTATGCTCTAAACTGGATTCCTGCAGTGAGCAGAGGGTTGGACTCGATGGCCTAAATGGCCCCTTCCAACTCTATATCTCCCCTTCTCCCGAATGGCAGGCAAACCAACCTTAATTTTTGTAAGTAACTAGCTTGGTGGGTACCATGGTTCTTTGTCACAGCAATCTCATTATTTAAACCATGACATGGGATTATTCATCTAATGACACTTGACTATTGGGGTAGAGAAGGTACTAAGATACTACAGCCTCCACACTTTCAAAACATTCTTTGAACTTTTTTCATTTTTTAAAAGTTTCTTTTTCTTGTAACACACACTTCCATACCAGTGGGACTGTGTTTTTAACCTCCAGTGAATAGAGGACAAAGCACAGGCTGCTCAGCTGCTCCAGTACAACCAGCAAGCTAGAAACAAAAACGGAATAGAAACTATGGAAGGAAAAGACTCTCCAGTGGTGGTAACCTGCAAGCTCTGTGCAATGTTTGTTTTCTTGCCTGAGATCAACATGGCCTTCACACGCAACAAGTGCAAGTTGATCATTCTGTTGGAAGAAAAAGTAAGAGGACTTGAGAGGCAAATGTAAACCCTCCAGGGAATAAGAGAACACGAAGAGTTGTTGTACAGAATGGTGGAACTACAGCAGCTAAGTGAAGAACAGAAGCTAGAAGAGCAACAGCAAGCTGAGGCAGAAGAGGAAAGTGCTGAGGCAAGGAAAAATGCAGTAGAGGATACTCCTTGGAAAAGGGTGACAGCTAGGAGCAGAAGAACTAGAAGCCACTCTACACCAGTGGAAGCACTGGAACTATGGAACCGTTTCCAGGTACTTGAGGATGAGACTGGAGGACAGCCTGCAGAGGAAGAATTACAGGGGAACCTGCATGAGAGCGAGCAAGAGGATGAAGGTCAGTCTAACAGAGGCGATGAAACCCAGGCCTACAACAACAAGAAGAGTAGTAGTAGTAGTGGGAGACTCCTTGCTGCATGGGATCGAAACCCAAGTATGTCGCAAAGACACATGGACTTGCCAGGTATGCGGTCTCCCAGGAGGACGGATTAGAGACATGACTGAAGGGTTACCTACACTCATAAAGCCCACTGACAGGTATCCCTTTCTTCTCATCCATGTGGGAACAAATGATACCGCCAAGCAGAACTACAAAGAAATCACGTCAGACTTTGAAGCTTTGAGAAGGAAACTCGAGAACTTTGGGGCCCAGATAGTTTTCTCATCCATCCTTCCAGTAGTTAGAAGAGGGATAGAAAGAAAAATACTCCGGGTGAATGACTGGCTATGAAGGTGGTGCCAGCGTGAGAGATTTGGATTCTGGGACCACAGGCTATACTTCGTGGAAGATGGACTGTTGGCAAGGGATGGGTTGCACCTCACAAAGGCTGGGAAGAATGTGTTTGACCACACCATGAAGAACTTCATCAGGAGGGCTTTAAACTGAATCCTACGGGGGAGGGAGATGTAAAGTTGGGGGTAACAATGGATGAAGACCCATGCACCACAACAGAGAGAACAGCTCTAATAGTGCCCAATAATAGTCTTCAAAAACATGTAGGAAGAAAGCCAGACTACAAAGCACATAGTATATAACATGTTCAAAAAGGACAGGAGGAACAGAAAGGGAGGTGGAGTTGCACTATATGTTAAAAATACCTACTTCTGCACAGAAATACAGGAGGATGAGCTTGGTAGCCCCATCGAGAGCATCTGGGTTAAAATGAATGGAGCAAAGAATAAAAGGAACATGGTGGTCGGAGTCTACTACCAGCCACCCAATCAAGGAGAAGACGAGGATGAAACTTTTGAAAAGCAAACTGCCAATGTTTCAAGGAAACATGATGTAATGGGGGACTTCAATGTTGGGAGACAAATTCTGCAAAACATGACCCATCCAAGAGATTCCTGACTTGTGTTGCTGATAATTTCCTCCTACAGAAAGTAGAGGAAGGAACTAGAGGATCAGTTATCGTTGACTTGATCCTAACCAACAGGGATGACATAGTGGCTAAAGTAGGGATGTCAGAGAATTCCGCCACGGATCTCGGGAAGGCTGAATGCCAGCGCATTCGGCCTCCCGAAATCGGTGGCGGAACGGTCTGCCAACACCCCCCCACCCGGGACAGGACTTACCTTGGGCGGCTCTTCCTGCCGGCGGCGGCGGTGGCAGCCGGTCTTCCAACCGGCTGCCACCGCCGCCATTTCCAGTTAAAAACAAAACAAAAACAAAAAAATGTGATAGGCTATGTAAAGGTTTACGTAGCCTGTCACGGCTAGATTTTTAAAAAACACCGTGATAGGCTACGTAAATGTTTACGTAGCCTATCACGGCTGATTTAAAAAACAAAAATGCGTGAATGCAAATGGCAGCGCCCATGGGCACCGCCATTTGCGTTCCTTATTTTGGCACGTCTTAGTCTACGTAAACATTTACGTAGACTAAGATGGCGAAAATAAGGGGAACGCAAATAGCGTAGACGCTACACTATTTGCGTTCCCCTTATTTTCCTCGTCTTAGTCTACGTAAATGTTTACATAGACTAAGACGTGCCAAAATAAGGAACGCAAATGGCGGCGCCCATGGGCGCCGCCATTTGCATATGCGCGTTTTTTTCTTTTAAATCAGCCGTGATAGGCTACATAAACATTTACGTAGCCTATCATGGCTGACTGCAGGGACGCAAACGGCGGCGGCTACAGCCGCCATTTCCATCCCTGCTAGCCAGTGGCCGGATCTCCAGCCGCTGGCAGAGCCGGCTGGCGGCTCCGCAGAATTCCTGCGGAGCCGAGCCAGCCAGGATTTGGGGGGGAGGGGGGAGCGCCTCCCCCCCCAGCCAGAATTTCGGGGGGAGGGATGGAGCGCCTCCCCCCCACTGCGAATGTCACCCTTCGAAAAGGTAAGTGACTGTGGTACATCCCTAGGATAAAGTAGCAGTCACAGGAACTCTGGGGGAAAGTGACCATGTTATACTTGAGTTCTTGGTTCTAAAGGAAGCAAAAGCTGAGTGTAGCTGAACACGTACCCTGGATTTTAGGAAAGCCAATTTTAATGAACTCGGAACAATGATAAGTAAGGTCCCACAGCAAGTGACTCTAATGAAAAAAGGAGTCCAAGATGGGTGGGAGCTTTTAAAAAAGGAAATTCTAAAGGCACAACTACAAACAATTCCAATAAGAAAAAAAGGCGGAAGTCAACAGAAGAAGCCAATGGAGCTTCACAAAAAGCTTAGAGACAACCTGAAAACAAAAAAGGACACATATAGGAAATGGAAGGAAGGCCAAGCTACAAAGGAAGAGTACAGGCAGGTAGCACAGAATTGCAGGGATGTCATCAGAAAGGCTAAAGCTGAGAACGAGCTGAGGTTAGCAAGGGATGCTAAAAGCAACAAGAAGTCTTTCTTCAGAGACATGCATAGTAAAAGACAGAGGAAAGAAATGGTGGTTCAACTATTAAATAAGGATGGCAAAATGATAACAGCTGACAAGGAAAAGGCAGAAGTGCTCAATTCCTACTTTGGCTCAGTCTTTTCCCAAAAGAGGATCTATGAGCCCCCTGGCAAAGGTGAAGTACAGGCCGAAGGGACAGGATTGCAGCTTGAGATCGACAGGCATATGGTCAAGGAACACCTCATTACTTTGAATGAGTTCAAATCTCCAGGGCCAGATGAACTGCATCTTAGCGTAATAAAGGAACTGGCAGAAGAACTCTCAGAACCACTGTCTATTTTCTTTGAGAAATCATGGAGTACCGGGGAACTGCCAGATGACTGGAGGAGGGCTAATGTTGTCCCTATCTTCAAAAAGGGCAAAAAGAGGAACCTGGGAACTACAGACCAGTCAGTCTGATATCAATCCCTGGGAAAATTCTGGAGCAGATTATAAAGCAATCAATCTGTAAGCACCTTGAAAACAATGCAGTGATTACTCAAAGCCAACATGATTGAATTGTCAAGTACAAATCCTGCCAGACTAATCTGATCTCATTTTTTGATCAGGTAACCTTCCTTGTGGACTGAGGGAGGGCTAGATAAAACAACTATCAGGTGGATCCACAGTTGGCTACAGAATGGGACTCAAAAAGTGCTTATCAATGGGATCTTCTCAAACTGGAGAGAGGTAACAAGCAGGGTACCACAGGGCTCAGTGCGCTTCAACATTTTTAATAATGACTTGGAGGAGGTGGTGCAGGGAATGCTGATCACATCTGCAGATGACACAAAATTGGGCAGGATAGCTAATACCCTGGAAGACAGAAATAAAATTCAAAGTGATCTTGATAGGCTGGAGCGCTGGGCAGAAAGCAACAGAATGAAATTTAACAGGGATAAATGCTAAGTTCTGTACCTAGGAAAAAGAAACCAAATGCAGTTACAAGATGGGGGATACGTGGCTCAACAACACTACAAGCAAGAAGGATCTTGGAACTGTTGTAGATCACAAGCTGAATATGAGCCAACAAGGTGATGTGGCTGCAAAAAAGGCCAATGCTATTTTGGGCTGCATTAATAGAAGTATAGCTTCCAAATCACATGAAGTACTAGTTCCCCTCTACTCAACACTGGTTAGGCCTCATCTGGAGTACTGTGTCCAGTTCTGGGCACCACACTTTAACAAGGATGCAGACGAAGTGGAGAGGGTTCAGATGAAGGAGGGCAACAAAGATGATCAGGGGACTGGAAACAAAGCCCTATGAGAAGAGACTGAAAGAACTGGGCATGTTTAGCCTTGAGAAGACTGAAGGGAGATATGGTAGCGCTCTTCAAGTATTTGAAAGGTTGTCACAAAGGGGAAGGCCAGGATCTCTTCTCAATCAGCCCAGAGTGCAGGACATGGAATAATGGGCTCAAGTTACAGGAAGCCAGATTGCAGCTGAACATCAGGAAAAAACTTCCTGACTGCTAGAGCAATACGAAAATGGAACCAATGACCTAGGGAGGTGGTGGGCTCTCCCACACTGGAGGCATTCAAGATGAAGCTGGACAGCCATCTGTCAGGGATGCTTCGACTTAGATTCCTGCATTGAGCAGGGGCTTGGACTCGATGGTCTTATAGGCCCCTTCCAACCCCGCTATTCTATGATTCTATGAAAACAGCTGCATCTTGGCTACAATAGCTATGCTTTGGTCTTCTACATATTACAGTTCAACAACCATATCGGTATTATTTTCTTTTCTCAGTTATTTACACATACTCCCCAGGGAGTTTCCATTGTTTCAGGGAAAAGCCAAAAAGGTATGTAACACCATTTTGTTGGTGACAATATGAGGATCAAATTGTCTTTGAGAAAGCCCACAGTACAATCTGGAAACTATATGTAAACCACTGTGCACCGTTAAGAGGAAGAAAAGGATAAATGTAATAAATATACAGATAAATCTCAGTGCATTCATTAAATAGTTAATGCAAAAATTGTGCAATTATTTATGGTACAGTCCCACAGGAGTAGAGGTATTGCTTTAGTTATAAAGGCCAAACTACAAGTTCTGTGAGAGATCTGCAATTGGATCTATTGACTGTAAAACAAAAATAAAGCAGCCTAGAGCAGGGAGCTATATTGGATCAGAGCAGTTGGGCCTTTTGCTCAGTGCCATTTTTCTGGTCTGAATTCTCAATTCTCATGCCTTGCAACAACAAAAAAGAGAGAACTTAGGTGGCCCCAAAAAGCTGATGCTGTTTAAAAGGCAAAACATTAAGAGTTGCTGAGGTTTGTGTTTTGAGTCAAGGCACAACAAATTTCAGAATGTCTCTCAATGGAAGTTTCCATTTCTGTTCTGAGAAGTACAGCCAAAGCCATATTTTTTCTAATCACAAGAGGTATAACTGGAATAGGATTTCTAAAGCCACATGCAATAGTAATGCTGTCAGCATTAGCTCCTGGTACTGTCTTAATTACCAGAGATCAGACTGACATTGAAATAATTTCCTTGTACAAAAATTTGCGCACCATCCCATATAAAATTGCACAGGTGTTTTTATTTTACTACAGTTACATGTGCTGAAAACTCAGAACTTGCTGTGGCTTCCCAACCCATGCACTAATGGAAAAGACAAACACATGTGCTAACTTGACACAGGAGTGCCGTACATGTTTTTGCCTAGAATCTAGGCCCTAGATGGACATTTGCAAGAAAGACATTACCCCCCAAAGAGGGAAACAATACCATTTGTCAGCTGGAGAATTCTCCATGTTCAGTATCTATGCAGGGATGCCTTTGAAAAGCATACAGAATGCAGAACCCAGGTTTGTTAATGGAGGCTTTCTGGGGAGCATGCAGTTGCTGAAACTACTACATTGGCTTCTGATTTGTCTGTGCCCAATTCAAAATGTTTGTGATGACCTTTTAAAGTCCTTTATGATTTGGGAGTAGGATACCTAAAGGACAAACATCTGTTGTATGAATCTTTTCACTTTCTAGGATCTTCCAGAAATGCACTCCCCACATGTACGTTTGGTTGGAACGGGGGGGGGGGGGGGGAGAGAGAGGGTTTTGTCTCAGTGGCTGTGTCTAGGCACTGGAACTCCCTCCCAAATGAGGTCTGTTTTGTCCCCTCATTAATGGCTTTTTGCTATGCAGTGAAAACCTTACTTTTTAGGAAGGCTTTTGGATCTTTAGTGGTTTAAACTAAGATGAAAATTGTTTTTAACTCCATAGGAGATTGTATTAGTGGATGCTTTTTTTCTGTTGTTTTTAGCTTCACTGCTTTTTTATTTTTATCTTTGTATTATGTTTTAATTTTCTACAGTTGTTAGCTACCTTGCACTCTGGATGAAAATTGGGGTAGAAATGTCTACATAAATAAATAGAATGGGCTGAATAATCTACCAGGGGTAGAATAATCAGTAGAGCACATGTTGACACTACTCAGAGCTCCAGTGAAAGTCTCAAGAAGTGATATTTGAAGCATATTTGATAAAATGTGAAGCATATAGTTGGAGACCATGCAGGACAAAACATACTTTATTGTACTGCAACATCAAAAATACATATAGAGTAGTCCATCAAGGACTGTGCCAATGACAAATTGCCAGACTAGTGAAACTCAGCTACTAAAATAACGGGGATCTACTGAAGTCAAAAGTAAAGATTATTCATCTGAGGCACAATGCACTATTGTTTAAATATCCTTCAATTTAGCTGCAGTATACAATCCTACATGTTTTCCCTTTAACTTGCGTATTAGAGCTACTTCAAACTAAGAAGGGTGCCCAAACTGCAGCTCAATGGCCAGAATGCCACCTGTGGAGTGTGAAATGTACAACCACAACCTGCCCCTCCAATTTCCTAGTCACATATGGGAGGTAGGGCTCACGGAACAGAATTCCTAAAGGCACTTGCAGTGGCATGCGCCCCCTCCCCTCCCCCCTCCTAGCCACTGCAAGTGTGGTTAGGACTGAAGTAATAACCATTATTCCACCAGCTACAGGGATGTTCTCTTTCCATTCCTTGTTCATTATTAGAACAGGTGCTTAAGAATCAGTTGCAGTAAGGCAAATACCTTGTCTATGAAATACCTAGTTTGGACAAGGAGAGTATAAAATTGTGATTAGTCCTCTAAAATGCAGCTGTTGGATTTCCAAAAAAGTGACTTGGGCAGGCCATGCTGGAAGCAATGTTTGGACACCACTGAGCAAGGAGAGTTGAAAGAAGGGTTTGCTCAGATGAGCAAGATCCAATATTGCGACACAATTAACTGTTACAAGAAGCACCAGGTAATCCAGCAACTAAGTACAGCTACATGAACTTGTTATGCTGGTAAAAGCAGTAAAGGCGCAGCACCACAATGGTAAGATGCAACTAAAAGTAAGAGCTCTGACATCAGATGCAGCATTTGAAGAGAAACTGTTAGCCATTTAAACAGATGTAGATCAGATGCCTGACTGTATGCATGTTTGTACATGCTGGCATGCCTTTCTTCCTCGCAGCCAGGTTTTTAATGCAAAGCTACAGGTTAAAAGGGGGAAAGCTCTAAGATTAAGAGTTGCAAATTTTCTATTTAAGGTCAACCAAGAAAGGGGGGTGGGGGAAAATGTTGCAGCTACAGCAACTGCTCAATCCCCATCACTACCAACATAGTTTTGAAGCAACACAAGACTGGGCAGCCATTTCTTAATATTATTTTATAAGTTATATCTGGAAACTGGAAAGACGAGCAGTTTTGCCCTGTTTTTTTTTCAAGGTAATAATCAACACCAGTCATATGGTGGAGGGTGTGTGTAAGTAAATGAGGAATGACAACTTCGGGTTACACACACAAAAAAGAGACTCAGACAAGCACAGACTCTGTACTACCACTGAACCCCAACAAGAATCTAAATCAACGGCTAGCACAAACTTGACTAAACACTGAACCTTTAGCACTTGTCACAAATGCAATCTCTTTTTAAGCCAGGTGAAAAAGTCTGGCTAAAAATGAATTAAGAATTTAGGACAAAAAATAGAAATAAATTAAAAGACATTGCTAGACTAAAATTTCTTCTCAATACAACAGGTTTTGCAAACTAAAATCCAACTGATTTCTCTCTAATAAAAAGAAATATCCCAAATTCCTTGAAGATGATTTGTAACTTCAAGTGCATACATATCTGAGACTGAGGAAGAAAAGGCAAAGTTACAGCTTCCATACAATATTCTCTAAGAACAACTGAGAGAAAGGGGTAAAAAAAGGAAAAAAAGGAACATTTCCATCTTGAATTCTTACAATCTTTCCCTCTCTGCAGTTCATGAATCCAGCGCTGATGCTAAGGTGACAGTGTATTAAGTATTTTTTTTGTTGATTTTTCTCTTTTTTAAAGTTTCAACAGAGAAAGCCTGAAGACAAGGAGATGTCCATTCAAGAGTTATCAGACGGAACATGCTCCTCAAACCCCTCACTCTCTCGGACTAAAGCTCTTTCCAGGATAACACGGCCTTCCTTGTAGCGCTGGCTGTCTTCAGTGGCAAATTCATAAATCCAGCCTAGCTTGCTGTTGCAATTCTTGCAGCTCACGTCACGAACCATATGGCGGCCAGTGAGCATGACTCGGTCCTGGACTTCACTGTACTGCAGATTTACTACCTGTTGTAGGTAAAAGGGATAAAAACATTTTGAGGCATACCGAGTCTACAGCGAGGGTTTAGAATTGTTGCTGTGACTAGACAACTTTGGGATAGTTTAGTGCTGTGGTCTTCAACTGTCAGGGTACTAAAGTTTAATAGCAAAGTAATTCCTGAAGCAATCTGGAAAGACAGTGTGGTAGCTGTGGCTGGAGCTCTGCTCTTGCTGCCAAAGGCGCTAGAGCCAGGGGCTTTTAAACTGTTTAAAGGAAGAAAAAAAATTAGAGGAAGCTGTCATTATCACCATGTTACTGCCACTCCCCCTGCAAAACATTTCCCCCTCCTCAAAATCATGTCCCCTGTTTTGGGGAGATAAAATGCCCCCACCCCCACAAATCAAGCAAACCATGGATGTGGGGGATGTTTGTTACAGTCCTACAGCAAGGGTTGGCAACACTGAGCAAAAGCCAATGAAGAATTATGATCTGCTCCAATAAGGGGTAATTATATTGCCATTTTTGCTTATCATTTTATAACTACAGCTTATGGGCATTTGATAAAGTCTCCCCCCTCCCAAAGCATGGAACACCAAGCAAGGCTCCAAAAATCAAAATTGCTAGTTGGCTCCCATTTACTTTGTTCCTAATCTTCTGGAATTTATACCTTTCACATTTTCAAACTTTTCCGCAAATGAAGGCTTTTTTCCAAAGTGACTGCTGAGATCCTCAAGCTTTAACAGCAGCCAATGGGCCATATAATGGAATATCATTTCAGTGACAGTTTAGGACCATCATGTGAAACAGGGGTGTGGAACCTTTTTTTGCCCAAGGGCTAAATTAGTTCTAGTCAAGCACATCAGAGGTCACCTGCTAGCAGTGGGTGGGACCACACCACTATTGGCATGTGGTCCTCCATGACTGCTACACCCCATTCGCTCACACACTCATATACATAAACGCAGTCTCTCTCTTTCTACCTCCCCTCCTTCCATCAGGCAGTGATGTCAGAGATATGGGATTTCCTGTCTTCCCTTGTTTCAAGCTTTTAAGGAATCTCCATTGGTGCCAGTGGAGGCTTTTAAAAAGCCTGATTGCAGCAGGGGAAGGGTGACTTTTTTGGGGGGGGAGGTGTCACAGTGTTGGGGAGTGGAGGTTTAGCCCATCCCTCCCCAGCAGAAGCACCCTGAAAATCCCTCCTCCCATGCTGCAATCAGGCTTTTAAAAAGCCTTCATTAGTACTAATTCTTTTATTTTTAAAAGCCTCATTGCAGCATACAAGGTGGAGGAGAAATCCCTTATCTCTAAGTACTGATTAGAGACAAGGAAGCAGGGAAGCTGGTGGGTCAAAGGTTCCCCATCTCTGATGTAAAATATCAAGATTGACTGACCATTACTTCTCAGCACATGTACATGCAGGGAAACAGGTGCCCACAGAATGAATACCTATTCATATTTGAATATTTGATATGTGAAGCAGGTATTAGCCACTGTTACTACCACATGTATCTGTACAATCCTCAGATTGGCATTTTCTGTTCCACCCAACGATGTACTGCAGAAAAAGTGTAGTGACACCCCCCCCCCCCCCGGAGTTTGAGATCTGTTTAACTAACCTTGTTAAATAGGAAGGCTCGTCCAGTAGCTCCTGTGAAACGGGTAGATATGAGCTCTGAGCGGTTGGTCAAGATTGTGTCACAATTTGCACAAGAGAATAGACGAGTACCACCAATATGATCCAAGAAAATCCGGCCCATTTTTAAAGTTTGCTGGAGCTCTAAAACAGGGAAGAAAGGTATTGCATCAGTGCTGACAATTCATGTCATCAAATCTTTGAATAAGCATGGATGGAATTATGTACAAGTAAGTAGTGTTGCAGGTGATTTAGGTATACAGAGTCTGTATATTCCATCCCCTCCCCCGGCAAAGATAGAAAAGCAACAAGGGGGTCGATTTTGTCCAGAAAAAAGGCTAAGCAGCCCTTTCCTGCACCCATTCCTCTGCTGAAACTTAAAGCCTCTTAAATCTGCTTTTCACTGAAAAAGTGTCAGGATATTAGATGTGTCTGCATTAATGTCTAGCTTGGTCCACAGGCTCTGTGCCTCATACAGTGAACATGCTTGTGCACACACACACACCCACACGCATACAACAGCACAAGAAGAAGAGCTATACCTGGAAAGGGCCGACAGTTAGTAGGAGATAACATTCTTTGCATACAAGAAGTCCCAGGCTCAATCCCTGGAGCTAGATGGACCAATAGTCTAACTTGGGATAAGGCAGCTGCCTATGTTCCACAAGGTTAAACTCAGATTGGCTACGTATAGCCCATACATGATGGAAAAGTATGGAATCCTCATATTTTGTATCATATTACATTTAGCAAGAATATCTCACATGCTATATCTGAACTAAGCAGAAACTTGTAATGTTATACCTACACATTTTCAGTTGCTGTTAGTACAGATACTGTAGGCTGGATCAAGTTCTCAACTCTGATTTATTATACAGAAGCCCTCAAAGTTGTATAGTTTTTCTCCATTTTATACTCTTTCATAATCACACATTGCATTTTTCTCCACTGAGGTAATTTTCAGTCAATGCTATATTTAATTTGGGTTTAAGTTATACTAAGTTTCTTTTATGAAAACTGTTTAGTGTGACTTCAAATTTAATACTAATACGCAAATTGGAGCAAAGCCTACACTTTTCTCTCAAAACTGAATCCATGACTAATTCACACACAAGCCCGTATCAAACAGACCAAGTGAAAGGCTGTTTGCAATTTTATATATAACAACAGATCGATAAATGAGATTGTTATTTACATCACAAAGCTTTTTATGCTTTATGAGTAGCTTTCTAGGTGCAGAAGCATGTGGTCAAGAGCAAGCAACTGAGTTTTATGTGGGACTTTAGCGGGGAAGTTTGAGGAGCAGTCCAGGTAGACAGTGATACTCCTACGCAGAGCCAAGTAACAAGGCCAGTGAGTGAGTTGCTGTAGTGACTTACAAGGTCAGAGCTGATTTTCTGCTGGACAATGTATAAAACTACACCTGCAGCGAGTGCAAGCTGGTATCTCTGCTGGAAGAGAAGGTACAAGGGCTTCGAGGTGACTATTTATGGTTTGGTTTATTGGGGAAGATGAAGAATTTCTGGACCGAACACAGGAAGCACCTCTGGAAAGATAACAGGAAGTGACAAAACTCATCATCTCAGTTCATGCTACAGATGATGACAGAATTCAACTTCTTGATAAGAGTTAATTCAGCCATTTTTGCTGGAGTATCCCTCTGAAATTCCTTTGTTCTCCTACTGACATGTTCTACTAGTGTTTGAATGTCATTTTTGTTGTCAGGCTCATGTCCATGTACTCTTTTCCCTAGAAACTCGTCCTTTTGCCCTATGTAGAATGCAGAATGGCATTGCTAGCAGATGATAGTATACAACACATTGGAAGATGAGCAGGTAAATGAACCCTTGATGTTGTGGCTGACATTGGTAGGTCCCGTAATATCGCTGCCTCAGTAGATATAGGAACAGCGTTGACATCTGAGTTTGTTGAAGGGTCTGGTCTATGTGGCCTGTGGTTGCTATTGAACAGCTATTTCAGGTTAGAGGGCTGTTTGTAAGCAGGGACAAGCCCACCACCCAAAGCCTGTGAAAGGGAAACATCATTATCCAAGATAAGTTGCAGATGATTGATGAAATGTTGGGAGTGGCTTTAGCTCAGAGCTACATGTGACAAGTGGTGTTCTCACTCTTTCTTCTAGGCTGTCCTGTACTAGAGTACCAATTTGGCTTTGTTGGTCTACTTTTTTACTTGAATGGGTGGGTATTGTACTCCAAGAAATTCCTGATGTAAATCCTTAAGTTGCAAGTCTTTGCCTCTTGAATCATAACAGGTAGAGGAGAGGTTTTTGAGGCAGGAAGTGAGAAAAAGCTGTAGAAGTGATTCACCAAGGAGGGGAGAGAGTCTAAATTGCACCATACATCCTTTTGTTTTATACTGTCATTTTGGTTCTTATTCAGGCTATATCTGGAAATGGGGTAAAACAACCTATTATTAAACTGCACCATTTAAGCACAAAGGATCTGAGTATTCATGTTAGGAACTACATTTAGACATTCAAATCCTAAGTAACTCCTGGGAGCCACAAAGCATTAGACTTTTCACTCTCTTCCTCTTATATATATATACTGTTTTCCATTAACTGAAGCAGGTTAAAGCACTTCAAATATGTAACTACCACTCTAACTAGGCATTCCTTTTTATTCATTCCCATGAGTTAATTTCTACCACCACTTGACCAGGTTTAAACAGGAAGTCGGTGTGGTCTCCATACACTGGCAGTGCTCACTGGCAAGTCTTGTTAACATTTTTTCATGGGCTGATGTTCATACTGTCAAGTTGGCACCTCTTTCTGATGGACCGATAAAAATGCAGGGGGGAGCAGCAGGCTCTTGGGTACATAATTCTTCTTTAGATTACTATGCAAGGATCAGAATAAACAAGAAGTGGTGAAGGACATATTACGCTAGATTACAAATTCATCAGCATTTTTAAGTTGACAAGGGCTAAGCCAAAAAGACATTTTAGAACAGGCATAATTAGAAAAATGGCTCATTGTAGGCAGCATAGTCTTGAGCTATTACATGTGAATTGTTGTAAAATATTATGATTTGATACTGCAAGTTTGCATTCCTCAAGTACTTGTCCTGTGGAGCAAGGCACTCTGTGCAGGGCTCTGTGACATGAGTTTTCTGGAAAATTTAGAACTGGGAAATTTTCAAATGCAAATTATGTTACTTTGCATTGGGTCATTTGCAACAGAAAATTTTCTGATACCCTAAAAAGATCTAATTCAGCACATTTATTTTACTTGTATTTGGTAAACAAAGCTAAAAAAACCAGTACCCCATGTTAATTTTTTGTCATAATATACCAGAAGTATTTGATCCAAAACATTTGAGGGGAGAAATTAAAGCACACTTCATGTGATTTAAATGTTGTAAAAACAGTAACATGTACTTCCTTTACATTGTTTAAATTTTAAGACAACAATTAAGGTACAAAAAACTGTTAACACAATTAATTTTAGCAACCCAAAGAACTGGGCATGATATGCTCACAACCTCTTATATGTTTCAATGGAGTTCAACTCTCTCCACTAAAGTTTTGTTGGGACACCTTCTGTTTCACTGTCACTACTTAATTCGTTCCATTTCACTGAGACATATATGTATTCCAATGATTTATATATATTCTCTCACATACATTCAAGGGATAATCAACTAAAAACATTAATTCCAACTTTGAAACTGCCAAGCTTGCCTAACACTGTATTTGCAATTAGCATACATCCGTTTTTACTAATAAACTTATGAAACTGAAAATTTCCCACCCCACATCACTGGCAGGGCTGTCCCAAAAGATTGTTCACAAACTTCTGCTTGTTCTGTTCATGGCAGTCCATCGTCTTAAGAATATTATCAGCCCTCACTCTGAACTGTGGGTGCATTTCAAATAGCTTTTGTATGGGGACTGGATGAGGAGACCAGAACAATCCACCAAGCCCGACACCTTGTTCAAAAGGTTGGACCATCCTCCCAGCAAGCCATAGGCATTTCATATCTGGCATTTTCATTTAAAAGAACCTTGGGTAGCAAGGCCTCTGCGTGAGATCCTAAGGTAGAAAGGCCAACTTTCCCTTCTAACAAGCCTAAAACATTGTATGTTCAAAATACAGCAGATGTGTAATCCTGGAATAATGCAAAATTCAAGCCCAGCCAGCTTACTAATGACACAGCTACTTCCCTCAACAGAGCTGTACAATACTGTTACCCACCCTTCTATGGCCAATTTGAGCAGTCCAGAGCACTGGTGTTAAGATACTCACCTATGGTTCCTGAAGGCTTGAGAACATCCACTACAATAACTTGACTTCTGTTTCTCTGCTTTTTCTACCCACTGTTACTGAAACTCCCCGAATGCAGAAGTATATGAAGGAGATTCAAAATAATGCTTTAACATCAGTTTCAGGTGTAAATACTTCTACTTTTCTGGTCCCAAGGGAGAAAGACAAAAGACAATAGCAACACTTGAGACAGTACATATAGTTTATTGAGGACAGTCACAGTAGCCAGGATGCTGCTCCACTATACTTTACTTGCAAGGAATCTGGGCCCCCATCTACACGAGCCTTTTACTCCAGGGCAGCTGCGAGTCGAGGTCCTTTGGGACATACGACGCAGTCGCCACTTTGCAACCATCCATGGTTTTCTCCCAGAAAATGTGGATTTCCAAGGAGGCATTTTGCTGCAATTTTTTTGGTTTGCTGCGGGTTTCCAGCAGTTGCGAGCTGTCTGTCCCTTCCCCAAACCAACTTTGCATTTTGGGGTGGGCATGTTGCAGGCATGCATAGTGTTTGCGTCACTCTGTGATGCCCCTTTACCCCCCCATCCCTTCGCAGCTGCGCAGTTACAGAGGCACAGAGAGGCATTTTCATTTATTTAATCACATTTTTGCAGCTTCATATGTTTGCAATGGTTGCTTCTGGACTCAGTGCCCAAGGGCTGGGGGGAGGGTCTTGGGGGAGGACCAACTGCGCTCCGGCCACTGTTTCAGAGTGATGGGTAGGCACGTACTGCTCACTCCTTGGGTGAGTGTGAACCATCACAAGAGTCTCATGCTAGGGAACTGCCAAACAGTTGGCGTGGAAATGACGGCGCACAGGCAACCCACATTTTACCTAACGAGGAACGGACAGACACAAGAGAACCCCTAAAATATGAAACAGCCACTGAAGTGTCACACCCCCACACTCACAGGCCCGCATAGCTGTGTATTAAAATATAGTGGCAAAAAAGGGCATGGCGGACTCTGTTGTGAAAGCCCACAGTAAATCGCGGGTGTATCACAGCAGAAGCTAATTCGAAGCTGCAATGCTGCGCAACTGCGACAGAGTGAAGGGTGAAAGTGGTGCCATGTAGCTGGGGCCTGGGTCTTTTAGAGTATCCAAGTTGTAGGAGGAAGTATAGAAACACATGATTGTGAAGCTTCCCTCTCTATGTGCCTATAAATATCAGTTTGTCATTCAACAAAGCATCAAAACTTTGAGATTTGTTTTGGAGAAAGTAACAATTTCTTGATAAATTTTAAATAAATTTAAGCAAAGAATGGACAAATACTTTATACTCAATTTTGTTTCACAAAATAATTTCTGCTGGCAGGCAAATACATCAAGCAGGCCTTTGGCGTGTAAGCAGGCTATTGAGTTGTGTGCTATTTTTATTCCTTATTTCTTTATTTTAATGTATACGTTTTATTATTGTTTTAGTCAATGTTTCTGTAAGCTCACTGGAGTGCTATTTTATTGGTAGGAAGGCAGGGTACAAATGAAATAAATTCAAAAATAAATTCAAAAATGAACACATAATTAACATAATTAAATTCAGTCCAGTCAATACGTCCAACTAATATCTTGCTTGATTACAGAACTACAATTACATGTTAGGTCAGATGGCTTGGACACTCCTATATTTCAAGCATGTTAAATATTTCACTAGGTACAAGTGGAAATCATTGACTAGAATTCAAACCTCATCACTAGAGTTCAAGCCTGGAGGGGGCTGCACTCCCCCTAAAGGAACAGGTTTGGGGGTGCTCCTGGACCCAGAACTGTCACTTGAGGCACAGGTGGACTCAGTGGAATGGAGGACCTTTTATCAGCTTAGGCTGATATACCAACTACTCCCTTAACTGGACAGAGATGGCCAAGCTAGCCTCTTGTCTGATTAAATGAAATGCGCTATACGTGGGGCTGCCTTTGAAAATGGTCTGGAAACTTCAGCAGGTCCAAAACAGGGCAGTGAGATTGTTACCGGGGACTGGCCAACAAGATCATATGAGGCCAGTACTTTTCCAGCTGTACTGGCTGCCAGTCCATTTCTAGGCCCAGTTCAAAGTGCTGGTATTAACATTTAAAGCCCTGAACAGCTTGGGGCCAGGTTATCTGAAGGATCGCCTCCTCCCTTATCTACCTGCCTGGACCCCAAGATCATTTTTAGGGGTCCTTCTCTGGGAGCCCCTGCCAAAAGAAGTGAAGTAGGTGGCTACCAGGAAGCGGGCCTTTTCTGCTGTGGCACCCTGGTTGTGGAATGAGCTCCCTAGAGAGGTTTCCCAGGCACCTACGTTGTACTCTTTCCAGAGCCAGGTGAAGACCTTTTTATTTTCCCAGGAATTTTAGGGTTCTAGTCTTTTAGCTCTGCTGTTTTAAATTTCTTATTGTATTTTAAATCTCTGCATTGCTGCTAGGTTTTATAGTGGTTGTACTTTTATACTGTGCTTCTAATGCTTTTATGTTTTATATTGTTTTTATGCAGTACTTGTACTTTCAATTTTTGTGAACCGCCCAGAGAGTTTCGGCTATTGGGTGGTATAGGAACGTAATAAATAAATAAATCACTAAGAAAATAAACAAACATTGCCTGTATAAAATGTAAGAATCACTTCCAAGCAAGAACACATTTGTGAAATGGAAGAAGCTGGTTCTCTCTTCTTTCAAGGCCATGAGCACGCCAGAAATAACTAGTACACTATTTGTAGTCATGCAGGCAAGCATATGTTTAGTAATTTTACGGGGATAACTTTAAAGCTCAATACGGTTATAAGGAGCAGTTTGCAGAATGAAGCTCAAGAGGCCTTGGTGCCCTTCCACTGGGATCAACTCCAGCTTTACCTCAGTTATTCAAGGACAGTCACAGAATCTTCTCAGGACAGAGAAGCAGCATCCTATAGGCCATTCTGATTTATAGAAGCAGCGGTATGCACCAGTCATATTTACCAGTAAGGGAGCAAGTACAGGAGTTTAACAGCGTAAAACTCTGTCCTTCTAGCTGTGAATAGATTCAGAGGCTGCAGGAATCTTTTTTGCAAGTTATAGCAAGTCAAAACATTTAATTTCCAGTATGAAAGCAAGGCAAGAGAATCTACCAAAGATCTCCCTAGAAATTATCAATTCTAGAAATGGACAGGCCCAAACCCAGGAAGTGTTATAAACAGGATAAGGCTGCAATCCTGTGCACACATACCTGAGAATACGCCAGACTGAGCAGTGATATTTACTTCTGTGCAAATGTACATATAAACACGCTGATGTGTTATTAACCAAGAGTTTGAATTAAGATACTGCTTCTTAATGGAAACTATAAAGTCATTTTTACAAATCTCTAAACTAAGCACAGTTAAATGTTTAGTATGATAAAAGTTGTCTGTTTAATTTCTTAAATAGGCAGTTGTATTCTTATTAAGCTGTAACTAGGATTTCTGACCCAATATTAACAATATTGCTATGCTAGAATAACGGTACATCTAGCTTTATGTTCTCTCACTGTTCACCAAGATGCTGCAGGGGAGTTCATAAGAAAAATGAAATAGCATCTGTGGATCAGAATTAAGTTGCTTATGAAATGTGTAGGCTGCACATTTTGTAACTCCTGACTTGTGTAATAGGCTGCTGCAATGACCTCCACAGGTTAATTAGGTGTTGCATAAAATCATTTTGCCTTAAAATTCATACCAATTTCAGATCATGTTTGAGAGAGAATGCATGTTTGTTCCTGATATGTCATGAAGAATCTTATTTCAAGAGGATACACGTGTAACTAGAAAGGACTGAGATGCAGACAAGTGTTTGGATTTGAATCCTTTCTAGCAATATATACATTCTCTTGTTTGCAGAGAGTTAGTCTTTAAGAGGACTGCAATTAAGTTTCATAAAGCGATATAACAGTAGAAATAGGATTTTTTTTCAGCCCGCTGCATTCAGACAAGGTCTCCCATTAGTATTACTTCTCTTTCACATTATTGAGCTTCAACAGGGGAATTCACATGACCTTTTTCTTTCCTAGGGTGGCTTATTTCTACGCAACTGCAACACACACATGCATTCTGATATTATGTACAATTCAACCCACTTCAGGTTCTGTGTCAAACTATTAAGAAGTCTTTACAGTTGAAGCAGAGAGGAGCAAACGAGGCACCCCCAAATACATGCACCTGTTGGAAAGGTTATGTTAAATACTCAGATGACTAGAGCAATTGTCCCATATATTATAGAGACTACACGAGTATTAGTAGAACAGTTGAGAGACATAGTCATGTTAACAATGCTAAAAAGCCAGGGAAATGAATCACTTTTCTAAACCGAAATAACATGTAACCCACATAAACTGTAGGGGCTCTAGTGCAATTTTTGTTCTAGGGAGTTCCTTCCCCAGAGTTCTTGGAACATTGGAGCAGAAGGGCAACATTCTGTCATTTCTTATCACAAGGGGATTATCGTCCTTCACCTACATTAACCCCCCCCCCCCCCCGGTCTCCAGAGTTCAGAAAAAAAGAGGGAAGTCCTTTTCCGTAGCCTGTATTTAATACATTAGTATCTAACCTTTATTCCACCATGAAACTCAAAGCAGCACACACAGGGTCCCCAGGCAGTCTCCCATGAAGGCACTGATCAGACACAGACCTACAGCAAGGTGACTGCATCATGTGCCTTTAGCCTACACTCTGTTGGACTGCAACTCCCATCATTCCTCATCAGTGGCTCTGCTAAGGCTGATGGGAGTTGCAGTCCAGCAACATCTGGAAGGCAACACATTCCCTGCCACTAGAGTAGTGGCTAAGAGGCTGAGGGTTGTGTCCAATGTTTAGTCTACCTTAAGTACCATTCATTTCAATTGGTCTACTCCAAGTACAAACCTGAGTTGCAAACCAAGACATCTCTGGTTCATATTTCACCATGACATCATATTACTAATTAATTTTAAATAAGCCACCCTCTCTCAGCCACCAACTATGAATAAGCCTGTGTTACAAAGTTGTTATAAGGAAAATGAAAAATGTTTTGAATACGTTTCCACTAAAAGTAGTGCTCAAGCTGTCTAACTGTAATAAAATACAGATGTTTCATAATTAAAAATTACATATTTTTGGAAAATGCACTTCATTGTGCAGGGGTAAGTGGAAAGATCTGAGGTAAGTTCTATTTGAACCCACCAGTGGTACCAACACTGCATTGTAAATGTGTCATACCAGATTTTTAAAAGTTTTGGTTCAATGCGAAATATTTTCAAAATCCTGAATACCCAAGAAAATACTCTTAAATTACCAGGGGTGTGGTGGGATGGGGTGGGGGATCAAACATAATCAAATATTCTATAGATCTGTATTTGCCATAGTTTATACAAACTTGTTAGAATACAGAAATAATTCTGAGTCATACATAAGGTGCTTGGCATTAAAGAATTAAATATTAGAAGGACAGTCAAAAAAGCAGAGTCTGCTCCCCTCTGATAATGTTTTAATCACTTAGGCAGCTGCTATATTTAGTAGACAGCAGAGCTATGGCAAGAGTGGAGACAGCAGCAGCACCATTACTACAGCATGATTTCCCCCACTCAACATCCACTGCAGAGCACCACAAGAGGAGTGTGCTTCTGCCACCTTCCCAGAAGACCCAGAACCTGTAGTCCTGCTCCTGTTATCCAAACAAGATATACACAAAGAAGGTAGTGGAGAAAGGGAACACGCCCTGATTCTGGTCACATGGCTGACAGCCATCCAACCAGCGAAGGTTCTGCCCATCTCTGGTTTGAGAATGAGGCTATCCCAGAAGCACAGGCGATTTGACAACAAATAAGGAGGAAACAGCTGACAAGAGAGACCTGTGGGCCCCAAGTTGCTGGTGCTGCTTAGCCAGAACAGAAAGCAACTGTCTTTTCTCTCCCACTCCCCTCCAAGCACTGTTTTATTTAGAGAGCACTCACACATTTACAGCCAAAGGTTATGGGAACAGAGATGAAGCTGCTTAGAGCATGCAGAAATGAAAAAGCCGCTGCTGTACTGGTCCAAAAACTAGGAACAAAGTAGCAAGGGGCATCAATGATTCTGACCAGGTGTTCCCTGAAACTGGGGAGAAAGGTGCGATGCCTGGTTTCAGGGCAAAGAGGAGAAGAAGTTATTGGGACTGACCTGTGATGACATGTTTTGAATCGAAGAATAATTAGGCAGGGGCGGGGAAGGGGAACAAACAGAAAGACCGGAAGCAGAGGGAGCGTTGTTGTCTCTCTCTCTCTCTCACACACACACACACCCCCCTATAGAGAGAATTTATTTCCTTGCAAGTGTTCCAGGCGCACACACTCGACTGCCCTAACTGGAAAAACAGCTTTCGAGAGGCGTTGGGGAAGCTTCGGGCGGCGGGGAGAGATAAAAGAAGAGACTGATGCCCCCAGGACCTTGTTAGCGACAGAGTTCGGGATAATATCCGTCGCAGTTTGGAACCTCTTTGCCGCCAGAGAGCGAGGCTTGCGAGTCCAACTGGACAAAAGGCGACGCGTTGTCGCGGCTGTGGCCGTTGCGCGAGATTCCGGGGAGGGCCAGAGGAGCGGAATGGCGACGGCTGAAGGCTCCCTTGTTGTTGTTGTTGTTGCGGTGATGATGCACCCGCGGCGGGGGGAGGGGGCGGCGGCCGAGGGGTGATGCCGGGGGGAGGGGGCGGGCGCCTCCCGCGCGCTGTTGTGCCGTATTGAGCGTTACTGGGAGGGAGGGGCCGGCTTCGGGGTGTTTACGAGGAGGGAGCGCGCCAGCGAGGAGGGGGGACACGAGGGGGGCCGATGGGGAGGATGCCTGCGTGGGCTTTCGTGAGTGTGTGCATGTGGGGGGGCAAAAACAACAACACCTCACACACGCATACGGGGCTAGGGACCCCCTTCGTCAGAGACGGAGGCGGGAGGGAAGGAAGGAAGGAAGGAAATAGACGGGGCGCCCGCGGCAGCCCCAGGGCCACCGGCGGCCTCTCCCCAGAGCGCCTTGCGGGGCCCGCAGCCGCCGGGGCCCGCAGCCGCCTCGGCCACTCGCCCCTCCGCCCACCTCCTCCCGCGCAGGCGGCCTCGCCAGCCCAGCGCGAGCAGCAGCCGTTACCTGCGGATGGACAGCGGCCACAGCCGAGGGCTGGCGGGGAGAGCGAGAAGCCAACCGCGGGGCGGCTTCAGCGCCGGCCGTCGACGGGTTCGGCGTCGCTTCAGCAGCGGCCTCTCAACTCAGCTGAGAGACTCACTCTTCGTCCCCGCCCCCTGCTCGCTCGCTCCCCCTCCCTCCTGGCCCCGCCCCCGCGCTCGAGGCCCCGCCTCCAGCAGTGCCAATCACCGCCGTCCTGGGTGATGGCCGCGCCCCCCGGCGCTCCGGGCCGCGCTAGCGGCGCACAAACGCTGAGGCCACGTGGGGACGGGGGTTCTTAAAGGGCCAGGCGACGAAGCGGGAGCTCAGAGAAGCTTATGCTTTGCGCGGGTGGCCCTTTAAACTTGCTGTGTGGCCGCCCTCCGTCCTCCCGGTTACACGTCTTCGTTGTTTGTTTGTTTCTTTTCCAGAGGGTAGCCGTGTTAGTCTATGGCAGCAAAGCAACAGAGTCTTGTGGAACCTTAAAGACGATGGAGACTGATGGCTCTAATTTCGGTGGGGCTTTGAATCCATTCTGGGTTTCAGTCACAACCAGCCAGAACCAACCAACAGGACGTAGCCAAGGTGCTGAGCCCATTTGGGGGGGAGTAGGCTTCAGCACTTTGGATTGCTCCTTTAGAGTTCTGGCTGGTCTTGACTGAAACCCAGAATGACATTACAGCCCCACTGAAATCGGAGCCACCAGTCTCTGTGACTTGAAGACCAATACATTTATTCATAGAATCATAGAATAGTAGGGTTGGAAGGGGCCTACAAGGCCATTGAGTCCAACCCCCTGCTCAATGCAGGAATCCAAGTCAGAGCATCCCTGACAGATGGCTGTCCAGCCTCGTATCGAACACCTCCAGTGTGGGAGAGCCCACCACCTGCCTAGGTCATTGGTTCCATTGTCGTATTGCTCTAATAGGAAGTTTTTCCTGATGTTCAGTGGAATCTGGCTTCCTGTAACTTGAGCCCATTATTCCGTGTCCTGCACTCTGGGATGTTGGAGAAGAGATGCTGGCCTTCCTCTCTGTGACAACCTTTCAAGGACTTGAAGAGCGCTATCATATCTCCCCTCAGTCTTCTTTTCTCAAGGCTAAACATGCCCAGTTCTTTCAGTCTCTCTTCATAGGGCTTTGTTTCCAGTTCCCTGACCATCTTTGTTGCCCTCCTCTGAACCCTCTCCAGCTTGTCTGCATCCTTCTTAAAGTGTGGTGTCCAGAACTGGACACAGTACTCCAGATGAGGCCTAACCAGCGCTGAGTAGAGGGGAACTAGTACTTCCCGTGATTTGAAAGCTATGCTTCTATTAATGCAGCCCAAAAGAGCACTGGCCTTTTTTGCAGCCACATCACCTTGTTGGCTCATCTTCAGCTTGTGATCTACAACAGTTCCAAGATCCTTCTTGCTTGTAGTGTTGTTGAGCCACGTATCCCCCATCTTGTAACTGTGCATTTGGTTTCTTTTTCCTAGGTGCAGAACTTGGCATTTATCCCTGTTAAATTTCATTCTCTTGTTTTCTGCCCAGCGCTCCAGTCTATCAAGATTACTTTGAATTTTGTTTCTGTCTTCCAAAGTATAAGAACATAAGAAAAGCCATGCTGAAGCAGACCAAGGACCCACCTAGTCTAGCATTCTGTTCACACAGTGGCCAACCAGCTGTCCACCAGGAAACCACAAGCAGAACATGAGTGCAACCGCACCCACCTGCCCATGTTCCCCAGCAACTGCTGTATGCAGGCATACTGCCTCTGGTCCTGGAGATAGCATAGAGCCATCAGGACTAGTTGCCTCTGATATTCTGTTGATATCCCACCCCAATATGTACTGTATAAGAAACTTGAAACTCTCCATAATACACCATGCATTTGATGTGGACTATAACTGGACTATACTCCAAGAAAACCAATGCCAGAATTAATTTGTTAGTTTTTAAGGTGCCACAAGACTCTTGGTGGTTTCTGTTGTTGTTCTCTGACTGTCTGTATAACCAGGAGGGCATGAGGATGCAACCACATCCTATGTTTCCTTACATGTCACTTGCTGAGTTCTATAGGGCTCCATAAGCTTGCAGCCAAAGACAGAGGGAGAGAGCTTTCAGAGTGAGTTTTCAGTTAGATTTACTCCCAAGTAAGTGGGCAGGGACTACAGTGCAGTTATAAAACATCACATTCAGATGATCCCAGCCAGGTTCAAAACCCCTGCCATCTCCTTTTTTTCTTTTTCTTTTTTAAATATCTCTGCTCTAGAGAGCCCCTGCCAACTGCAGTGGATGATGATACTGAGCAATACTCTGACTCAGGAGCTTCATATGGTCATATATAATTGGTTAAGTGTGGGTTGGGCTGCAGCCTTAAAACTGAATTTCTACAAATTGGTCAGTAACGTAAAACCAAACAGCAAGGTGTGAAACTGTCTTGCCCAAAGGAGGAGGTGGTAAGACCTCTGCTCAAAACCCCACCCGGAACCCTGCTGTATTGGATCATTTGCAGCCAGTCTCCAGTATTCCAAGATCCAGTATTCTTGCCCAAGCACTTTTGATCAGGAATAATATAGTCTCACACCTGTTAATTACTCAAATAACTCTATGGCCCAAGTGATAGGGCTTTAGCTCAGCATTTTCTCTTTGGATACCATCCAGCTCATCTTTACAATTATTTTTATGCCAGTTACCCAGAATTCATTGTGAAACTGCATGTGTCTTTGTGTATCTTCCCTTTAATACAATTGCTACTTTTTAAAAACTTATTTATAGTTTTAAATTTTTAATTATTTATCATAAAACATTTGGCATTTGTATTTCATAATAACAGATCTTATATTGTTTTAAAAGAGGTGGCTTAGCATTTTCTAAATAGTCTTCCCAGAAAGTCCAATAAAGCAAAATTAGCTATTCCTTAAAAATCCAGGTCAAGGCTTTGACTGACCTGAGCATGTTGGAGCTTAAATTTGGAAAGGGGACTTGTAGAAATGTCCCCTGCACTGACAAGGGCTCTGTAGAGGAAACTCCCCAGAAGACCTTTTCATAATGAGGAGACAGCATGACATGCTGACTGCTTCTTTTATGCCTGAAACTCCAGTGGGACCTTAAAAACCAGGGCTTGTGGGCCTCTTTAAGAGCCTTCTAGCTTCTTGGCCTGTCTCCTTGTTCTTCAAACAAGTTAGGATGGTATGGCCTTGGAAGGCAGGGAAGATCTCTTTGGCTACAGTCCACCTGGTTATTTAGCTTATCTTTTGGGCAAGATGAAGAAATGCCTAGACATCATGAGACTATCACAACAGGTGTGATCAGGAAGCTGACAGCACGTAGACATGGGAGATTTGGAGCATATAAGTCCCTCCAGAGCGTCACTCAGTTTGAGCTTTGGCACAGATCCAGGACCATGGAGGTGCTGTGCATGGGCCAACTGGAGTCTCTCCACTCTCATTTTCTGGGGTTCCCGACAGCAGAATGGAGAAGTAAGGTATCTTCCTCAGCTTTGATTTATAATATCCTATGTTTAGTTGTAATATTCTGCCTGCTATAGTTAATAAAGCTTTTTGACTCTTACTCCTTTTGTGTAGTCATTGCTCTGAATCCAGAAAAGAAACGCTCTGCCTTTAGCAAAACAGGCTCAGAATAACAAACATGGAGAAGGGAAAGAGCCAAGGGAGAGAGGTAGGAAGGATAAATCTAGCCAGTGGAGGCTGGTGGCTCCGATTTTGGTGGGGCTGTAGATCCATTCTGGGTTTCAGTCAGAACCAGCTAGAACTCCAAAGGAGATATCCAAGGTGCTGAAACCTATCCCCAAAATGGGTTCAGTGCCTTGGAAAACACCTTCAGAGTTCTGGCTGGTTCTGACTGAAATCTAGAATGGAATCACAGCGCACACACCCACACACCAAAATCAGAGCCACCAGCCTCCACTGAATCTAGCTAAGTGGGTTAGGGTCTAGCAAGGCTGGAACAAGCCTCACTAGCAGGGTCTTTCTCTAGTAGTCATTCTGGCAAACACTGAGCCCAGGCAGAGCTTGAATGTGAAGACTGCAAGCTGGCACAGCCTGGATGAATCTTCTCTGGAGATTACTCTTACAGGGTCTGCTTCAGTGATGTAGTAGAGGTTGCAGCCCCCGCACTTTTTCATTAGCAGGGACTCTGAAGTCATCTGCCCCCCCCCCCCGAATTCCCTGTTCCCTCTGAGCTTAGCTGTGACTCTCACTGTAGCTGTGGGGAGAATGAATTTTCCAAGCAACAATATATTGTTCCATGTTGGAATGCAAAGTGTATGGGATGACTTCTTCTGGAATGGGAAATTAAGACCTATTCGCTTTACTAAAGACGTGCTCCTGGTGGAGATGAAAACTCCTAGAACTGGTTTGTGGATATGGATCGAAACAGCTGCCTGAAATTTTTGGACTGCCCTTGGAGATTGTCACAATGAGCTCCTGCATTTCCAAATTTACCACTACACCACTGTGTGCATGTGTGTGTGTGTGTGTGTGTGTGTGTAGTTCAATCCAGCTGGGTGTGTGGACATTTCAGTTGGAAGGGGAGGGGGGAAATAGAATGAAGGAGCTTAGGGCAGGCTAATGGGTAATGTTGGGGCGTTAAGGGATTGTGCAAAGGGGTAGTTTAAATGAGAAGGGATCTGTCCACGAGGGCTGAGCTGAAAGGGTGAAGCTTCCATAGAGCATCACATTTTGAAAACCTAAAATGTTTGTGTGTGAGTGAGTAAGATTTTAACACCCCTGCATTTTTTCTCAGATGTCCACTTGAAATCCTACCGCCTTACTCTCAGCTGCACTGTTTTTGGATCCCAGTTGAAGGCTGTATATCTTTGTTGTTGTTGTTCAGTCGTTCAGTCGTGTCCAACTCTTCATGACCCCATGGACCATAGCACACCAGGCCCTCCTGTCCTGCGCTCTCTCCCGGAGCTGTATATCTTACAAGGTTGTATAATCTTAGAAGGGTGCGTGGCTGTGACTGTCAGGAAGGGACCCTGTGCTTCTGAATTTGCCACTGCACTACTGGTCTGCTTGCCTCTTGTTTTCTTAAAGAAAAAGGTGATAACGCTCCAGCCAAGTTACTCAGAAAGGAAGAGAAATACAGATAAGGGTGTTCCTATACTTGATGGTGCTGTAATGATTGTAGGTTAGCCATGGAAGAAGAAATGTAGGTTTGGTGAGCTTCCCCTTTGGGGTTCTCCCTGTCCGCTGTGATGAGGTATCCTCTGAATCTGATACACAGCATCTGGCATTTGCATTTTTCCAGAAACCCTCCCTTTCTGACACAGAGAATCCTACATGAATTGACAAGTCATGCTGACTCCACTAGTGCCCTGTAGTGCAGCCACCTTGTCCTTTGCTGCAGCTACAGATGAAACTGTGAGAAGACAGAAGAGCCCACTGGGCCCATCACATGATCCTGCCAGTGCTGCCTGCTGCTGGCACATGGGGGTGCTCAGCCCCATGGGAAAATCCAGAGAGGGTTTGAGCCACACAGCCCCCTCCTCCACTGGAACTTACAGCTGTGCCTTGACGACTCAGGTTCACAGTTTGGGTGCATGCCTGGATTCAGCCCTGATGCCCAGGTCCTGGTGGCGGGCAGGAGCGCGTTTGCACAGCTGAGGCTAGTGCGTCTACTGCATCCATTCCTAGAGATGTCTGATCTGGCCATGCTCATGTAGGCCTTAGTTACATCTGTTTGGACTACTGTAAGCTACTCTATGTGAGGTTGCCTTTGAAAAGTATTTGGAAACTTCAGCTGATCCAGGATGCTGCTGCCAGACTGTTGACCAGGACTGGTTTGGTTACAGGGAGGATGTGACTTTCTTGTTACAACACCTTGACTGGCTTCTGTTTCCAGGCACACTTCAAAGTGCTGCTTGTGACCTTTAAAGCCCTATATGGCTTGGGACCAGGCTACCTGAAAGACCGCCTTCTCCTGTATGAGCCTGTCTGGGTTTCACGATCTTCTGGGGAGGCCCTGTTTTCAGGACTGCAACCATCAGAGGCACATTTGGTGAGAGAGGGCCCCTCAGTGGCGGCTCCCAGGGTCTGGGACTCCTGGCCCAGGGAGGCTAGGTTGGCCCCCTCTCTATTGTCCTTACGCCAGCAGGCATTTTATGAATGGGTGAACCCCCTCCCCCAGCAGCCATTTTGTGAGATCATCCATGACACTCTTATCAAAATGGTGCCCACTGACCCAGAATTTGGGGACTGGACCCCTGGATAGTCAATTCTCAGGCCATGAATGACAGCATCAAGATCTCCATTCTCTGGAGAGGTTACAATATCAAATGGAGGGGATAGCATCTACTCCCAGCCAATGTTATCAGATTTCTTGGATACTATATCCTCTCCAGAGAATGGAGATCTTGACACTGTCATTCATGCCCTGAGAACTGACTATCCAGGGGAATCAGGCAACAAGACAGACTCTATGAGAAAATTCCACACATGGCACCTTCAACCTTACATACCTCCTCAGAAACTACTGGACCTTGCCTCCCCAGAAATTTGTGGTCTTTAGGCTTCTCTACACCAGGGTTTTATCCCTTAGCTTTACCGGGGCTTCTGCTACTGGATTCTTTGAGGGATTAAGATTGGCTCCTTTACATGTGTTTATGCATCCTTTATTGGGGGGGGGGGGATTTCCTTTCTCTGCAAGTTCTATATGTTTCATTATACAGCTATTACATGACGCTGTGATTTAGTGGAATTGTGGAAGTATATGCAGCCGTTCCAGCGCATAATGCTTTTAGGGGGGAAAAAAAGCCAAACTTTCCCCAATCTGTAAAAACATGGGATAAAGGTTATAAAGCACAGGAGAGGCTATGGAAGTTGATGCCATCCTGTAAAGGACCCTCAAACTTCTGTGAGTGACCAATAATGAGCACATGATAAAAGCCTTGCATAGAGATGCCCCTTGACACAGATGACTGCTTGTTTGGAGATGTCTGCAGTTAGATAGCCCATGTTAAGCTGTTAGGTTTGCTCTGGTTGATGCAAGGCAAGGATGCAAGCAGTCCTTACTCCTGCTCTTGCTAACAAATTACATCATAATGAAATAAAAATGGTAAGAGGCCACGGGTTGCCCACCCCTGAGTTACAGGCAAGCAAGCTTCTTGTTTCCACCTGGGGTGAGCCCCACTGGAAATGACCTGGGAGTTTTTAAAAAAGGACATTCTAAAGGCACAATTACAAACAATTCCAACAAGAAAAAAAGGTGGAAGACAACAGGAGAAGCCAATGTGGCTTCACAAAAAGATTAGAGACGACCTGAAAACAAAAAAGCACACATAAAGGAAGTGGAAGGAAGGACAAGCAACAAAAGAGGAGTACAGGCAGATACCACAGAATTGCAGGGATGGTGTCAGGAAGGCTAAAGCTGAGGACAAGTTGAGGTTAGAGAGGGATGCTAAAAGCACCAGAAAGGCTTTCTTCAGATACATGCATAGTAAAGGACAGAGGAAATAAATGGTGGTTCAACTATTAAATTAGGTTGGCAAAGTGATAACAGATGACAAAGAAAAGGCAGAAGCACTCAATTCCTACTTTGCCTCAGTCTTCTCCCAAAAGAGGGTCTATGACCCCCCTGGCAAAGGCGAAGTACAGGCTGAAGGGGCAGGATTGCAGCTTGAGATCGATAGGCATATGGTCAAGGAACACCTAATTACTTCGAATGAGTTCAAATCTCCAGAGCCAGATGAACTGCATCCTAGAGTAATAAAGGAACTGACAGAAGAGGTCTCAGAGCCACTGTCTCTTATCTTGGAGAAATCATGGAGGACGGGTGAAGTGCCAGATGACTGGAGGAGGGCTAATGTTGTCCCTATCTTCAAAAAGGGTAAAAAGGAGGAACCTGGGAACTACAGAACTGTCAGTCTGACATCAATCCTTGGGGAAATTCTGGAGCAGATTATGAAGCAATTCATCTGTAAGCACCTTGAAAACAATGCAGTGATTACTCGAAGTCAATATGATTGAATTGTCAAGAACAAATCCTGCCAGAGTAATCTGATCTCATTTTTTGATCAGGTAACCTCCCTTGTGGACTGTGGGAATGCTGCAGACATAATATACCTCACCTTCAGCAAAGCTTTCCACAAAGTGCCCCATGATATCCTGATGAGCAAACTAGCTCTAAGTGGGCTAGATGAAACAACGATCAGGTGGATCCACAGTTGGCTACAGAATCAGACTTAAGAGTGCAGATCAATGGGATCTTCTCAAACTGGGGAGAGGTAACGAGCGGGGTGCCGCAGGGCTCAGTCCTGGGCCCAGTGCTCTTCAACATTTTTATTAATGACTTGGAGGAAGAGGTGCAGGGAATGCTGATCAAATTTGCAGATGACACAAAATTGGCCAGGATAGTTAATACCCTGGAAGACAGAAACAAATTCAAAGGGATCTTGATAGACTGGAGCGCTGGGCAGAAAACAACAGAATTAAATTTAATAGGGATAAATGCCAAGTTCTGCACCTAGGAAAAAGAAACCAAAGGCACAGTTACAAGATGGGGGATACTTGGCTCAACAACACTACAAGCGAGAAGGATCTTGGAATTGTTGTAGATCACAAGCTGAAGATGAGCCAACAAGGTGATGTGGCTGCAAAAAAGGCCAATGCTCTTTTGGGCTGCATTAATAGAAGCATAGGTTCCAAATCCTGGGAAGTACTAGTTCCCCTCTACTCAGCACTGGTTAGGCCTCATCTGGAGTACTGTGTCCAGTTCTGGGCACCACACTTTAAGAAGGATGCAGACAAACTGGAGAGGGTTCAGATGAAGGAAGGCAACAAAGATGATCAGGGGACTGGAAACAAAGCCCTATGAAGACAGACTGAAAGAACTGGGCATGTTTAGCCTTGAGAAGAGAAGACTGAGGGGAGAGATGATAGCGCTGTTCAAGTCCTTGAAAGGTTGTCACAGAGAGGAAGGCCAGGATCTCTTCTTGATCATCCCAGAGTGCAGGGCACAGAATAATGGGCTCAAGTTACAGGAAATCAGATTCCATCTGAACATCAGGAAAAACTTCCTGACTGTTAGAGCAATATCATAGTATTATATGATCTATACTGTTACATTCTTGGAATATTTGACAATGGTCAGCTGATAATATCTCCTGTTGTTAATTTTGCTGTGTGCAAAGTTTTAAGCTTCTAATGCCACAATCCTGTCCACTTACCTGGAAGGAAGCCCTGTTGAACTCAATGAGACTTACTTCTGAGTAGATACATATAGGCTTGTACTGTAAATTGTTTAAAAGTTTAGCATTCTCTGTCTCCTTTGTTATCCTTTTACTGCTGAAAGGCAACCAGAAATGCTTTTATAAAACTAAAGTATCTGACCAGTTAATGGACCAATATGTCAGCCTTAGGCCATAGCAATAATTTCGCAATTCAGTTGGCTGGGAATGCTGAGAGTTGTTGGACTTTTCTCTGTCTAAACATGCATAGGATTGCACCCTAAGTATATTGTTTTGATTACATGACTGAACGTTAAGGAGTTTAAATGGTCCATTCATCCAATGAACCTGAAAAAATATTAATACTCAAACTGAACTAAAATACCAGCTTTTTAAAGAAACTAACAAAGTTTGTATAAATATTTGACCTGGGTAAAATCAAATTCTAAGGGTGTGTGTGTGTGTGTGTGTGAAAACAAATGGATAGATCTGTTTTCTCATTTTTCTTTTCCAGTTCTTTTAAACAAAGTAAATATGACTTTTTAAACAGGGATTGGACTTCAGATGGTGAGTATGCAGTAGTAGAGGTGTACATTACCCCTGATGGATATTAGTGACAGGTAAAATGAGACACCCATCATGCACAATTTTTGAAGAGAGAAAACTTCTGAAAGGGGGTGGTACTCTTAAGAATTCACAGAGCAATCCTATACATGCCTACTAAGAAGTGAGTTCCATTGAGTTCAGCCTAAAACTACTTTCCTCTTGATACCCCTTTTTTAGTATCTCAAAATTCAGCTGCTGCCACAGGCCTTGTTGGGCTCCTTCACACGGAGCTTTTATCCTGGGATTGAGATTGCTCCTTCATGGAAATTTACGGGCTCTTTACATGACGCCGTGACCCTGCCGTGACACTCCAGGGCATTTCCTGCACTAAATGCCCTTAGTTCTGTTTTTAAATAGATCGCAGATAATGAGCGATCAAATTACCCCGTTGTGTTCTGCTTCAGTTTCCTCCGTCAAAGTTAAAGCGGCAAGAAGAGGAGCAAGATCAATGAAAGATCATGGAAGACTCAGATATGGGAAGAAGGAGCGGGGAAGGGAAGCGCATGTAAAGGGAGTCAGTTGTGATCCTGCATTTAAAATGGAAGCAGAAAGCCCCATTTTAAATGCAGGATTTGGGCTGGTATAGAGATGCCCTTTGAAAGCAATTGCCCAAGGGAATGTAAACTATGAAGACAGTAACAACAGGTTTATTAGTGGTTTGCTTCTGTGAATATAAATAATAGAAAACCAATGTCTCTCTCTGTCTACCTACCATCTATCTAATATTCTGTGTGCGTGTGTGTGCGTGTGTGTGTGGTGATTACAGACTTTCCTTGGAGGCATGGCTGTGAGCCTGTTATGATGAACCCTGCCTGGACAAGTGGGTGATGCTGAGCAAAATGCTCCAAGACTGGGTCTTATTACCAGTATAGAGCAGGGAAGAGCAACACAGAATCCACAGGCCACTTGCAGCCCCCATGGCCTTTTTTTGCAGAAACCTCCTGGGAGCATGGTTTTGCTTCCAAACAAGGTGGGGCTGTTGTCACTGTTCTACCAATTTTTGGCAGCAAATCCAGGTGCAGTGACAGGGGGCAGGCAAGGGTGCGGCCCCTGGTAGGGTCCGGGAGGCAACACGATCCCTGGACCATCAGAAGCTGCCCTTCCCCGGTGCAGAGTTTCTTTTGAGATTCCACCCATATGGTGACAGCCACCGGCTTATACCTTGGAATATGAGTTAATGGCAGTGGCGGGGGGAACAGGAGACAGCTGTTGCCTCCATGCCATGCATGTGGGTTTCCCAGAAGTATCCAGCTGGCCATTGTTGCTGACAGGACGCTAGACTCGGTGGATGGCTCAGCAGGGCTTTTGTTACCAGACATTGCAATGGTAGAGCACAGAAAGAATGAGGTTTGATTCTAGCTGTTTTCTGGGTGGGGAACATGAGACCTTGATTGCTGGGCAGAGTATAAGCTGTGGAGGAAACCAGTTTGGTTTAATGTTGTCATTCTGCTGACAATTATAGATGAGTCCACTGCAGCAAAAACAGAGTCCAGTGGCACCTTTAGACTATTTATTAATCTATACATTTATTCTTATATTCATTGGTTCCTCTTTAATATGTATTTGTGAATGAACTGTTCTGTTGCTGTTTGTTGTGGTTGGAGTTTGTCTGTTTGTTTGTTTGTTTACAAATGAACTATGTTCTTTCTGTGTTCTTTCTTCCAATGAGGATTCTCCCTATAAAGGCACGGAGCACCTTTTATCGGTTTAGGCTGGTATACCAACTACGCCCTTCTGGACAGAGATAGCCTAGCTACAGCTACAGCTAGCTTGTCTGGAAAACTGTGATGCGTTATACATGGGGCTGCCTTTGAAAATGGTCTGGAAACTTCAGCAGGTCCAAAACAGGGCAGTGAGATTGTTAACGAGGACTGGCCAACGAGATCACACTATGCCAGTACTTTTCCAGTTGCAGTGGCTGCCAGTTCTTGTCCAGGCCCAATTCAAAGTGTATTAACATTCAAACCCCTAAATGGCTTGGGGCCAGGTTACCTGAAGGATCGTCTCCTCCCATATGTACCTGCCCAGACCCTAAGATCATCTTCATGGGTCCTTTTCTGGGAGCCCCTGACAAAAGAAGTGAGGTGGGTGGCTACCAGGAAGAAGTCCTTTTCTGCTGTGGCCCCCGGCTGTGGAGTGGGCTTTCTAGAGAGGTTTGCCAGGCATCCACGTTGTACTCCTTTCAGTGCCAGGTGAAGGCCTTTTTATTCTCCCAGCATTTTAGCATTCTAGCCTTTTAACTCTGTTGCTTGAAATCTGTATTTTCAATCTCTGCATTGCTGCTTGGTTGTATTCTGGGTATACTTTTATATTGTAGCTTTAAGCTTTCATATTTTATATTGTTTTATGCTGTGCTTTGTGGTTTTAGTTTTTGTGAACCACCCAGAGAGCTTCAGCTATTAGGCGGTATAGAAATAAACATAAATAAATAAAGCCATCCTGGATGAACCACTGGGATATTAGCGCTAGCTCTTCTGGAACATTGTTATAAGATTTGGGGATTTTGTCCCAGTAACCTCCTCTAACTGACAGAGAATGTAATGGGCTGAAGTTATTTTGTAATTAATATGGCTGATCCCAGGTTATTATGCCTCTTTATAGATACGAATATTAGTTTTTCCTAGAATGGTAGGCAGATGGAGACAAGAGTTATATTGAGGTTGTGCCTCCATCAGCAAAATAAGGTACAAAAGCCTGAGGTGACTCTGCTTAGTCTTGGACAGCTTCCTTCCACACATTTTGATGAAAATAATGCTTCTTTATTTTTAAAAGGAAACTGCTGATGTGGCACAAAGAGTACTGAGAGCAATCTCATAATTGCAATAGATAATTAGGTTTTTATTCATAAGCAAGACTCTTCTCTTCCTGCCAGCAAGACTCTAAGGTTAGCTTCATAGTGATGCTACCAGCTCACTGCAAGACCCTGAAAAAGCTCATTAATCTTCCTGTGTTTTCCTTTTTCCAGAAATATTACAATGATGTGGTTGGAAAAATACTGTGAGCTGAGACCAAGGGTGCAATCCTATGGCCGCTAGTCAGCGGCTAGATGGCCATAGGATAGGTTGGTTCACAGGAACCGACCTTCAACTCCTCCTGCACTGCCTCACAGGCAGCACGGAATGGCCCCGCACTCTGTGCTCAGAAGAGAAGTGTGGAGCAGCAAAAATGGGGCATTCCTGGGGGCGTGCTGGGGTGGGGAAGTTGGAAGTCCGGTATGACACATCCAATATGTCATCCGGCTGCCGCTTCCCCCGTGCTGCCTTCCTGCAGCTAGACAGCCAAAATCGGCCATCTAGCTGCAAATGCAGGGTGGCTGAAGCGCAGAGGGGACGATCCCCTCCACACTTCTCCCGCCCTGCATTGAATAGGTGGTTGCCTCTGAGTTCAGAGGCGGCTGCCTATCTTGGTAGGATTTCTCCCTCCATCTCTCACTGTGGCCTTGTTTGCGTTACAGTTATCTGAATTTGTTGTTGTTCAGTCGTTCAGTCGTGTCTGAATACTCTTTGGTAAAGAAAACATGGAACACAGTCACCAACATTTTCTCCTGGCAGGGCTCCTGTGCTTTTAACAGCTACATAATAAGCAGAAATTCTGTGATTAAACCTTTTCCTGCCCTGAAGATGCTGAGTTAGGGAAAACATCACCTACTGAGTTTATTCCTGTTGTACAGTTGTTAATGGCACAGAAAAGGCCTTCAGGAGAACAAAAAATCCGGCAACTCTGTTGTGCCACTTGATGCCTCTGAAGGGAGGGATATATTCCCTACTCTGGAAGTGTGTATTCATATAAAGTTTTGTCTTCCAGAGTTACCCAGGAAGGCAGAGGAGAAAAAAAGGAGCTTTGGGTCAGGGAAGCAGTGGCACCACCCTTCCCAGCTAGTTCTCCACTTGCACTAGACTTCGCCACCACTGTGGACTCGGAGTGCCGTGCTGCTGAGAATTTCCGGTGGGGTGTTGTCTTCTCGGAGACATGTGAAAGAGCCCCCAGTGGCTTGTAGTGACTTGTTTGCAAAATACCTAGAGGATGAAATAGCTCACATCATCTGCAACTGAAATGCAAGTCGTTGTGCAGTGCAGCCTATGGCTGTATCCAGTGCACTCTCTGGTTCTATTCAGATGGATGCATTTCCATTGTTGTGGCTGCTGTATATGGACAAGCTGCTTGGTGGAGTCTGTGTAGCTGACTGTGTCCCCATTTGACCCGTGCTCTTCTTGGCTTTTAATGTGTGACCAAAGGCTGTGTCCAGGAGGTCATCAGTGCCTCTCTGTGAGAAGCAATGGTCCCAGCCAACTTGAATAAAGCATCTGTTAGACCACTCCTAAAATATCACCCAATGGATTATCAGCCAGTTGTAAATCTCCCCTTTGGGGGCAAGGTGCTTTAGAGCAGGGGTTGGTGCCATGGTGCCCACCAGATGTTTTTGATGACAACTCCGATAATTCCTGATCATTGGCCATGCTGCCTGGGGCTGATGGGAGTTAGAGTCCAAGGCATCTAGAGGGCACCAGGTTGGGGAAGGCTGCTCTAGAGGATGATTGTCTATGCTACCAATATTAAATGACATAACCTACTTGGAGCGAAACCGGCTAAGATCGAGACATCCAGCCATTTCTACCACTAAAGCTCTTCTAGAAGATGATTTTAATATCCACAACACGTGGAAACAACGTCGGCTAGGAAACTGTCCTCCACAATGCCAAAGCTTGCCCTGCATCTTGGAAAAACCACCTGGATTTGACCAGCCCCGTGCGATATGGACAACCTTTAACTGAACTCGCATGGGTCATGGTAGATGTGCAGATGCCCTTTACAAATGGGCAAAATAACATCATCAAATTGTGATTGTGGGGCTGAAAAACAAACTATCCAACACATAGTGACAGAGTGTCAAAACCGAGCCTACAGTGGAGACTTTGCTGATTTCCTGGCTATGACAACTGAAGCAAAAAACTATATCTGTAACCTAGACATACGTCTGTGATCTTCCTGTCTATATTTTATATTTATTATGCTCTATGTTTTTATTGTAATGTGATGTGAATGTGCCATACGATAAATAAATAAAAAAAAAAATCTAAAATTATTTCTAGGCCACCTTTAAGGGCAGAACCCGCTCAAGGCGGGTTGTCATGCAATTCTGGGCACTCTTGGATGAGACTGATTATTTGGTTATATTGCAGTCTGGTCAGTGGAGGCTGGTGGCTCCGATGTCAGTGGGGCGGTAAATCTGCTCCAAGTTTCAGAACGAGTCAGAGCTTTGCATCTTGGATAGCTCCTTTAGAGTTCTGACTGGTTCTGACTGAAACCCAGAACAGATTCACTGCCCCATGGACATCCGAGCCACCAGCCCCCACTGAATATGGTTTCAGGAGGGAGATCACTTTGGTGGTCAGCTTCCTGGATGGCCTATGACAAGGGTAGGCAATGTGGTGTCCGTGGGCACCAATGTACCACCAGAGACCTTCCTTGGTGCCCACCATGGTGTCCTACCCCTCCCACTTTTTCTTTTTTTTTTTAATGAAGGCATTTTCTTACCAGCAGCTGGAATTGCTGTGCAATAGGTTTCTGTTGGTGCTGAAAACTATGGGTTCAAAGGAGTTGTTTAGTGTGTTGAGGCTCAGACCCCACCTCTGCCTTGCATTCAAACTTTTGGGCAAGTTCCTTGTCCTTTGCCACGCCTCCCATGGCAGCCATTTTGTGGTGATGCCCAGGACAGTTTCTCAAATTGTGGAATGTGCCCACGGCTCAAAACAATTGCCCTGACCTACGTCAACTTTTCTGGTCTTTGGTGTGTTGCCTCTCTGTCTCCCAAACTGGCTTCTTGTCCCTTATTCTTTGACACAATCTCAAGTTGACAATCTCATAAATATAAAACATAGGGAACAGGCTGTTACAGATTCCAAATGGCCCACTCTCCCCACCCCCAAATCAGAACTCCTGTGTTTTCAAACAGGTCCATATAGGGCAGGAATTTAACAGGTCATACTTTCTCAACAGTACATTGGGCATAAAGCCTTCCCAGCAAGAAAGCGACAAGAGGAGGAGACAGAATTGGAGTTCACAACAGTTCAGTCAAAAATATGAGAAATGCTTCCTTCCAGATGAACTGCTGTAGCCAATAGTACATCTGAGTCATACATTATGAAATCTGTTGATCTAATACACATGGTTAATACATGACAAATGATTCTTAATCACCACTACTGTAGCTGCCAATGCACACTGCATTTATATTTATATTTATATTTATGAGGTTATCCTCACAATCACTATATCACAGCCTTCCCCAAGGTGGTGCTCTCCAGATAATATGTTGGTCTACAACTCCCATCAGTGCCTGCCAGCATGGCCAATGGTCTGGGATGATGGGAGTTGTAGTCAAAAACATCGGGGGGCCACCAAGTTGGGGAAGTTCGGCATGCCACATATCCTTGTAGCAGACTTCCTAGGTGAAGTGCAGATGAGACGTTGACCTTCCTGTGGCCTAAGTCAGCTGATCTAAAAAGGCATGAAACAATCCCTTTCGTCAGGAGGGTTTGGAAACAAAATGTTTTGTCCATGAACTTTTGTCCCTGCCTTTCCATGGAAAAAACAAATGTGGATGTTTAGCTTCAAAATTAGGCCCAGCAATGATCCAACTAAAAATAGCCCCCAGACTCCCAGCCCTACCAGAAGCTGTTGCAGCAGCACTTTCTTCTTCCATATGTTTTGACCGATCCCCAGAATGGAGCAGTAGGAAGCCTTGGGAAAGACCATAGCTCAGTGGCAGAATGCACACCTTGCATGCAGAAAGTCCAGGGTTCAATTCATGGCATCTCCAGTTAAAGGAATCCAGGAGTAGGTGTTCAGAAAGACCTCTGCCTGAGACCCAGGACAGCTGCAGCCAATTGGAATAGACAATACTGCTCTAGATGGACGAATGATCTGATGCAACATATTGTAACTTCATTTGATTCTCCAAGTTGGGCAGGAGCTCTGGCAGCTCCCCTTAACTGCTGGGTTGTACCTATTCTGTCTTTTCCTCTTTACTGGGGGTTTTTCTGGTAAGAACAAAGATGGAAGAAGTGGTGGGAAAACATGGGTTACACAGGGAAGATGATGATATCTACACACACACACACACACACACACACACCACACAAAATCCCATGAATGAGGCAGGGCGTTTGCACAATAAAATCCTTTCCTGTACTGATTGCACTCTCAGGCCCAGGTTTTCATTGCTAAACCAAAGGCTTGATGATGTATTCTCTTAGAATAGTTGCACTCTCATCAACATTTGGTGGCAACTATAGCTGAGTGTCACACACATGCACCTCTTTGTTATCAGAATTATTTTACTTTCCCTTAAAATTCCTATAGATGTTGTTTCACCTGGGCAGGACCTGAACTTGTTTTAAAATTTGCCTCAGTTTTGCTTCAAGCCAAATTCTGGGGTACCTTTAGGGAGCAGCTCTCAAGAAATACACCTTTTGATTTACCAGCACATTTTACACATTTAGGGCCATTAGGCAGAGTGAGGCAGTCACCTCAAGGAGCAGATGCTGGGAGGTGGCAGTTAGGTGTTGGGTGGAGAAAGCTGTGTCCCACATGGCCTGCCCTGCACCCCTTAAGATAGCCTGCCGCCTTCAAGTATGTTGGAGGACACTGTCCAGTCTCCAGTACTGAAGAAAGATTGAACTGCCATGCCAGTCACTTTTGTACATACAGTAAGAGTAGGGCACCATCTTTTTCTTCAACTCAGGCATCAAAATGTCTTGTGCTGGCCCTACACATAGGCCATTTCTACATGAGACATTTATTGTGCGCTCATGATTGGCCATTCATGGAAGTTTGCAGGTCCATTACATGATGTTGCCTACCCCCAGGATGTCTTCTGTCCCTCCCCCCGTAATCGCGCAACCCCCTCTCCCCAAATAAGCCAGAAGTTTTAAAAAAAAACCCTCAGGTTTTTGGCAGCCACTAGATGGGGGTCTTCCATTACAAACAATGGGAAGCCCAGTACGGTCCCCAGGAAATAGCGTTTTCACTTCTGCCTTATGAAAAGAGCACACCTTCATCGCACTGAGGGAACAGAAGCAAAATGGCCCAGTAAGGCTGCGGAATTTCCTTTAATGTAGAGACACCCATATTCCATCTCTTTCCAGTTAAACTGGGAACATCCCAGAGATGGCATCAAGTTTTGATTCCTTCTCTGTCCACTATCAACCACAGGTCATTGCATTCCTCTGGCATCTACTGGTTCAGGATTACTGGCAAAGTTACGATTACATTCAAAAGTTTCAGCACAGAACTGTAGTGCTTTTGCAAGCATTTTGAATAACTATTTCAACCTAAAAGGAGTTTGCCTTGGGTTAGACCAAGTGGATCTGTATTACAACAGTCTAAACTAGAACTGTCTGTTTGCTGTTCCCTGGTCATATAAGACATTGAAATATCTTGAAAAATAAATATCCAGATTTTAAAAATCCAGACACAGCATCTGACAACAGTAGAATTTAGGCATAACTAGAGAGATCTTCCCTGGCAAAATTTAGAAAAGCAATGTGTTGGGACAGGTGGCATGATACAGAAATGTACACAGATGCAATCTGTTTGAAACAGTGCCCAAAGCTCATATATTACTATGCGCGATCAGCTAGCAGCACAAAAATAATTTATAAGGCACATTTGCAATATGTTAAGCGATGAGTTCCATATTATCTTTAGTTGGCTCAAAGAATGGTTCTTTGAGGGCGAGTGTTTGCATCACATTGCTTCCTACATTCCTCTCTTTTCAGACAATGAGGCACACAGAAATCACAGTTCCTCCAAGAGCAAGCAGGGCAGCTCACAGCTCCCCAGATCTGTCTTGCAATCATGACTATTAAATTGTTCCTCTGACGAACAAATATGGAAGACCTCCTCCAGCAAGTGGGCTGCTGTGTGTGGAGCGACTCATTTTACATGCCCAAGAAACAAAATTGATCTCTTTTATGTTCATGCCATTTAGAGTTATATTAGGGGCCCTCTTGCTGCTATGATTTTGGAAATTTTGCCCTAGTTTGATTGTTCCCTTTGCTTCTTGACTCAATTAATAATGGGCACATTGACACAACTTTAATATTAAGGTATAATTAACGTATTCTGTGTGATCAGTCAAAAAATGTCTATACTGAAAATGTTTAATGATTAAAAACTTCCTTAGAGAGCTAAAACAACTTATAGGGAGAGTTCAGATTATCATATTTTGGTTGGATATGCTGAGATATGAATGAACTCTTTGCCAGCACACACAGCCTCTTTGGGTGAGCCAGCAAACCAGGAATTCTTCAATTAGTTATTATTTTCCATTGGGCCAGTTCACATGACATGGCTGAGTCATCATGGGATATTTAACCCGTGATGAGCCATGGTGCATGCCAGCTACCATTTTGAATATTCAACCCCCAATTGGGACAATCAAGGGTTGTACTGTGTCATCGTGGGTTATTCGAGAGTTAAACAACCCTTGCATAACCCTGTTTGTAACTGATGACTCAGCCATGTCATGAGAACCAGGTCATTTTGTCTGAACCAGGAAATGATGGTTCACAGCTTTGGAACATGGCAGTATATTAAACCATCTTCAAATTGTAGGGATGTACGAAAGTCACTTACCTTTTGATGAAATGTGATTCGAGGTGGGGGGGAGGCGCCCCATCCCTCCCCCCCGAAATTCTGGCCATGGGGGAGGCGCCCCGTCCCTCCCGCCACGAATCCTGGCCGGCCGGGTCTGCAAATGGTTGCGGCCGTAGCCGCCGCCGTTTGCGTCCCTGCAGTCAGCCGTGATAGGCTACGTAAATGTTTACGTAGCCTATCACGGCTGAGTTTAAAAAAAAACCTGCGCGTATGCAAATGGCGGCGCCCATGGGCGCCGCCATTTGCGTTCCTTATTTTGGCAAATCTAGTCTACGTAAACATTTACGTAGACTACAGCTAAAATAAGGGGAACGCAAATAGCACTACGCTATTTGCGTTCCCCTTATTTTCGCCGTAGTCTATGTAAATGTTTACGTAGACTAGACGTGCCAAAATAAGGAACGCAAATGGCAGCGCCCATGGGCGCCGCCATTTGCATACGCGCGTTTTGTTTGTTTTTTTACTCAGCCATGATAGGCTACGTAAACATTTACATAGCCTATCACGGTATTTTTTAAAAATCTAGCCATGATAGGCTACGTAAATCTTTACGTAGACTATCACTTTTTTTTTTTTTACTGGAAATGGTGGCAGCGGCAGCCGGTCGGCAGGGACCGCCACCGGCAGGGAGCCGCCGCCGCCAGGGAGATTCACCCAAGGTAAGTCCCATCCCGGGGAGGGGGTGGGGGGGCAGACCGTTTCGCCACCGATTTCGGGGGGCCGAATGCGCTGGCATTTGGCCTCCCCGAGATTCGTGGCAAAATTCTCTGACATCCCTATCAAATTGTGGTTTAATATACTGACTTGTTCCAAAGCTGTGAACCATAGTTTCCTAGACTGAACAAAATGGAGAACTATAATTAACTGAAGACTTCCTGGTTTGTTTGCCATGTCACAGGAAGAGAGGAGCAAAGGGTAGACAAAAAGGCTCATTCATATCTTGGTTTATTAAGCCAAGACATGATCATCCGAATGCAGTCATAGTAAGATGAACTGGATATTTATGCTAGTGGAGATTAGCCATTCAAACACATATGAAATTGCTGTACCAGTTTGAACAACTTTTTAGACATTTTCTTTCTTCCAGTATGATTATGCTGTATTACATGCATATGCTATGTGTAGTGATTTGCAGGATCCAGGTGATATTCCTCACCTATCACCTTCTGTAGGATGTGTAAGAAATTTTCTCTTCTCTATCTGACCTGTCATTTCCCACACAGCAGCGGCCCCAACCTGTCATTGACTGTTCGCCCTCCGCAAAGAGAACGCTCTAATATAATTGGCTATCTCTTCTCCTAGCTCACCTTGCAGGGTTGTTGGGAAGCCAGAATAAGGGGGAAGAGCAGCAACAATGTGGGAGGTGGTGGGGAAGCAAGCTGGGTTAATGAAGAAGGTGTCCCCATGAAGTGGTTGCCTGGGGGAGCGGGGACTGCTAGGGATGGCTTGGTGCATTGACTGTATACAAGTCCTTTTGTGGATTTCTTACTTCTGTAGCTGGGAACCTAGAAATTGGTATACCCTTCAAACTCAGTAGTGCAAGCAATATACTGCATTTAATTCCATCACACTCTGACATATTTAGCAGAGAAGGACTAGCAGCGCCAGCAACCTCTTACCCCGAGAAGACTCTCTCTCCCTTGCCACAAAGTTGGAGGAAGGAGAGGCACAGGGGACCAGTTCCCATAGCCCACTACCCCAGTCACTAGAAGGGCTTCCGACTTCCCTCCTGCTGCAGAGGAGTGGAGGGATGGGCGGAGCCATCAATTGGTTCCCGTAACATCATGACAGTGGAGGAGAGGGGGCAAGGGGCCAGCAGCCCCCTTCTGTCCTGATTTTTCCGTGCAGCTCTGCCCAGCCATGCAAAGGTATAGAGTGGAGGGAAGCGCTATGGGAGATGCCTGTATACAGGGCCAGTCCAGATCCTGGGAAGGATCCGGAATCAAAAGCATCGGTTTGCAGTGGGATAAAATGTCAGGTGTGAGGAAAGCCTGACACTTCCTTTTGCACCTACTAACTGTTTTACATACTTTAAGAATAAATTAACCCTTAGCTTGCACTTTTTTAGTGTGATTCTCTGTCATTGCTATTCTAACAAAAGGTGCGCTCTAGGCTGCAGTACCAGCCCTCGTGAACATTGTTGGTTGACCTTGAGTGTCAAGCCTGATGGACCAAGTCCTATAAATCCCTGATCTGAGCTTAGTCTAAGCAATTTTTCTTTAGTGTGAGGATTATGCCAAGCTCCTGCTCCTTTTTCCAGTTTGCTGCTTTGCGTCTTGACTGCTGCCTTGTGTTGATGATGCAGCTGCCTCTGACTGTTGCGAGGTTTTGCCTGCTCTGGAAACCAACCTCGGCCTGTTTGGGACTGTGCCCCCTCCCTGGATTCCGGTGCCTGCTTAGACTGCCAGCTTGGCCCCTCCCTGGATTCCGGGACCAGACTGCCTAGACAGTCAGTCAGAGGTATACTACCTTTGAACATGGAGGCTCAATCTAGCTTTCATGGCTAGATACAGTGGAGGCTGGTGGCTCCGATGTCAGTGGGGCTGTGCATACACACTGGGTTTCAGTCAGAGCCAGTCAGAACTCTAAAGGAGAGACCTAAGGTGCTGAACCCAAGTCCCCAAATGGGTTCAGCACCTTGGATAGCCCCTTTAGAGTTCTGGCTGGCTCTGACTAAAACCCAGAGTGCATTCACCGCCCCACTGACATCAGAGCCACCAGCCTCCACTGGCTAGACATACTTTTAAACTTTGGGATGGAGGGCAGCTAATTAACTTTGATTATAATTTAGTATCACACATTCTATTCTGAAACTTTTTCTGTTCCCCCTGCGTCCTTATCAACTGGCAGAAAGTAAGAAAGAAATCTTTGCTTATTATGCCAAGCAGCAGTCAGCTCAGTTTCCTGAACATGCTTTGTCCCTGAAACAGTTGCGTCAGGAGGAAAAAACATTCACTTCCTCTCCCTTGGCCCATGTTATGGCAGTCTGGAAAGCATATCATGCTGAAAGCGGGAGAGAGGATTAGTAAGGCTGTGAGTCATCGTGGGTAACCAGTTGAGGGAAGAAATTAAATCAGCTGTAGTGTCCAATGGATGGTCATGGTACCCCAAAACAAATTATCTCCAGTAAATTCTGTGTGATGCCACACAGGAAGAGCCAATTCCAGAGACTGTTGAGAGGCAATTTAGTCTCCACGCTTGCCCAGTCATTTGACGCTGCTGCTGACTGCTACAGGAACTGAGCGCAACGAGGTCCCACCGTCGCCGGTCTGTTTTGTACAAAGAGCTGAGAAATGAGAATAGATTCCTCAAGGTAGCTCAACAGCTCCCTCTGCTGTTCAGAAGACAAATCACATGAACTGATGGAAAGATTTCTACTCAACACGCGAGAAGCATCCCCAATATTTTCATACCATTGTCCAGACCAAAACATCTTCATTGTAGGAAATAAAGCTAACCGTTTCTGGGTTCTGCTTTGCTTCATTGTTAAACGAGCCCTGCTGAAGACCACCTCCATGAAGGCTCCTCCTCCCGCGACTGTCACCACCAGCAGCCATTCGAGCAGGGTGTATGAGGGAGATGAGAGGGAGAGCACGGCCATTCCACCATCCCTGCTGAAAGATTTGATTTCCCCCCTCTTCCCTCCCCTCCCCTCCCCTTTCTCCTTGTGTGTCAGGTCTTTTTAGACTGCAAGCCTGCGGGCATGGACTGTCTCATTTTACTGATTATGTGTAAGCTGAACCGAGAGCCTATTTGGGGTGAGAAGCAGGATAAAAATACTTCATAGAATCATAGGGTTGGAAGGGGCCTACAAGACCATCAAGCCCAACCCCCTGCTCAATGCAGGAAGCCTGATTTCCAGGCAGTCTCTCATCCAAGTACTAACCAGGGCTGACGCTGCATAGCTTCTGAGATCAGACGAGATCGGGTGCATCCTCCTCCCACACTTCAGATAAATAAGTTCCTGGAGTGCTGGACTGCCAGCATTTTGTAATGCTGGTGTCGATAAATCACCCAATGAATCTGAAACATGTTCCTTCGGTAATAATTTATATGGAAGATTTTAATGTACAGAATTATATTATGCCTATTTGTATCTGTATATTGTCGCCCTGCTTATTTAATTTATATGCAGAGTACATCATGAGAAATGCCGGGTTGGATGAATCACAGGTCGGAATTAAGATTGCCAGGAGAATTATCAACAACCTCAGATACGCAGACGTTACCACCCTAATGGCAGAAAGCGAAGAGGATCGAAAGAGCCTCTTGTTGAGGGTGAAAGTGGAGAGTGCAAAAGCTGGTTTGAAACTCAACATTAAAAAAATGAAGATCATGGCATCAGGACCCATCACTTCCTGGCATATAGAAGGGGAAGAAATGGAAGCAGTGACAGATTTTACTTTCTTGGGCTCCAAGATCACTGCAGACGGTGACTGTAGCCATGAAATTAAAAGACGCTTGCTCCTTGGGAGGAAAGCAATGGCAAACCTAGACAGCATAGTAAGAAGCAGAGACATCACCTTGCCGACAAAGGTTCGTATAATCAAAGCTATGGTTTTCCCAGTAGCAACGTATGGCTGTGAGAGCTGGACTATAGGGAAGGCTGAGCGCCGAAGAATCTATGCTTTTGAACTGTGGTGCTGGAGAAGATTCTTACGAGTCCCCTGGACTGCAAGGAGGTCAAATCAGTCCATCCTAAAGGAAATCAACCCTGAGTGCTCATTGGAAGCACAGATACTGAAGCTGAAGCTCAAATATTTTGGCCACCTGATGCGAAGAGAAAACTCCCTGGAAAAGACCCTGATGCTGGGAAAGATTGAAGGCAAAAGTAGAAGGGGACGACAGAGGATGAGATGGCTAGATAGCATCAGCGATGCAATGAATATGAACTTGAGCACACTCCGGGAGAGAGCGCAGGACAGGAAGGCCTGGCGTGCTGTGGTCCATGGGGTCACGAAGAGTCGGACACGACTTAACGAATGAACAACAACAAATGAGTTAGGTCATTGTAATTCCAATTCTGTAGATAGAGATTAGATAGATAGATAGATAGATAGATAGATAGATAGATAGACAGACTTTTCCTGATCAAATGCATGGTCCATTATGCACAAGGAGCTCACAGGCAGATCTGTTGCTTACATTGAAATGAACAGGGCAGCCATTGCAGGCAGGAGAACTCAGCTTTGTGATGTATTCATAACAGATGACAAAGGTGATGTTACCATGCTTGCTCGGGACATGTGTCTCTATATATATCTGAATCTACTTCTCTATGTTCAGGGAATAACCCCTTCCGGACAGGGCTGGACAATGATTTCCAAAAGAACAAAAGAAAGATTATCTTTTCCTTTTTGACAAAAAAAACATGTGAATGCTTGACTCTGAGAGGCTGTTTGCACAACATGACAGCCCACCATAGGCTATTTAACCCACGCTCAGGCTGTGACATATGCAGGTCATGTACGACTGCCATTTGAATGCACAGCCTTGACTTGGGGGTTGTCATGTTGTGCAAACTCAGTGAGCATGGGTTATGTGAGGGTTGAACAACCCTCGCATAAAGCTAAAACAGACCATGGGTTATACGAGAGTTATTTAACCCTCACGTCAGCCACGCTTGCTGGGTTTACACAACACAACAACCCACGAGCAGGGCTTGCCCATGCAACATGGTGCCCACGATGAGCTGCGGCATGTTGTCCGAACCCTTTCTAAGTGGGTGTGTTACCATTCAACTTGACAGGTCACTCAAGAACACAGGCCTCTCAATAGCCAAATAATAACTGATGCAGTGATGCTAATTCATGACTCAATTAGGAGGTGGAAGATTAGGCAATAGAGATTCCAAGAGGTCTCAGGCCGCTCCCTTGTCCATCTCAGTAGAAGGTGTCAGCAGGAATTGCAAATGCATTTTGTCTTCCCTCATTAGACCCCCTCCCTTACTACTAGCCAATCTTCCCAGACAGAATTGAAATGTTTGAGTCATGGTGACCCAGTTGTGAGGGCCCCAAAGGGAGGCAGAACGGTCGTCTCTGCAACAGTGTTCAAGGCCACTCAGATCACAGTAACCTGGGCTGCAATCCAAGAGTAAGCCTGTGCTGGACACAGGGAATATACTGCCAAGTAAACATGTATAAGATTGTGCTGTTAAAGCCTGCTAAACGTAAGCCACATTATTATAAATTCAGCATTGTGGCCAGTAGACTATACTGGCTGCTTGCCAATACACAGAACAGTTACCAGACCAGATTTTCAGTCTTTGAAATAACCATTTCTTCTTTCTTTGTTCCCAGGAATAAATTGCTCAACAGGGGAGGGAGGAACGGAACACTCTCCTGATGTTTGCACTAACTGGCCTGTGTTCGCTTTAAAAAAAAACCATTTTTGCCTGGGATGTAACAAACGAACAAAAAGGACTAATCTACCTTATGTACATGTTCTGATTCTTCTTTGTTACTGCTCTGTTTAAGAACATAAGAAGAGCCATGCTGGATCTGAGCAAAGGTCCATCTAGTCCAGTGTTCTGTTCACACAGTGGCCAGCCAGCTGCCCACGGAAAACCCACAAGCAGGGCATGAGAGCAACAGCACCCTCTCACCCAGGTTCCCCAGCAACTGGTGTACAGAGGCATACTGCCTTTGATACTGGAGGTAGCATATATCCATCAGGAGCCATCGATAACCTTATTGTCCAGGAATTTGTCCAATCCCCTTTTAAAGACATCCAAGTTGGTGGCCACCGCTACATCATGTGGAAGTGAATTCCATGATTTAGCTATGTGCTTTGTGAAGGAGTACTTCCTTTTAACTGTCCTGAATCTCCCACCAGTCAGCTTCATGGGATGACCCCATTGGGTTCTACTAAAGGAGAAAAATGCCTCCCTATCTGCTTTCTCCACACCATGCATAATTTTTTAAACCTCTATCATGTCCCCCCTTACACACCTTTTTTCCAAGCGAAATCCCAGCTGCTGTAACTTTTCCTCATAGGGGAGTTGCTCCGGCCCCTGGTTAGTTTTAGGTGACCTTTTCTGCACTTTTTCCAACTCTACAGTATCCTCTTTTTTTTTAGATGCGGTGACCAGAACTGTACACGGTATTGTAAGTCTAGTTGCACCATAGATTTGTATAAGGGAAGTATGATATTGGGAGTCTTATTTTCAATTGCTTTCCTAATTATGCCCAACATAGAATTTGCCTTTTTCACAGCCACTGCACACTGGGTTGACATATTCATCAAGCTGTCCACCACTACCCCAAGATCAGTCACCGCTAGCTCAGATCCCATCAGCTTATACTTGAAGTTGGGATTTTTTGCCCCAATGTACATCACTTTACACTTGCTTACAGTGAACCACATCAATGTTTGTTGTGCAAATCTGCAGTTCCTATAAGGACGTCATGAGAACCCTCTCTAAATAGCTGCAAGGCTGCCATAAATAAGATGGAGTATAAGTGCTTGTCTTCTTTGCTGGAGGAGAAACAAAAAGCAATAGATTAAGGCGACTTGGGACCAGGATACCTGAGAGAGTGCCTTGGGACCAATGGCCTGACTGGAGTCCACCAGGAGAAGAGCCTTCAGTGTGGTGGCCCCTTCCTATGGAACTCTCTGCCTCTGGAGGTCAGGTAGGCACCAACACCAGGTTGTTTTTGGCACCTCCTGAAAACAGCTCTTTTCCAGAAAGCCTTCCTTGGTTAACCGGCCTCAGTTTTATTGGCACTCTTTTTTTAAAAAAAGAATAGTCTTAATATCATGTTTCTTCTTTTTTATCTTTTGTTCATTATCTCTTGTTGTTCACTGCTCCAGAATCTGTTTAGATGTGGAGCAGTATACAAATGTTGTTGTTGTTGTTGTTGTTGTTAATAATAATAATAATAATAATTTTGTATGATAGGATACAATTAAGTGAAAAGTCCCAGTTTGATTCTGTAGCACACAACCAGGACCATGGGAAATGTCTCTAGGAAAACAACAAACAGGCAACCTCTCTCCTGGGACACATCTCTATGCTGAAACCAGAAGCCAGAAGCACAGACTGGATCGGCACACCTGCCAGTGGTATCGGTTCATTCAGTACAATACTGACTTTTGATACTGGTACTGGGTAAAGCCCCATTCAGTAACTGTTGCAACATAAGGGACCTAATGATGTATTGCATCTAATCACCAAAAAAAGAACTATATGGACTTTTATTTTATTGATTAAATTTATACCCCACACCTTCAGTGTACAATTGCTCTCAGGATGGCTACAGTGAAAGTCAAAAGAATACAATCGATCAAAATTAAGTATAAAAGACAACAGAATTAGTAGCACAAAATCAATCAATAAATGGAAGAGTGCAGATAATGCTTACTAAGAGAGCAATCCTATGGCCACTAGACAGCGGCTAGACAGCCATAGGATATGCCGTTTTCCGGGAACCGACCTCAGAGCCTGCGCTCTGAGGTCGGTTCCTAGAAAACCGACCTCCCCCCACTTCCACGCTGCCTCCCCCTACTTCCATGAAAAAGGGCATGGCTGGGGGCATTCCAGGGCAGGGAGGGCGTAGCTGCATGTATGAAACATCTAATGTGTCGTACAGCAGCCTCCTACCCCGCTCTGTGCTCCTGCAGCTCGACAACTGCAATCGGCTGTCTAGCCAAAAAAGCAGGGTGGGAGAAGCACGGAGAGCATGATCCCCTCCATGCTTCTCCTGCCCTGCTTAGGATAGGCAGTCACCTCCGAGTTTGGAGGCAGCCGCCTATCTGGATAGGATTGCGCCCTTAGTAGCTTAAAAGTCCAGGCAAATAAAACAGCCTTCCCCTGGTGCTGAAATGACAGCAATGCAGGCAACAGGAGAGCCTCCCTAAGGACAACATTCCAATGTTGGGGTGCCACCACAGAAAAGGCTCTCCTGGGTTCTCACCCATATTACTTCAGATGTTGGGGGCACATGGAGGAGGGTCTCAGCTGATGATCTCAGTGGACTGCTCTGGGTGAAGAAGCTGAAAATGGATGTGTCCTTAGACATCCTCTCAGGCCATCTAGATTGTGCTGTATTATAAGAAGTGAAATAAAAGGGATGGTTTTTAGTGAAGCTAGGCCCTTGGTTGTTACACAATAATGGGACAGCTGGCCAATTAGCATATGCTGAGACATTTATCCTTGATCAGTACCCATGCTGCAAAGGGCTATTTCAGTATTAATAGCTCTGTCAGACTACCTTGAATACGTTGTTTTCAGAAGGTGGCCCAATTAAACTTGTGAGAACACTCAACAATATATTTCTGACTAATTGTTCTAGAGACTTGCTACAATGGGATAAGACAAATGAGTCCAGAGTGAAAGAACAAGCAAGTCAGCATTCTTCTTCTTAAGTCTCATTACTTTTTCTTCAGTGTCATATTAAGGGGGATAATTTTGAAAGCTGATTTTTCCTCCCTTTCCTCACCCGCCACCTTTGTTCACTGTTCTTCTTTCCATACATTTTTAAAATTGAGTTTACCTTAGTTTTCAGCATCTTCCCGTCACTAGTATTAACTGTACAGCTTTAACAAGAGTATCACATCATCATCTATATCGAAGCCAATAAGCTGATCTGCCCATCTATTTAAAACACATGGCACAGATCCAGTATGGATCGTTGCGGAAGGGCCCATGGCCCCAGCACAGGACACATCGTTTTATTTATCCTGTTTATATGTATCCAATGTATTTTTGAATCACCCCTCTGCTCAATGAGCACTTGAGGCCATTTACAACAAACCCATAGAAATAATAAAATACAATGTCTGAAACATTAAAAACAGATAAAATACAGACATTACAATGTGTGTGTGTGTGTGTGTGAGTGTGTGTGTGTGTATGTCTGTATGTATTTAATTTCATTTCTATGCTGCCCACAGCTGAAGCTCTCTGGGTGGTTCACAACAATTCACAAGATAGAACATAGCATAAAAATTTTAATATAAATTTTAAAAACAATTTAAACAGCCAAAAAGTTCAATAAAATACTAGACCTGTTCCAACAGCTGGCATAAATGCCCCATCATATGTCCTTAAATGCCTGGGAGTAGAGGACAGCCTTAACCTGGTGCTGAAAAGATGATAGTGTTGGCACCAAGTGGGCTTCATTGGGGACAGCACAATGGGGGGGGCACCACTGAGAAGGCCCTCTCCCTTGTTGCAACCTTCTGAGCCTCCTTTGGAAGTGGCACTTGAGGAAGGCCTTGGATGTTGATCGTAGTGTCCAGGTAGGTTCAGAGTGGGAGAGGTGCTGTATCAGGTACTGTGGTCCCGAGCCACCTAAGGCTTTATAGGTTAAAACCAGCACGTTGAATTGGTTTTGGAAACAACAGAACAGGGTAGCCCACTAAAACAGCCTTCCCTCACCTGGTGCCCTCCAGATGTGTCAGCCTACAACTCCTATCACCACCAACTGGCAGGGGCTGATGGGAGTTGTAGTCCAACACATGTGGATGGCACCAGGCTGGGGAAGGCTGCTCTAAAATCAAGGCATGGCATTAGTCATTGAAAGCTCAGTGGAAGAGAACAGGGTTTTTTTTAACCAGCCATCTCAAAGCCTGTAACAAGGGAGCCAGGCTGGGAATGATGGGGGTTGCAGTCCAATACATCTGGAGGGCACCAGGTCAAGGCAGGCCAGCTGAGTGCAATCTCCGCCCCAATAATCGCATCTGCTCCTTGTAGATGGTGGAGCTAATGCAGAAGGCGAGCTTTTCTGAGACCCTCTACTCTTTCTTCAAAGGCCCACTCCATGTTAATCCAGCCTTGTGCCAGACTATATTTATGGAGGACAACACATTGTCTAAATAGCTTATCTGTCTCTATCTTAGTGCAGTCACATGTCCAAATAGCGTCCTGCCCCTGGGTTATCAACAATATTTGGATAGTCATTTTAAATTAATATTTATTCAGGCTTAGGCTGATAAAGAAGCAACATGGAGTACAGATTGGGAAACATGGACAACCGAGATGCAGAATCAAATGACCTCTGCTTCTAATGCACACTGTTAGCAGAGCTGAAGGCATAGTGATCTGTCTGCAGTGTGGTTGAAGGTATTAAGAGATGAGGAAGAGGCTCCAGCTCCCAGCTCGTTGAAACCGTAGGCTCTGAAACAAACGCTGTTCATTCTATTATTGAAGAAGGAAATGGGCAGGTTCAAGGGCAGGCATGGTCGGGTTCTTGCCAAGGGCCCACACCCCAGCAGGGGCCCACTGACAAGATCCCACTGGAGTTGCTCCTCCTCTTCACCATGGCAACCTGCATGTTCACCTGCCTCTCGCTCTGGCCCAGACAGCCGTAGCGGTGAGATGCCACTGCCTCCTCGCTGAATGGCTCTCCATCAGGCAAGCAAGTGGTAGAAAGAATGAGGAGTAACAGCAGCTGATGACAATGGCTGCAGAAGGGAGACTCACTGAGGGAGGGGGCCCACTGAGGGTGTCTTGCCCAAGCTGACTTTTTCAGCCCACTGACACTGCACAAATCGCACAGATCGCGCCCCCACTGCCCTGCCCTGCCCTGCCCTGCCCTGCCCTGCCCTGCCCTGCCCTGCCCTGCCCTAGGTGCTGGGTCTCACCAGTGGCCATTAAGACCAACCAAGGTTCACAAAGTGGTGTGTGAGCTTTCACATCACACCGAACTCTGCCTTATGCTGGGTGTTAAACAAAACCAAAAAAATTAAAAGGGGGAAAATATGTTTTGTTAAAGCCCTTTAGAGCACAATCCTATGCATGTTTAGGCAGAAAAAAGGCCTACAGCTCCCAGCATGCCTCAACATGCATAGCTGGCTGGGGAATGCTGGAAGTTGTAGGACTTTCTCTGTTTAAACATGCATAGGATTGTGCCCTTAAGCATTAAGCTCTTTCCAGAGGGGTAGCCTACAGCAAAAAAAGAGTCTTGTAGCACCTTAAAGACTAACACATTTATTCTATTAGCCTTTAAGATGTCACAATGCTTTTGGTATTAATCCCTGTCTGCCATTTGTTTCAAATTCAAGATGGTAATGGAGGAAGCCCTTTTCAGACTAAAGAGGTTTGATCTATGCCTTGTGCATAAGACCTTCAGTCAGATTACACAGAGACATGCTGGGATAAAGAAGCATTGGAGCTTCTGTCTTTAATAACACCCAGACCTCTCCTGTACACTGAAGCTAATATGAGTTTACCTAAACTTTGGTCTCAATGCCATTTTGGTCTCAATGCCAATGACACATTTTATCATCCTGGTCTAGTTTCTTGCTGCTCATGGTTTGCTGGGCTGTTTCCAGGCAGGCCAAGTTCCTGTGACTATACGTTGACATGCTCCTCAGATGGGATCTGGGTGACAGCCATACCAAAGTGGCAAGTGGTGTTAGTGTTAACCCAGCCAGGTCATGCCTTTGCAAGCTGGGATCAGTCAAAATCATCCAAGATGACTTGCTAAGACTCTTAGAGGGAAATACTGTACATGTGAAACTCTGCTCAAGGCAAAGGAGATCACATCAATAAGTGATCTAGGGTCATTTGTGATCCCATTAAGACTTCCTAGCAAGTAAAAGGCTCTGCTCTGCTGATGTACATATTTCTAATTATAGCAAATACCTTATTGTGAGGCCTCTTGCTTAATTGGAAAGACCTTGTCTTTAAGTAATTATGGAGGTATGCGTGCTGTAAGGAAACAGTTCCCCACGTCCACCAAGGAAAGAGAAGAATTCCAAGTAGAAGGAATTGTCTGAGTTTGGAGGGGAAATTACAGAGGAAATCTGTTCCTGGCATGATGGGAACATTGTAAAACTGTAATTCGCACATTTTCTCACAGCTATGGAAATAACCTGGCAACATCACACATGTTCAGGGTCAAAGTTTCAGATCAGCCTGTGAAAGAGTGCTCCAAAGCTGCCATCTAAGACTTGACCTAATATAATGCATGTTTGTGCGTTCTCTTCCCAAATAGAATCATAGAATAATAGGGTTGGAAGGGGCCTACAAGGCCATCGAGTCCAACCTCCTGCTCAATGCAGGAATCCAAGTCAGAGCATCCCTGACAAATGGCTGTCTAGCCTCGTCTTGAAGGCCTCCAGTGTGGGAGAGCCCACCACCTCCCCAGGTAATTGGTTCCGTTGTCGTATTGCTCTGACACTCAGGAATTTTTTTCTGATGTTCAGCCGGAATCTGGCTTCCTGTAACTTGAGCCCATTATTCCGTGTCCTGCACTCTGGGATGATCAAGAAGAGATCCTGGCCTTCTTCTCTGTGACAACCTTTCAAGTACTTGAAGAGTGCTATCATATCTCCCCTCAGTCTTCTCTTCTCAAGGCTAAACATGCCCAGTTCTTTCAGTCTGTCTTCATAGGGCTTTGTTTCCAGTCCCCTGATCATCTTTGTTGCCCTCCTGTGAACCCTCTCCAGTTTGTCTGCATCCTTCTTAAAGTGTGGTGCCCAGAACTGGACACAGTACTCCAGATGAGGCCTAACCAGTGCTGAGTAGAGGGGAACTAGTACTTCCCGGGATTTAGAAGCGATGCTTCTATGAATGCAACCCAAAATAGCATTGGCCTTTTTTGCAGCCACATCACATTGTTGGCTCATATTCAGCTTGTGATCGACAACAATTCCAAGATCCTTCTCGCTCGTAGTGTGGTTGAGCCACGTATCCCCCATCTTGTAACTGTGCATTTGGTTTCTTTTTCCTAGGTGCAGAACTTGGCATTTGTCCCTATTAAATGCCATTCTGTTGTTTTCTGCCCAGCACTCCAGTCTATCCAGATCACTTTGAATTTTCTTTCTGTCTTCCAAAGTATTAGCTATCCCTCCCAATTTTGTGTCATCGGCAAATTTGATCAGCATTCCCTGCACCTCCTCCTCCAAGTCATTAATAAAAATGTTGAAGAGCACTGGGCCCAGGACTGAGCCCTGCGGTACCCCACTCATTACCTCTCCCCAGCTTGAGAAGGTCCCATTGATAAGCACTCTTTGAGTCCGATTCTGTAGCCAACTGTGGATCCACCGGATCGTTGTTTCATCTAGCCCACTTTGAGCTAGTTTGCTCATCAGGATATCATGGGGCACTTTGTCGAAAGCTTTGCTGAAGTTGAGGTATATGATGTCTACAGCATTCCCACGGTCTACAAGGGAGGTTACTTGATCAAAAAATGAGATCAGATTTGTCTGGCAGGACTTGTTTTTGACAAATCCATGTTGGCTTCGAGTAATCACAGCATTGTTTTCAAGGTGCTTCCAGATGGATTGCTTTATGATCTGCTCCATAATTTTCCCAGGGATTGATGTCAGACTGACTGGTCTGTAGTTCCCAGGTTCCTCCTTTTTACCCTTTTTGAAGATAGGGACAACGTTAGCCCTCCTCCAGTCATCTGGCACTTCCCCCATCCTCCATGATTTCTCAAAGAGAATAGACAGCGGTTCTGAGAGTTCTTCTGCCAGTTCCTTTATGACTCTAGGATGCAGTTCATCTGGCCCTGGAGATTTGAACTCATTCAAAGTAATGAGGTGTTCCTTGACCATATGCCTGTCGATCTCAAGCTGCAATCCTGCCCCTTCAGCCTGTACTTCGCCTTTGCCAGGGGGGTCATAGACCCTCTTTTGGGAGAAGACTGAGCCAAAGTAGGAATTGAGCACCTCTGCCTTTTCTTTGTCATCTGTTATCATTTTGCCATCCTTATTTAATAGCTGAACCACCATTTCTTTCCTCTGCCTTTTACTATGCACGTAGCTGAAGAAAGCCTTTTTGTTGTTTTTAACATCCCTCACTAACCTCAGCTCATTCTCAGCTTTAGCCTTCCTGACGCCATCCCTGCAATTCTGTGCTATCTGCCTGTACTCTTCCTTTGTTACTTGGCCTTCTTTCCACTTCCTATATGTGTCCTTTTTTGTTTTCAGGTCATCCCTAAGCTTTTTGTGAAGCCACATTGGCTTCTTCTGTTGTCTTCCACCTTTTCTTCTTGTTGGAATTGCTTGTGATTGTGCCTTGAGAATTTCCTTTTTTAAAAGCTCCCACCCATCTTGGACTCCTTTTCTCATTTGCGTCGCTTGCCATGGGACCTTACTGATCATTGTTCTGAGTTTATGAAAATCAGCTTTCCTAAAATCCAGGGTACGCGTTTGACTACACTCGGCTTTTGCTTCCCTTAGAACCAAGAACTCAAGTACAACATGGTCACTTTCCCCCAGAGTTCCTGTAACTGCTACTTTATCCACTAAGTCATCTCTGTTGGTTAGGATCAAGTCAAGGATAGCCGATCCTCTAGTTCCTTCCTCTACTTTCTGTAGGAGGAAGTTATCCGCCACACAAGTCAGGAATTTCCTGGAGGGGCCATGTTTTGCAGAATTTGTCTCCCAACAAATATCGGGGAAATTGAAGTCCCCCATTACTACTACATCATGCTTCCTTAAAACATTGGCTATTTGCTTTTCAAAAGTTTCATCCTTGTCTTCTCCTTGATTGGGTGGCCGGTAGTAGACTCCGACCACCAGGTTTCTTTTATTCTTTGCTCCATTTATTTCAACCCAGATGCTCTCGATGGGGCTACCAAGCTCCTCCTCCTGTATTTCTGTGCAGAGATATGTCTTTTTCACATACAGTGCAACCCCACCTCCCTTTCTGTTCCTCCTGTTCTTTTTGAACAAGTTATATCCTTCAATTGCTGTATTCCAGTCATGAGAGTCATTCCACCAAGTCTCAGTTATACCTATCAGGTCATCATTTCCCTCCTGTATTAAGAGTTCAAGTTCGTTCTGTTTGTTTCCCATACTCTGGGCATTAGTATATAGACATCGAAGACCATGTGCTTCATAGTCTGGCTTTCTTCCTACATGTGTCTGAAGACTATTATTGGGCGCTATCAGAGCTGTTCTCTCCATTGCAGTGCATGCGCCTATGTCCATTGTTACCCCCAACATTACATCTCCCTTCCCCGTAGGATTCAGTTTAAAGCCCTCCTGATGAAGTTCTTCATGCTGTGGCCAAACACATTCTTCCCATCCTTTGTGAGGTGCAACCCATCCCTAGCCAACAGCCCATCTTCCAGGAAGTATAGCCCGTGGTCCCAGAATCCAAATCTCTCTCGTCGGCACCACCTTCGTAGCCAGTCATTCACCCGGAGTATTTTTCGTTCCCTTTCTATCCCTCTTCTAACTACTGGAAGGATGGATGAGAAAACTATCTGGGCCCCAAAGTTCTTGAGTTTCCTTCCCAAAGCTTCAAAGTCTGACGTGATCTCTTCGTAGCTCCGCTTGGCGGTATCATTTGTTCCCACATGGATGAGAAGAAAGGGATACCTGTCAGTGGGCTTTATGAGCACAGGCAACCTTTCAGTCACGTCTCTAATCTGTCCTCCCGGGAGACAACATACCTGGCGAGTCCATGGGTCTTCGCGACATACTTGGGTCTCGATCCCACGCAGCAAGGAGTCTCCCACTACTACCACTCTTCTCTTCTTCTTGTAGGCCTGGGTTTCATCACCTCTGTTTGACTGACCTTTAGCCTCTTGCTCACTCTCATGCAGGTTCCCCTGTGATTCTTCCTCTGCAGGCTGTCCTCCAGTCTCATCCGCAAGTACCTGGAATCGGTTCCACAGCTCCACTGCTTCCACTGGTGCAGAGTGGCGTCTAGTTCTTCTTCTCCTAACTGTCACCGTTTTCCAAGGAGTATCCTCTATTCCATTTTTCTTCACCTCAGCATTTCCCACTGCCTCATCTTGCTGTTGCTCTTCAAGCTTCTGGTCTGCCCTTTGCTGCTGTAGTTCCCCCATTCTGTCCAAGAACTCTTTGTATTCTCTTATTCCCTGGAGGGTCGACAGTCGCCGCTCCAGTCCACTTACTTTTTCCTCCAGCAGCGTGATCAACTTGCACTTGTTGCAGGTGTAGGCCATGTTGTTCTCAGGCAAGAAAACAAACATTGCACACACCTTGCAGGTCACCACCACTGGAGAGTCTTGTCCTTCCATAGCCTCTTTTCCCTTTTTGTGTCTAGCTTTGTGATTGTTCTAGACTAGCCTGTGCCTGCTCCTGTACTCAGTAGAGGTTAAAAGCAGAGTCCCACTGGTGTGGAAGTGTGTGTTACAAGACAAATAAATGAAAAAAAGTTAGTAAAAAAATAATAAAAAATAAATAAAAAAAATGTTAGGGGCCTCCCCCTTGACCTCCCCTGCCGAACTCCCCTGGCCAACTCCTGTTTGCTCCCCCTGTTTGCTTGCTCTGGTCGCTCGCTCTCTGGGAGCTTGCCTGCTTCTGTAGTCCCTGGACCAGCTGGAGCAGCTTGCTCTGCTCTGCTCTGCTCAGCTGGGAGGCGGGAAACAGACTGAAGCTTCCCGCCCAGTCAGCTGCTGGGAGTACTCAGGCCACACCCCTCCAATTCAGTTGGAGCTCTCAGAAGCACCTGGTGAGCTCACAGCCAATCAGAAGGATAAAGGGCAGCCCCCTGGGCTTCCTGCAACCCACTTACCTCTTAGCCTCTGTCTCCTTTGTCTCCTTTGTCTCTTCAACCACTGCAACTCCCCTGGCCAACTCCTGTTTGCTCCCCCTGTTCGCTCGCTCTCTGGGAGCTTGCCTGCTTCTGTAGTCCCCGGACCAGCTGGAGCAGCTTGCTCTGCTCTGCTCTGCTCAGCTGGGAGGTGGGAAACAAATATATGCATTTTGTGTACACTTTATCTCTATTATACACATTTTCTGCACACGTTTTGCTTTGCAAACTGCATCACAGCATTCTGAAAAGTCTGCATATCCCTGTGTAACTGTGTCCCTATTTCTGTGCAGCTTCAGGAAGTGCAGATTTGATAAGTTCACATTCAGATGCAAGTCCAACTAATGTCTCACTGAGCCCTAGATGGTATCATTGCTCACTTCTCTGTGAAATGACCATGGCAGATGAGAGTTGATGCCTCTGTTTATTGGCATGGTATCTGACTGTACCTGGCTGTTACAGTTTATGATAGGTAGAAGTTCAATAGGTGACAATGCCCCACCACATAATTCCATGCTGGGGGAAAACTTCACCCGCCAAATTTCTACTAGTCATACAACTGCTAAAGACACAGAAGACCCGCCAGGAATAAAAGCAGTTACTTCATCGATAGACATAGGTGTTGAAATGTTGATCAGTCAGCTTGACTATAGGATTAATATAGAGATAACATGTCAACTACGTTGTGTGTTTGTCTGTGGGGAGCCATTTGGAGAATGGAGTATGTGCACTGTGGTAATAAACCAGTGAGAAAATGTGCTAAGTTGATATGGAAAATCAGCAAAGGCACAATCCTATGCATGTTTAGCCAGAGAAAAAGCCTACAACTCCCAGCATGCCCCAGCCAGCCTTTCCCCTGTCTATTTATTTAAATTTATTTATTTAAAATATTTATTGGCCGCCTTTCAGGGCAGAAGCCCTCCCAAGGCGGTTTACAACAATAAGATACATAATCCTAAACATATACAGGATTGTGCCTTTCGTTATCCAAGGTGGGGCATGGCAAGCTACACCTGCCGAAACTTCCTCTTCTATACAACTATTAAAAGGTGCGGGACTCCAGTCCTCTTTTGCATCTGACCACTCTGCGCTAGAGCATATACATGAGAATGCATGAACACGGAACAGTGGTGCTACCAGGGTAGGACTCTAGGGCAGAAGTCCAGGGGCCATTCAGGTTGTAAGACTATTAAGTCCAGGGTCTAAACGTGCCTCACTGCCCCACTGACCATTTCAGTTAGAACTGGTAGTAACTAGGAACACCTTATAGGACTGTTACGTTTTTGTAGAGCAAATACCATCTTGCGTTCAAATCAGTGCTGGACAGGCAAAGTAAATGAACATTAGCATGTAGCAGACTGAGAAGGGAGAACAGGTCTGCCTTAAACCCCAAGTGTGTAGTCTGGTGGTTGTCCTGGACTCTGTTCTGATTGAGGAACCCCAGGTGGCCGCAGTATCCAGGAGTGCATTTTGCCAGCTTAGGTTCTATCTGGAGAGGACAGACCTTGCCTCAGTTATCCATGCACTAGTGATGTCCAGACTGGACTACTGTAATGTGCCGTGATGGGGCTGCCTTTGAAGATGGTTCAGAGACTCCAGCTGGTGCAGAATGTGGCTGCCCGAGTGTTGGTGAGGGCAAGGCGATTCGATCATACAATGCTTATAATGCTCCAACTGCACTGGTTCCTGGTGTGTTTCCGAGCCTAATTTAAAGTGCTGTTTTTGACCCTTAAAGCCATAAATGGTTTGGGACCAAATTCCTTGAAGGACTGCCTTCGCCCTGCCCGCACTTTATGATCAGCAAGAGAGGCCCTTCTTATTTGCCTACCTGTGAGAGCAGTTCGGTGGGTGTTTGTCCACACAAGATGAGGGTCTTTTCTACAGTGCCTACAATTCTGGAATAAGTTGTCATCAGGGGTCCGCCAGGCCCCATCACTGTAGGCTTTTAAGAAGGCCCTGAAAACATACTACTTTACTCTGGCCTTCCTCTGATTATGTTTTAGCAGACTGGGTTGTGGCTGCAGTTGTCTGTTATAAGTTTTATTTTATGCTGGTGCTTGCTGAATGGTGCTGCTGTTGCTGCTTTTCTTGCTGTTTTGTTGTGTTTTCACTGTTTTCATTGTGTTTTTACTATCTATCATCTATCTATCTATCTATCTATCTATCTATCTATCTAATCTATCACATTTCTATACTTCCCAATAGCTGAAGCTGTCTGGGTAGTTCACAACAATTAATACAACACATGTTACTGTGATTAGTATTGTATTTTTAATACCGCATCAGTTTTTATTATGTGTTTTACGGCGCAGTCCTATGGGATGCATCCTGGGTATTTGTAAGCCTCCAGATTAAGAGATTTATGAATATCCAATGCAAAGTAGGAGGCCTGTTGCGCCTCCTGCTCTGCATTTTAGCTAGATGGGCAATTTTGCCCATCTAGCAGAGGCTTCAGGGAGGGAAGAAGGCTGGTGATGGCTGGCTGGAGATACCTTTTAACCCCACATCCCCTGTCTCCTCCCCTCCTTGCCCCTGGGAAGCCCCCTTTGATCCACCCATGAATTTGCATTTGCAAGCTCATAGTATCCGCTGCTGTTGCCAGATGTACAAGCTGGGTTTAGAAAAGGCAGAGGAACTAGAGACCAAATTGCCAATATCCGCTGGATAATGGAGAAAGCCAGGGAGTTTCAGAAAAACATCTATTTCTGTTTTATTGACTATTCTAAAGCCGTTGACTGGGCGGATCATAACAAATTGTGGCAAGTTCTTGGTGGTATGGGGATACCAAGTCATCTTATCTGCCTCCTGAGGAATCTGTACAACGACCAAGTAGCAACAGTAAGAACAGACCACGGAAAAATGGACTGGTTTAAGATTGGGAAAGGAGTACAGCAGGGTTATATACTCTCACCCTACCTATTCAACCTGTATGCAGAACACATCATGCGACATGCTGGGCTTGATGAAGCCAAGGCTGGAGTTAAAATCGCTGGAAGAAACATTAACAATCTCCGATATGCAGATGATACCACTTTGATAGCTGAAAGCGAGGAGGAGCTGAAGAACCTCATGACGAAGGTGAAAGAAGAAAGTGCAAAAGCTGGGTTGCAGTTAAACCCCCAAAAAACCAAAACTATGGCAACCAGCTTGATTGATAACTGGCAAATAGAAGGAGAAAACGTGGAGGCAGTGACAGACTTTGTCTTTCTAGGTGCAAAGATTACTGCAGACGCTGACTGCAGCCAGGAAATCAGAAGACATTTACTTCTTGGGAGGACAGCAATGACAAATCTTGATAAAATAGTGAAGAGCACAGACATCACACTGACAACAAAGGTCCGCATAGTTAAAGCAGTGGTATTCCCCGTAGTAACCTATGGCTGCGAGAGCTGGATCATAAGGAAGGCTGAGCGAAGGAAGATAGATGCTTTTGAACTGTGGTGCTGGAGGAAAATTCTGAGAGTGCCTTGGACTGCAAGAAGATCAAACCAGTCCATACTCCAGGAAATCAAGCCAGACTGCTCACTTGAGGGAATGATCTTAATGGCAAAACTGAAGTACTTTGGCCACATCATGAGAAGACAGGATCCCCTGGAGAAGACGCTGATGCTAGGGAAAGTGGAAGGCCAAAGGAAGAGGGGCCGACCAAGGGCAAGATGGATGGATGATATTCTGGAGGTGATGGACTCAACCTTGGGGGAGCTGGGGGTGGCGACGGCTTACAGGAAGCTCTGGCGTGGGCTGGTCCAGGAAGTCACGAAAAGTCGGAAGTGACTGACCAAATAAACAACAACAACAACAACAAAATATCAGCTGTGCGGTTCTTTCCAGGCTGGCTGCAAGGGGGCGGGGAGCGTGGTTTCCCGTCTCTGAGTCTGGAGCCAGGAAACCGAAATAGCCTATGTCCCCCAGCCACTGTCTAGGGGGCATAGGATTGCTCTCTTAGTATTGTCCTCCGCTGATGGGGCGGGGGCTCCTGCCCTGAAAAGAGGCCAACAAATATCTTAAATGAATTAAATATAGTATTGCATAATAGGGGAGGGAAGTGGGGAAGCTCTAGGCGGTGATCCTGGGTGAGAAAAGGGCTGTCCCTATTTTCACCTGGGAAATGTTGGGGACTATGATATTTCTGAATGTTTCTCTACTGAAGTCTAAAACAACATCATCCAAAATAAAGAGTAGGATAATTAATTTATGAGGGCCAATTAGAATGAGCAAACTTTGTTTTAGAATATTTTAGTTGGCTGTAATAAAGTATTGCTGTACTGTTACTTTTCAGGTTTTTTTCTAATAGGCCCGCATGGCTACCTGGGATTTTTGTGTAGAATTGGGTTGCTCTAGCAAATGGATTGTCTTACCAGAAGGGGGAGCATGTCTTCCATTGAATGGTGCCTTATGGACTACTGATATTTGGGAATTGTTTCAGATATTGCTTCCAGACAAAGGTTTTAATGTGCAATCGCCCTGCTGCGTTCATGGAATTTTATGGGGGGTCCAGATGATGTCGTTTTCCACTTGTAGCCCTTGTAACCATTCCTTTCCTCTTTTTAATTTCCACCAAAAAAAAATCCTAAGCATTTTTAAACAGAACAAAGTCCTACAACTCACAGCATAGCTGGCTGGGGAATGCTGGGAATTGTAGGGCTTATTTCTGACTAAAAATGCATAGGAATACAGCCTAAGGAGGAAAAGGCAGACTAGCTTCACAAAGTCTTTTAACTGGAGCCGGCCGTTGGAAGGACCTGATGAGGAGATAAACCAGAAGCAGTTGGTGCATGGCTCTGGTTGGCAATTCATGTTTGAAAAGGGCCAAGTTTTGAATTGAATTGAACAAGGGCTGAAAGGCCGGGCCAGCAGCACCTGATTTCCCCAATGTTTCACATAAGCATGAGCAGAGGGGCAGAGAGCTCTTTAACCCCCTGCTCCCCAGTTTGAGTTCTCCCGTTGTGACTTGCACCAGAAATCGGCAGCTGATGTGCATAATTTCAGAATCCTGGTTGAGCCGCTGTTCTGATGCCAGGAGAAGGCCTTTTTATTTTCCCAGGCATTTTACCATTTTAATCCTTTAGCTCTGTTGTTTTAAATCTGCTATTGTACTTTAAATCTCTGCATTGCTGCTAGGTTTTATTCTGGTTGTACTTTTATACTGTCGTTTTAAGTTATTATATTTTATATTGTATTTTATGTTATAATTTGTGGTTTTAATTTTTGTGAACTGCCCAGAGAGCCTTGGCTATTGGGTGGTATAGAAATGTAACAAACAAACAAACAAATATTGCTGTTCATGCTAGGGGAAGGGAGGTTGCCTTTGTCTCAGGGGGACTAAGTAAAGCAGATAATAAGGAAAGGGCTTTACCAACACCTCTGCTGCTGTTCAGGCTAGTGTGGAAGAGCCCTTTGTTTGACCTTTGGAAGCTGTGAGGTTCAATTCACTCATTCCCTGAACAGCATGGGAGTCACTAGGGCATACCTGCCCATGCATTGCGCTAGGGATGCTGGATGTGCCCGATCTTGTCTGATCTCAGAAGCTAAGCAGGGTCAGCCCTGGTTAGTACTTGGATGGGAGACTGCCTGGGAATCAGGCTTCCTGCATTGAGCAGGGGGTTGGACTCGATGTTCTTGTAGGCCCCTTCCAACCCTATGATTCTATGTTTCTATGAAGTGAGGCCATCATAGGTGTGGGGCTGGTGTCATATACATGTTTATTTCCCACAGCAACCATTCCAGCTTCCGAGGTGGGACTACATTGACATGGGAAGTAATTCTGCTGTTTAGTCCACCCACAGTATTGCCATCCTTCATACATTACTGCTCACAGTCATGCAATTCAAGTAATGCAGGGATGGGCAACACACAGGCTATGGGTCCCCTACTGACCCCCACTGCTGAAATTTATGGCAGTGGCCAAAAAAGAAAAGTCAGCTGTTTACCGCTAATTACCATTTTGGGACAGTTTGCCGCTGAATTTCAGTGGCAAACTGCCAACTTTTTTGCTATTGCTAAAGAGCGCAAGAGAAACTCCATGGGGTGGTGGCAGGGGTGTGGCTCATGCAGGGAGGGGGGAGGTCCGGGGGGCAAAGATGGCCCTACCCCCCTGCAGTTGTCCACCCCTAAAACAATGTATGGATTAGCCTGACTGAGGTTAGTAATCATCATGAATTCTTGGGATTTGGGGCCAGATGGGAAGCTCCCAAGGGTTAGATTGAAGCCCACCTCCCCTGGCCTCCCATTACCGATCTCCAGTGGTAACCATATGAAGGTGGTGACAGATAGAATTGTGTGTTATCTCCATAGTTACATCAAGCCAGGAGAGAATATGTCTCAGTATTCACCTTGATTAGCCTGGCTACAGAATAGCGCTATAAAAGTTAATTCCAGGGTGCTCATCTTGAACTTGCTTACATCCCTGAGAACCCAGAATAAAGCAGCTGAATTTGGTTAATGGCTTACTCTTCAAGAGCATAAAACCTGGGTTGTCCATCTCTAAATATTAACGTGAAAGAATCATCTCCTATTTCTTCCCAGGAAATTTAACACTCCTTCCTGTCTAACTACCATTCCCTCACTCAATTCTCAACACAAATTAGAATCCCATAAGCATACACTGAAAAAGGGGGAAATCCATCCTTTTATTTTAATTAACCAACTTGATTTCAAGTTTCCTACCTTTGATGATCTTGACTATGTTTCTACCATCAGAGTAGGTCAGGAATCACTCCTTTAAAACCCATAGAGCAATGTACTTGTCAAAGTGATGGTGAGTGTGACCCTCTCTAGTTGCATGTAATTGGAAAAATATTCCATCTCTGACTCAGTTCAAAATATGTTTTGTTGGCCATCGTGACTACAAAACAAATAGTGAAGAATGTGAAAGTCCCTTTGCAGCAGAGGGGATCAGCAGTAAAACAGAGCAAGAAATTGATTTATATATTAACTGAGCTCAGAGCACTGGAGAAAGAACTATGCAGACTATTGCCGATGTAAAAGTTCTGACAAGTTGAGTACTGGGAAGAGAAAATTACTTTCAGACATGGGAGTTTAGGTCTGTTCTTGAAAGAGTTGTAGTGCTGCAAACTCTCAGCTTGGACTGCCAAATCTTTTAATTTGTGCCTCATAGGGCTGGTCTGAAGTTGCATGTCCATGTTCATCACTCGATGACAGCAGCACCAAGTGACAGCTTGCATGTATACCAAAAGATTCTTCCCAATAGTATTTCTTTAGAGTTGAAAATGGTTAAGTAAATCGTGTTTCCCATGGAGATCCCTTTGGCAGGCAGCAATTATAAGGGCAGTATTTGTTTTAATCATTTAATTAGATTTGTAAGCTGTTCTAAAATGACTGTAAAAATGCAGGGCAGGTAATAACATTCTGAAAATTTAATTTACTTATATACAAATAAAGAACTCAAGGTTCTGCATGGATGCCATTTTGGGACATACCCCGTTGTAGCAGTTATGAATGAATTATCAAATTAAAGAATGAGATCCAGGGTGCATTTTTTATTGTTGTCATTTGTACCCCGAGAAAAACATTTCTGGTTAATCCCATCAAGTAGAGAAACTTGAGTGGAGAGACACGCTCCCTGAGAGATGCAGGTCCCAGGTTGTGACGGTTTTTAAAGATGGAAAAATAACATCTTGAATTAGTCCCACAGGCTACTCATCAGCGACTAGATTGGTTAAATATGTTCCCCATTTCAGCTCTAGCAAGGCTGTGGGCTAGGGCACTTGAAGCTGCCAAACTGCCTTCAATTGCAGCTCCACATCAAAGCCAGATTTCTGGGTTTGGATGTCATAATTAACAACCCAGGGACGGAGCATCTCTCAGTTCTTTAGCCACTCCCACTGGCAGGAGGAGCCAAATGGGAGCACTTCAGCCACAGTGACTAGTATGCTGACTTGTACATGACAACCCAGAGTTTAAAAAACTCTGCGTAGTTATGTGTGAACTGAGCCTAAGTACTGTACTGTACTACCTGACCCACATGGTTTCAAGGATGATAGCAGCAAGATTTGTTTTCCAAGAAGTGGTGCAGGTATTTACACCTGTGCTTAAACATATCAATGTCACTGGAGATACTCAAAGGGATGTCCTTTGGTCTTGTAGAAGACATTTAAGACAATGAACATTACAAGATTCTTTGGTAATAGTTTGGGACCCTCCCTATTGTCCTTGATTTCCAAGCCCATGATAAACATGTTCTAATCTAGATGGATACCCATCTTTGTTTTGCAGCAAACCCAAGAAAGAATCTTGTATCACCTTGAAGACTAACACATTTACTATGACATAAGCTTTCTTGGACTAGAGTCGATGTCCATAAAATTTATGCTACATCCAGCAGCAAGAGTGTTTCAGACCTGGGTGTGGGATAACAACCACATAAAATGTTTGGAAGAAACAGTCAAGAAAATTGATCCATCTAGAGATTATACTCTCCAAACTTACAAAAGTTGCTTGGTTGAATGATCCGGTCCCATGGGTTACAGCAATCAATTACAATTTCATCAAGAACAAGGGGTTAACATTAAATACCTTTTGCACATGTTCCTACAAAAGTTTTGCCATTTCAGTGACAAATGAAAATTTCATTGAAAGTCAAGGCCTATCATTAAAGAACTTTTGTGCACATATCCCTACAATGCCCCTTTTTTATTCTGAATACTGATTGTGCATGGAGAGACTCTCATTTTACATTTTAGAGCAAGAGAACATCTCAGAGAAAGTAGATATGAAGAACTTACTGCTAAAACTGTGAATGTAGCTTAGTGGCAAAACAGTTCTAGGGAAGATGTCTGAAATCTCCTGGATATCATGCAACTTGGTAACTGTTTCATAAGGCCATGAACCTATGATCTTTCTCCATGTCAGGCAGCATAATGCTGTGTAATGAGACATGTATAGTAAATGGGGTAAGGAAACTCATGCAGGAGGAGCATGCATGTCTTGTGCAAAAATGAAGAAACAGACTGTCCAATACCAGGCCCTGCTTTTTAAGTTAAATTCTTGATCACCAGCAAGAATAGCTACCCATCATCATGAATAAAACTGCCAATATCATACTGCCCTTATACAAATCTATAGTGTGACCATCCTTGGAATGCTTTGTACAGTTCTGGTATACCACACCTAAAAAAAGATATTGTAGAGCTGTAAAAAGTGCAGAAAAAGGGCAACTAAAATGATCAAGGGGCTGGAGCATCTCCCCTATGAGAGAAGGCTACAACAGCTGGGATTGTTTAGCTTGGGAAAAAGGAGGGTGAGGGGAGACATGAGAGAGGTCCTCAAAATTATGCATGGTGTGGAGAACGTGGATAGGGAGACATTCTTCTCTCTCTCTTAAAATACTAGAACCCAGGCTCATCCTATGAAGCTGATTGGTGGGAGATTCAGGACAGATCAAAGGAAGTCCTTCTTCACACAGCACATAGTTAAACTATGGAATTGGCTTCCACAGGATGTAGTGATGGCCACCAATTTGGATGGCTTTAAAAGGGGGTGCGACAAATTCCTGGAGGAAAAAGCTATCAATGGCTACCAGTCTTGATGGCTACGTGCTACCTCCAGCAGTGAGCTTATGTACACCAGTTGCTGGGGAACATGGGTGGGAGGGTGCTGTTGTGCTCATGCCCTGCTTGTGGGTTCCTGGTCGACAGCTGTTTGGCCACTGTGTGAACAGAATGCTGAACTAGATGGACCCTTGGTCTGACCCAGCATGGCTCTTCTTACATTTTCATGTTTTTATTGTAAAAGTAATATCGACTACCTGTCCAATTTCTCAGTGCCATGAAACCATTTAAAAAAAGGAATTCCCATTTGGGACAGGAATTAGACTCTCTTGTCTCTCTCTTTCTCCCCCCAGCCTCACTCATACACTCACACACAGTGGCGTGGAAGTCACATCCCAATAGTGCCATCCCACCCCACTGAATATCAGAACCATATTAACGAAGCTGATCTCACAAATCTTTCCCAGTGGATCAGTAACGTCCTTTCCGGCCAAATACTCTTGTCATTTTTTAACACCATGCTATGTAAGGCAGAGATTCTCATTAGCCATTCCTTTCCCATTTTTATCTGTTATCAAGTCCCCCATGAGTTTCAGAATTCCACCCCCACCCTGCCCTTCTACTGAGCTTTGTCAATTTCTGACCTAAAATGGGTCCCTGTGTTTTTAATATATATCCAAAAGGAGACGTCCAGCAGATGTTGCTTCTACCATCAAGAGTGCCACAACAGTGGAAAAAACCACACCCGGGCTTGCCAATTGACCAGGAAAGAAAAACACATCATGCCTTGCTCTGGTGCCTTTTAAGGTCACTCAGAATCTCCTGGCAAAGCTTTCCACAACACGAAGATAAAGCATTATCACTCGCTTTTGTCTGCCAATTGGCTGCTGTTACAGACACAGGAGCAGGGACTGGAACAAGCAAGGCCTCTAGCTTTAACTACACCCCACTTGAGGAAATTCTATTCTGAAGCGAAGTGCGGACGGCGTGCATGGTTAGAAACTTCAAAGCACTGCTCTTGTTTGTGTTAATATCTTCCACTTAGAATTCTCAGAGTCAGATATCTTGAATTATGCAGTCCAAGATGTGTTGAATTGGTCTTGCTGACTGAGATTTTAAAATGAGGTCAGGATTTTACTCTTTGGCTCTGTTGCTGCTATCAGGCACTGCAGAGAAGTGCTAAACATTATGTTCCTTGCAGTCTGAAGTGCTAAAATGTTGCCTTTATGATCAACTGACCCGTTTTTCCCCCAATTACTCATCTAACACCACTTGTTATAAAAACACACACAAACAAACAGGAGTGTAAACCACTGAGGTGTCCTGATGCGAATTCTTTGCTAATAGAACAAACCAACCTGGTTGCTAGAGCAAAAGAACAGTGAAACGCAGTGATCTACTAACAATTTTTCCACGTAGCACACCTAAGTCAAATTCATTTAACTTATATAAACATGAGGACAGGTGCGCTTTGTTTGTTGTTCTGCAGTGTGTTCTTTTGCTTGCATATTCAGAACTTGATCCTAAGTGTGAACCTTTCTTTCCTGTGGAAACTGCTAGTACCCATGCACCAGATAATCCAAGTAATTACTACTATTGAAAAAAATAATGCTTTCAGCCTCACCCTGTGCAGTCCTAGGCTTGCCTAAACCCACTGAAATCTATTATCTTAAGTATGCTCTATTCTTCATAGAATGGGATGTTAATCCTATATACACTTATTTGAGATTAAATTTCATTTTACTGATTTATTATTACATTTACATTCTGCCTTTTTCCCCTCCTTAAGGAACTCAAGGCGGCGTACATAATTCTCCTCCTACCTGTTCTGTCCTCACAACAACCCTGTGAGGTAGGTTAGGCTGAGAGTCAGTGACTGGGCCAAAGTCACCCAGTGAGCATCCATGGCCGAGTGGGGACTAGAACCCGGATCTCCTGACTCCCAGTCCAGCACCCTAGCCACTACACCACACTGGCTCTCAGTAGCACTTCAGTTGAATAAAGATGCATAGAATTAGGCTGAAAAGGATAGCATTTATTTATAGCACACGATAGCCTTTGTTGTAACCCATTAACACTTCACATACAGTGGGCCAGTTCGCACAGTCACTTGTGTTGTGGTATGTGCTGGCAGCCATTTAGAATATACAAACCCCAGCGGGGGTGGGGTGGGGGTGGCACCATGGTTTGCTGCATCATCTGAACCCCAGGTGGCAGGAGTTGTTTGAGGGGAAAACAACCCTCAAATAACCCTACAACAGACTATGGGTTATTTGAGGGTTGTTTAACCTTCAAACAACCCCTGCCAACCAGGTTCGGATGACATGACAAGCCACAGCTGGGGGTTAATGGATAAGCTGGTGCCTATGGGCACCACAGCTCATCATGGCTTAAATAAGCCATGGTGGGCTGCAGTGATCGTGCAAACCAGGTCATTATTTCAACGACTGTCACAACACCCTTGTCAGTTATGCTAGGATTATCCCTGTATTGTAGCTGAGAGATTAGTTACTTGCCTATGGCCACGTAAGGAGTTTGTGATGAGGTGACATTTGAATCCAGGACTTTCCAGCTTCTAGATCAGCCTTCCTCAAGTGGATGACCTCCAGATGTGTTGGACTACAATCCCCATCATCCACAGGTCTTAGCCAGTATTACACACCTGCTTTCTCTAGCTCTGTTTTCACCTTCAAGAACCATGTTCACTGAACACGTGCTGGGTGTAGTGGAATCACACCCTCTGATCTTACCTGTGAACTCCATAAATGTAGTGGAATGTGTGAACACGACTCTGAGCACTTACTGCTATATGTACATAGGTTCTTCCTTGCAATTGGAAAAGTTCTCCAGTCTTGCTACCTGCTACATGCATTCAGTGAACACAGTTCTTGAAAGTGAGAATAGGTCATCTGTCAACCATTGACAAAGACTGTGGGAATACACTCTAACTTAGGGTGCATTAAGCATTCCATTCTCCCCCCCCTCATTTATGGGGCCTCTGTACTTTTAATAGCCACATGACCAATAGAAAAGAGCCTTCCTATCGGTGCCAGGAAAAGCTTCACCTGCTGACCTTAGCTTTTACTAACCCTGGTGAAACTGTACTGCATTGCTTTTGCCACTAATAATATTGACCTTCCTTGATCTCCCTTCCTCATTGGGATTCTCCCTTTTCCTGGCAGAATCTCCATGCCTTTAACAGCTGCATTACAGACAGAAACTCAGCAGCTGCAGTGGTCCCCATCACTTCATCTTCAAACAGATGTTAAGCACAGAACTTCAGCCAGGAAGAAAGGCAGCAACCCCTTCTCACACAGATACATTTCTTAATCCCCACGATATCTTCCAGCCTTAGTTGAGACTGTTCCACTTGTTCCTCTTTACTTCCAGAAACTACACCAAGCAGGAGAGTAAAACATTGATTGGCCATTTCTTTTCCACAAGCAGCAGTGAAATTCAAGCACCATCTGGAAGCCACTGTGAAATGTGATAGGTTTGAAGAGGTTCTGTGGAAAGTAACTGGAAAGAATGACACCATGAGACCCCTTTTTCCAGTGAAATAAATAGACTGATACACTCTGTAACTAGGAGAGCATTTGGTAAGAAGGAGAGGTTGCCTTGGGACACGCTCAGGTAAGACAATGCATAATGGGCTGGAGAACGATTCAAGTAGCACTGGCTTTGCTTAACTGTGGGAGGGTGGACTAGATCAGTGTCTTTCATACTAGGATGAACATCTACTTGAGCTGTGTGTGACCACGTCTATAGCTCAGATTGAGCAAACTAAACTGTAGCTAGTAACAGCAGCAAAAGACTGCTCAGGGACCAGGCATTTTCCAGAGAGAGAGAGAAGACTTTACAACAATCCCACAAATTTCACATAAGAGCTACAAGATGAAGAAGGAGTGTGCTGATGGGAGGTGAACATGTAGGATGGCAGGGAAAGGAGGCCACAGATAAGTGCCATCAATTTGGGGCTTTGTGTGGGAAGACCGTACAGCATCTCTACACCAGCCTAAAATCCTGCATTTTAAAACAGGGCTTTCTGGCCTAAAATCCTGCATTTTAAAACAGGGCTTTCTGCTTCCGTTTTAAATGCAGGACCACAACAACTCCCTTTTTCATGTGCTTCCTTCTCCCCTCCCCTTCCCCCTCCTTCTCCCCCGTAGCTGAGTCTTCCATATATTTCACTAATCTTGTTCCTCTTCTTGCGGCTTTTCCTCTTTTGATGGAGGGAACACAAACGGAACACAATGGGGTAACTTGATAGCTCATTATCTGCGATCTATTTAAAAATGGAACAAAGGGCACTTAGTACAGGAGACGCCCTGGAGGTTCACGACGTCATCCTGAAAACTTCTGTGAATGAGCAATCTCAATAGCAGGATAAAAGCTCCATGTGAAGAAAGCCACAGAGACAGACAGACAGACAGACAGACAGACAGACAACATATGTATGTATATGTGTAACTTTGCTTATAGATGAAGATGTGATTGGTAAGTGCCATTGTACCCCAGTAGCAGGGAGATGCAAGTAAATAGCTTGCATTTTACTATCAAATAATGAACAGTTATGGACCTTTATCTTGAAAGGTGGGATATATTGTGCTGAGGTCCTATCGCTCTTCTACACAGGGCTTCGACCTTGCGATGGGATCAGAAAATGGAAATGGCCTGTGGATTCCTAAGAAAGAGGCTAGAGGCTGGGGGTGAATTGTCCGCACTGCTGTTACGTACAGCTCCCAGAGGGCATGTCTGTGTAGTCTTCCCTTTCTGCTACTAGTCACCTCTATTTCATTTGTGATGCCAGAAGTTGTGTAACTTTTGGAATCAACGTTGTCCTCAGTATTAACATTGCTAATCCCTGCATTAATGCGGCTGCCAATGATGTCTCCACCAGCTCTATAGGGATAATAAGGACATCTTTCTGTTATTTCCACATGATTACTCCCTGTATGGTTAGTCATGATGGGAACAAGCACTGAAATCCTATGATGGAGTGTTTCACACATTATATTTTTATTCTCCAGGAATGCTCCTGCAAGACACTTCTGGGCTTTGATTTACTGGCTGCTTCCTTCAAGAGTAAGGCCCATTGGTCTGAATGGAGCTTATTGTCCCTATGCACATATATGGAGGATTGTAGTCATCAACATATTTGCATCAGGTGCTGCCCAAAGGACCCTCACATGGTGAGGGATTCTGTTCTGGCCATAATATATAGAACTACTTTTCACCTAGGTCACTGCTAACTTATGCATATTGCTGCCAGCAGCAAGCAGGAATGTAGAGTTATCACAATACCAAGAGAGCATTCCAGTTGGTAAGTAGTTCTACATGTTATGCCCTGGAGCATGCTCACTTACCAAAGGGTAGCTGTACTCCATGGCTTGCAGGTATTGAATGCAACATGTGTTCCAGCTCCCACTTTAATAAATACGCGGCTGTGGCTGCGCCCTTTCTGGAGGCATGGTAGATACCTTTCTTGCCTGCAGTAATGTGCAGTCACTGTATGGCAAAGGACAACAAGAAAAGGAGTAGGGATCTCCTGCTGTGAATATTCTGGAAGAGTTAAACTGTAGATAATTTAAATATTGCGATGCCATGCCAACAAAATGAGTAGCTACTTGTGTGATTTTACATCTGAAATGTATGAATGACTCTGGAAAATATGCATTCTAGTGGAATTAAAATCATGGAATTAAAATGCTTTAATTAACTATGGTTTCAGTCTTCCAGAAGATTCCCAGGTCTATTCACACAGCCACATTGCGCTGCAGACGTGTGAAAAATCCAGGCAGCAGTGACTCCCAGATGCTTGTTCTTGTGCTAAGCTGCTAGTTGAGTGCATATGTCAGCAGGGGCTGTAGCTGGCTTTGAAATACTGCTTCAAAACCATCCTAAATGCCACATGCTGAAAAAGTAACGAGAACGGGTTCACACTAGCTAGCAGTGGTACAACTAGCTAATTTTAGACCTTGGGTGCAGGGAGGGGTCACAGGGCTTTAGACAACTAAAAAGCACTTGGCAATTCCGATTTTTTAAGCGTTTCTGAGCATGTGCAGATTTCATGTTTTAAACTCATTTAACTCATCATCATGGCACCATTATGACCACAGGAATAAAACTGTGTTTGCTTCTGTTGTCCTGATGCTAAAAACATTCACTTGAGAGTAGGCACCATTTTGTTGTAGAAAGTGATAATCTTTTAAAAGTAAAAATAGTAAAATGAGCATCTATAACTGTGTACATGGCCAGCTGGCTGACCGCTAGCTATAAAATGTTTTTTAAAACAAGAAGAAAGGGAGGATGCTGTGGCCACCAGCGTCAACCCTAGTGTGCCCTGACATGCCCATGGTGGCCCAGGTGCTGACACCTGGCCTGTTTGCTAATGCTCCCACCATCTGCCACTCTATGGGTAGTCATTTGCACGGGGGGGGGGGGGCGCTCTGGACTTCAGACCTAGCTGCACTACTAGCTAGCAGCTTTTTTCTGGTTTCCTTTTAAAATTAAATAGAATTTGGGGTGTGATTTGTAGGTGAGCTTCCCTGTTGTCAAATTATAATCTAGGAAATTATACTTGAGTAAGTGTTGGCGTCTCTGACTACAAGCATTACAGACAGAGACAAGCAGCCAGACAATGTATGCAGAAGGTTTTGCATAGTACGCAGATGGGTTCTTAGATCAAGTGGGTAGGGCAAATACAAATTATTCTGGGTGTGTGTGCAGCAAAATAGTTACATGATTGCTTCACTATGCTCCAAAGTGCCAGTTTTATCAAGGGCTGACATTTTCACTGTGCCATCAGAAAGTTTTTGAGAGCTGACAGTGATAGCATGACAAAATGGCTGCTGGCATTGAAGGTTGCCAGGTAACCATCTGGAGAGGAGCCAGTACCTTTAAAAGCTTGGCTCCACAGTGACTGCAGAGGCACACACGGCATCTATTCCCTCCCACTGCTGAACAGTGATTGAGATAGAAGGAAAAGGAACACCTTTTAAGGAGAGGGGTGGCGGGAGGAAGTGGCCATCATCCACCCTGTGTTGCAGGGCCAAACTACACATGATGCAGGAAATCTGAGATGGCATCTCCCGGTGTCGTTTTATTTTCGTAAAGGAAAATAAGGTGGGGGAAGAGAGATTGGATTTGGGGGGCCACGATGCTAGGGGAGATGGAGTTTAACCCTTTCTACCATGCTAATTCCCCAATACAAATCATTTCTCTTATACCTGTATATTTTCCCCTCCACAGTTTCATGGGGTGCACAATTTGCATTGAGGAAATAGCTTGGGGAAAAGGGTTAGCTGCCCCTCTCCTTCAGATATCTAGCAAGTTGTATCACATGAAGTTTGGCCTCTAAGGGCAAAATCCTATGCATATCATGTTTCAACAGAAAAAAGTCCTACAGTTCCCAGCATGCTGGGAATTGTAGGCCTTTTCTATGTCAAAACATGCATAGGATTGCACCCTAAAGCACATTTTATATTATTCAGGAACACCTGTTATTTCTGGCCATGTCACTGGTTATAAATAATTAAATGGAGATATATAAAATACAGTATACTAGTATGCCAGTGCCCTTCCTTGTGGTTCCTCACTGTTGGCACCAGAATAGCATCACCAACATAGGGGTAAAGTTAGTAAATACTTCTGTAGAAAAGTGAGTTTATGATAACAAAAGAAGGCAAAAAGGGTGGCCAATGGGCAAACAAAAGAGAAAAACACAGGGAAATGGACAGGAACAGGGAGACAACAGTTTGCAGAAGAAAAACTATAGCAATTTCCCCCTGCGCCTGCCCCCCCTCTGGAAGTGTTTCCCTTCTGAGCAAGCTCTGCTGCCCATACTTTAACTTGTCTCAGGAAGGATGTGAGGTTCTTCCCCCTAACAAGGCCTTAGTCTTTTCACTCAGGGCTCAGAGTTGCTTTTTCTTTATACTGGAAGTCTATATCCTTTCAGCAAGTACCCATAGGGGTGTGCCCTCTTTTGCCTCAATTTCTTCCATGGAGATACTTATCTTCTTCAGCATGAATCCTCATCTCTCCACTTTCCGCCTTGTTACCTCAAATCCTGTAATTAAAATTTGAAATGGTGCCTTTAGGGCCTAAGGTTTAGGCCTAGGGAGCTATCAAAAAGTGCTTAAGTTCCAAACTAAAGCGTGATGGCAACTTGTTGAAGTCAGCAGAGACTGCCTGAACTCCTGACAGAACTGCATATATTAGTAAAAATTAACTGTTTACACCTATACAGATTGCTTAGAGATAGCTCCGTGCAGGTGGCTGTAGGGCTTGAACTTGGCAATCTAAATTCGTATATTTCTTCTGGTCTTCTTGTCCTTCAATTGCCATTTGATGGAGAAGGTACAGAGCACTTCTCTGCAGCAACAATATAATAAGGGTTTTAAATGTACAGTCCCCTTAACCAGTTTAAATACACAATTATGGACAATTGTGTGTTACACTCCCCACTATATTGGTTCACAGTGGACATGGTTGCTAGGCAGCCACAATGCCTATTCTCCATCCATCAGGCTGTCAAAATGGCCACATGGAATGACTGCTGTTTACAGCAGTGTACCACTAGGGGACGCAACAGCACTAGGGAAGACAGGGGGGTCTGGATGCAGAGAGAGAGAGCCAGGTCCTGTCCACAGCAACATAATTATTTGGCTAACTTAGTGTAATAGAATTCATCCCAGTGTTCTAAGAGCTGATGGGAGCTGGTAGGAAAAGGTCCAAAGAGGCAGTTTCTCATCAAGGTGACACAGAAGGTAAATGCAAAGGCAGTTGTTGACTGCAGGGAAAGGTCTAAGCTCAAGAGTCTGCCTGCAGGGGGCTAGAACGAGGGAAGCAGCGAACAGGGCGGCAGGCAAACAGATGAGGATTCTGGTAACTTGGCAGGTGTGTAGGGAGACAGATACCTAGAGATCAAGGAGGGAGTCACATAGACAAGGCTTTTGCCTGGCTTTTGTCCAGGCACAGAACTAGGCCTGACCTGGAACTATTCATCCCCCTGCCCCCCCGGGAAAACTTAATAGGCCTTCTGGGATCTGGAGCCCTGCTGAACCCCAGGAGGATAATGCTGCTTCTCCTTCCCCTATGTTGCAGCATTGAGCGTAACATAGAGGCACCGCATATCAAAGGGCACCGTATACAGACCCATCTGCAGATCTCAGGTTCACTGTAATATAACGGTCCTCTTTTCATCCATCCTGTCATAATGATGGGCATTTTGCTAGCATCATGTAAGAACACCATTTGTGGCCTTGTAACCAACCTGTATATGCATGCCATTTAAATATGCAGTGCTGCTTCAGCTCATGATATCTTTTGAATGGGCTGAAAAGGTGGTCCAACCTTTTGGTAAGAAAAAAATGTAAATTTGATTTTGTTTGGTGGCTGATTTGTTTGTTCAACTATTTTGTACATGACCAGAACACATTTTGTACATGGCTCATCAGCCTGGATTCCCTTGTCCATAAACAGCTCATCTGAATAGTTCATCATAAGCACAAACTATGCTGTGGCATCTTCTGCAAACCTTCCTAGTGTGTTTTTAGGTATAGGATGGCAAATGGAGTATATGATCATGGAAGCAGATGACCCTTTCGCTAAGTACATAGTGCAACCAAGTGCATAGCTGCAAAAAGCAGATGATCATACATGATTCAGCCCTATGACACCATGGCATTTGTTCTAATCAGAAACAGAATATTTGCCTTGGATCAAAGAGATTTTCATTTTTCCCATAAGCAAGTCCATATACTCTGTCACTTTCTGGATTTGGGATAGAATACCAAAAGTGTCTGCCTAAATCTTAGGCTCTAAGATGTTACATGTGCCTTCATGTCTCACAAACTCATATATATATATATATATATATATATATATATATATATATATATATATTTCTGTGATTAAGAAGCAAAACTGCTCCCTACAGTGTGGGGGCTGACTTGAAATAGCTGTTCCAGCCTTGTACTCTATCTGGACTCAAGTCAGTCAGATTAATCACTCAGCAGCCTTCATTCAGTGTGGTACTTGAAAAATCAAGAACAAAGCATCCCAATCAGATACCATCTCAGAGGAAATGGCCCAGGCTGATAAAGAGAAAGTCATGGAATTCAAGTGCTGCTAAATAAAGATTTTTTGTGCACAATGTATCAGGTTTAAATAGGACATAAGATGTTAATTTTGTCTCTCTTTCTTAATTTTGTCTCTCTTAGGGGGGTGTATTATGGAATATATGTGCATGTATTGGCATATCTTTTATTTGTATAAAAGAAGGATAAATTATATATACCATGTAAAAATGAAAACATTGTTGCCTGTGAAGACCCCCTCCCACCCAGGCCAGGTTACGCTGCTGTGATCTAATGGCGGAGGGTGAATCTGTTAACAACAGGCTCTTGATACACAGTGCAGTGAGGGAAGTGGAAGGGGTCAGCATAACATAAGAACATAAGAAGAGCCATGCTGGATCAGACCAAGGGTCCATCTAGTCCAGCATTCTGTTCATACAGTGGCCAGCCAGATGTCAACCAGGAACCCACAAGCAGGGCATGAGTGGAACAGCACCCTCCCACCCATGTTCCCCAGCAACTGGTGTACATAGGCTCACTACCTCTGGTACTGGAGACAGCACATAGCCATCAGGACTACTAGCCACTGGTAGCCTTCTCCTCCAGGAATTTGTCCAACCCCCTTTTAAAGCCATCCAAATTGGTGGCCATCACTACATCCTGTGGTAGTGAATTCCATAGTTTAACTATGCGCTGTGTGAAGAAGTCCTTCCTTTGATCTGTCCTGAATCTCCTACCAATCACCTTCATAGGATGACCCCTTTGGGTTCTAGTATTTTGAGAGAGGGAGAAAAATGTCTCCCTACCCACATTCTCCACACCATGCCTAATTTTGTACACCTCTATCATGTCTCTCCTTACCCTCCTTTTTTCCAAGCTAAACAATCCCAGCTGTTGTAACCTTCTCTCATAGGGGAGATGCTCCAGCCCCTTGATCATTTTAGTTGCCTTTTTCTGCATAACTTTGTAACTAGTCATTCCACTACATCAGCGTTGGCAAACATCGGGCCTGTCTGCAAAATCCAGCCCTCCTGGAGTCCCAATATTGCCCTCCAGAGTTGCCCAGATGGCCATGCCCCCTTACCCTGGCCCCACCCCTTCCCATGACCTCTGATATTTTAGTAGCTCCCTGGCTTTTGTGCAGTTTCCCCCCCCCATTTTAAATGTGTGAGATGCCTCTCCTAAGTCTGAGTTACTGTCAGTAAGAGCTTTAAGCTGCACTATATTGGTATTTTAGGTATTTCAACCCTACCCCTTTTGCCTTTGATTCCATACACCATGGCAATGCAGCCCGCAGAAGCTCCTCCAAAATTGAATTTGGCCCTTGGGCTGAAAGTGGTTCCTCACCCCTGAGCTTAGGGAATGGTGGGGCATTCTTCGTTGTATAGATCTTTTTCAATTAATATGGCCCATTAACACATATGTGCCTAGAGAAATGATAGGTTGCAAGCTGGATCTGTGATTGGCGAAAGCTGGTTAGGAGAAGCTGGGACCATTGCTAAGTGGGGTTTACAGTGCCGCCTTTAGGGAGGGCAGGATACTGAGCAGACTCAAATTTAGCAGACTCAAACTATACTTACATATTTAAGTATCAAGTCTTCACCACGAGCAATTCAAAATGCTGATTTTGACCTATAACGCCTGCACTGCTTGCATCCTGTACAGCTTAGACCAGAGGCGGAGAATGTGTGGCCTTCCAGATATCACTGGACTGCAACTCCCATCAGACATAGCCAGTATGGCCAATGGTGAGGGATGATGTGAGTTACAATCCAACAATCTGGAGCAGCTCACATCCTCCATCCCTGCTTTAGGCAGCCATTAAGATCAATTAGCAGTGCTGTGCACCATATTTCAATAGCAAAGCATTGGGAGGGATATTCTTTACACAGCTGCCTTGTAAGCCCAAAAACAGTTAAAGGAGGGTTAAGTGTGCTCAGTGCCGCAAAATGCTGACTGCCACAGGGCACAATGGGAAAAGGGGGAGTGGCTGAAATCTTGAACAAGGACCACTCCACACTGCAACATTTTGTTTCAGGTCCCACTTGTATTGTTTATACTGTTTCCATCTTGCAGGAGCAGGCTCTGTTTAAACAACAGCAGCAACTAAGCCATTTCCAGGGAACGGCAAACTTTTAACTAACCTTGATTTGCTGAAGTGCTTGATCTTGGGTGCCATGCACACTTGCAAAACTGAACCTTGTGATTGTTTGATTTTGCCAAGCACCTGGGTTGCTTTTTATTTGATCAACTTGTTGGCTCAATAAAAAAAAAAAAAAGCAAACAAGCCTCAAGCTCTTAAGCTTTGTTCAAGAAATCTTTTTTTAAAAAAAATCTGTGTTGCTATAAATGTCATGGATGCCCTTCAAGGCATCACTGCATGGATTAAATTCCCCCGCCAGGGGCGGGGGGGCAACATGAGGCCTATTCATTACTTAATTCTCTAACGACTTCTGAGGTCCCTGTGTCCAAGGATTTGAACGTTAACCATGAAAAGTAAAATGTACTTAGGATTCTGATTAGTCTGTGGGCACAAAAAATGGGTTGCTGGATTCTACAGAGTGCACCTGTCCTATTCTATAGTATTTGATTATGAGAAGCTGGGCGTTGTTATTGGGGGAAAAAATACACACACACACACACACACACACATATAGTGAGAGAGAGAGAGAGAGAGAGAGAGAGAGAGAGAGAGAGGTGAGTGTAATATGGAATTTGATGAATACAGAAAATATAACTGAGGAAAAGCAGTTTTTAATGGTGCAATCTTATGCAGGTTTAGACAGAAAAAAGTCCTATAATTTTCAGCATATTTGTTCATCTTACGAGGAATGGGTCCCTTCTAGGGGATCATTTCCCTCTTCCTCAGAATGATGCCCTCCTTCCCCGAGACCCTCATTCTCCGTGACAGCAGAGGAGCTGTCACTCTGGGGGTGAGACACAGCTAACAGGTCCCTGAAGGTCTCACCCACCAACCTCTTTCCCTCTCTTAACTTCTCCAGGTCAGCAAGCTTGGCCTCAAGGGAACAAACTTGTTCCCTGAGAGCCAGGAGCTTATTACTCCAAGCACACACACACAACTTCTGTCCAGCAGGCAGATAGTTGTACATGTGGCACTTGGTGCAATACACTGGATAGCCCCCACCCTGCTGCTGGCTTTCTACCTTCATAACTGTTTTTTTTTTTTTTACGGTGTGTTTTCCCTGGAAAACGTAGTTGTTTACTACAAGAAGGTGGGGAAATTATTTATACTTATTTACTTTCAGTTACTTACTATGAGTAGGGAGGGAAGAGTTCATTGCCCTGGCTTCCTTGCCCTGTTGCTAAACTCGCACAGTTGCTTAGCTCGCTTGTTTGCTGACGCTTTGTCCCTGGGGCTCCTCACACTCAGAGGTCATGACTCTAAATACATCCTATCACCCTGTGGTATAAAATTTGCTGTGATGTAAATGAAGGATACTTGAGTCACATACCACTTTCTATGCACACATTAAAATGTACCACTTATATAGTTAGGCTGCAACCCTGGGCACACTTACCTAGGAGTAAGCACCATTGAACATAAGATTTACCTCCGAGTAAACATATGTAGGATTGTGCTGTAAAGCATACAATCAGGCATGTGAGTTACAGAAATGGTTCACAAAAAGCAAAGGTAGCCATGCTGACTGTAAAAAAAAATCTTACAGTCAGCTACTAGTAGGGTGGCTACTAGGAAGTAGGGATGGTGGAGAATTCTGCCACGGACTCCAATGAGGCCCCCCAGAGTCTGCAGCGGTACTAAAGACTCACCTCCACCACCCGGGGGAATCCGTGCTGGCCGGATCCTACCTGCCGCCGGCTGTCTGCTGCCGTCCGCTGCCGCCTGTCCCATCTGCTGCTGCCTGTCTTCAGACGCAAATGGTGTAAAATCTTTACGTAGCCTATCACGGCAAAGAGCAGGGATGCAAATAGCATATGCTATGCCATTTGCGTCCCTGCCTTTTGCTGTGATAGGCTACATAAATCTTTACGTAGCCTATCATGGCAAAGACCAGGGATGCAAATAGCATCCGCTATGCCATTTGTGTCCCTGCTCTTTGCTGTGATAGGCTACGTAAAGATTTACATAGCCTATCATGGCAAAAGGCAGGGACGCAAATGGTGTCTGCTACGCTGGACGCCATTTGCGTGGCAGCGGCCGGAAGTCCAGCTGTGGACGGGCCCGGCCAGCGGCTCCGCGGACTTGCCGCAGAGCAGAGCCGGCCTGGGAGGATTCTGGGGAAGGACTGGATTGCCCCCCCCCACGGACCCCGCAGTGGACAAGGGTGAGTACAATCCATACTCTCCTAATAGGAAGAGTGCCTTTTCTGCTGTGGCACCCCAGCTGTGGAATGAGCTCCCTAGTGAGGTTTGCCTGGCACCTACATTGTATTCTTTCTGGTGCCAGGTGAAGATCTTTTTATTTTCCCAGGCATTTTAGCATTTTAGCTCTTTAGATTTTTAGCTTTGCTGTTTTAAATCTGTATGTTAAATGCCTGCACTGCTGCTAGGTTTTATTCTGGTTTTATTCTGATTGTATTGTTTACTGTGGTTTTAATGTTTTATATATTTTGTATTGTTTTATCTTGCGCTCTTTGGTTTTAATTTTTGTGACCCACTCAGAGAGCTTCGACTATTGGGTGGTATAGAAATGAAATAAATAAATAATCTGGCATGAAGCTTATAAAAGCCTCTTATTAAAGGGTAAGTTTAAATTTCACTCCCTAGTTAAATAATTCCTCTGAAGAAGTGCCCAATGAGGATTACTGCACCTTAGGATCCAAAACAGTGACTCCATGAAGCACCACTTTTGCCAATTGGCTTGGTCTGATTTCACATAGCTATTTCTATTTCTGATGTGTTACTTTTCCCTATTCAAATCTTTAAAATGTGAACAGGGTACATAAGCAAAGATTACATAGAAAACTTTAATGATAAAAGTATCAAACAACACCAGCTGCAAAAGAAACAACAGAGACAGTTTTAACAAGAAAGGGAAAGGAAGCCAGATGGGCCTCCCAGGTGTGGGACCAAGCCCAGCTCATCATGCAGGTTGACTCCAGTGGTGATGCCCATGAGGATGGCCTATTACTGCCTGAGCTGAGCATGCCAGTCTGGTTTTTTACCCATAACATGCTAGAACTGGACTACTCAGCACATTGTGGGTAAAAACATGTCAGCCACCATGTTTGTTGTGGCAACAGTAATTTTTTAACACACAGTGCAGTGGAACAGTAATTTCTGGTGCATTATATTTTGGGAAACTAAAGATGCTGGCCACAACTGTAGCTGCTGATGGCACCACCCATCCAGATGCTAAGGAAAGGGAGGGCAAGTTCTAACCAAGTACAACTCTTTTGGGAATATGCCATGAAGCAGGGTCTCCGTCAAAGATTTCAGTGGGTGGGTATTTTCATGTGGCAGAAAATGGCCCTTTAAGTATCCTGGTCTTAAACCATTTAGGGGTCTGAAGGTAGGCCAGCTGCCTACGCCAAGGGAAGCTCAGAAGACAGCAACAAAGGAGAGGGCCTTCTTAGTGGTGGCTCCACAATGTTCTCCCCGATGAGGACTGCCTGGCGCCAACATTGTTATCTTTTTGGCACCAGGTCAAGACCTTTCTCTTCTCCCAGACAATTGGCAGCATATGGTGAGTTTTAATCAATCCTGGATTTGTCTGATGGTTATGGTCGATTGCTTGAAGTTGTTTTTTTTTAATGTAAATGGCTTTTAACCTCTGTATACTGTATTTCTAATGTTTTTAATCTTTGTAAACCTCCCAGAGAGCTTTGGCTATGGGGCGGTATAGAAATGTAATTAACAACAGCAACAATCAGCACATTGAATTGGGTCTGGAAACAGACCAAAAGACAAAGGAAAATGCAAAATATTGGAGTAACACATTCCAAAAACCAGACCCTGGTCAACACTCTAGCTGCAGCATTTTGCACTAGTTGAAATTTCCAAACACGTTTCAAAGGTACCTTCACATAAAACACATTGCAATAATCTAGTCTGGATAACCAACACATGTCTGACTGTGGCCTTCTCCAGAAAAGTGTGGAATGACGCACCAGCTGAAACTCTGGAAAAGCACTCCTGGCTGCAGCTACCACCTGGCTACCACTTGGAGCAAGGCCCAAGCTGTTCATCTGCTACTTCAAGGGCAGTTTCCCCACACTTTCCCTTGGTCTTTCAGGCCAAAATCCAGATGGGGAGAATGGAGGGCCAGGGACTAGCAAATATGCCCCGTGTTGTCCTGGTCCCGTGTTGCCTTACACAGCATCTGTACACAGCATCTGACCCTCATTGTACTGTTAGAGGAATCCTCCTGTAAGTTGACCCATGCCTGTTTGTTGCATGGGTGCCAGGCGCACTCCAGGAGGTATTTTGCAGGTATACACTCTCACAACTGAAGCCTTATTATACTAGTTTTTTGCCTGCCACTTCTCAAAGTTTTTTTTTTTTTTAAGTGCACAAAAAATGCATAGGTCTAATCAGTGGCTTAAATGGAATTGCCACTGCTGTCATACTTATTACTGTTCAATCTGCTTACAATTCTTATCTCACTTATTCTTACAATGTATTCTTACTCCGTGTGAAGTCAGTTAGGGTAGGGCCTTCTCAAGGCTTTCCACCATGGGATTTGATCTCAGATCTCACATACCTATACTCAAATTTCTGTCTACTGTATTGTATTTCCCATCAAAATGTGACTGTTGCTTAGGAGAGAAGGCCTCTAAACTTTCTTGCCCATTCTTCCTGGTTCAAAAGGTAACATTTATGGTTGTTCCATGGGTGGTTTTTTGTTCATAATCTGCATGACTGGATAAACTCATAGGTCTATTAGAAGAACTCTAATGCATGATAGCAAGTCAGCACTTGCTTGTCCAGTTTAAAAGCAGAGGCAATGGAAATTATTGTCTCAGTTCTCACACAGACATGCTCAAAATGTGGAGAGGATCTATGGGGATGATTGAAACCGAAGCATGTACATGCATCTCTGGAGATAGTATAATTGTTGCAGAATAACCTGTCCTAAGACATAAGGAAAGAGGCAGAGTTTTCATGGCTGTACTTCTAATATGGGAACACTGGAAGGAGCAGGTGAGCAGACATACAAATGCATAAGTGAGAGAACCAGAACTACATCAGTCAGAAGTACTGTACTCTCCAGTACAAACACTGCAGTCCATGACTTTTCTGAGGGAAAGCAAGGAATTTCTTGGACTGCATCTGTGCTGTTTTCTGCAAGCTTACACTCTTTCAAATGTGCAAGTATCCTTCATACACATGACAAAGAAGGGAGAGGCAGGCTCCAGTGCTCAAAAAAGGAACAATTTATTGTGCTTTATGCATTTCGGAGATGTCTCCTTCAGCAGCGGTTTAAAGCCATTCAATCTCTTGCTCTAAAATGAACAGTGATTCCTTTCTCTGGATGCTTGCACACGCTGTCCCTAAAGCACATTGCTCTGGTGAGAGCAATATGCTTTGGGAATAGCATGTGCAAGCATGTAAACAGCTTTAAACAGCTCCTGAGAAAAGAAACACCTCCAAAACGCATAGAGCACAATAAAATTTTCTTTTTTTGAGCACCAGAGCCTGCCTCCCCTTTCTTTGTCATTAGTCCATGGTGCTTTTTCTGCCTTCACTCCTGCATCCTTCATACACAGCCATAGTCGCATGGAAGTCACTTTTCAGTGATGCAATCCCATGGGGCCATAGGTGTGATGAACTAAGCTGATGTTGGCCAGTTTGACATTTTGGCTTCCTTTTCTTTTCTTTTCTTTTCTTTTCCACCACGTGGAGATGTGGTTGTGTATTGCCCATCTGCCAGTCTGGAAATTTTCTCCTGTTTAAATACTAATCTGCCTTGTTACTAGGCACAGAGAGAGTTGCTTGCCTCAGGTTGCATGGCATCATTCTTATCTTTCTTGCTCTGCTTAGCTTTTCACAAGATCCAGCATCTTTCCCTCTTGTAGTGTATTGACTGGGTCAAGTCACAATTGCCAGTTGTGAAGGAGGTTTTTCCCATTAGAGGTGGCCAGTGGGACCTTCAGAATAATTCAGAGGCAACACAGATGTTTTGGACTTCAACTCTCAAGATTCCTGACCATTGGTGATGATGGCTGGGGCTGATGGGAATTGTAGTCCAAAAAACTGGGAGGGCACCAGGTTGGGGAAGGCTGGAGTACACTTTTTGTTCATGCGGCTTTTGATCTGTGAAGAATAAATGTGTGGGAGGTAATTTCGCTTTTCTGCTTGGTTCTAGAACTGTTGGACCAAGGCATGACCCTCCTGCTTGTCTCAGAAGTACCCAGGGCTTTTTGAATGTTCCCCCAAAGCCTTGAAGGGCTTTTCAAATGTTTGGTTTGAACACTCAAAGAAGCTTTAGCAGCTGCATAACACATATTAAATTCAACAGGTAAACCTTTCCATCACTGTATCTTCATTCTGGAAAAAATCTTCTTCAGCTGAATTTCTATAATGCAAAGGGTTAAAAAAAAAAACTTTTTTTAAAAAGGAGACAAATTGAAAGTTGCTTGGAGAACTTCTCAGGACTATAAAGCTGGATATAAATTTTACATCAAACAAGCAAACCTTTCCACTAAGATGACCTAGTTCTACAAATTAGGTCAGGAAGGGCTATTATCCTCTGTGTGTGTGTGTGTGTGTGTGTATATATATATATATAAAATGTTTGTGTGTATTTTTTTCCAGCAACTGTCAGAAATACAAAAATTGGAATTTTAATTGACTGCAATCCCCGCTCTGCAAAAAATGCTTACTCAGATGTAAACATTATTGAAATCAGTGCAATTTACTTCTGAATAAATATAATTAGGACTAAAAATGTAGAGGTGGTTAATATGTGCAAAGGAGCGTGCCCCCTCAGAATCTACTTTGCCTGATCTTTGCCCACCTAGATACTTATTTCTGGTACTGCCACTTTGCTGTAGTCAAGAAGTGAAATGACCAAGTGTGTCGCTAGATTAAAATGAAAAATGGGAAGACGCCAGATGCAGAAAAACAATGGTGGAAATGCATTGGGCTTAAAAACACACACATTTCTATGCACCTGGACTGGAGGCTTCATCCCTTCTATCCCAGGTGTGCTGCTAAGCCAGCATTCCTGCAGCTGCGCTCCAGGGATCATGACCACCTCTCCTGCTGCTGGAGCAGCCTGCCACCCTGTGAATTGCTGGAGCATACAGTGCAGGCATCAGGAGAGGCAAGTGCAGCCACTGCAAATCCACCAGCAGGAATGGCAGAAACCGTGGCTATAGTTCCTGGAATAAGTAGGCAGGTAGGTTGGCGCAGGCAGCCTGGCACAGGTGCAGCCGGTGCAGGCTCCAGCTTTTGGAGGGCCCTTGAGCAAGACACCCTGAACAGGCCCCCTCGCTCAGCGAGTCTACTTTCTCACCACCACTGTCACCAGCTGCTGTTGCTGCTCATCCTCTTTCCCATCATTGCTGCCACTTGCTTGCTTCATAGGCAGAAAGCCACTGAGTGAGTCAGCAGTGGCATCTCCTGTGTCTTTTTCTCACCACCGCCGTTGTCTGGGCCAGAGTGAGAGACAAGTGAACAAGCAGGTTGCAATTAAGAAGAAGAGGAGCATTCCCAGGGGGCTCTTGTCAGTGGGCCCCTGCTTGGGTGTGGGCCCTTGGTAGGTGCCTGACAATATCTGTCCTTGAAACAGGCTCTGGGTGCAGGCATCAGACTGGGAGGGGTCATTAAAGAAACAGGACAGGACTTCAGAAGGATGCCAGAGGCCTCATCTCCAAATCGAACAGTACACATGAATGTAACAGACCTTAAGACAAATGCCAACAGTACTCCCTTTGCCCAGTGCTGCCTTATAGAATCATAGAATCATAGAATAGTAGGGTTGGAAGGGGCCTACAAGGCCATCGAGTCCAACCCCCTGCTCAATGCAGGGATCCAAGTCAGAGCATCCCTGACAGATGGCTGTCCAGCCTCGTCTTGAAGGCCTCCAGTGTCGGACAGCCCACCACCTCCCCAGGTAATTGGTTCCATTGTCATATTGCTCTGACACTCAGGAGGTTTTTCCTGATGTTCAGTGGAATCTGGCTTCCTGTCACTGGAGCTCATTATTCCGTGTCCTGCACTCTGGCATGATGGAGCAGAGATCCTGGCCTTCCTCTCTGTGACAACCTTTCAAGGACTTGAAGAGCGCTATCCAACCTCCCCCTATGGTCTTCATGGTATTTTTCCTGACATTGGAAAAATGCAGAGGCAAGGGGTGAAAGGCTATTGGCTTATTTTGGTCTCATGGTTCCTCTTCATTTGAAAACAGACATTCTAGAACTATACACAGGCTTACATAAGGACTTCTATGCTGCAGTTTCTTCCTGTGGCACAGCAGAAAACTTCTGAACGGAGCACTTGGCACAGCACTCAGGTTCCTCGCACAACACAGATGTAAACCAGTGGGAACCTTTGGTCTTACAAAGACCTTCAGTTCTCAGGAGACTTTTTGCCTCACAATGAAATGGGGTGTTAAGGTAGGTCACTCCTCTGTTCCTATATCCTCACAACACAGCTTTGTAATCATGCTGGGAATGGTTGGTATAAAGCCAGTGTTTACTTCCTTCCTGGGGATTTAACCTCAATGAAGGATTTAACCTCAAACATCTACGTGTGGTAGGAAGGGCTGTAGTTCAATGCTAGAGCATGGATGTGCTTGGCCTGCAAAATATTCAGACCCTGACACCTGCAGGCAGAGCTGGGAAAGACTGCTGTCCAGTGGAGGCTGGTGGCTCCGATTTCGGTGGTGCTGTGAATTCATTCTGGGTTTCAGTCAGAACCAGCCAGAACTCTAAATGAGCTATCCAAACTGCTGAACCCTATCCCAATAATGGTGAAGTTGGCATCACCAGCCTCCACTGCCCTTATCTGAAACCCTGGAGCGACACTGCCAGTCAGTATAGACCAGCCTGGCTGGGGGATTATGGGAGTTGTAGTCCAACTCATTTGGAGGGCACCAGGTTGGGAAAGGCTGGTATAGACCGGGGTGGCCAGATGGTAGATCAGGATCTACTGGTAAATCTCTGGGTAATTGGCAGTAGATCAGCAAGAGTTCTGATTCTCAACTGTCCAACAATAGCAACAACTAAAAAGCATTCCTCCCCCTAAATTAGGTAGCTGAAAAAGAACACGGAAGAAATCCAGGTGTGGGTTTTGGGGTGAAAGGACATGTGGGCTTGGTACTGACCACAAATTCTGGAGCTGGGTATGTACTCATAGGGACCCTGTTCCTTAATTCTTAGTGCATCTCTGTGTGCCTGAGCCAACTGGCTGTGTGGTTGATTCAGTGGCTGCTGGCTGGTAGGGCAGTGGACAGGGCTGATGTTCAATACAGGAGGAGATCATGTGTGGCACTTGGCAGCTGCACACGTACCTGGTTGTGGGCAGATCTCTCTGCCACAGGTGGGGGGGCAGGTGAAGGGTCACTGACCCACTTGCCCTCAATACAGAACCACCTCTGGGTTGATGGAACTCCGGGTTCTAGTAAAAAAAACCCAAACCTAAACCCAAACTAAATAGATCCCACAAGCCTGTAGTGTGCCTGCCCCTGATGTAAACAATACTGAGCTAGGAAGACCAACGAGCTGAGTCGATCTCAGCTAAAACAGCGTCCTCTGTTCCTATGAGAAGAAAGTATTAAGGGAAAACAAGCCAGCAACATAAAAAACTGTTCCTTACTCCCACATATATATGAACACAGAAGTGATTTCCACCCTAGCAAAACCAAGGCATAAAACAAAGTCGCCCAGTAATTTATGAGCCTGTAAAGCTACTACTTCCATCCACTTTCCCATGGATTATTTTAAACGTTACTCCTAGCCAGATTAGAAAAACAAAAACAGAAATAGAAATCAGCCCAGTCGATCCCATCTCTCCGTTCCCCCTTCCCCACCCCTTACCATACAGGTCGACTCAAAGGGCAGGAATATGCGCAGAATCCCAAATCATAAAGGAAGCGGGCTCGTTGCCACTCAAGCCCTTGCTTAACCTCTATTTTTTAAAAAATAAAAATGCTCCGGAGATCAGACGTGGCCGGTAGGAAGTGTAGCTCGATTTTATTTTAATGCATTGCGGGGAAGAGGCTCGCCTTCCCGAGCGTAGGGAAGATCGATACACCGTGTGTTTGTCGCCCCCACTGTTATGAATGAAAGACCGTGAATGAACCTCATTGCGATTTTCTTAGCAACTGCATCCTCCTAGTGAAGAATTCTTGCATTGGCAGATACGGTGATCTCCCCGGTGAGGCTTCATTTCTCACTGGAGCGGGATGCTTTAAATACTGATACTAATGCCCAGAAGCCGTGCATTCAAGAAAAGACGCGCGCGCGGGGAGGGGGGAATCGGGGGTTATGTCCGAAGCGGGATTGATTGACTGAGATCGGGGTTAGGTAACAACAGACATCAGCCGCAAGCCGCGCTCGTGCTGAAGATGATGCCATTGGAGCCAACCAATGGGAGAGCTCAGAAGCTCGCTCCTTTCTTCCGAGCCGCCGCTCTGCTACAGGCTGAACGCACGAAACCATTCATGATTTTGGTGACATCATCGGAGGGAGGGGGCGGGCTTTGTGAGCCAAGGCACGCCCCCCTCGTCTATAAAAGTAGCTTCCCAAATTCTTTGTGCGGGTCAGCTTTGAGGGAGAAACTGAGCAGCGGTTCTTGCGTGTGGGCTTAGCGCGCCAATCCGCTTAAATAATAATAGTAATATTAAATATACTAAAACCCCCCACGGGTGCCCTTCCTCCTTATAGATCATCTGGTGATCGCTGTTCACTGGAAAGATCAGCCCGCTCCTTCTCTTTTCTCTTTTTTAATACCCTGCACTGCCGCTGTGCTGAGATACAAAGGACGTTGGGTCAGCCTCTTTGTTAAGGACTTCATGTCTGTATTTTTCCCCATTCACTGGTGAGTACAGGCTGGTCTTGCTACGGTGATGAATGTGCGCGGGGATTGCAAAATATGGGTTACGAGGGACATGTCGGGGGTAGAAGAGGATTGAATAACTTCTTTCCGGGGAGGATGCGGGAAGAAATCTGTGCAAAACTTAACTCCGGCTCGGGAACTTTGAAAGGCATGTTGCAGGCTGTGCACAGGGTGGAAGTGAGAGTCTGAGAAACAAAGGAAGCGAACTGCGAAAGAGCGGAGAGGCTCGGGGAAGGTTAGATCACGAAGAGGGAGATCTTAAAGGCGGGATGCGTGTATGAATCTGCGTCCTACCCCCCCCCCGAAACTTGAAAGACCCCCCCCCCCCGAGCAGCCCGATCCTCTACAGCTTACTCGGAAGCAAGTCCGGCTGCGTTCGTTGAGCTTGTGCCGGCGCAAGCGTGCAGGGAGCGGCAGCCGTGGACGTTGCAAGCTCTCCTGGGCAGTCGCTGCACGCTCTGTTGCTGGGGGAGAGGGGTGGGGTGGAGGAAGAGGTCGCCTGCTAAGCGCTTATTCATCCTGCGTTTGTCCTCCACTTCACCCCCGCCAGGCGAACCAGCTCCGGCGGATCTGGGGTCGCTGCAACGAGCTGGCGGGAGCGGCGGCTGCGTGGCGAGGCGGTCGCCGCGCTCGGTGTGTGAGGGGCATCTGTTGAATGGGCGCTGCCCCGCTGGCGGTCCCCAGAGGCGACCTTGTGGCAGCGTCTGCTTCGGCAGGCGAGCGTTTTTCTGCCGCCCTCTGGAGTGGACCCGGGCAGTGCGGGCGGCGGCAAGGCGATCATGACTGGACCGCTACACAGGGCTTGGCCCTTTGTTTTTCAGGAGTCGGGGCTTGTGAGCCAGGATTGATGATCTTCAATCTGGAAAGTTTTCTCTGCCTCCCTCCCTCCCTCCCTCCCTCTCCTCCTCGGGACTTCTTTCCCCAGCAGATGGAGGGGGGCGGTTTGGATCCAGACCGGGCTTTTTATCGCGCAATCGGAGGAAAATCGCGGTCGGAAGCTCGCTGCTTGGCGGCAGCTTCTGTCGAAGCCAGCAACAAAGGCGCTAGTGATCCGGGCAGCCTGCACTGACGGTAGCGGCGGGGCGTACAGGAGTCGCCGCAGTGACTGCTGCTTCTGCTACTCTTGAGGAAGTAACGGCCTTGGCAATAGGGAGTGTGAGGAGGATGGAAAAACGGATTTTGTCAGTGGCCAACTTGGAAGGCAGCCTCTTCCCCAACTTGGTGCCCTCCAGATGGGGACTTCGATTCCCATCAGCCCCAGCCTGTATGGCCAATGGCAGGGATGTTGGGAGTTGTAGTCCAAAACTTGGGGGGGGGCACCTGGTTGGGGAAGGCTGAACTAAGAGGTATAAAGATTTCAGGCAATTCAGTTGGCCGTTAATCCCAGATGTGTAAATCTGACTGTGCTCACTCAGTAGTGTAGGAAATGCACTCTCCGTATGATTAGAAGCTCTCCTTTTAAAATCTTTTAAAAATTGCTTCCTATCATATGTTCTAAGGCTGCACCCTGAGCCTAGAAACTGGCTCCAGGGCAGAACTGTGGCTCTGAATAAGTCCTAGAATGGGTGCTTTAGGCTACGACATGGGATTCTTGGAAGCGCTTCTAGGACCACCAGCACCCACTGTTTGCGTTTGCACCTCGTTGCTGCTGAGCTCAGTACAGTGTCTTAACTGCTAGAAAAGGGATGCGCTGGCCCAGAGTTGTGGTAATCACCTTCCCGAGATGTTTTCAAGAGATGCATCTGGCCAGGAGTCTGTAAGGATGCTTCAGATCAGCCCAGTGTCCTCCATATGTTTTGGACCCCAGCTTTCAGCATTCCTGACCGCTAGCTATGCTTTCTGGCAGTGGAGGCTGGTGGCTGCAATGTCAGTGGGGTGGTGAGTCTGTGCCGGGTTTCAGTCTGAACCGGTTAGAACTCTAAAGGAGCTATCCAAGGTGCTTCACCCGCCCAATGACATTGGAGCCACCAGCCTCCGCTGCTTTTTGAGGCTGAGGGGAGCTGAGATATTTCTCCCTTCTGGCAGAGATGGATTGAACTAGTTCAGCCTTCTGCAACCCAGTGCACTTCTGGAGGGACCCAGGTTGAGGGAAGCTGAACGAGATGGCCCATTAGAGCCCTGTTTGATTCTAAGACTTGTCAGAATACCCTGAACACTGGATGCCTCTCATAACAGATAGTTTTGGAAGCATACATATCCACCTGCATGAAGGTACACTCTACGCATGGCAAATGCACACTACCATTCCCAGAATGGAGTGCCCTGAATAGAACTGTCAGATATGAAGCAAGGACAAGTTTTGCAGTGGGAATGAGAAAAGGCTGTACCATTTCAAAAAGAGCAAGTGCTGTGGAAATGGCAGCAAATGGGACTCTGCTCGGTAGACCTGTGAGCTGAACTAGGGAAAACAAGTGTTGAGATCTTGGGCAAGTGATCTCTTTTGCTTCGCCGGTGTATTTTTGTCTGCAAACCATGCTCCTACTTGGCAGGGTGCTTCTGATGTTTAATATTCAATTATACTTGCCAGATGTTGCAATGTGGGTTGTGCACTGGCCAGTTTTAACCTCTGGGACAGAGACCTGCTGTCCAGCGTGCAGATGCTCTGCAAGCCAATTTTCCATTAAAGCCCCAACTCTTGTTTCTATTCCCTTCTGGTTGAAAGTGAAAGAGGAGGTAGCTGTTAACTAGACCACAAGTGCCTGTTAAGACTTTGTCTTATAGCTTTTCTGCAGACCAAAGCAGCCTAGAGTTAAGCAAACCCTATCAAGCTGTTTTGCTTAATAGACTTGAGTAACTCCAACAGGGAATTCTAAATAACTCATTGCCTCTTTGCCATTAAAACAATAAAGCCCAGTTTTGCTTCTTTTTTCTAGATTTGCTGTGAAGGTAGCCTTAAATAACAAATATGGAGGGTGGGGGGAGAACAGGGGCCACAACAAGTGTGTAATCACTTGCTATAGCCCTTGTTTTGAGGCTATGTGAAAGTCATGGTTAAGGAATTGGGGGAGGGGGGGACACAAATCCACAAGGGTGCTCAGCCTATCCAACCCTGTAATATGCAAAGCGAGGCTGATCCTGTCAGATGTAGCTCTCACTTGTACACAAAGCTAGGATGCAGCAGCAAATGTGTTTTATTTGGGTGCAGGAAGGCTATTTACATTCCTCATCCCTCTGGTTAGTCAAAATTAGCATGTGAAAGCTTCTTGGAGCAGAGAGTCACTCCAGTGCTGTGTATACTGATAGCATTATGATGATAAAAATAATTAAGTAATAAAACTTAGCATTAACTGCACAAGTGATTCTCTGGCATGATCCGTTTCATTTTATCTTAAGCATCCCTATCAAAGTTTAAGCTACTGGTATTCAATATTTCTAGCTCTTGAAATATCCGTTTATAAGATCAGTAGCAACACAGCATGGGATGTACAGTGAAGGGAGCTCTTTACATTCTGCTGCTGTGTCCTGCCACCCACCATAGTCACCACTGGTGACTAGTGGGTGCACACTACTGATTATATATATAGTGCCCTTGCCTTTATTCTCTGAGGTGTATCTGAAACATCACTTGGTATGATAAATCTGTGAAGCCTGTTCAAAGCAACCTGTAAACCGCGATACAGCTTTTCTTTATGGCAGAACCATGCAACTGGTACTTTTTATTTCAATAACAAAAATGGGTGAACTCATGCAAGGTTGTTTTTTGTTTTTGTTTTTTTTTAAGTGCTGAGCCTGGAAATTGAAATGGTATTAGCATACGCGAAAATGCAGAAGTTACAGGATATGTATGCAAATCTACTTTTGCTTTCACAATTAATTATGCTGGAAACAATGCGTGTAAAAAGAGTGTGTCTTTTACTCCTAGCATTGAAATCCCTGAAATGGAAGTTACAGAATGAATCAATCAGAATCAAAAGGAAGATAAATGGACTGGTTCAGTAAAAATTGAAAATAGGGCCTGTTTTTTGGGTTGAAGATCTCAGGTCTGTACAGGTTAGACTATTGCAAAAGATTCATTAGATCAGCTGGGGATGCTGGCTGGGGATAATGGAGTGGTAGTCCAACACATCTCAAGGGCACCAGGTTTAGAAAAAGCTGCATTAGACTCTTTCCAGCTTGTATCCTAAAATATAGTTTGGGGGTTGGTTTAATGTGTACAAGATCTTCCTTGGGGCAAGGAAACCTTTGGGCTTCTCAATTCCTATGATTTCAAAATGGCTTGAAATGTTGTGTTTACAAAAAGATAAAATAACCAAGGTCCTTCCACAAACTGAAAAAGTATGTGTTGAAATGGCTTAGTATACTGATCAATATCTGAATGGTTCCTTAACAACATGAAGCCTTAGTTCTCAGTACTTTTTCAGCTTAACTTACCTCACTCCTAACTTAATGGAACTGTAACAACTAAAGCTACCTCTGACTCTGTTTCTAGCCCTGATTATTTGAGATCAGCTGACATGACTGAAGTGATGAGCGCTCCATCTATGGACGAGATTGGTTTAAGCCCCCGCAAAGATGGCCTATCCTATCAGGTAAGGTTGCTGTGTGTCATAAAACACTGTTAGCCAGTTAGCTGCTAATTGCCCTGTGGAATCTGTTGAGATTAGACAACAGATTTTTCAACAGACTGATCTTGTTCGTAATGTTTTAAAACTTAACAGCCACTTGGAGTTCTTCCTTGAGAAGAGCAGTTATGCTAACAACCTGATTCTGTACATGGCTGTGAGTCATGATAGCTCTATATTACATCCAGTATCCGAGGCAGTATGCCTCTCAATACCAGTTCCTGGGGAACATGAGCAGGACGGGGGTTATCGCTTTCATGTCCTGCTTGTGGGCTTCTCATCGGCATCTGGTTGGCCACTGTGTGAACAGAATGCTGGACTAGATAGGCCTTTGATGTGATCCAGCAGGGCTCTTGTGTTCTGGGTAAATGTGGTTAGCACTACACAGCTGGTTGTATTACTTGTCAAAGTCATTTTGTACTTAAGGCGGCCTCTTTAGAGTTACTTTGCTTACATCTTGTTTGTTTACCCCCGAAGTGGCTTAGGTTATCCACTAGGCCTTTCTCTGATAATTCTACTCTGTCTTCAAGCAGAGAAAATGGGACCTATGTATGTCATTTCTCTGTCTCTCCTTTCCCACCGGTTTACCCAAATATTTATTTTTTAGCCAAAAAGAAGCTTGAATGACATTGGTTAACTTAGGGTTGATTTTGACATAATATTTCCTACTTGGCAGTACACTTGGAATGGCTCCCAACCATGAGCAAACATTACATAAAAGCTAAAAATCCACATGGATTTTCAATTCTGAATTAATGTAAGGTTCAAGGGTCTTGGCTGTTTCAAACACGACATGTATTATTACAGTAATTAAACATGGAGACTCAAAGACGCCTTTGGCAATCTGGAGTAATGTCAGTACACCTAGGCCACAATCCAACACAGACCGAAGGGTGGTTAAGCCCATTGAAATCAGTTGCCTTAAGCACAGTGCTTGCTGCTGCAGTGGCGATCTTTTCACAAAGTCCCTGATCTGTAGCCAACAAATGGTTGGTTGAATTTGGTAACGGAATGGCTTAAACACCATCTCAAGGAACAAATGTGTATTACAAAGTCATGCTATGAAACACAGCAAGGTTGGGCTTCTTTTCTCTTAGCTGTATCTTGGTATTTAAAACAGATCGGGGCATTTATTTATTTATTTATTTATTTCTATACTGCCCTATAGCAGAAGCTCTCTGGGTGGTTCACAAAAATTAAAACCGCAAGGTACTGCATAAAACGATATAAAATATGAAAGCTTAAAACTATGATATAAAAGTACAACCAATAAAACCTAGCAGCTATGCAGAGATTTAAAATACAGATTTAGAACAGCAAAGCTAAATGACTAGAGTGCTAAAATGCTGGGAAAATAAAAAAGGGCATCACCTGGCGCCAGAAGGAGTACAATGTAGGTGCCAGGTGAACCTCTCTAGGGCATGGCTTGTCACAGTAGAGGTGTGCTGTTCACTTTGTTCTTAACCCTTCCAACTAGTTTCAGTTACCAAAAGGCAAACTGTTCATTTATATTTTCATCTAAGGATGCAACCCTATGCATATTTAAACAGAATAAAGTCCTACAACTCCCAGCATGCCCCAGCTAGCATGGCTGGCTGGGTTATGCTGGGAATTGTAGGACTTTTTTCTGTCTAAACATGCATAAGATACATATGTTGGACTACAACTTCTAGCATCCCCCAGCCAGTGTGGCTGGTTTAGGGGTGGTGGGACTTGTAGCCCAACACATCTGAAGGGCATCAGCTTGGAGAAAGCTGATATCAAACAAAGAGACAGAAGACTACTGCCTAACGAATTAAGTCACTGAGAACCTCATTTGTGTTCTTGCAAGATTCGCCACTCAAAACCATCTTGGAAGTTGCAAAGCTCTTGCTTGCCTCACATTTGTGCTGTGATTGCACCCCTTTTTTCAGATGCTTTCAGGCTGCTAAAATCACGCTCATCCTACTTAACTGCCTGTGCCCTTGCAATTGCCAAACACTGGCTTCTGGCCATCTTTAGTGTAAGCAGTGAGTCACACCAGCCACATCTTGGCACTCTCTAGATGCCCATTAGAACATTGCCTACATTTTTAGAATTCTCCTGATTTAATGTAAGGGCGAATGGGAGCTCTTGGCGGGTTCACCTGTCAGCTGGACAGGAGAGGCAAACTGAAGATCCAGATGTGAACTCATTGCCACCAGGTATGAGGTTAAAAATGGCATTGGGAGGATATGTGTTGCTATGTGATGCCTGCTGGGATAGATTGCGTAGCATCCATTGAAGGCAGGGGAGGGCAGGCCTCAGCCTTGTGGGATCTACTTTGGCTTTTTTGCTAGAACCCCGAGGTCCACCATCTAGAGCCAGATGCAAAATGGTGGCTTCAGGGCCAGAGTCAGTTACCTCCTGAACCTCCTGAGCTGTATACACTGGGATGACCTATGTTTCAGATACAAATCTGCATGTAAGCTACTACAGATCAAAGATTCTTACATTCTAATTTAGACCTAAATGTTGCTGCTGTCCAAACAATTGGGAGTTGGAGACCCTTGCTTCTGATCTACTCCTGGAGTCCGTGCGCACCAATGTGCCCACAGACGCCTCTCTCGTGCCTGCCAGGCTCCCTGCGCCTCCTGATTTTTATTTTTTTAAGATCTTTTTTAAGTTAATTTTTTGTTTTGAGAGGCTGGCATGGTGCAATGCAAATTGCTGCCCTCCAGCACTGTTTTGAAGCTCAGGCCCCACTTCTGCCTTGTACTTGAACAGGTTACTTTTCTTTTAGTCTCACCAGTTTGCCTTGTGGGAAATGTGTGTTTTGTGCCCACTATGGTAGCCATTTTATGAGAGCACCCACAACACCCAAAATTCCAAATGTGTTCATTGACCCCAAAAGATTGGAGACCCTGATCTACTGCAAATAGTTTATTTAGGGCACAATCCTATGGCTGCTAGATGGCCATAGGATTTTTTGGTTTCTGGGAAATGAGCTCAGAGCCAGTGCTCCGAGGTTGGTTCCCAGAAAACCTCCACCCTGGCCCTCCCCCGCCGCCTCGTAGGTGGTACGGTTCGTCCCTGGCTCCATGCTCATAACAGCAGTGTGGAATAGGGGAAAGGGGTGTTTGTGGGGGAGGGGATGGCAGGAGTGCTGTTATGATGCTTCCAATCTGCTGTCCAGCCTCCCCCCTCCCCCCTACTCTGAGGTGCGCTGGCTAGACAGGTGAAATCGGCTGTCTAGCTGCAAATGTAGGGTGGCCAGAGTGCAGAGGAAAAGATCCCCTCTGCACTCTGCCCACCCTACATTGGATAGTCGGTCGCCTTCGAGTTCAGGTGCGGTCAACTATCCCTATAAGATTGCACCCTTATTTATTTATTGCATTTCTATACTGCCCAGTAGCCGATGCTCTCTGGGCAGTTTAGAAAAGAAGACTTGAAATTGCCCAGAGATCTACTAGTAGATCCCAATCTACCTTCCCCCCACTTTTGATCTGAATCTAAGAGTGGTTTTTCTTATTGTAAGACTGAAAGAGGTCCTAAGTGGAAGCTCTGAAGAAGTGCCGTCTCCTGGAATTCTGAAACTATTTTGCTTGTTTGTGATTCTGTATGAAGAATTAGATAGGCCTTGAGTGCTTAAATTATGGTCCCCCATTAGGCCTTTTTTTTCAGGGGAGAGATCATTTCTGTACTCATCCTAAATGTTACTACTACAAAGAAAAGTTTACAGTGGATAGGGCATTTCCAGATGCCAGCATTCCCAGTAATGACAGCTGCGAATCCAAAAACAAAACAGGAAGTAGCTCCCAGATGAAGCTCCTGTTATCCTGGGTCTTTGGAGCTCTCATTGCATTTGAACTAGCAGCAATCAGAGTGGAGACTGACATATTGGACATGCAGGCTTCTGGCATGTTAGTCGCCCATGTAAAAATAGGTCCAGGGAGGCTCACCTGGTGCCGACTCTCAGTGCTTTTTTGGAACCAGGCAAAAACATTTTAATTTGCTCTGCCCTTTTAGATGTTGTTTTTAATAAGTTTTTTTTAATGTATCTATTTGTAGTACCTATATCCTGCCTTTAAGGATATAAATTCTTCCAAGGTAGCTTACAAGTAAACCAAAATACAATTAATAAGATCACAATAAAACCCATTTGCTGTCAGGCCAGGTTTAAGGGTTTGGTACTAGTGTACAAAGCCCTACACAACTTGGGACCAGGATACCCGAGAGAGTGCCTTCTCCCTTACCAACCTGCCCAGTCACTGAGGTCATTGGAGGGCATGCTTCTGGTGGTTCTGTATGGACCTATGGCCTGATTGGAGTCCACCCAGAGAAGAGCCTTCAGTGTGGTGGCCCCCTTTCTATAGAACTCCCTGCTCCTGGAGGTCAGGCAGTTGGCAACACTGTGTTGCTTCTGCGTTGAAAACAGTTGTGTTCCAGGAAGCATTCTTAAAAGTCCAGCCGTGGTTTTTATTGGCATTTTGTTTTTAGTAATTTTAATACGGTGTTTTAATCTTTTATCTTTTTCACTATTGTACCCCTTGTGTTCGCCGCTCCAGAATCTGTTTGGATGGGAAGCGGTATACAAATGTTGTAAATAAATAAAATAAATTAAAATGAAATGAAATGAAATGAAATGACAGCAAAACAAAATAATTCATCAGGATCCTTCTCATGGGACAACTGGTGGTCAGTGGCCCTGTGGATGGCACAGGGGAGGGGGAAGGGAATAGCCAGCTGGAGCTGGTCTTGTCTTCGCTTACCATGCTTGCTCTCTAAGATTTTACCTTGCTTGGCTCTGGTTGGAGTTTTGGTTTTAAGAACCAGTGATGTGGGGTGGCATTTTTTCCAGTGCTTAATTTTTCCATTTTTCTGTTTCATAAATTCAGTAGTAACAATGAATGGATATCAGTTGCAAATACAATATTAGGCAAGGTGGCAGTTTCAAAGTACGTTGTTCATTACAAAGTATTTAAATCACAAAGTATTTAAAATCGCGATTAAAATACTCAAATTTTAAAAAACCAATTATGACTACAACAAGCAAAAACAAACATTAAAACAATTCAAAACACAACAATAAAAAACAATAACATGGAACAGCATTATGATAATAAATTACACTCCAGGGAAAGCATCTGTAAACAGGTACATTTTCAGGAGGCATTTAAAACTCACCACACTTTATGCCTCCTGAGCCACCTGAGGGAGGGTGTTCCAGAGGGCAGGTACCACAAGTGAGAAGGCCCACTTTCAAGGTGTCACATGGTGACATTCTGTTGATCGGGAAATGACTAGCAAGGCCTCCTCTGAGGAACTGAAAGGTCAGCTGGGTATATATGGTGGAAGGCAATCTGCTAGGTACCCTGGTCTCAAGTTGTTGACTGTTAGCTGCCCTTGGGGGCTAAATAGCGGGAAATCCATCTATATGTATGAATGGAAAAAATAAAGTGCTATAATTGAAGAAAGCTGACACCTAGAAGACAGTAGGCCACCATCTTCTTCAGCCTACCATCTCTACACACCAAGAAGTCTGGTTAAGAATAAATGGCTTGAGGGTTGTGACCAAAGGTTCTTGAGGGTGAAAATAGAAACTCTTCTTTTCCTAACAGCTGCATAAGTACTCAATTTTTTATATATCTCTTTGGAGGCCTAATATATACCTCGGGGCATATCCAGATGGCTGTAATATCAAGATTTGGGGGCACTGTTCCAGTGCCAATATGCATGGTCCTGAAATTCTCAAGTGCTGTTAATCTGCCAGTGACTGACGAATTAATCCGTATATGCCCACTGTGGGGTTGACCTGTGCAGGAATGCCTTTGGGAAACACAGGTACATTTCAGCTGAACATGTTTACAGAGCACTTGTGATCGTGAACCCTGCTTTATCAGGCTTTCCAGTCATGAAAGCCCAGCTGAACACACTTACAGAGCTCTTTCCAGACTGTCACGCTCAACATCTGAAGGTCTAAGTGGGAGCTGGGCATACAGGGATATGGGAGCAGGGCTTTTGTGGGTGCCCACATTCCCCCACCCATTTTAGCCTTGCATGCAAGCAGGAGAATGCCTGCATAGGGCTGCAACTCTTTCAAATGTGGTTTTCCACTATGGACAGATGTTGAAATGAAGGCTGAAAGAGGATGAGGCCTGCTGTGCCTTTATCAGCCTAGCTTTAGGGTGACTTCTCTTTTGTGTTGGGGAAGGGCCATAGCTCAGTGGCAGAGCACCTGCTTTGCATGCAGAAGGTCCCAGGTTCAATACCCAGCATCTTCAGGTGGGGCAGGAAAAGCTCGTGCCTGAAACCCTGGAGAGCTGCTGCCAGTCAGCGTTAGGGATGTCCATCGCTGGGAAATCTGGTTCTTTTTTGGCTTCGCAGAGTTCCACAGTGTGTACGATTCGAATTGGGTTTGTGAGCTGAGCTATTCAGGGCTTTCCCCTGAATTCTGGACACTGTTTTGCACTTTTGGGGGGCAAGTTCTACAATTTGCTCAGAAACATTTGCAGATTTGGCCGTCATTTGTGCAGATTGCTTAGAAATGTGTGCAAATTGTTGGATCTGTGGGAAAAATACACAAAATGCCCAGAAAATCCTTGAACTGGCCCAACTCATTACAGACCAAGTCAGGCGCCACAGCGGGAACTGGAATCAAGTCTGGGGGGGCTGAACTTAAAAAAACCCATCAAGATCTACCCCCAAATGGATTTCTCTGACTCCCTAGACAGTGTGAACAATACTGGGCTAGATGGACCATGGTTCAGTGTAAGGCAGCTTCCTATATTCCTATGTGTTCTCCCCTTCTCCCCCCGCCCTTTCTTCCTGAGTTGTGCTTACTATTTGGAAATGCTTAATCACCTCCTTGCAAGTTCACTCTGTTAATGCCATCTGACAGCAGCACTACTGATGGTGTTTGAAACTGAGGCTGACTCAGGACTACATCTTTTCACTACTCTGCTGTCAAAACAATGCCTTTGACTTGAAACCTCTTTTTTTTAATCCTCTTGGAATGGAATCTGAGCTAATGGCCATTCGGACAAATCTCTCTGGTTGTGGCTCTACCAGGCAAAGAATGTGCCCAACTTTAGAGGCAAGCGTTTTCCTTTCTGTAGTCGAATTGCCTTGAACTGCTGGTTAACTAAATCCAGTGATTTGGAAGAGAATGAGCATTCAGGGCACAAACAGCCCAGGCCAGGGCTAGAAACAGCAGTCTTTTTATGGTTGCCAATGAAGCCCCCAGGAGTTGTGCCCCAGAACAATGGCATGTTTGCAGAGGATGCCAGGGTGAATCTCTTGCACTGTGTGTTGTGCAGGGTTGAGAATTGTCCTCTGGCATTTTCCTGCAAATGTGCAAGTGATCCCAGGGTGCGGTGCTTGGATGGCAAGGCACAGTTGCTTGCAAGCAGCAAAATATTTTGGGCTCATCTTTCGGATATTCTTTCTGAACAATGTCTAGGGCAGGAGTGTTGAACCTCTTTCCGCCTGAGGGCTGAATTCAGTTTCGGGGAAGCTCTTGGGGGTAGGGGGCGTGTTCCAGTGGTGGTGAGGCCAAAGGAAAAAGTGTGTGTGTGTGTGTGTGTGTGTGTGTGTGGCAAAATAACAAAAATAACAGCATATTTAAGCTTAAAGCTCTCACTGCCAGTAACTACACCTTTGGAGAGGCATATTATTTATTTATTACATTTCTATACTGTCCAGAGCGAAAGCTCACTGGGCAGTTTACAGAGATTAAAAACCATTAAAGATACAGTATACAAAATTTTAAAAAACCTTTTACGTAAAAACACAACGAACAGACAGTATACACAGAGAAGACAACATATATCTACAAACAACTTTAAGCAATCAACCACAGAGCAAATCCAGGACCTGATTAAACTCATCATGTGCTGCCAAATGCCTGAGAAAAGGTCTTAATCTGGGGCCAAAAAGATAACAATGTTGGTGCCAGGCAGGCCTTGTTGGGGCAATCATTCCAGAGCTGGGGGCCACCACTGAGAAGGCCCTCTCCCTTTTTTACTGCCTTCCGAGCCTCCCTCCGAGGAACCACATGGAGGAGGGCCTTAGATGCTGAACGTAGTGTATGGGTAGGTTCATGCTGGGAGAGGTGCTCTGTCAGGTATTGTGTTCCTGAGCCGTGTAATCTCAACCTTTTAAAATGGGGAAAACCTGCACAAAGGCTGGAAACCACTAAATGGTCAGGGAAAGGAGGTGGGACCATTTGGGAAACCCTGGAGGGCTGGATTTGGGCTCACATGCCTGAGGTTCTACACTCCTGGTCTAGAGTTCAGAGCTGGTGATGCACCAAACCAAATCATGCCACCTGTGTACTGATGCCCGCTAGATGCTTGACCACCAGCCTGTTTTTGCCAGCAAGCAGCAAAAACTGCTAGGCTGCATTTGGCTTAATGGGAACACAGAGTGTCTAAGCTTGGTGTTGGAACCCAGTTGCGTTGCTGGCAAGCTGTGTCTGGCCTACACCCTGGCAAGGCCTGCAAAATACACCCCATGCCTTCTTGCTGCTTGTTTTGCCAAAGGGCGCACTGGTTATATGGACAATGAAGGAGTCAATGGTGCAGCTACATAGCTATCTTTTAATCTCTCCCCAGTAATACTGGTTTCCTTATTAGCACGGTCCTTACAAGCTGCTTGCACTGCAGCAGAGCTCTTCTGGTTTGTACTCAAGAGCAGGGTTGCGTACAGCAAGCCTTTCTGTGGTGGTTAAAACATTTTCCACTCTCTGTGCCAAGTTCAGTCACATCTAGAGGAAGCAGAGTTGGGAGGGGAGGGGAGGGGAGGTGGGGCGGGCGTTGCCTGGCACAGAAGGAGTTGATGTCTTTAAGTGTAGAGCTTCAATTTCAGCTCATCTCCGAGGTGACAGGCAAAATAATTGCTTTTGTGTTGGCTTGAGTGAACTCTAGGGCTGGGGTAGTATTCTCTATAGGGCTCCAATGAGAGCTTGGCAAGCAATGCTTTGATCAGTGGATCTGAGTGAGGACGTTCCACTCTATGGCTAGGTAGCTGCCGTGGGGGCGGGGGGGGGGGTTGTAGCCCAGGATGCAGAACCTCTTTCAGCCCGAGGGCTGAATTCTGTTTTCAGATAAGCTCTCGGGGGTCACATTCCAGTGATGGGTGGGGTAAAATGGGTAGGGCCAAAAATACCAGCGTATTTTATCTTAAATTTCCTATTGCCTGTAACTAAGCTTTAGGAGAGGAATCTCAACCTTTTTAAATGGGGGAAAAGCTGCACAAAAGCTGGGAAACCAACTGATCAATGGTTGGGAGTAAGGGGGTAGAACCAGAGGAAAAGGTGAGGTATTCCGGGGACCCTGGAAGTCTGGATTTGGCCCCTGGGCTTGAGGTGTTATGCCTCTGTTGTAGCCAAAAGGCAGGATATAAATGTTCTAAAGTAAATAAATGAATTAATTGTAGCTTGTCACTATGTTTTCTGAGATGTCAAGTGGCTTCCTGCGTATTGGGCCCTATTCTAATATTACCACAGCAGTAAGGTAGCCACCGAGACCTCTCCTCCACAGTCTGACCTTCCATTGGCTTAGTATTTTATGGAGGCTAAGGGCTTCTTCACACGGAACTTTTATCCTGCTATTGAGATTGCTCACTCACGGACGATTGCGGGCCCTTTAGATGAAGTCATGAACCCCCAGGGCATCTCCTGCACTCAATGACCTTCATTCCATTTTTAAATAGATCGGAGATAATGAGCTGTGAAATTACTGCACTTGTGTTCCTCTTGAGTTCCCTCTGTGAAAAGGGAAAAGCCGCAAGAAGAGGAGCTAGATCAATGAAACCTATGGAAGACTCAGATAAGGGGGGGACAGGAGGAGGGGAGGGGAGGGGGAAAAGGAAGCACATGTAAAGGGAGTTTGTTGTGATCTTGCATTTAAAACAGAAGCAGAAAGCCCCCTTTTAAATGTGGGGTTTTAGGCTGGTGTAGAGATGCTCTAAGTGTCTTCAATATGAGAAGAGTGGTGGAGCAGGCATGTAAACAGCACAATCCGGGTAAGCCTACATCATCCAGTCTTCCATACACTGATGGTGTGGACAGGTTTTTTGGCAATTATTGCAGGACTGCCCTGAAGTATAAAATGTGCCTCTTATGCAAGCCCCCCCCCCCTTAAATAATAATCTTGGTCCCTTCTGCCTTGTATAGAGGAAAAAGAAAAGCTACCTAAAACGTGGTTCAGGAGACAGATCTGAAATGATTCCTTTATAAAGTTATGCAGAAACTAGGAATGGGTGAACATGCAGTGTTTGAACTTGTTGAGGTTCTCTGAATTCCTCCTCAAAGCTCGGTTCACCTCGTTTGCAGGATTTTTTTTCGATTGGGAAAAATGGTTGATGTCATCTACCATTTTGGGCAGTAGATGCTTGGTCTCTGTTGGCTTTTGCTTTATCTGGCCACTACTTAAAGTAGGTGGCTGTTGGTTTACAATCAAATGCTTTCTATGACATACCATAAACATATATGCACATAAAAACTGTCTTGTTGGATCAGATCAAAGACCCATTTACTCCAAGCAGCATGTGTCCAGCAGCATGTCTGTGGAAACTCACAAGCCAATCTTGAAACTGATGACCATCTTCTGTTTCTGCTCAGTTCCTAGTTGTTGGAGCTACAGATGAAGGTTTCATTTAGCTTTCGTGGCTAATAAGCATTGATGGGCATCTTCCAGGGGTTTGGGGACCACATTGCCCCCCGGCCACAACCTGCCTCTACTTAATTTGCCACAGGGGCAATCCCCCCTCCCCAGTTTTAGAAGGAAACTAGTTGTGCAGCGATTTCTTTACAAGCAGAATTGTGCTCCTGGGAGGCTTCTGGGTGGGCAGTTCTGCTTCCAAATGAGTGTGCTCCCTGCATGACTTGTTTTCTTCCAGAATCACTGCTTTTCCGCTGCTGCCACAGCAGTGGATCCAACAGTGGTATGGGCAGCCTGCCCTTGTCCCTTGGCAAAAATGGTGGGGGGAGGCATGTGTGGCCCACCCTGATCTATCCTGGTTTTCGCTGAATAGAAGCAGTGCAGGAAAGCTGATCAACATAGAAATAGTCCTATGTTGATCATATCTCCAATTAACTTTAAATACAGTTTGGCCTGTAAAAATGAACATGGTTTGATGAGCTGATTTTGCATGTAAAGTGAAGCCATAGTTTAGTAGTGCAAGGACTCTGACTATCTCCTTGCTCTTCCTCTGGTTGACCACGGTTTACAGTTTGGATGCAATGCTAAACTATGTTTTTCATCCAAAGTTGAAGCTTCTGGTCCTCTTGCAGCCACATCTGAGGAGGAAAGGGGAGGGAGAGTATGTGAGCGTGCTGTGGTTCATCGTCATAATGGTACAGCACGTAATAAAACCAAAGTGAAACCACCAGTAAGAAATAAAACAGTGTAAAGACTTAAAAGCACTAAAACAGTTCTTAAAATGCTTGGGATAATAGAAAGGTCTTTACCTGGAAATGGAAAGGCCATATCATAGGCACCAGGCAAGCCTCTCTGGGGAGGAGGTTCAGGGTGTCACAGCTGAAAAGGCCCTCTCGTAGCCACCTGCCTTACTGCATTTGGCAGGAGCATCTTGGAGGAGTGCCTAGGAGGAGGCCCTTAGGGCACAGGTAGGTGTTTTTTGTTTTTTTTTAAGTGTGTACTGGATCTACATCTATTCCAGAGATAGGCAACCTGTTGCCCTCCAGATATTTTGCACTACCGCTCCCATAGTCCCCTACCATTGCCCATGCTTACTGGGGCTGATGAGAGTTATAATTCAGATTGCTTACACCTAGCCTATACTAAATACATATTTTCATACTAAGTCTGACATGCTGTGTAAGTAAATGTGATGCAAACCTGAAATAGTGTGAATAGGGATGGCACAAGTGCCCGATTCAGTCCGGGAATCTCGCAGACCTGAAATAGTGTGAGTAGGGATGGCACAGGTGCCCGATTCAGTCCGGGAATCTCGCAGACCTGCTCCTGCCTGCACCCCCGTGCCCCGCTCGCCAAGCCCCTGCCCCTGCTCGCCCCCTGCCCACACTTGGCAAATGGTCTGCACTCACCCTGGCAGCCTTGTCGAGCTTTGTGATCACCATTTTCTGAGAAATAAAATGGCGATAGCAAAAATGCGCAAATTTGCACACACATGAAAATGCACATTTTGGGGGATGCACATTTTTGCGTATGCACGAAAATGCATATTTTACTAAAAATGCACATTATCGTACACACACTGTGTGCCATTGCAAAAATGTGCATTTCACACATGAGAATATGTGCATTCGCAAAAATGTGCATTTTCTCACATGCAAAAACATGCATTTTTGTGATTGCCATTCTATATTTTTTTAGAAATGGCGACCTCAGAGCTCGATGAGGCTGCTGCGGTAAATGCAGGCTGCTCAGTGAGAGTGGGAGGGGCTCGAGCACAGTCTGGGGACCTGCGAGCGGGGCTGGGGGCTGGGCAGGAGTCCGGAGAACCCAGACGGGGGTGCGTTTGCACATCCCTAAGTGTGAGTTCACGCTCTGAGTTTCAAGGATCTGTTCAGCAATAGGACAGTCTGTTTCTATCCAACCCAGCCCAAGACAGAACATATGTCTCACCTCTGACTTTCCAAAGGAGCCAAACACATTATTTTCTTTCTGATATCGTGGAAAGGTGCCTCTTGCCAGGCTGGTATTAAGTTACTGACTTGGCATTTTTAGTCTTCCGGTTCATTCTTTGGTCAGATCTGTTGACATCCCAAGAGGGTGTATATTGGGAGAACTGGATGTGTGAACAAAGGCCAAGGATGGAAAACTACTTCTTGTGTAAAGGGAAGAGAGCAGGCAGAATTGACTTGATCTCCTTCATGGATTAAAAAAAAATGTCATTATACAATGACTCTTGTTCCTTTGTTCCCATAAACAGACTTGTCTTTTTTCCCAGTCTGTCATGTGCTGGGAAATGTGACTTCATTTATTTTCCACTGGGCCATCCCTAATCCTTGAATGCATTTGAAACATCTCATTTTTATGCTGCCTTGATGATTTTAAAAAAGCATGACTTAGTGGAAAAATCCTGACCTCCTCCATTGCAGCTGTTAGAGATAAGATTGTTCAGGCTACTACACACACACACACACACATACACACACACCAGGCTCAACACATTTGGGGGATGTTTATTTAAGGAGATCATTTATTCCTTAGTTTAAAAAGTGGGTGGGCGGAAACAGACAGTTTATTTTCAAAACAGCTATTCTAGGTTTGACCTAATGTACCTAAGATGGCAGTGAATGCTCTGGTGTTTCCTGCACTAGCAGTATAATCAGATTATAATCCTTTTGTTCCCTCATTGATGCTCCAAAGCAACGTTCTCCAACCTGGTGCCCTCCAGATGTTTTGGAATATAACTCCCAGCATTCCAGACTGTTGGCCATGCTGGCTGGGGCTGATGGGAGTTGAAGTCCGTGACATCTGGAGGGCACTAGGTTGGGGAAGGCAGCATTAAATAAATGCCAAAGCCCTCTGCTGTCTTAAAATTGGGTAAATTGGGTTGGATCCAGGATCTGAATTCTGCAAAAGGAAGGGCTATGGCAGATTTTGGGGATCCCTCTCCCCGCTAGGCCACAGCTCACCCCATTCAGCAGGGTCTCCTGACTCACACTGTGGCATTTTCAGGGGGCTGGTGGGGTGATGCCTTGGGAAGTAGGAAGTGGAGAAGTCCACTTCCATCAGCATAAATCTGGATCCAACCCATGATCAGTACTGAAGACCAGCTTGATATGTAACATACAAACCATGGTGTCTTGGGGCAGACCTCAGTCAGTCACATGGTGGATTCTATAGTGAAAGCAATTATGATGTGCTGTAGTGATGAGAGAGATCACACAGCTTAGATGATAACACCCTCTTAATGTCTTGGGAGAGACTGATGGGATGAAACATTTCTGCCCTTGCGAGAGTATGGAATGACTTATAATTTAATACCCTGCTATTTCCACACCTTCTTTAGGGTGGTTCCACAAGGCCATTTAATCTGGGGTGGCTGTTTGAAAACTCCGCATGTGAGTGCTCCAACTGGCAAGACTGCTGGTCATTCATATAGCACTCAGATACATGGAGAGCAAAGCATTTGTTGCTTGCAGCTACTCACAAATCCAGGGCAATGAAAAAATGCCAGTGCTTAGTGAGCTGTCCTGGCAGAGCTGCAAATGGCATTGTTTGACATGGCAACAGTGTGTTGTGTACGCACATGCTAGTTTGCCTGCCTCATTTGTACAAGTTGGCCTTGTACACCTGTATGTTTGGGAAATGTAGTTGGGTCACAACCTCAACCATACAGTGTGTAGATGTGTGCACATACTTGTGTACACACATCTACACCTTGTGTGTTGTAGTCTTTAACTGTGTTTGGATCCGTCCTGCTATTTGTTCTAAACCCAGCTGTGAGCTTGTTCAATGGGTGACCTCTCCCCTGCTCTCCTAGTATTAGCTTAGAAAATTATGAGTCTGAGGCTTGGAAAATTACCAACGCTGTCCCAAAATGCCTTCACTACCAGCTCCCACTCCCCCAGACACTCTCCTCCCTTTGTTTAGGGTTGTTACGCAGTATTGGTGGTGTGATCAGTCAGAAATATTGCATAGTCAAGAGCTTGTGGCAAGTGTTGAGTGGTGAACTCTTGCACTCGTGGGATTAAATGCTCCTTGGCCAATTTGCAAGGCTCTTCTGGAAGCTTTAGGGCCCAATGTAGAGCTGTTTCCAACATGAACATTTTAATAGTAGGGTGCCCCAGGTGTTCCTTTACCTGAAAACAGCTTGTTGGAACATTCTAAAATGCATAATTGGAAGCTGGTTCACACATGTAAATATCGTTGGATGTTGCAGTCATCAGGTCATGAACGTGCATGTGTGAATGGGGCCGTCAAAATGTTCATATTGCCTTCTGCTGCTGTGAGCACCATGCTCTTCAGCTGTGTTAGTTCATCAAGTGTAGCATAATATATATGTATGTCTGTATGAACCAGGTCTAGCTCTGGATCAGACCTATGTATTGAGATATTACAAGTAAGTGGTGCGTGGGACACATGTTGTTTTTTGAACTAGCTAGGTGTATTAAGATCTCATTGGGTGCTTGTTTGTAGACATGAGGGTGATTTGCAGGCAGTTTTCCTGTCTAAACTTTTCAGTGTGGGAAGGGTTAAAAAGAGAATAGTAGTCAATTGATTTACCCGAATGTGAAGAAAGTATATGTATCTATTACATTTCTATACCACCCAATAACTGAAGCTCTCTGGGTGGTTGAGAAAACAAAACTTAAACCCATAAAATGCAATAACATTGTAAAACATAATATTAAAAACCTTAAATTTAAAACAGAATGAAACCAAAGTAAAAACCAGGGTAAAAGTCAGCAGCCGTGCAAAGATCTAAAAATGTACTGACATAGTTTTTAAAACTGAAGGACTAAAAAGCCTGGGAAAATAAAAAGGTCTTCACTTCATACTGAAAAGATCACAATGTAAGGTACTAGGCGAGCCTCTCTGGGGAGGACATTCCACAAATGGGGTGCCACCACTGAAAAGACCCTGTCCTTAGTGGCCACCCACCTAACCTCTTTTGGCTGGGCCCCCCTGAGAAGTGACACTGAAGATTATCTTAGGCTCTGGGCAGGTTTATATGGGAGGAGACGATCCTTCAGGTAACCTGGCTCCAAGCTGTTTAGGGCTTTGTAGGTTAGTACCAGCACTTTATATTGGGCCCAGGAATGACTGGCAGCCAGTGCAGAGCATAAAAGCACTGGTGTAATAAGAAGAAATTGGCCAGTCCTTGTTAAAAAAAATCTCGCTGTCCTACTTTTGGACCAGCTGAAGTTCCCAGACTCTTTTCAAAGGCAACCCCATGTATAATGCATTGCAGTAATCCAAATACGACGTTATCCGAACCTGGATAACTAGCTAGGCTATCTCTGTCCAGATAGGGTCATAGTTGATCTAAGCTGATAAAAGGTGCTGCATGCCACCAAGGGCACTTAAGAACATAAGAGCCATGCTGGATTAGACCAAGGGTCCAGCTAGACCAGCATTCTGTTCACACAGTGGCCAACCAACTGCTGATGGGAAACCCACAAACAGGACATGAGTGCAACAGCGCTCTCCCAGCCATGTTCCTCAGCAACTGGTGTACAAAAGCATACTGCCTCTAATACTGGAGGTACCATGTAGCCATCAGGACTTGTAACCACCAATAGCCTTATCCTCCATAAATTTGTCCAATCCCCTTCTAAAGCCGTCCAGATTGGTTGCCACCACTACAGCTTGTGGAAGTGAGTTTCACAGTTTAACTATGCACTGTGTGAAGAAGTACTTGTGCCTCCAGTGACAATGCTGGATCCAAGAGCACTCCCAAACTACTAACCTGATCCTTTAGGGGGAGTGCAACCCACTCCAGAACAGGTTCAGTATAAGTCATCTGGGTGGAAGAACCACCCATTAATAGTACCTCCATCTTATCTGGATTGAGTTTCAGTTTATTGACACTCATCCAGTCCGTTACTGTACCCAGGTACTGATTCAGAACACCCACAGCCTCACCTGGATTTGATGGAAAGGAGAGAGAGAGCTGGGTGTTATCCACATAGTGGTGACTCATCAGTCCACCTCTTCAGATAACCACCCCCAATGGATTTAAGTAGATGTTGAACAGCATGGTGAATAGAACTCTGTGACACCTCATAGCAGAACTGTCAAGGGATAGATCAATAATACCCCAGCACCACGTTCTGGAATCAGCCATCCAAGTAGGAGCAGAACGGCCACAATGCGGTACCTCCAGCACCTAGCCTAGATAGCAGCCTGTCCACAAGGATACCATGGTTGGTGCAACTGGCTACATCTTGTGAATTGACCAATAGTTTGGAGCCAGACCTCATCCTAACTGTAAGTGCTGCATGAAAGCTGTTTGCCCAAGATCAATGTTGGGGAAACTTTTTTCTGATGAGGGCTGCATTCCCTCTGGACAAGTCACTGTCTACCTCACAGCTATGATAATATGACAATGTCAGGTATACCAAAGCATGCTGTAGAAACATTGACTATTGTAAATCTCTTGTTTCAGATTTTCCCTGACCCTTCAGACTTTGATCGTTACTGTAAGCTGAAGGATCGTCTCCCTTCCATTGTGGTAGAGCCAACAGAAGGAGATGTGGAGAGTGGAGAGCTAAGATGGCCACCTGAGGAATTCCTGGTCCAGGAAGAAGAGGAAGACAACTGTGATGAAGCAAAGAAAGAGAGCAAGGAGCAATAAATGGCACAGAGTCTTCTGTACAATTTAAGATGTTATTTCATCTTGAGGGGGGAGAACAAATGTTCTGAAGCGTCTTTTTCTACAAAAGACATTCAATTTTGCACCTGCAAGATCTTAGGTTGTTTTTTTTTTGTCCATATTCTCTATTGAGAACTGAAACGCTTGACATGACAATCTCCAGCTGAAACTAAGGAAGAGAGTTGAGCAGGGGGAAAAATATGGCTGCTCTTCTCAAGATCGCTGTTGAATTTTGTTGAGGTTATCTGGGGCAGCCATGAAATTACAGGGCGCTTTGGTGGAGGGTTAGACAGGCAGGAAACATGCTTTTTCTGAAGTGTGTGGAGTGGAAGAAATGACTACAAAGTGTAAAATGCAGCTGCATTTATGTAAGGAACTGCCTCTGGCTACAAAAGCATGAGAATAGTATTCATCTCTCAAAACTTTGCCTTCTTATAGTGCTTCTGTTTGTGTGTGTGTGTGTGTGCGTGCACATTTGGGAATTGGGAGATATGGTAACATGCCACTCAAATGCTCCAGTGACATTACCGAATAAGGCAGGTATTCCCTGCTGAGCAGCATAGAGGAGCAATGGATCAATAACTTCTTTCCCAGTCCAGTATCTCCTCCTAAAGTCACACAATTTACTGTACGAATGCTGGTATTTAGCACTGGCTTACCCAGCCTGTTACATAAAATCTATCTTTTGTTTTTCCTTCCCCTCCCGCCACTTTTTCTTAAAGTATGCATTTAAATCTTGCAACATTGAATAGCTTTTTCTTGGCACAGTACTGCTGACTTCAGAAATGGTCCTTTGCCACTTGTTCTGCAATAGCCTGCACTAGGTAACAAACAAGTTGTCTCATTTATTATTATTATTATTGGCAAGTGTTCTTTTTAAAGCTGCAAGAGATTTTGCCATAAAAATAACTTAAGTATGTTTCCTTTTCCTGTCGCCAAAGCTGCGGTTAAGCCTCCCGTTAATAATACATCGAGTTGCTGTGAGAGGTCAGCTTCTCTGGTGGCATTGAGGTTGTGTAGTTTCATCATGTGCAAATGTTGTATCAGGGACTCACAGGAGCCAACCTGGGCCACCAAATATGATGAGCCTAAACAGAATTTTGGAGATAATCTGGAGATGAGATGGTAGGAATAATTGTTGAAGGAAAGCAGGTCTTCTCTTCAAAAAAGAAAAAGAAAAAAAGTATTATGGTCTCTCAGTATTGTGGAGAAAATAACATGTTTTTTTTAAACATTTCTATTGGATTTATCGATGGGCATAAATTGTAAGTTTCCAGTAATAACCTTTGCTCCTTTTGTCCTATATACTCTGTCTTGGATGAAATGGAAACAAATTGCAGGATGAGCTGAATTTGCTGCTTTCGAGGGAAAGCAGTGTTTGACTGCTTGGTGGAAGTCCCTGTTTGAGACTTCACAGTCTGAAAGGACCACTCTGAAATCAAAAGCCAATGATTTCCCTTTTAATTATGGAGACACTAAAAAGATGTAATTCACACATATCATGGCCTTAACAGGATATTCAGAGTAATCCCTAGTCTCCCAGATCCCTTGTTTGTTGGTTCTTTTTTTTTTTTTTAATGAAATCTATTGGGACTTTGTGTGTATATATTTGTATTTGATACCTCATGAGTAGTAAAAATACTGGTAAGGGGTTAGGGGAATTTGCTTGTTAAAATCAGCAGGATTTTTTTTCCAGTCATGTCTTGCTTGTGTTTTCAACATAATGGCAATAACTTTTTAACAGCTGTGAGTCATTGTTACATGTGGGTGTGAGGTTGCAGATTATGGCCTGAGTTGTTGTTTTTTTCTTTTTAAGTATAATAATGTAGGGATGTAGTTGGGTGTTCTTGTGTGTTCCTTTGGCAGCCAAGAACCTGTACTACCTGTCTTGGTGGATGTTTTGGCATCACTGAAAACCTGTCTTGAGTCCTTGCCTAGCCAAGGTTGCTTTAAAACTGATGGATCCAGAAGTTTTTTGGTTTTGTATCCTGGACATATGTTCTCATCCCGCTGTTCAGTAGAATGAGCTTTTACACCTGCACACAACTCTGAATTGCCCTACGTTTTTTCTCTCCAAAAGTTACTTTTTGTTTTTAGTTTTTTTGTCCCAAGTTTGAAATTGTCAAATGTTAACCACTCAGAAAAGCAAAAAATCTTTAATGCTTACAATCAGAGTGGAAATGCTGTTTGTCTTTTAAATATTTGCATATCCCTTTTCCACCTCTCTTTATTTTTTTTAATTGTCACTTGCATTTCTGTCACTTTTGAATGTGTCTGAAGAACAAAGCACTCCAGTTGAACTTCTCCAGTTGTATATTAATATTACATTCTATATTTCTGTAAAATTCTTTTTTGAGCCTCAGGGAAAAAGCTAGCATTTTTTTCAAACTACTTTTGTCACTGTGACAGTTGTAAATAAAGTTTGAAAATGCTTTCCAAACTCTTTGTCTTCAAGATGTGTGTTCTCATACTTAAAACTCTTGCTTTGCCACAGTCTTGCTGATAAATGTCCACGAAGAGTGACCCTCTAGTGCTGGGGTGGGGAATCTCAGGCACAGCAGCTAAATCTGGGCCTCCTAAGGCCCCCAGATGACTATGCCCCTCTCCCCCAACCCTACTTCCTTTCCCCTAACCACTGATTAAGTTAGGTGATTTCCTAACTTTTCCCCATTCCAAAATGTCAAAATGACTTCCCTAAGCTTAGTTATTGGGAGTATGAAGTTGAAACTACAATGTGCTGGGGTTTGGGGGGGGAGTTGGCCTACCCCTTTTGGCCCCACCCCTGGAATATGGCCTCCAAGAGTTTCTTCAAAATTAAATTCAGCCCTTGGGTTCCCCACTCTATAACATAGCAATACGGCCTTGCATTTAAGTCAATTGGGGGTGTGGGGGAGAACTCCACTGTTGGAACTATCACCACATCCATTGCCCTCCTGTTTCACCGTAACCTCTCTGTATAAAATCCTGCAAAAACTGACTAGCTTCACATCTGTCCTGTGAGTTTCAATGGCCTAAAGATTTGCAAATGAAAATGGAATTGTGCTGAAAAAGCGATATAAATAGCCCTGTCAGATAACTTCAGAATCTACATTGCCTTGAAAACACATCCCCCTACTTGAGTTTAGTCACGCTAGCACTCTTGTCACACTCCATTTCAGTTGGGTCCCACACTGTCCTAGAAAAGCATCACCTATTTTATAATTTCTTCCTATTGTGACACTTTTAAAGGCACAACACTCCTGCCAAAAGAAACTACAGCAAACCTAAATACCAGGGACAATGACTTTAAAACAATTGCTCATTTAATGGAACAAAAGTGGCTCTCTCCATCCTCCCAATTTTTTCTCTCCCTCCACTCCCATCTGTATTTCCTGTAGATGAATGTTTTGCTCTGCCAGAGGGGCAGGCTTCATTTATTTTTGAATATTCATCACAGTGATGAAGAGAACCTCTTTCTGTGAAGTTCATTTGATCTGTATTTTAATGCAAACTTACCAGATTTCACACTTTCAAACCAATACACAAACTGAAACTCCATTTCAAAATTAATTCTCCTAATTTTGCAATGGAGTTTCCAATTAAAAAAATACGTACAAAAATGGTTCTGTTAAGAGAAAAGTGCACCCACATAGGCATATATTAGCATAAATAATGCATTAAATAAGGAACACTGAATGAATTTCTCCCCCATTCCTGGCTTAGATCTTCTGTAGCAAGCCACAGCTAAAAAACAATACATTCAACAATTGTTCTTTAAATGCAGAAAATAGAAAATAATAAGGATGGAACCCTGTTCATTCTTCTGAGACACAGCAAAGGGTGGGGGGAGAACAGTATAGGAAAGAGAGTGGGGAGGGGAAAGCCACAAAGGAAGCAACAGGTCTGTAACTGCAAGGTTACCACGAAGGCACCCAGAAGCTATCAGCTTCATCTGATAAACATAACTAAGAAAGTGGAGTTCACCTGAAGAAGAGGATGTCATAAGCTGAGCTTGAAAATGTCACAGATTCTTTGGCTTTATATTCTGTACTTCCTCCTGTGCTCTAATGGGTTTTGCCAGTGAGGCATTTCCTGCTGTGGACAAGGCTCCTTACTGTCTGTGTGCAGTGCTGTTCTCCACGTCAGGGGTGTTTCACCCCAACTCCACGGGGGGTGAGTGAACATTCCAAGACCCATCCCTCCACTGACGGCTAAGTTTAGATCATGCTTGAAAATAGAGCTGGGTTGAATGTCTGGTCCAGCTGAAGTTCACTGAATTCGGGTAGTGATGGGGCAGAAATTTGTTCAGTTTGCATTTAATACAAATTTACTTAATTTCTTACTTTCAAACAACTATGTGAACTGAAACTCAGCTATCCTTTGAAATTCGCACTTTCCTGAATTTTGCAGTGAGGTTCTCCAATTTAAAAATGCATACAAAAGTGTGTATATTAGGGGAAATAACGTTAAAATTGGATTATATTAGGAGAATTGCTTGCAAAAAATATTTACCTTAGGCAAAATCCATGTACTGGTAGAAATGTGCCCAAGAATGCTTATGAATTTTCATGCAAACTTTAAAAAAAATTCTCGAAGTTTAGGATGAACTGAATTGAAGATAGGAAAGAGAAACAAAGAGAACATGCAATTAATAGATTCGTCCATCCCTACATTTGACCGGGGGGCGAGGGGAGACATTGGGGCAATGAAAACCCTTCTGATGATTGTGTGTGTGTGTGTGGGGGGGTTGACATCTGTGGGTGTAGGTGGGGGCAAAAGTACTTATACATTGATTTAGGAGGTAGTTCAATGACTTTTTTCAAAGTTTTGAACACTTTAAAAAAGCGAACCACAGATTGGCTAAGCACTTGGCAAAATGGATGCTGTGTGCTTTGCAAATGGGGCTGATAATACCTGTGAGATATGCTGTGTGATAACATGGTGTCATTCCTAAGGCCACTGTGCAGAACAAAGACAGATGCCCCCATATTTTAAAGTGTACAAAAAAAGTTTTCCTTTAAAAAAAAAAAAATCCTCAGACCACCTTAAATGCCAACTAAGGAAGTGCTAGTTAGTAGTACTGTCCCTCCAAAAGTCAAATGACTTTTGCCCCCGCCCTCGTCCCCACCCATGAATGTCCCTGAGTTTCTCCCCCTGCCCTTTGTTTAGAAGAAAGGCCCATTGAAGTGGGTGGAGAACCTTCAATTGGCTCTACCTGAAATATTCCTATCATTTCAAATCCTGGTCTCAGTAAACCTCATAATACGCCTTTAACCAGGGCACCTGTGTTCTTTCTGGTGATCTGATCAAGGCCAGTTCAATTCAATTCAATTTGTGGTCACACTACATTCTAATGGCTGAGGGTGAAGGATCGCTTATAAAATGTTGAAAATCAGTACAGCTGTGTGAAGACGGTGAAACATTGGTTTGGTTGGGAGGAAAAATCACAGGACGTTGGGAATCCCAGAAAGGGTGGCCTAGGTGCCTGTGTGGAGACAGCTTTAAATTGCTCCTTGTGGCAGCTCCCTCCACCCAGCATGCCATTTACTTATCACTCAAAGCAATGCTCTCCATTCCACCAGAAGCTTCCAATATCAATGTTTTTCTGTAGCATGAAAAAATCTGTCAATTGAGCCTCTGTGGGCAAATGGTTTGCTGCATGGAGATTGCCACCATATGAGCAAATGTTAATCTAGTCTCCCTGTGGCAGCTGGTGTGTGTTTCATTGACCTATCATTTTTCTTGCAGAAAGGAGAAAGGAATCCATGAGTTATAAATACAGATGGCTGTCAATGTAGTTCTCTTACATAGAGCTGAAAATATGAAGAAAATTTCAGGTTGTTCCTCCTCACCCACCCAATTTTTTAAATTATTGTTTCAGCATTTGATTTTTTTTTTTTACCTTGACATTTGAAATTTGGAAGGAACCAGAACCTTCCAGAGAGCATCAAGAATTGGCTTGTATTCTGGTTGGGACAGGAGTCTTCTTGATTCTTATGGTTAACTGGAGGAGGCCCTGCAACCTGGTTGTACTGCAACCTGCGAACTGCCATCTTGTGGCAATCTGGAAGTGGGCCCTTCCCCATGTTGATGCCCACTTGATGGAATGGCCTCTCCCCTGGTATTTGGGAGGCACCAATGGTGGCATGCTTCAGGCATCAATTAAAGAAGCATCTCTTCAGCCAAGCCTTTCCTGAGTGATTGTGTTGTCCAGTCCATGTGTTCATTATGGTACTAGGAGTACTTAGTTTTAACGTTTTTGTCAATATTTTATTTAATATCTTTTAATATGGTAAGTAGCTTATAAATTTTATTATGGTGATGATGGTGGTGGTGATGATGAATAGGGCTGGGTCAGAATGACGGTTATCATTTTGAAGCCATTTCACTTGCATCAAAATGAGTTGTTTCGATTCATTGATTTTTATTTATTTATTTTTGCAAAAAGGCAAAATAAATAAGAATCTTGCAAATACCCAAAGTAGAATTATCTGAAAGCAGTCCCAAAAGATTAAAACCATCCCATGCTGCATTTGAGTGGTGGTGGTGAAACTGAGATTAACAGTGCAATCCGATGCATGCATAACCAGAAATAAATCCCATTGCATTCAGTAGGACTTACTCCCATCTTAACATGCTGAAGAACTGGCAAAATGGATCCACAGAACAAAGTTGGGGGTGAGGGAATCATTTCATGAAACTGTTCTTCCTTCAATTGCTGTGTCAATTTCAAACCAACTCTACCACAGATTATAGTAGATGCGTAATATGTATCATCTTCAGTAAATTCTCTGTAATAAAATATTGTTTTCTGGTTAGCATCATGTGGGATGTGACAGGGAAGTAGTATAAATAAAGCATCCAGGGATGGACCTATTTGTTATGAAACAATGCCCTGTTCATGCAACATATCTATGGATAAGAACTTGTGGGCAGGTGGGGGAAGTGGGATTACGCTGGCTGGCCCTGCCTCTGCATGGAGCAGAAGGTCTGAATGCAGCCTACACCTGTACATTTGTATGTGTTTAGGCTCTCTCTGTGTGATCGGGAACTTTGCAAAAGACCTGTAGCTGTAGACAGTTGTAGGCACACAGGCTCGGTTTAGACCTTCCGTTCAATGTGCGGAGTAGGGATGTGTGAACTCACCCCCATCTGGATTCCCTGGACTCCTGCCCAGCCCCTGCCCCCGTTCGCCAATCCCCAGACCATGCTCGAGCCCCTCCCATGCTCAATGAGCATCCTGCACTCACCCCAGCAGCCTTGTCGAGCTCCATGGTCATGATTTCTAAAAAAAATAAAAAGGCGATTGCAAAAATGCTCATGTTTTTGTATGCATGAAAATGTGCATTTTGCAAATGCGCGTATTCTCATGTGTGAAATGAGCATTTTTGCAAAGGCATACATTAGTGTGTGTACAAAAATGTGCATTTTTTGTAAAATATGCATTTTTGTACATACACGAATATGCACATTCACAAAATGTGCATTTTCGTGGGTGTGCAAATTTGCGCATTTTTGCGATCGCCATTTTCTTTCTCAAAAAATGGTGACCACAAAGCTCGCCGAGGCTGCCAGGGTCAGTGCAGGCCATTCTCCGAGCACAGGCAGGGGGCAAGCAGGGGCAAGGGCTCAGCGAGCAGGGTTCGGGGGTGTGGGCAAGAGCAGGTCTGTTGGATTCCTGGACTGAATCGGGTGCCCATGCCATCCCTAGTGCGGAGGTCCAGGTCAGAGCCCAATATGCATTCCTTTTCACTTGAAAATAACTTTTAATAGCAATTCCACATGGCTGCAGCACAGGGAGGGGAGAAAGAACACAGGCCAGTCAGTTGCCTTGGCTAGGACCGACTGTTATTGGGCTCCTTCTCTCCCAGAGGTTCAACTGGCTGGAATACAGGGCAGAGCCTTTTCAAATGTGGCCCCAACAATTTGGAATTCCCTTCCTAGAGAGGCCCTGTTGGCCCTTTCTATTTATACATATGGCAAATACTTCCTTATTTCGTCAAGTGTTTGGTTTGATAGGATTTCTGTCCTGCTGTTTATGTTTTCTTTGGTTCTGTTTTAATGCACGTTGTTTGCAGTTGCTTTATTATCATACTGTCATTATAGTTTATCTACATTTTATGACTGTGAGCTACTGTGGGGGCCTTTTGGGGGCTGAAAAGTAGGATATAAATGTTCTTACAAACAAAATAAAATAAGGGGTTTTTTTAGCACATTGCTAGCTGGGCCAGCTTGAAAGGGAAAAGAGTACTCCTGAAGAACAGAAGATTTCAAGGGAAGAGCCAAATGGGGTGGATTGTGGGATACTGTGTGTGTGTGTGGGGGGGGGGGCTTATGGTTATAATACATGGATATACATAGGGCTTCTGTCTCCTTTAAACTAGCTTCCGATGAGAAAAAAAAAGGATGGAAGGAGTAAAATAAGAAGCAAGGGAAGAAGAAATGAATTAAAACTGTTGCATCCACTCGATGTCCACTTGTGACAGATTAAATGGGGAGGGGGGAGGTGTAAGATAATGAAAGGTAATATATAAATATTTTAAATAAATAAATACAGGTCTCCCCTGCACCAGGGGTGGGGACTGGTTTTAAATAGCATCTCCCTTGAGGAAAAATAGGTTTAAAGTACAAGCAAGGAAAGTTCATAAACTCTGATTCATTATGTGAACCTCTAAACCTAAACATGACTAGAAAGGTTACAAACCCTTGAGCACTGTGGGATTCATCTTTCTTAAGCATCAAAGCCGTCTGAAAATTGACAACTTTGTCTCCTAGGCTGGCCATGTGTCTTCTTTTACAGAGGAAAGTCCTGTATTTGAAGTGGACCCGAGGACAGTCCTTTATTTTGAAGGCATCCTCTACTTCAAGGGCTGACCAGTCCAAGTTAGAACCATCAGAAGGAAGAGCTGGGCCTAGAAGTTTGTTTGTTTGTTTGTTTCTATACTGCCCAATAGCTGAAGTTGCTTATTAACAGCCCCTGGACAGCAGACTGAACAAGGCACAGGAGTCACCTGGTCACAGTCTTCCACACTGTGGTGAAATGTACTGTATTTCTATTTAAATTATAATAATTATTTCTTAATTTGCATCTATACACATACATTAGTATATGAAAATTTTATGCAAAGCGGTGTCCCCTTTGGAGATGAATGTCCTCTTTTGGGGCAATTCACAATTGGCCACCCTATCCTGGCCCCACCCTAGTGGAATGTGCCCAATCCTGCAAGTGTTGATCAACAGAGTTAGGATGTGATCTATAGCTCCACCTCCAGCATCAAAGAATCATAGGATCGAAGAATAGTAGGGTTGGAAGGGGCCTACAAAGCCATCGAGTCCAACCCCCTGCTCAGTGCAGGAATCCAAGTCAGAGCATCCCTGACAGATGGCTGTCTCCAGCCTGGTCTTGAATGCCTCCAGTGTGGGAGAGCCCACCACCTCCCTAGGTCATTGGTTCCATTGTCGTATTGCTCTAACAGTCAGGATGTTTTTCCTGATGTTCAAACAGAATCTGGCCTCCTGTAACTTGAGCCCATTATTCCATGTCCTGCACTCTGGGATGATCGAGAAGAAATCCTGGCCTTCCGCTCTGTGACAACCTTTCAAGGACTTGAAGAGCGCTGTGATATCTCCCCTCAGTCTTCTCTTCTCAAGGCTAAACATGCCCAGTTCTTTCAGTCTCTCTTCACAGGGCTTTGTTTCCAGTCCCCTGATCATCTTTGTTGCTCTCCTCTGAACCCTCTCCAGTTTGTCTGCATCCCTCTTAAAATGTGGTGCCCAGAACTGGACACAGTACTCCAGATGTGGCCTAAGCAGTGCTGAGTAGAGGGGAACTAGTACTTCCTGGGAACTGGAAGCTATGCTTCTATTAATGCAGCCCAAAATAACATTTGCCTTTTTTGCAGCCACATCACCTTGTTGGCTCATATTCAACTTGTGATCTACAACAATTCCAAGATCCTTCTCACGTGTAGTGTTGTTGAGCCACATATCCCCCACCTTGTAACTGTGCATTTGGTTTCTTTTTCCTAGGTGCAGAACTTGGCATTTAGCCCTATTAAATGTCATTCTGATGTTTTCTGCCCAGCGCTCCAGTCTATCAAGATCACTTGGAATTCTGTTTCTGTCTTCCAAAGTATTAGCTATCCCACCCAATTTTGTGTCATCTGCAGATGTGATCAGCATTCCCTGCACCTCCTACTCTCCAAGTCATTAATAAAAATGTTGAAGAGCACTGGGCCCAGGACTGAGCCCTGTGGTACCACGCTCGTTACCTCTCCCCAGTTTGAGAAGATCCCATTGATAAGCACTCCTTGAGTCCGACTTTGTAGCCAACTGTGGATCCACCGGATCGTTGTTTCATCTAGCCCACTTTGAGCTAATTTGCTCATCAGGATATCATTGGGCACTTGGTCGAAACCTTTGCTGAAATCGAGGTATATTATGTCTGCAGCATTCCCATAGTCAACAAGGGAGGTTACTTGATCAAAAAATGAGATCAGATTCATCTGGCAGGACTTTCACAATCACTGCATTGTTTTCAAGGTGTTTCCAGATGGATTGCTTTATCATCTACTCCAGAATTTTCCCAGGGATTGATGTCAGACTGACTGGTCTGTAGTTCCCAGGTTCCTCCTTTTTACCCTTTCTGAAGTTAGGGACAACATTAGCCCTCCTCCAGTCATCTGGCACTTCCCCCGTCCTCCATGATTTCTCAAAGAGAATAGACAGTGGTTCTGAGAGTTCTTCTGCCAGTTCCTTTATTACTCTAGGATGCAGTTCATCTGGCCCTGGAGATTTGAACTCATTCAAAGTAATTCGGTGTTCCTTGACCATATGCCTATCGATCTCCAGCTGCAATCCTGCCCCTTCAGCCTGTACTTCACCTTTGCCAGGGGGGTCATAGACCCTCTTTTTGGAGAAGACTGAGCCAAAGTAGGAATTGAGCACTTCTGCCTTTTCTTTGTTATCTGTTATCATTTTGCCATCCTTATTTAATAGCTGAACCACCATTTCTTTCCTCTGTCTTTTACTATGCACGTAGCTGAAGAAAGCCTTTTTGTTGCTTTTAGCATCCCTCGCTAACCTCAGCTTGTTCTCAGCTTTAGCCTTCCTAACGACATCCCTGCAATTCTGTGCTACCTGACTGTACTCTTCCTTTGTTGCTTGGCCATGGTGTTACATAACCCCTCCCACTAGTATTCTCATGCAGAATGTGGTCATCTGCAGAGAGGTGGCTTCCATGTTAAACTATGGAACTCACTACCACCAGCTGTAGTGATGGTCACCAGTTTGGATGGCTTAAAAAGGGGATTGGACAAATTCATGGAGGAGAAGACTATTGATGGCTACTAGTCCCGATGGCTATATGCTACCTCCAGTATCACAGGCAGTATGCCTGTGTACACCAGTTGCTAGGGAACATGGGTAGGAGAGTGTTGTTGCGCTCATGTCCTGCTTGTGGGTTCCTGGTCGACAGCTGGTTGGCCACTGCGTGAACAGAATGTTGGAATAGATGGACCCTTGGTCTGATCCAGCATGGCTCTTCTTATGTTCTTAAGTGCCCTTGGTGGCACAGAGCACCTTTTATCAGCTTAGATTGATAGATCAACTATGACCTCATCTGGACACAGATAGCCTAGCTAGTTATCCAGGCTCTGATAACCTCATATTTGGATTATTGCAAGGCATTATTGCAAGGCATTACATGGGGCTGCCTTTGAAAACAATCCAGAAACTTCAGCTGGTCCAAAAATAGGACAGCAAGATTTTTAACAGGGGCTGGCCAGTTTCAGGCTGGAGGGTGCTGTTTCACTGATGTCCTTCTTGTGGGTTTCCTGTGGGCAGCTGGTTGGACACTGTGTGAACAGAATGCTGGACTAGATGGACCTTGGTCTGAGGTAAATGGCTCTCCTTTTTTTCATATGTACAGGTGTTTATGTAGAGGCCTCCACACAGGGTTCTGGTTTGCACATGGCCTGGCCTCAGGAGGAGGGGCCTCTAAGGTTGGAAGGGAGCTTGATGGTCTGAGAGGCATTGCCCCACACTCTCTCTGCTCAGTCAGGTTCCCTAGACCGAGAGAAGGCAGGCCACTCAAGGTGCACTGGTTCTATGGGTGTTGCTGCCTGAGTGGATGAAGCACTCAGGTGGTGTGAGGAAGGGAAAGATGAGGAAGGGGTGGCCACCCAGATTTATTCATTTATTTATTGCAAATCTTAATCGCCCATCTGGCCGGTCACCCAGCCACTCTGGGCAATGTACAGCAATACAATTTTAAAACAATAAAATTCTACTTTAAAACATGATTTTTCTAAAAATACCCTAACCCACCCCAAATGCCTGCCTGAACAACCACATTTTTAATGCATGGCAGAAGCTCATTAAAGAGGGGGCATAGTGGAGTTCCCTAGGGAGGGAGTTCCACAGAGTGGGGGCCACCACAGAGAAGGCCCTCTCCCTCATCCTCACCAGCCTAGCTGTCCTGGCTGATGGGACAGAGAGAAGGCCATCCGAGGCTGATCTTGTTAAGTGGCCTATCTGGTGTTGCTGGAGGTGCTCCTTAAGATAGGCTGGGCGGGAACCTTATAGGGTTTTAAAGGTCAAAACCAACACCTTGAATTTGGCCCGGAAAACAACTGGTAACCAGTGCAACTCCTTCAGCACTGGAGTGATGTGATCACACCAGAGAGTGATAGGTGATGGCTGCAGTGACAAGCAGGCCTAAGATCTCTCCTGGTCTGAGCATGCGGCGGCTAATGCTGCTTGCTGCACCATCCTTTCTTCTTATTTTTAAAAAGATTTTATAGTCAATGGGTCACACACATGGTTACAGACATTCATTTTATTATTATTTATTTTATATAAATAATATAAATCTCTGGGTGAGAGACATGGGAGGGAAGTGACTGTAACACTCCTGGTGAGAGACGGAGCGCACATGAGCCTGCAGAAGTAGCCCTGAATGACTGGGAAATAGATTGCTGGTGGGTTGGCAAGCCTGATTCCCCTTATGTGACCAGTGGCTGGTTATTGCCACTAACTATTATCTGTGACTGTGTTAGGTTGGCTGTGGGTGATTGACTGGATGAACCGAGTATGTGAGTTCTGAATGGTTGTGTGTGTGTTTGAGTTGTGAGTGGGCGTTGAGAGTGTGTGGGAAGCACCATTGTGGCAAGGATGCACTTAAAAAATACAGGGATCCATGGAGATGGTGCCTCTATCCCAGTGACTTGAGGCAGAAGGAGATATAGTAGGAGGAGGGAGTTGGGACATCACAGTAGAATGGGTCACAGATGTTTATACACTGTTCCCCTTCTACCCACCCCCTAGCTCTCATGTTCATGGTAGCTCATCCATTGTGCCCTCCTGTCTTGTGGTGCTGCTATTTAATGCCAGGTTCATCCTCAATAAGGCTGCACTCATCCACGACCTCATCGTGGATGAGCAAGCCAATCTGGTGTATATTACTGAGATCTGAGTACGTGAGCTAGGTGGGGTTGATCTGACTCAGCTCAGTCCACCTGGGTACTTGGTGCAACACCAACATAGGCTGGACAGCTGGGAGGGTGGGGGAGTTGCCGTGCGGGGCAGAACCTCCATCTCTATCACCAGGAAACCACTACACCTTGGAGCAGGCCTTGAGGGGCTGCACCTGGTGTTGGGCCATAGAGACAGATTGGGGATGCTGCTGGTGTACTGCCCACCCTGCTGCCCAGTGGCCTCCCTGACTGAGCTGACAGAGGTGGTCTCAAGTGTGGTGTTGGAAGAACCCAGGATGGCAGTTCTGGGTGATTTCAACTTACATGCTGAGGCTGTCTCTGAGGTCCAGCTCAGGACTTCATCACCTCCATGACATCCATGGGGTTATCTCAGTTTGTCATTGGCCCAACACATGAAGCAGGGCATACTCTTGATTTGGTTTTTGCTCCAAGCTGTAAGATGAATAATCTGAAAATGGGGGGGGGGTCCATGTAACCCTATTGTCATGGTCGGGACATTTCCTGGTGAGATTTGAACTCACAGCGTTATTTCCCTCCTGCTGGGGGAGGCGGTTCGAATGGTCTGCCCCAGGAAACTGATGGAATCCGATGGATTTCTGAATTCTCTTGGGGATTTCCCAGTGGAGAAAGCTGGTGATACAGCTGAGGCCCTAGCTTCACTGTGGAATAGTGAGATGCGGAGGGCCATCAACTTGATTGCAGCTGAGTGCCATCTCCAGTGCTGTGGAGCCCGTTTTTCTCCCTGGTATACTGGGGAGCTACAGTCAGTGAAAGAGCCTGGACGTTGACTAGAGTGCAAATGGTGCAAGTCTCGAAGTGAAGATGACCGAGCACGCTCTAGAGCACATAATTGTGCCTATTGTGTGGTGGTGTGGGCAACAAAGCAGGCTTACTTTGCTGCCTCCATTGCATCCTCAAGTAGCCATCCAGCAGAGCTCTTTTGGGTGGTCTGGGAGCTAACACTCTTCCAGCGAATGAGGCCCTAGTCCCCCCAAGGACCCCTGTGACCTTTTTACATCACGCTTTGAGGACAAAGTTGCTTGTCTCCTCAGTGAACTTGATGCTGTACTTAGCACAGTTTCAGTTGAGGTGTCTGACGCCACCATCTGCCTGATTTTGTGGGATCAGTTTCAGTTGTTGCAGCCTGATGTGTACAAGATGCTTGCAACAATGTGACTGACCATGTGCCCTCTTGACCCTTGTTCCTCCTGGCTAATAAAAACTAGCTGAGGGGGTATGACTGGGTGGGTCCAGGATGTGGTGAATGCTTCCCTTTGGGTGGGGTGGTCCCTGCTGTCCTTAAGGAAGCAGTAGTGCAACCACTCTTGAAGAAGCCCACTCTGGACCCAATGGTATTGACAACTACCACAGAGTTGCAAATACCCCTTTCTTAGGGAAGGTTCTGGAGAGGGGAGTGGCAGAACAACTGTAGGCACTCTTGGAGGATACTGATTATCTAGACCCATTCCAATCTGGGTTTTGGCCTGGTTACAGAACTGGATCTGCCTTGGTCACCCTGATCAATGACCTTCATTGAGAGAGGGACAGGGGGAGTGCAACCCTGTTAATTCTGCTCTATCTCTCATTGGCTTTTGATACCACTGACCATGGTATCCTCCTGGATCGACTCTGGAGGCACTGTGTTACAGTGGTTCCAGTCCTACCTGCAGCCTGCAGGGCCAATTTCAGACAGTAACATTGGCTGGCCATTCCTCGGCCCCTTGGCAATTGAACTATGGGATTCTGCAGGGTATCTTCCTGTCCTCAGTGTTATTTAACATCTATATGAAGCCTCTGGAAGTGGTCATTTGGGGATTTGGAGTCTAGTGCCATCAATATGCAGATGACACATAGCTCTATCTCCCTGTGACATCTGAATCAGGAGAGGCTGTGCAAGGCCTGGATCAGTGCCTAGACTCAGTAATGGGCTAGATGAGGGCCAATAAACTGAAACTGAATCCTGGCAAGATGGAAGCCCTGTGGATAAGTGGTTCCTGAGTCCAGGAGATAGGCTCATTGCCTGCTCTGGATGGGGTTGCACTCCCTCTGAAAGATCAGGTCCATAGCTTGGGGGCACTCCTAGATCCATCATTGTCACTGAGGCCCAAGTGGCGATGGTGGTTTGGAGTGCGTTTTGCCAGCTTTGGCTGGTTCACCAGCTATGGCCTCACCTGGTCAGGGATAGCTTGGCCACAATGGTACAGGTGCTAGTAACCTCAAGACTGGATTACTGCAATGCGCTGTATGTGTGGCTGCCCTTAAGCCTGGTCCAGAATCTGGAGCTAGTACAGAACGCAGCAGCTCGGCTGTTGTCGGGAGCTGTCCCTTTTCATCATGTAACTCCTTTGCTGAGGGAACTGCACTGGCTGCCTATCTGCTACCGGGACAGGCTTAAGGTTTTAATACTAGTGTACAAAGCCCTAAACAATTTGGGATCAGGATACCTGAGACAGTGCCTTCTCCCTTACCCACCTGCCCAGTCACTGAGGTCATTGGAGGGCTTGTTCCTGGTGGTTCCAGATGGACTTATGGCCCAATTGGAGTCCACCAGGAGAAGAGCCTTCAGTGTGGTGGCCCCCTTTCTTTGGAATTCCCTGCCCCTGGAAGTCAGGCAGGCACCAACACTGTGCTGTTTCTGGCGTCTCCTCAAAACAGCACTGTTCCAGGAGGCATTCTGTAATTGACCAGTCAGTTTTATTGGTATTCTGTTTTTAAAAATACCATAATTTTAATCTGGTGTTTTAATCTTTTTATTCTTTTACTGTTTTATCTTTTGTGTTCACCACTCCGAAATCTGTTTTAGATATGGAGCGGTATACAAATATTGTGTGTGTGTGTGTGTGTGTGTGTATATATATATATATATATTCCTTTTCTGCCACAAAATGGTGCTTTTTCCCAAGTAAATAGGTGTGTCACAACTGAAATAATACATGTTGCTATCCAAGGGACTCCCCATAAGACCATTAAATCCAGAGTCCAATATTACCTAACTGTACCACTGTGTGGGATGAGGGAGAGATCATGAGCCCTGCTGGGATCCTGCCCGGCAGAGCTGGCCTATCAGGTAGCAGGGACAGAGATGTAGCTTGCCAGGAAGAGTGGTGGGACAAAAGGGCTGGTTGGTGCATGCACCCCTCCTCCTGATTGGCTCAGTCATGCATGACTGTGGAATCCCCTCTCCCCTTTTTCCTAGTGTGGGGTTGTGCCCTGGATTCAATCCAGGGACCTCTGGCATGTAAAATGTGAATTGTTCCACGAGACCAGGGCTCCTCCTGCAGCTCTGTGTGGCATCTCTGCTTGGTTTTGAGGTGGGAGAAACTAATACCCCATGATGTTTGTGATTGTCTTCTGCTACTGTGGCTGAGTGCTTAGAAAGCTGGTCTCTGGTGTTTGCAGTGTGGTTTTGAGTTCTGGGAGTCCCTCCTCTTTTGCCGCTGCCTGAGTGGGCATCGAATTTGCAACTTTTCCTTCCAGTATAATGGTGGTGTATCTCTGGACCGGTGTAAAGCAAGTATAGGATTGCTCAGCTAACTCTGCCAGTGATGAGTCCCAGTGAAGCTGATGGGCTTAAGTGGGATTTAAATGGGTTAATGGCCTTTGGCTGGCCCTCTTCTCAGGGATGAATTAAATCCATAATGAACAGGATGATATTGCAGTCTTCCTGAGGTGAGATTCATTAAATAAATTATTCACTAAAAATTATTCTCCCCACTCTAGTTTTTAATAGGAAATTGCTGGGACCACCACAGTAGTTATTTTTCTTTTGCATCTGGTTGTTAAATTGCTTGCCCACCCCTTGAGCTTCTGTGGAGGCCTAGTCCACCCTTTCGTGTGAGGACCTTAAAGCACAAGAGACTCATTTTCCAACAATGAAAGATACGGGGGCTACGCTGTAGAGGCTGTAGCTGGCCAAACGGTAAGCCACAGCATGCACACTCTGTACGTGAATGAGCCAGTGCAAATGGTATGTTAATTTACCTCCTGTTGGTGAGAATTCTGCTGATTTGGACAGAGATATAAAACCTGTTCTGGCTGGAATTGCACTTCCAAGTTTGTTGGTTTGGGGTGGTGGTGGTTCTGGACCTAGAGCCATGATGGGAAATCTGTAGCCCTTCAACTCTCATCAGCATGGCCAATGGACAAGGATGATGGGAGTTGGAGTCCAACAACTTCTGGAGGGCCCAAAGATCCCCAAACATAGTGTAGGGGCTCAGGTGGAGTCAGTTGTTAACAGCAGCTTTGGCCGGCTTTGACTCATTCACCAGCTTCTGGAGAAGGCAGGTCTCGCTTTAGTTCAGGGGTGCAGATTCTGTGGCCTGTGGGCCAAATCCAGCCCTCCTGAGGTCCCAGTCTGGCCCTCCAAGGTTCCCCATATGGCTGTGGTGCTACTCCTTTCTACCAACCACTGATCATTTGGTGGTTTCCAGGCTTTTGCATATGTTTTCCTAATCTCTTCCTCTTTCCTTCACTGGTTGGGGGGGGGGGTTGGTGATGGGGAAGGATCACATGAACCAGACTGTTGCACTCCCATACATGGTACTTTAAAGCAGGGCTGTTGGACCCTTTTCAGCTCCAGGGCTGAATTCCATTTTGGAGAAGCTCCCAAGGGCCGTATTCCAGTGGTGGGCGGGGCTGAAGGCAAAAGGGGTGGGACAAAAATACCAGCATATTGTAGCTTAAAGCTCTTACAGCCGATAATTAAGCTTTGGAGAGGCATTTCAACCTGTTAGAATGGGGGGGGGGACTGCACAAAAGCTGGGAAACCGCCAAACAATAGGTAGTTGGGGAAAGGGGTGAGGCCAAGGGAAGGGGGCATAACCTTATGGGGAACCCCAGAGGGCCTGATTGGACCTTAGGAGGGCTGGATGTGGCCTCCAGGCCAGAGTTTCTGCACCCCTACTTTAAAGAGTTATGCAGGTTTTTGATGGCAACACAGTCAAACTAGGGAAAGGACATCTGTGATCAGACATGCCCCTCTGCCAAGCATCCCTGCGTGCCCAGCTACCTCAGAAACCTTCATGTGTGGAGTGCCAAAGTCTCCATAGCAGCTTGGAAATGCAGTCAGTGGAAAACACTTAGGCAGCTCCTGCGATCGCACATTGTCCCTTATCAGGGTTTCCGACACTGCGTTGCCAGTGTTCGTCTGGAAACACTTACAAGGCCCTGCGCAAATGCTTGCACAGGGCTTAAATGTATGGTAAGCAGAGCTACATGTATGCATACCATCTTCTCTAATACGTTAATGGATTATCACCTGGGCATGACATCTGAAATAGTGAATCGGTTTAGTGGTGAATAAAACAATTCACTACTAGACCAATTCCACTGCGGAACCAGTCTAGTAGTTAATTGTTACTGCTGAAGTTAGGTGGGAGTAAATGACTGCTCTTTGAAAAGCTCAGTGTAAACATACCTTTAATCATATGTGTGTGTGTGTGTGTGTGTGTGTGTGTGTGTGTGTGTGTGTGATAGAAAGACTAACCACAGAGTATTAAAAATATTTGTTGTTGCTCAGTCGTTAAGTCGTGGGTGACTCTTCGTGACCCCATGGACCATAGCACGCCAGGCCTTCCTGTCCTCTGCTCTCTCCCGGAGTGTGCTCAAGTCCATATTCATTGCATTGGTGATGCTGTCTAGCCATCTCATCCTCTGCCGTCCCCTTCTCCTTTTGCCTTCAATCTTTCCCAGCATCAGGGTCTTTTCCAGGGAGTTTTCTCTTCGCATTAGGTGGCCAAAATATTTGAGCTTCAGCTTCAGTATCTGTCCTTCCAATGAGCCCTCAGGGTTGATTTCCTTTAGGATGGACTGATTTGACCTCTTTGCAGTCCAGGGGACTCGTAAGAGTCTTCTCCAGAACCACAATTCGAAAGCATAAATTCTTTGGTGCTCAGCCTTCCTTATAGTCCAGCTCTCACAGCCATACATTGCTACTGGGAAAACCATAGCTTTGATTATACGAATCTTTGTCAGCAAGGAGATGTCTCTGCTTCTTATTATGCTGTCTAGGTTTGCCATAGCTTTCCTCCCAAGGAGCAAGCGTCTTTTAATTTCATGGCTACAGTCACCGTCTGCGGTGATCTTGGAGCCCAAGAAAGTAAAATCTGTCACTGCTTCCATTTCTTCCCCTTCCATATGCCAGGAAGTGATGGGGCCAGATGCCATGATCTGAGTTTTTTTAATGTTGAGTTTCAAACCAGCTTTTGCATTCTCCAGCTTCACCCTCAACAAGAGGCTCTTGAGATCCTCTTCGCTTTCTGCCATTAGGGTGGTATCGTCTGCGTATCTGAGGTTGTTCTCCCAGCAATCTTAATTCTGACCTGTGATTCATCCAACCTGGTATTTCTCATGATGTACTCCGCATATAAGTTAAATAAGCAGGGCAATAATATACAGTCTTGTCGTACTCCTTTCCCAATTTTGAACCAATCAGTTGTTCCATATCCAGTTCTTACTGTTGCTTCTTGACCCTCATACAGGTTTTTCAGGAGATGGGAGTACGAGACCACCTTACCTATCTCTTTAAGAATTTGCCATAGTTTGTTGTGATCCACACAATCAAAGGCTTTAGCGTAGTCAATGAAGCAGAAATAGATGTTCTTCTGGAATTCTCTTGCTTTCTCCATGATGCAGCGAATGTTGGCGATTTGATCTCTAGTTCCTCTGCCTCTTCGGAACCCAGCTTGTACTTCCCGTAGTTCTCAGTTCGCATACTGCTGAAGCCTAGCTTGTAGGATTTTGAGCATAGCCTTGCTGGCATGTGAAATGAGCGCAATTGTACGGTAGTTTGAACACTCTTTGGCATTGCCCTTCTTTGGAATTGGAATGTAAACTGTCCTTTTCCAGTCTTGTGGCCACTGTTGAGTGTTCCAAATTTGTTGGCATATTGAGTGCAGCACTTTAACAGCATCATCTTTTAGGATTTTAAATAGCTCAGCTGGAATACCGTCATCTCTGCTAGCTTTGTTGTTACTAATGCTTCCTAAGGCCCACTTGACTTCACTCTCGAGGATGTCCGGCTCAAGTTCAGTGACCGCACTATCATGGCTATCAGGGACATTCAGATCTTTCCTGTATAGTTCTTCTGTGTATTCTTTCCACCTCTTCTTAATCTCATCAGCTTCTGTTAGGTCCCTGCCTTCTTTGTCCTTTATCATGCCCATCTTTGCACAAAATGTTCCCTTGATATCTCCGATTTTCTTGAAAAGATCTCTAGTCTTTCCCATTCTATTGTTTTCCTCGATTTCTTTGCATTGTTCATTTAAGAAGGCCTTCTTGTCTCTCCTTGCTATTCTCTGGAACTCTGCATTCAGTTGGATATATCTTCCCCTTTCTCCGTTGCTTTTTGCTTCCCTTCTTTCCTCAGCCACTTGTAAAGCCTCATCAGACAGCTACTTTGCTTTCTTGCATTTCTTTTTCTTTGGGATGGATTTCATTGCTGCCTCCTGAACAATGTTACGGACCTCCGTCCATAGTTCCTCAGGCACTCTGTCTATCAGGTCTAATCCCTGAAATCTATTCCTCACCTCCACTGTATATTCATAAGGGATGATTTAGGTCATACCTGAATGGTTTAGTGGTTTTCCCTACGTGCTTCAATTTAAGCTAGGGGTGCACGAAAGCCACTTACCTGGTCTTGCAGCTTTTCGCGGTGGGGGGTAGGCGCTTCGCTGCTCTCCCCCCGAAGTTCAGGCCGGGGGGGGAGGCTTCCCGCCTCGCCCGGCCGAAATTCAGGCCGGGGAGGAGGCGCCTTGCCTCGCCCGGCCGCAAAATAAAAAGTTTAAAAAAAAAACAAAACGCCCCCGTGATAGGCTACGTGACGATTAATGTAGCCTATCACGGCTAGATCTGCAAAGTCAGCCGTGATAGGCTACGTAAATCGTCACGTAGCCTATCACGGGTGACTTAAAAAAAAAAAGCGCGTACGCAAATGGCGGCCCCCATAGGGAGCCGCCATTCGCGTTCCTTATTTGGTCGCTGTAGTCTACGTAAAGATTTACGTAGACTACAGCGACCAAATAAAGAACGTGAATGGCGGCTCCCTATGGGGGCCGCCATTAGCCGTACGCGCTTTTTTTTTTTAAGTCACCCGTGATAGGCTACGTGACGATTTACGTAGCCTATCACGGCTGACTTTGTAAATCTAGCCGTGATAGGCTACGTTAATTGTCACGTAGCCTATCACGGGGGCGTGTGTTTTTTTTTAGTTTTATTGGAATGGCGGCGGCGGCAGCCAGTCGAAAAATCGGCTGCCGCCCCCGCCCCTGATGAAGACCCGACGAACCGCTGCCGGGACCCGCCGCCGGGAGGGACATTCGGGAAAGGTAAGTCCCATCCCGGGGGGGGGGGTGCGGGGTGTGGGGGGGTGCAGAGACTTTCTCCCCGAAACTTCTTCGGGGGACCGAACACGTTGGCGCTCGGCCCCCCCGAAGTTTCGGGGAGAAATTCTCCGCCAACCCTAATTTAAGCCGAAATTTTGCAAGAAGCAGCTCATGATCTGAGCCACAGTCAGCTCCAGGTCTTGTTTTTACTGACTGTATGGAGCTTCTCCATCTTTGGCTGCAAAGTACATAATTAATCTGATTTCGATATTGACCATCTGGTGATGTCCATGTGTAGAGTCATCTCTTGTGCTGTTGGAAAGCGTGTTTGCTATGATCAGCGTGTTCTCTTGGCAAAACTCTATTAGCCTTTGTCCTGCTTCATTTTGTACACCAAGGCCATGCTTGCCTGTTATCCTGGTGATTTCTTGACTTCCTACTTTAGCATTGCAATCCCCTATGATGAAAAGGACATCTGGTTTTGGTGTTAGTTCTAGAAGGTGTTGTAGGTCTTCATAGAACCGATCAGCCTCAGCTTCTTCAGCCTCAGTGGTTGGGGCATAGACTTGAATTACTGTGATGTTGAATGGTTTGCCTTGGATTCGTACTGAGATCATTCTATCGTTTTTGAGATTGTACCCCGGTACTGCTTTTCCCACCCTTTTATTGACTATGGGTGCTACTCCATTTCTTCTAAGGGATTCTTGCCCACAGTAGTAAATATGGCCACCTGAATTAAATTCACCCATGCTTGTCCATTTTAGTTCTCTGATTCCCAAGATGTTGATGTTCAATCTTGCCATCTCATGTTTGACCACCTCCAGCTTACCTTGATTGCATTCCAAGTTCCTAAACAATATTGTTCTTTACAGCATCGGATTTTCTTTTCACCTCCAGACACATCCACAGCTGAGTGTCCTTTCGGCTTTGGCCCAGCCGCTTCACTCTTTCTGGAGCTACTTGGAAATTCCCTCTGCTCTTCCCCAGTAGTATACTGGACACCTTCTGACCTGAGGGGCTCATCTTCCGGTGTCATCTCTTTTAGCCTTGTGATACGTTCCATGGGGTTTTCTTGGCAGGAATACTGGAGTGGGTTGCCATTTCCTTCTCCAGTGGACCACATTTTGTCAGAACTCTCTGCCATGACCTGTCCGTCTTGGGTGGCCCTGCACGGCATAGCTTATGGCTTCACTGAGTTACGCAAGCACCTTTGCCACAACAAGGCAGTGAATATATTTTAAGCTAAATGTTTCAGCTTCTGCCCTCATCAGTAGCTGTGCTGTTAACTGGGTATCAGGAGTGGCAGTTTGGAATGCCCGGGGAAAATTCCTTAGGAGAAAAAACAGAGGTATGATTGGTGTAATGCTTACAAATTATCCTCCAGATTAAGGCCATTTAAGTCCAGGTTTCTGTCTAAACTTGCATAGGATTGCACCCTTAAGAGTTCTGAGTCTATAGATCCAGAAATTTTCCCTTCTGTCAAGCATAACAGGGTCTTTTGTTTGCTCTGTTGGAACCGACGGTAAATCCAAGAGACTATGTGCAGGAGAGGTAAAATGTCTTGCAACAGGCTGCTTATATATAAGAGAGTGAGATACCAAATAAATATTTCCCATTCCATTATATCCAAATCTCCTTGCTTTGCCTTATGACCATATAAATGAATCTGAAAGTGGCTTGGAAAGAACTTGCTGTTTATCATTCATGATCAGCAATAAAACCGAATTGCTTTACAACACTCTTCATGTGGTTATTTGCAGATTTTGTCCTGGAGAGAACATTCCGTTTGTACAGTGTAGTGTGCCAAACATTTTGGGATAATCAGATCCCACAGATTAACGATGAGTCAGCATTAGTGGTTGGTTACTCTGCTTTTGCTTGAAGAACTGATCTCCCTCTTCTTCCTTTTTCCTCCACTCCCTTGCCCTTATGTGTCTTGTTGTTTTAGTTTGTCAGCCTGATGGTGGGGCCCATTTCTCTCTCTTTTTATTGATGTGAGCTGACTTGGGAGACAATAAGGGCATGTTTAGACAGAAGAGGTCCTGCAACTCTCAGCATTCCCCAGCCAGGCATTGCCCTGCCTCATTCATGGACATTTTCAGGAGGTCTAGACGGTGTTGTCTTCCACTCATAACCCTCACATTTTTTCCCACCACTTCTTCCATCCTTTTCCTTAATCAGTTCAAGAAAATAAGAAGATGAGATTGCTGCACAATGCCTTCCGCCTGGTACCACTAGGAGCCCTCCATCTGGAAGCAACCTCTGTGTGAGAACGTAAGAAAAGCCATGTTTTGAATCAGACCAAAGGCCTGTCTAGTCCAACATTTTGTTTGCAGGACACTGGCCAATGAGATGCCCATGGGAAGCTCACAAGGAGGACATGACTGCAACAGCACTCTCCTGCCACTGTTCGTTCCCCACCAACTGGCAGGCAGAGGCATACTGCCTCTGATACTGAAGGTGATATATAACTGTCATGAGTTACTAGTAGCCACTGATAGCCTTATCCTCCATGAATTTGTGTAATCTTTTAATGCTGTCATCTCTATATCTTGCCATAGAGAATTCCATAGTTTAACTATGCGCTGTGTGAAGAAGTACTTGCTTTTATCTGTCTTGAATCTCCCACCATCCAGCTTCATGGGATGACCCCAGGTTGTCTACTAGTATTATGAGAGAGGCCTATCCACTTTCTCCACACACCATGCATATTTTTATATGTCTCTATCATGGTTCCTCTTACTTGCCTTTTTCCTAAGCTAAACAGCCCTACACATTGTAAATATCTGGCACTTATATGACAGATCAGTATGCCTTGAAACATCTTGGGAATGCTGGTTGAACTTTGAGTTGAGACTTCTGCTGCAATCTTCATCATCAGATGTATGGATAGCTATCCCAGTTCTCTGACTGCTGGTCCTTATGTAGCCAAAGTGGCACCATCCACACACAAGAGGGAGCTATCAGCATGCTTGGGGGAATGCCAAGATTTGCAGAAGTACCCCAAAATATGAAAAACCCCTAAGGGAAGACCCCCAAAACTGCCTGAGGAGGACTGAATATGTTCAATGGCCATGGAGTACTGACTAACTTCCAGAGGGAGAGGTGGAAAACTGGGGGGAGAATTGTGGATGGGCTGGATGTGCCCGATCATTTCTGATCTCAGAAGCTAAGCAGGGTCAGCCCTGGTTAGTACTTGGATGGAAGACTGCCTGGAAATCAGGCTTCCTGCATTGAGCAGGGGGTTGGACTCGATGGTCTTGTAGGCCCCTTCCAACCCTATGATTCTATGATTCTAAGTCACAATGGCAAAACTGGAATTCTGAACAGGGAGCACTCCACACTGCAATATTTTATTGCAGGTTCCAGTGGTTCCCTCATTTTGTATGTAGGCATAATGGCACCATCCATGCAAGAGAGGGAAGTAGCAGCACGTATGGGAAAGGCTAAGGTTTGCAGAAGTTCCATAAGTATGGTGAAAAAAGAGTGAGGACAATGCCTCAAATGGCTCAATGAGGACTGAGCATGCTCAGTGCCTGAAAGTTAGTGTGAGATGGAAAACTAGGGGGAAGGGAGAAAGAAATGAAGTATCATGGAGGAGAGCATGGTTAACTGAGGATGTTTCTGAATGGAGGCCTCCTATGGCTAGCAACCAGAAATCATTGTGCAGCCGTTCCATCTTTTCTTCCTTAACGGCTTTTCTGCGCTAAGGAAAAAGAAGATTATAAAAGTCTCATTTGGAAGCACCCGGGGACACCCAACTTCTGAACTTGGGATTTAAATATCTATCTATCTATCTATCTATCTATCTATCTATCTATCTATCTATCTATCTTAAGGTATTTCTATACTGCCTTTCTGAAACCAACCCAAGGGTTGTATAATTGTATGCGAATCCACCTAAATCCTGAAGAGTACTTAATCCAGGGTAGTGAACAAGCATTCAAGTATCATTTTGTCAAGGTAACTAAGGTGACCCAAAAATGGATGTCACTCCCTGCTGTATTTCACTGAGCCAGTTCACACATTTTTGCTGCAATTCCTGAGTTGTTTAACCCAGGAATTGCTGGGAACAAGTGAAGAGATGAGCACACTGCCTCCTGCATGCTTGTCATTTCCACTTTCAGTTAATAGCCCAGGAACGCTGCGTTCCTGGGTTTTTCATGATGTGTGAACCCAGAAACTCTGGATTGTTTATGGGTTGAACAACCAAGAGTTAACCCAATAAATGCCCACTGAAAGTAGAAACGACGAGCAGCACACTCATGGCTTTGCACATTTAAACAACCCAGGAATTACAGCATGATGTGACACCCAGGCCTATGTATGTGTGTTAACCTGGATTAATTCAACCAAAGTTCTCCACAATCCCTAATCCTACCACAGATTCAATGTTACATCCCATTGCTCTGGAAACCCTCGACCCCAACCACAGACCAACGGGCATGAGTTCTGGTTACAATGTGGTAACACAAAGACACTCTGCACATTCTCAAAGATAGTCTCTTCCTATGAGTTCAGTTCCTCATAGAACTGAGCTCTGGAATGGGAAATATATTTGTGGCATAGCTCTTGCTCAAATTAGTACTAGCTTATAGTATAACCTTGTACCGATTCAAATAATGGTTATACTGTATGGATAGCACTAATCTTCCAATGCTCTTCAGAAGTGTGTGTATATATAATCTATCACACTTTAGCCAATCTGGCTACTGAAAGGGGACAATTGAAAGGGGCTAAGAGGCAACGTCCCCAAATGAAGTATCGCCAACATTAAAGTTTGTGACACAGGAGTTTCTCTGTAATTTTTCACATGATGTCATAGACAGAGGCAGACCACAGGAGTCAAGCTTCTAGGGTTTTTATCTGTGACCAAACACAGTTGATGCACGGCAAGGGAAAGGTTACTGACAAAAGCTGATAACACACTGACTCTGCTAATTATTGTTTCTAAAGTCCAAAGTCAGAGGAAAAAATGACTAGAATTACATCTTGCACACAACCACCAAGAAAGATTACTGGAACATCTGAGTCACCGTCATTTGGAACCATCTTAATTATATATTGTATATTACATATAAAATGACTTATTTTGAAAGCACATCACTGTTTGTGTGAGCTCAGTCTATTGTTTTATTATAGGCATTTACTTGCCACATGACTTGGGCTTGAGGAGAAAGAGCCAGAGCATTTGATTGTTCATTGGAAATGAGTGTTCAAATGAACAAACTGATCTCGGAGTGTGCAGGATAAATTGATTCCTTAGTACAAAGGCCTACTGTTTCTCCCAGAAAATGAAGTAGTACAGAGGAAGTGTGTGGATGCCTTTAACTGAATCAAAGAGAAAGCAAACTTTTCAGTTTTAGAAATATCTCCTGGCGTAACTGGAAAAGGTAGGAACGGTGGAGAATTAACAGCCAAAGCTGCTATTAATGCTGTAGCAGATTGTTAAAAAAAACAAAACTAAGAGTACAAATAACTGAGTCTCCAAATAGATGTCTTAATAAATATGTAGCACATCATCCTTGTAAATAAGTCTATAACAGTTACTAGCCTCCATTTGTTTTACTAGCCTGCTACGAGAGGAAAGCCTGGTTTTTCATGCTAGCTTTAGAGGAGGGAAGCCCCCTCCTCTGCTGCCAGCATGAAAATACGGGCTAGTAAAAAAAGTGCCTTTTTCCTGAGCTGGGGTAGCCACCAGAGGTGAGTTAGGAGCCAGGAACCCGAAGCCATGGGACAAGCCAGTAGTTAGAACCAAAGAAGTAAGAATCAAGGATGCAGGAACACATCACTGCTCACAAAGACCTTGATGCTCAAGCAAGGCCTAACTCAGATAGGAAGCCTGTTATACTCCTTCCTGTTCAGGAAGATCTAATTGCCAGTTTGGATGGGCAGAGTCAGTCTGGCACCAGAAGGCTGCCACCTGCAGTTTAGTGATTCACCACATGGGGCAGTGGCATACATATCCAGCAGTTCCTGATGGCAGATCACTCTGTCCCTCCTCTGACTGTTTGCTTGGTTTCTGTCCTTGCCTCTGAGGCTGGCACAGAAATGCTGTGGGTTGATGGATGTTTAGGCCTGAAATCCTGTGGCAGGAGGAGGCTTTTTTCTATTAAGCGTCATTGACTCACAGGGGGAAAAAATGGAGCTGGGGGGGGGGGGTCACATACAGGAATTAACTAATTGTGTTAATTAATTTAGTTAATTCCTGTGTGTGACCCTCATCCATTTAAATTATAGATTCTTAACTGTATTATAAATACCATAAATAAATACATACATACATACAAAATATTGTAATGCCTAGGAAGATGGTGCTGAGGCGTTGCTGTATCTCGAAGTTTTGACTGCTCAGGTTGGGATCCACGAGCTAAAAGAAACAAGACTATAACTATTCCTGAGGATGGACAGGATGGAGACTCCCACCCCCGCTCCTTCTATTTGGGAATATTTCCACCAGAACAGGAAAGGCAGGGCCGGGAGAGTGGCTGATGCCACAGCTGGAAGCTGCTCCTTGCTGGCCCTTCCCTCAGTGGGAAGGCATTCCCTGTGTGGGGCCAATGAAATTAAGGTTCCCTACCCCGATCTTATAGGGCTCAATGGGGCTTATTTATTCATAGGATAGGATCCAACAGAGGGGATCTCAGCAGGCGCAGTTTGTTCTAGTGCAGCAGGAGTTTGAAAAGTTGTACCTGCCAAAATTCCCTCAGTTATATAACTATTAAAGGTACAGGAATCCTGTTGATGCATGGTTGGACACCTTCCCTCATTTGAACAGCAGAGAATGTGGAACATACTGACCGGGCCTCAGAAAGCCAAGTTTTTGAAGCAACCTTAGCTTGTTTAAAGGATGACTTACGCATTTATGAACTATAATTTATGCAAATCTAGTATTGTTGTATTAATTCCCATTCACACCTTTAAAGATTTTGTAGAAATTTCAGGCACAGACCAGTCAAAATACAGACATACAGTACTTCTAATTGTCATTGGTTTCAATGGGAGCGTTTTAAGCACACACTTAACTCCTGTTTAAATACATGGGACTTCAAACTGCTTAATTTGTGTTGATTGTGCCCTCCATCCCTTTATTCATTTTACATAGAAAATTACAACCTCTGTTGTTGTTGTTGTTGTTGTTGTTGTTGGTTTTGTCCTTAACATAAAGAATCTGGAATGTATGCTGCCCTAAAGGGAACGGGATGAAAATGGGTTTTGTCCTTCTCCCTCACCCCCACCCACTGATATGACTTACTATTACTAAGTTAACTATGTCCATGAGACCATTTGCCAGCACCATGTTAAAGACAGGTTTGTTTGTTTGTTTGTTTACATTTATTAATATTACAAAAGACAGAAAAGAAGGTTTTATGAATTTTTGTACGAAACAGACTGGCTTTGTGTTGTAAGGTACAAGGTTAGTTCTCTGAGAAATGATTGCTTGTGGATTTAAGAGAGGCCAGTAGTAACGTATGGCTGTGAGAGCTGGACTATAAGGAAGGCTGAGCGCCGAAGAATTGATGCTTTCGAACTGTGGTGCTGGAGAAGACTCTTACGAGTCCCCTGGACTGCAAGGAGGTCAAATCAGTCCATCCTAAAGGAAATCAACCCTGAGTGCTCATTGGAAGGACAGATACTGAAGCTGAAGCTCAAATATTTTGGCCACCTAACCTAATGCGAAGAGAAAACTCCCTGGAAAAGACCCTGATGCTGGGAAAGACTGAAGGCAAAAGGAGAAGGGGACGGCAGAGGATGAGATGGCTAGATAGCATCACTGATGCAATGAATATGGACTTGAGCACGCTCCGGGAGAGAGCGGAGGACAGGAAGGCCTGGCGTGCTATGGTCCATGGGGTCACGAAGAGTCAGACACGACTGAACGACTGAACAACAACAACAAGAAGAAGTGCCTATAGAAATAGTTGCTGTTGGGAACTAATTTCCTGTTGTTGTTCAGTCGTTCATTCGTGTCCGACTCTTTGTGACCCCATGGACCATAGCACGCCAGGCCTTCCTGTCCTGCGCTCTCTCCCAGAGCGTGCTCAAGTCCATATTCATTGCATCGGTGATGCTACCTAGGCATCTCATCCTCTGCCGTCCCCTTCTCCTTTTGCCTTCAGTCTTTCCCAGCATCAGGGTCTTTTCCAGGGAGTTTTCTCTTCGCATTAGGTTAGGTGGCCAAAATATTTGAGCTTCAGCTTCAGTATCTGTCCTTCCAATGAGCACTCAGGGTAACTTACACCAAATGTGCATGGGCTATTCTTTTGGCTGTCTTTTACGTAAAGAGCTGTAATCAAGAAGTCACTTTCTAAATTATGCAAATGCACTTTGGCAAGATCTCATGATAAGCCTATTAGAAGATCTTGGACACTACCATTCTGTAAGCAGGAAATACCATTAATTAAGGGGAAATTAGTCTTATTCAGAGAGAAAGGTCAACTGTGTTGACATTTGAGGTGGATTCATTCATTGTGTTTGTCAAATTGGTCTTCAAAAAGCTCCAGCATATGTCTCTCCATGACTTGGGAAACCTTCAGAAATGGTTGAAGAGGATGCAAGATGTGGTGGTGAGACAACACTTTAATGAAAGTATGAAACTGGTTCTCCCTGCCAAAGCCTACTGAAGCCATCAACTATGTTAGATCTACCACCGTAAAATAAAATCACACCCAGTTTTCCATTACCTCCCTGCACTAACAAGACACTTGGCATCCTGTGACCATGTTCATGTCCTGTCCTTATTAGGCTTTTCTTGTGCGGTTTGCTCCTTTAGGTTTCCTCCCACTAAACATTTGCCCTACATCTGAAAACTTTGCAGTTCCCCAAGCATCCTGGTACTTCCCTCTTGGTTCTTAGTAGCTGCTACATAGCCATCTTAACCCACCATCTGAGTTTGCTATTAGTTTGTGTGTGTATATATTATTATGATCCTGCACTTCAGTCCTGAGAGGGGTGAACTTGCAGGGGTTTTCAGCACTTATGCAGACTTCAGTTTCCTAGAAGGAGGGCACTGGAGTCTTGTGGTGTTTCTTTTATTAAGGTTTATTTACACTGTGCTCAGGATGAAGGCCTACAACAGCAGAACTTGCTTCCTCTCAGCTGCCCAGTGAATCTTCATCTGCAAGACAAAAGCTGCTCTACTTTTGTCTAAGGTGCAGCCTTCCCCCAGATTTATTTCCTCCTGCCCCCTCAGGACAAAGGTTACCAGTTTAAGAGTCAGAGTTGTTTGGGGGAAATCCTCAGTCTATTTGTACTCAGCAGCACTGAATTGTAAAGGACCCCTGGAGACAATTTAGACTGACCCCAAATACATAACACTATATATGTTTGGGTAATGTGAGTAGAAGGGCTAATATGCATAACAACCAGACATTGTGCACATTCACTACACCTCATGGAGAATATGCACATATTCTGTCCGTGAAGTGGGAATTCTGCCAAATTCTGTTGAGATATGCACATTCCCCAAAGCCTGTTAGAGATTATGCAAATCGACTGGATAATGTACAAAATGTTGTTGAGGACTCTCCCAGAGTGAGAGATTGGGTAGGCTGTCCAGAGAACCCACCCATACAATCTCTTACACTGAGGATCCCTTACAGCGAGAGATTGGGTCGGAGGTTGCTCTAGGGAGCCCGCTGGCCTATCTCCTGCTGTAGCGTCGCTAATATAGATCAGTTAATTCGGAACCCCAAAACCTGGTGGCACATTTGAATGGGGAGCATTTCAGAAACATCTTTACATTTTATTATTGTTAACAACCCTATGAACTCAGTTAGCTGAGAGAGAATGATTGACCAGTGCTTTCTCTACAGTACCACCTGGTTCTCATTTCTACAGAATTTTTTCTAACTGCTCAAAGCTCTTTTTTACAATATTTATTTATTTATTAAATTTATTAATCATCCAACTGGCCAGTCACCCAGCCACTCTGGGCGATGTACAACAATAAAAACAGTTCATACAATAAAATTCAACATTAAAAACATCACATTTCTAAAATTACCCTAGCCCACCCCAAATGCTTGCCTGAACAACCATGTTTTTAATGCATGGTGGAAGCTCATTAAAGAGGGGGCATGGTGGAGTTCCCTAGGGAGGGAGTTCCACAGAGTGGGGGCCACCACAGAGAAGGCCCTCTCCCTCGTCCTCACCCACCTAGCTGGCCTGGCTGATGGGACAGAGAGAAGGCCATCCGAGGCTGATCTTGTTGAGTGGCCTATCTGGTGTTGCTGGAGGCGCTTCTTGAGATAGGCTGGGCCGGACCCGTATAGGGTTTTAAATGTCAAAACCAACACCTTGAATTTGGCCCAGAAAACAACTGGTAGCCAGTGCAGCTCCTTCAGCACTGGACTGATGTGATCTCGCTGGCGGCTGCCTTTATTCAAGTGAGCTGCCACGTTCTGCACCAGTTGCAGCTTCCGAACCGTCTTCAAGGGTAACTCCACATAGAGTGCATTATTGTTCAGTCGTTAAGTCGTGTCCGACTCTTCATGACCCCATGGACCACAGCACGCCAGGCCTTCCTGTCCTCCATTCTCTCCCGGAGTGTGCTCAAGTCCATATTCATTGCATCGGTGATGCTATCTAGCCATCTCATCCTCTGCCGTCCCCTTCTCCTTTTGCCTTCAATCCTTCCCAGCATCATGATCTTTTCCAGGGAGTTTTCTCTTCACATTTGGTGGCCAAAATATTTGAGCTTCAGCTTCAGTATCTGTCCTTCCAATGAGCACTCAGGGTTGATTTCGCATTACAGTAGTCTAAATGAGAGGAGACCAGGGCATGTACTACCGGTGGGAGCAGATGGTCAGGAAGGTAGGGGCGCAGCCACTGTATTAGTTGGAGTCGGTACAGCACTGTCCGGCTCACAGCTAACACCTGAACCTCCACGGACAGTTGGGAGTCTAAGAGGACCCCCAAGCTGCAGACCTGGTCTTTCAAGGGTAACCGTACCCCATTCAACACCAGGTCAACATCGCCCAACCTCCTTTTGTCTCCCACCAAAAGTACCTTGGTCTTGTCAGGGTTCAGCTTCAGCTTATCCTCCCCATCCAGCCACTCACCGTCTCCAGACATTTGGACAGGGATTCTACAGCCAACCTTGGTGAAGATTTGAATGGGAGGTAGAGCTGTGTGTCATCCTCATACTGATGACACCGCACCCCAAACCTCCTGATGATAGCCCCCAGTGGCTATGATGCTGAGAGAGAGACAGTTGCTTGCCTAAAGGTTTCCCAGTTCGTAGATTGTGCTCTTAACCAGCTCATGAAATAGACTGTAGCATAGCCTACAAACATTGAAGCCACAATAAATCAGCTGAATATGCCACTCTTTACCCATCCAGTATTGACTGCAATTTAGGCTGGAATTCTGTACACACTTACCTTTCTTTTTCAGAAAGTATGACTAACAGTTCAATCGTATGCATGTCTATTCAAAAGTTAGTCCCATTGACTTTAATAAGACTAACTTTTGAATAGACATGTATAGGATTGCACCATTAGTCATACCTTCTGAAAAAGATAAAAGATATATTTGACAATGAGTCTAATGTAAAATATGACATCATAGAAAGGATGATAGTTTATTGCATAGAGATAAAACTGCAGAGAGATGGCACCTGGGATCTTTTGGAGGTATGAATAACAAACATACTGAATAGATTTAACAACTCCTTGTCTTTGCTAATACATCGACTTAGGGTGCAATCCTATCGAGATAGGCGGCTGCCTCTGAACTGGGAGGTGACTGCCTATTATAAGCAAGGCAGGAGAGGCATGGGGCGGTGGAAATAATTCCCTCCGCACCTCTCCTGCCCTGCTATTTTCTGCTAGATAGCTGTTTTTGGCTGTCTAGCCAAAGGGGGCCAACCAGAAGAGGAGGCTGCGTGTACGACATGTCGGATGTGTTGTACACGCAGCTCCACTCTCCCTGTCCCAGAATGCCCCCAGCCCCACCACTTTTCAGTTGCTCCGTGCTCCTTTTATGAGCATGGAGGACGGGGCTTCTCCACACTGCCTCGGAGGCAGTGCGGACATGGGGGGAGGTCAGTTTTCCGGGAACTGACCTTGGAGCATGGGCCGCGAGGTCGGTTCCCGGAAAGAGCATATCCTATGGCCCTCTAGACAGTGTCTAGTGGCCATAGAATTGCTCCCTTAAAGTAGCTGTTGTGTTGTTTAAAAAGTTATTTTGGATTCAGTGCACTTAACATATAAGTAAGTTCCAATGAACATAGTTGGCAGTTATTTCTGATTATTCAAGCATTGGATCGGGCTGCTAGACCCCCCTGCCATTTTTGATTGTTGTGTTCTGTTACCCCTAATTCACTTTAATCAGGAGTTTGACTCAATGCCATTTTAAAGAACCCCACCCCCAAGTTAACAAAGTACAACTTTCTCCCATCAAAATCAGTGGAACTTAACAAATGCTTAACTTTGACTCAATTGCACTTTGTCCATTTTGTTACTTTTCAGTCCCTTTTCCTTGTTTCATCTTGTCCGAAGTAGGGATGGATGGATCTGTCAGTTTCCCTTTCACTCAAATTCAGTTTTTTATTCTCAAGTTTTTTTCATTTCTGCTTCCAGGCCATCCCTATTCGTGAAGACATTTGCATAAGTTCTTATCAAAAAAGGAACCAAATATTACCCATCTGCACATAGCCACGTTCAGTAGGTACAGCTATTCCCAGCATGGAGAGGACCATGTTGTACCTGCCGCCGGCCATGTAGCTGTGAAAGATGAAAAGCCTGTAAGAAAGGAAAAACTGTGGTAATCCTCATTCAGCGCCACGAGCGTGGCTGAATACACAGGGATTCAAACCCTGTGTATTTTTAAGAGCTACGCACTCAAAGCCCGGATGGACAAATCTGTCAGTTTTGCTTTCTCCTCCATTAATAAAAACAGCATTTGATTAAAAAAAACAAAAAACTTTCCACCCTGTTTGTGAAGTGGTAAGTTCTTCGGTAAGTTCTTATACAAAAATGAACTGAAGTAAATTCTCACCCATCACTAGTCCGTAGATAGCCAGCTTATGAATTTGAGGAGGAGGGAGATTCTATTCTCCTGGGGATGGCCTGGAAGCAGAAATGTTTTTTGCCATACAGCTTGGCTCCTTCATGGGTGGTCAGTCTCTTTAATAAAGCAGAAATGGCTTCATATCTAATATGGAGAAAACCTACTCAGCCATGGCTGAAACATTACACACCTACCCAGAGAAACGCTGAAGAGCATCCCTTTCTCACTCTCTTACACAGACAACTTTTGAAAACCATTTCTTTTTCTTTAGAGTGAAACTGTGCACAAACATCGTCATCATCCCTTGATTAAACTTTGGTAGAGGTGCCAGGAGTCAGGTGAAATTGTTTATGAGCCACCAGTTGACTGTTCCTTGATCTATCAGTCACAATGAGCCCAAACTGTCCCCAAAGGAGCTCTTGTTTGCATATAAGGGATTGCGGAGGGTATGTGTGTGTTCAACATTGGCCGGGGGGGGGGGAGTGTGCCCCACAGTAGAGGAACAGCACACAGCTTGCTAATAAAAAACAAAGTTTTGGAGTGGGGGCCAGGAAGCAGGAGGTTAGCCTTGCTGCCTTTTTTAATTTAATTTTTCTTTTGCTCTGTTTTTTAAGGACCATGAGAGTTGCTTTCAAGACCAAGGATTGTGACTGCTCAGTCACATCTCAAAGTACACACCTTCATGAAAGGGGAGTTTGCTTGTTCCAGAACATGAGCCTCTTTAGAATGTGATTATAAAGGTGGATGGAATTATGGGACTGGATGTGAGGAACTCAAATCCCTGCTCCACCATGAAACTCACGGCCTGAGTCAGGGGAACTATTTTTGGTCTGAAGGCTGAATCAGCCCCAGGCTGAGATGTTGGGGGCTGCATGCTGCCACACATCCCCCATATTCACTTGCACACATGCACACCGACACACAGAACATTCATACAGCTAAACCTCCTTGCCCAGCATGCCATGGTCAGAAAGATAAGCAGTCCCCCACCAATCCTTGGCCTATCTATCCACACCAGTCAACTGAGGAGGAGGAGAGGGTCCTCTCTAGCTCCCGACTGAGCTGCCAGATCAAGGAGCACTGCCAGCGGCTCAGCTGGGAGCCGGTTTTGCTGCCTCCTCGCCTTTCCCAATCAGGATTTGGGAAAGGAATGGGTGGAGCAAAGCAGACTGATAAATGTGCCGTGGATTGCAGCTGTAATCCAGATCTTATTATTTATTTATTTATTGCATTTCTATCCCTTCTTTTTTCCTCCAAGTATCCGAAAGTGACGTACATAAATTAATCCTCCTCCTCCTCTCCTCTCCATTTTCTCCTCACAACAACAACCCTGTGAGGTGGGTTGGGCTGAGAGTCTGTGACTGGCCCAAAGTCACCCAGTGAGCTTTATGGCCGAGTGAGTGGGGACTAGAACCCGGGTCTCCCAAGTCCCAGTCCAACACTCAAACCGCTACACCACACTGGCTCTCAGTGAATAATCTTGCAGTATTCATGAATATTAAGGCTGCAGTCCTAATACATTGACCATGTCTATTGAACAGGGGGTGTAACGATTTTGTAAAATCCATTCCGTCTGCATTTCACAGATTGACAGAACCAGATTTTTCCAATTTCCCGCAAATTTGCCTGTGTGCAAATTCACACTTGCACAAATCTGCCTCAAATGTGCATTTTCATGTGTTGGTCTATGGGGGAAACGTGCATTTTTGGATGACTTTTTAAATTTCATGTATTTTTCTATGCCTAAATTTGCATAAAATTCCAGAAAGTAAATGGGGGGGGGGAATGGATTTTCCCATGTGAAGTCCACAGAATCTGTGCGACTCAGGAGAAGCTGGTCCACTGTGGAATCCACAGGTCAGATTCACATAAATCCAAACTCATTTGATTCCATTGTGGATTTCTCTGACATTCCTACACTGAACACAGCAGGACCTGCTTCCAGGTAAACATGCATGGGTTTGGGCTGCACCTCTCTCTTGCACATGATGGATGTCATATGATTTGTTAGGGAGCGATCCTAAGGTGCCTGGGGAAGTGGTGGAAGCGCACATTGCCGGGGTTCCCCAGGACTCTGGCAAAAAGCGCCTCTGCTGTCTTTGTGGTATTGCACCAGTGTTGGGGTGGAGAAAACCCAGAGACATCAGGAGCGGGCAGGGCTGAGGGTCCCTGGATTTGCAGGATCCAAGGTCCCCTCATTCCCTCAGCATCCCCCCACCCCAAGCACTTGACATGATGCCAGCCAAGGGACAGGTGTAGTTCTTTCCATCCCATTGTAGTCAGTGGGAAGGGGAAAGAGAACCTCACACAACACCACCTGTCCTGCATGGAGTGAGCTGGTGGGGCTACGGGTGTGGCGGACGCTTTGTCAGGATCTCTCCCTCCCACCCCCAATACATAGGAGTGCCCTGTAAATTATTGTAAGCAGTTCCTATGTTTTAGACAGGATGCTATTTTTTGTTTCCGTTGCCATCCTTGGTCTTAACATATATTTTCCCAAGAGCCTCCATGTGGCTGTGTTCTAGTATGCTTTCTTTCTTTTTTCTTTTTTTTAAAGGTCAGGTATTTAAGACATTTTTAAAGAAAAGATCTGTATTAGTTTGGGAGTGGAGGGAGGCACAATTATGTAATATAGCTGTGTGAGGCAGAAAGAGATGGAAAACTCTGGAATACAAAGAGTTACAGCCAGGCAGCTCCATTTCATAATTCTTTTAATGGGTTGTTTTGTCACAGACCTTTCATAAATAGGCAGGTGCTGTAGGGAGGGGGAAAAAAGGTGGATGGAAGATTCTTTAGAGTCACTGCAGGTCTGGAGCTGTAATTTGCTACAGGGTGACTAACTTAATTACCAGCTTTGCCCGTTCCATTTGCTTGCTGCTACCTTGAGGAGATTATATTTATTTGCATCTGGGCACCTTATCCTTCTTTTGTTGGAGCTCCCACCACCACTCTCCTTTCTGATTATATATGTGTGCTCTGTCACATCACACAACAATTGTTTCATGCTATTTTTTGCAAAGCATGCAAAGAAAGTGGTCAGTAAACACACTGCCCTGTATATTAGGATCATGGTGCTGTTTTTGTGCTGGCCCTGCACCTGTGTCTTGAACTAGGGCTGAGCAAAACGTTTTGAAGAACAGTTTTAGCTTGAAAGGGTGGGGGGTGGTCAGGGCAGAAAACCATTTTTGTGGAAACCACACTCAGCTAAACTTCTTTCTTTCTTTTCTTTTTCTTTTTGCTGCTGCTGTCACCATGTCTTGTCTTGTCTTGTCTTGACTTGTATGCCTGCTCAGTCTGCTGTCCAGGTGCTGTCGATGGGCACCTTCAAGGCCCCTGCTCTCCTTTCTTGTGGTTCTTTATCTTTAAACTTGACTTGGACTGGACAGCCCTTCTAACGGAGGATGCTTTCCAACAGAGAACTGTCCTCTGTAAAGTAGGACACCCAGGCACCCTACTTGGGAGTCCCAATGTCTGGAGGGCACCATCTCCCTTCTCCAAGCAGGCCCTACAGTGAGGACAGAAACCACTGCCTTCACTCAGATTGACTTCGAAATCCAGAAGAACACCTCATATATTCTATCAGCATGTAAGTGCAAGGTGGGGCTGACTTGCCCCACCCTGATGTAGTGCACAATGACTAGGCCCTACCCCTGGTATCTGTGCGAACAGCCTACTGGGGGAGAAATATAGGGTGGCACTTGTCCTCTTTGGCGATTCACATGTATCATCCAAAAAGAGGGCACAAGAGGATACCAATTTGCAAAAACTTGCATGTGCTAATTTATTTGTATAGATGCACATTTAGAAAAAGTTCTTATAATTTAAATAGAAACATAGTACATCTCACCATAGTTCTGCAGTCCAGGTGCTCGCTGTTGATGGGCCAGTTTCGAGGCCCAGCTCTTCCTTCTGGTGATTCGTTATCTTTTAAAATGCACTTGGACTGGACAGCCTTTAAACAGAGGATGCCTTCAAATCAGAAGACAGCCTTTCAGATAGAAGACCTGGCACACTTGGCACACACAGTGCTGCTCTCACAAAATCTTGCTGCCTCTCCCTGCCTCCTCCTCCCCACCTCCCAGCTTCTGACACCTGAAGCAGTCACCTCACTCTGCCTGATGGTGGGACTGGCCCTGCAACGGTTTCCACTAGAATCAGTGCACATTAGATCTTGGCACACTGTGGCAAGAATAGTTCTCTGATTGCTCTTGTTGGCATGCCAAAAACCAACTTGTGCCAGCATTTGGCATGTGTCCTCAGCATACATGTGTTCACTTCAGTCTGTGGCTGCCCCAGCTAGGACATCACCCAGCTGACTGCAAGCTGCAGCTGCCACACGCTGCTGAGAGGCCCAAGAGAATATGCCCCGAGTGCTTGTGCTTTGGAAGTTTCCATAGTCTGCTCTGGAAACTGAAGTTCCCACAGGGTGTTTAGCAGGAACACAAAGATGAAGGAATGGAAGAAAGAAACTGAAGATTAGATCCAAGTAGCCCATGGAAAAAACTGTACCTCATTCTTCTGCCTCTTCCTTATCAATATCGTGGAGAAAGTTTTCTCTTCTGCTTATTCACAATAATTTCTCTCACAAAGTAAAGCTCCCTCAGCACTTGCCGACAGTTACTTCAGCCCTCAAAGTACACCAGCCCCTGTTCCCTTGCCTTCAGTGAGGTTTACAAAGGCACAATCATTTGAAAATAAGGGTCCTTCTAGATGGAAGGCTTCTAGCACTACCAGTCAAAAGACAGTGTGCAGCTATTCCACCTTTTCCGCCTGAATGGATTTTCTGTGGTAGGGGGGAAAAAAAGATGGAAGAAGTAGTGGGAAAACACAGGAGGGTTACCAATGGAAGACAATGACATCTTGATCCTAATTGTCTGAATATAATGAGTTGGCACACAAACAGACACATAATTAATATAATGAGTTTGCTTATATGGGGAGAGAGAGGGAGGGAGGGCGAGACTTCCCTCATGACTGACATCAAAGTCCAATAATAAAGCCACAACAAAACAATCGCAAAATATAAGTAACCGGGATTCATCCCACAGAGCAGTTGTGCCGCTCCATTTGGACTACACACACACATAGCCATGTGTGTGTGTATATAGTCCAAATGGAGCAGGCTCTCAGGACCCTCCATGCCTCTCTGCCTTGGAATCCTTCCCACAGAGCAGTTCAGTGTAGGCGGGTGGCTCCAATGTCAGTGGGGCTGTGAATCCATTCTGGTTTCAGTTAGAACCAGTCAGAACTCTAAAGGAGCTACTCAAAGTGCTGAAGCACCCTGGATAGCTCCTTTGGGGTTCTGACTGGTTCTGGCTGAAACCCAGAGCGGATTTACAGCCCCACTGACAATGGAGCCACCTGCTTCCACTGCAGTTGGTGTTAGATGGCTGTATTACCATGCTGCCTGATACTGTGAATGCTTACTTGGAAAATAAGTCTCCTTAGTTCAAGGGGGTTTGCTGTTAAATAAGTGTGCATAAAACTGTAGCCTTCACTTAACAAAAAACAGCATTCTGAAATGAATTCTAACTGGTTTGTGGATCACAACTTGCTGTGTTCCTCCAGATTCGGGTGAGGCATGGACAAGAAGCCCCCTTTCTGACTGGGCACACCCATTTGTCACTGTCACCCATTTGCTTGCCCTCTCCCTCTGGGCCCAATCCACACCACTGCCCAGAAGGAGAGCTCAAGGTGTGCAGAGGTTACTGCTTCTTCTTGTTTCTCTCCCTGCTCAGTCACTTGGAGAGGTGATCAGACAGTAACAGCAAGGAGGAGGAGCAGGGCCGGGGATAAGTCGTAGGCCCCCTGCTGGAGTGTGGGCCTTTGCAAATGCCGACTTACAATGCCGACTTCTGACGCCAGCCCTGACAACTTGCATGAGATTTGGCTGTGGTTATGTGCGTGACATACTTGGAACTTTACATTCCTTCCAAATGAACACTGAGACTAGGGGGGAAAAGAATTATTCAATAGTTGCCCTTGAAACAATAAATAATAATGAATGCTTTAGCATCACAGACTGAAACTCTCCAAGCTGACTAAGGAGGAAAATCTGGCATAGCAGTATGACATTTTCTGAGTCCTGCCTCAAAGTAAAGTGATATTCATTGTGCTGGCTGGGTTTTACTCTCACTCTTGACAACGTCTTGTACATCACGTACTTCTGAGTTTAGTTTCAAAATGTGTGGGGAGCTAAAGGTGACTCTGCTCCGCTTCAGAATATTAGCCATGTTGTTGTAAGTGACATTATGGCCTGCCGTGACACGGAACCTGATAGCGACGTTAGGGGTGGGAAGTGCTGACAAATGTGTTGAGGCTGTTTGGATGTGGGTGGGAATGTGAGGAGGAAGAAGGGAAGCTTTGAAAAAAATGATTCCTTTGAAGAGCTGAGAGAAAAATAATAACGCGGCCGGTGAGGAAAGATATGTCGAGGATTCTGTATTGATGAACGCATGAGGAATAATCCTTCACGCAAGTGTGGAGTGAGTAACCCTCATGACTAATTCCATCTGCGTGTGAGGCTTCTGTGCCTGGAATCTTAAAGGGTCTCTCAGTTATATGCAGGTCAGAAAAGAGGAGAGAATGAGCTGTTCTTCTCCATTCAAGGTCTCTATAGTAAATAAAGCATCCTAAAACACACAATGCTGCTTTCTTTGTCTTTCTTTACAATGCCTGGTTTTCTTTTAAACGTTTTATGTAATAAACTAAGCAGATCACTTACAAAGCAGATAATTTAAAACATGGGAAAGATACGATCTAGAACTTGGAAAGTCCAACTGTTTGCATTCCAAAAGTCAACCAGGGAAGACCAGTTTGTTAACAATGCGCATGCATGTTTACTCAGAAACAAGTCGCACTAATTCAATGGGACTTATTCCCAGATGAATGCATAGAGCAGCCTCCTCCAACCTTAAATGACAACCTCAAAGCCACCTCTGTGTCTTAAATGTAGATAATCATGGCTCAGTTTCTATTCCTGCCACAGAACAGATTTTACTTATCCATTCTTGTCTTTCTTTTTTAAAATCTAGAATACTTCCCATTTCGGTTGTGGGGAGGTTTAGTAACCTGTTTATTCTTTTGCACATTTCTGTGCCTGTTCATAGCCACCGTTACCTGCTGATGCTTGAGGAAGGAATGTGTCCCTATTTCCCAGGCAAGTCAACCACCCCTCACTCACATAGGGATGTGCATTCAAATGTACATCCCATTTAAAGTAATACATTGCAGAGGAGTGACATTTGCATTGACATGCACATCCCAATGCAAGGAAGCATTGGCTAAGTTGCCTTGGAAACAGGGAAGCACTCCCCCCCTCCCCCTAAGCAACAGCAGATCAGTGGAACAATGGCTGCAGAAACTATTTCTTAGCACCGCATTAGTTTAAATGGGATGCATCGAATGTGTATCAATATGCCAGGGAGCATTTCCTTTTCCCCAGCTTCTGACCCATTGTGAACAGTTTGGTGCCCTGATGCAAAGGGATGCAAATCTAGCTAATCTTTCTCATTTCACACAGGTGTGTGTGTTTCTGTGGATTAAAATGCTCACAATCATTTGATCACTGCTTTAACGTCTGTACCTATCATGTCTCTGGATCTTAGGCCGTGTCTTATTCAGCAAAATTGTTTGTTTTGTGTCTATTGGATGTCTCAATGTCTCTTTAACAAGGGTTTGTCTAATCTGGCTAATTGCTGGAGGTGCAATGCAGCTAATGCTTCTTTTAAATGTATGTTTTGGCAATGTCCAGGAGTTGCTTCTTTTTGGGAGGAGGTTATTGTACAGATAATTTTTGTACTGGAACAGTCTTTAATATTCACTGATGTACACGCTATTTTCGATTATTTACCTACGTCATGGAAATTAATGAATGGTCAGCGTAAATGGATTCTGCGTGCCCTCTTGACAGCAAAAACACTGGTATTACAACACTGGAAGGATAAATGCTCACCTCCTATAATGCAGTGGACTGAAGACCTTATAACACTTTCAACATTTGAATGGGTGGCATATTCACATCACTTGTAAATGAATATTTATTTGTATATGTGGTCCGCTTTGGTTGAAGCTAGCTAGTAAGTTGTAGTTCCATATATATGCATTTCATAGGTATTCATTGCTATGGATATATACAAATTTATGTATGTGTATTTTAAAAACTCACACAAAAAGTTCACAAAGGGTATTTTACAGCTTTTAAAAAACAATATTCCTAGCTTTGAAGACTTTGCACACATTTTCCATTCTAGCAGAGGGGAGGGACCACAGCTCAGGGGTAGAGCACATGCTTTGCATGCATGAGTCTCCAGGTGTAATCCCTGGCATCTCCAGCTAGAATGCAGCTAAGGCTGGGCCTTGGGGACAAAATCCAGAGCCCAACAACTCAGGGGCCCCTGAATGACTATCCAGCAAGTGATGAGTGCAGGGCAGCAGAAGCAAACTCCATTTTATTCCTGCAGGTGCCACGATTTCAGTGAGTTTAAAATACCTGCAATAACAGACAGATTGTAATATCTGACGGAACACCTCTCCTGACCTGAAGCTACCTGGACACTGTGACCAACATCTGAGGCTTTCTTCTGGGTGCCACCTCCAAGGAAGGCTTGGTGCATGGCAACTAAAGAGAGGGCCTTCTCAGTGGTGGCCCCCCGACTGTGGAATGAGCTCCCCACTGAAGCCTGCCTGGTGCCGACACTGTCTTCTTTTTGGCACCAGGATAAGACTGCACTCTACTCCCAGGCATTTAATGGCATATGGTGGGCTATTTATGTCAGCTGTCTTGAACAGGTCTAGTACTGAAATTGTTTATTGAAATTGTTTTTAGCTGTTTAAATTGTTTTAAATTTTGTATGTTTAACATTTTTAGACTATGTTTTATCATAATGTTGTATTAAGTAATGTTGTATAATGTTGTTTGTACTTTTGTGAATTGTTGTGAACTGCCTAGAGAACTTTGGCTACTGGGCAGTCTAGAAATGAAATAAATAAATAAACAAACAAACAAACAATAAAATGCAGCACTGTACATGCTCAGAGTATTTCTTTTCTTATCACAGTAGGCCAGCCATTTTGTTATTGTCGATCTAACATATCAGGAATGTAGCAGCAGCTGGAAAGCATGGAATTGTGGTATGGGGCGGGACAGAGAAATGTTAATTGTGTGCTTTACAACTGCAGTAATACACCTGACCAGGGTCTCATATTACCTAGCAGCAGCACTAGCTAGAAGGATCAGGTAGCAGGAGATGGAAAATACCTTTTTGGCTGAGACCCTGGAGAGGTGTGGTCAGTCATAGTAGACAATGCTGAACTAGATGGCCAAATAGCCTGGTATAAGGCAGCTTCCTATAGCTTAATTTTGGGAGCTATTCTACATGAGGCTTTTGACCCACCACTTTACCAAGGCTTCTGTTTCCAGATTCTTTGCAGGATTAAGATCAGCTCCTTTACATGGTTTTTTTTCCTGGTTTTTGCTTTCTCTTCCTTTCATTATGTTCCCTTATGCAAGCACTAGGTGGTGCTGTGGTATAGCAGAATTGTGCAATTACACTAGGCTTTAACCTACCATTCACAAATAACACCAGACTTCCCTTGTTAAAATGGTTGCAAAGCACGGGAGAGGCCCTGGAGGATGATGACGTTGTGTAAAGGACCTGCAATGTAACATATGTGATGAACCACGAACACAGAATAAATGCCTTGTGTAGAAAGATTCTTGGAGAGGGACTGTATTTATTTGTAGTGAAATGATATTCAGGAGTCCAGTGCATGCTTTGCACACCCAAGGTCCCAGGTTCAAGCCCTGGCATCTGCAGCTAGAATGATCAGGTAGCAGGTCGTGGGGGAGACACCACTGGGCTCGATGGACACATAGACCGACTTGCTATAAGGCAGCTTCCTATGTAGATCAGAGTCAAAAGCATATGAAAGACACATCTTCATGCGCTTCGGGCAGCATGAGATGCAGATTGCAGCACACCCTGTCCTCACAAGCTGCATACAATGTGAGCTAAGGTGTAGCCAGTGTAGTGACTGGTTAGATCAGAGCTTTCCAAACTGTGTGCCACCCGCGACACAGTAGTGTGTTGGCGGCAGTGTGTAGGTGTGTCGCGCGAAATGCAGAAAATTGTGCAGAAAGGCACCATGGAGCTCCCTTACTTGCGTCTGCCTTGGCCCTTCCTTACTTGCGTCTGCCTTGGCCCCAGAACTTCCTAAAGCAGCTAATGTTAAAGCAGCTAAGCCTTAACTGCTAAGGCTTAGCAGCTAAGGCGTAGCTGCTTTAACATTAGCTGCTTTAGGATCATGTGGTGTCTTGACATAGGGTGCACGTGATTGGCGGCGTTGGAGCAGCACGGCGAAGTAGCGGCGTGGGGCGAAGACTGGGGAGGGGAGGTGCTGCCCTGGGAGCAGAGCTTGGCCGACGCTGGCGCAGAGAAGTGGCAGCGGCCACCAGCCCGGCGAGATTTCAAGTGCGCCCTTCATGGACTTCTGCACCGCGTTCCTGCGCGGCCAGGCCAGAGTAGCGCGCGGGTGGAGACGCCGCCTGGGACTGGGACTGCACCAAGTGGGCTGTCCACCATCTTGGCCAGTCGGAACGGAGCTCAGTGGAGGCCAGAGGCCTCAGAATCAGCGTGCTCCCAGTCACCCGGGCGAGCGCAGCCGCAGGCTGTCACCCAGTCAACCCACCTGCTGCTGGCTGAAGGGAGGCCACCCTCCCAAACCCCATGTGGCAAACAGCAAGCCACCCACCACGTGGCACTTATGATTTGATTGCTGCCATTTATTTTTATTTTTACTCTGCTGTAATTGTGGATTAACCACCCACCGGCACTGTACCACCGGAGAATGCTGGAACTGGACTCTGGACATAGGCATCGCAAATATTTACAGCAATATAGCCTTGTAGTGAGACATATATATTTACACCATTTTTGTTGGACTTTTGCTTCTCTGCTTCATGTGTTTTTGCAGCTGAGCTCCCACCTGGGCCTATGCGTCCTAATATGTATTGTAAATACTTTAGTTAATTTTGTTTATTTTTCACATTTTCTTGCACATATTTACATACTGTTACTCATAAATGACAACAATGTATGTTATTATCTTACAAATCATATAATATTTTTAAAAATATAAATGAAAGGTTTTCATGAGATATGTTCTATCCCCATACATTTCGTTATTACAATTTATGTATGTGTCCGTATCTCTTATAACGGGTTAGTTTAACCTCCGGTTTGCTAGTAAAACTGAATTACCATGTCACGAAGTGATGCATGTCTAAAAAGTGTGTCACCAACATGAAAAGTTTGGAAAGCTCTGGGTTAGAGTGTTGGACTGGGACTTGGGAGATCCAGGTTCTAGTCCCCACTTAGCCATGAGGTTTACTGGGTGTCTTTGGCCTAGTCACTGACTCTCAGCCTAACCAACCTCACAGGATTGTTGTGAGGATAAAATGGAGAGGAAGAGAAGGACTATGTAAGCTGCCTTGGGTTCCTTGCAAGAGGAAAAAAGGTGGGATATAAATGTAATAATACATTTTAAAAAATATTGCCATGGGATCTTCCTGTATCATCTCACATCTACTTTTTGAAGGGTGGGTGAAAATATTCTCATCCTAATTAACTTTTTCCTTGCAGTGTCCCCTACCTTCCCCCTTTCTTAGTTCTGCACAAGGAGCTCTTGGCACTTCCACTTCATGGCAAATGGAGCCTCAAGCGGAACTTGTTTGCCTCAAGCAGAACCTGTAATTTCTCACTCATTTGGGGAAATTTTCCACACATGAAAAATTGCAGGTTCTCACTGAAGTGGATAAATTAGATGACCCATTTGCCAGGAGTGGGAAGTTAACAAAACTCCTTGTGTTAAGCAAAAACCCCAGATTGAGAGGTGTTTGCAGTATCTGCCTTGTATCTGTCTACCCCAGCCCACTGGGCTGATTCTTGTAAGGCTGTGAGGAACTGCATATCTCACCATTGCCCTAAATGAGGTTTGCCAATATGTTTCTTTCATTGTGAACAATTCAGAAGTACTAGACTGCACACAGACAGGCATGAATTCATGCAGGTATATTTTCCTCCACTGCTGTTATTGTTTCTAATTGCCTTGTGATGGGAAAATGATCCAGCACACATTCTGACTGCCAGCCAAACTTAGTAAGACTTCCCGAAGACTTCCAAACATGAGTTCACTGTCCATAGCATGAACACACACATATTAAACCGTTCACAAGGAAAAGGGCCATGCATACATCCAGATCAACATTCTGGCGGAGGGGGAGGGGGCATCAGGCCACCAACCCTGCTCTCGTCCTCTGCATATTCAGGTGAAGGTGTGACAGAGCATGTGTGTGTACAAGTTACACATGCATTGTTTCTCTCTGTGCAATCAGGAACTCTGCAAAAGCCAGTGTCCCTGATTTTGTGCACAGAGCCTGTGCATGCACTGTCTGTCTGTCTGTCTGTCTGTCCGTCTATCTATCTATCTATCTATCTATCTATCATCACATTTCTATACCGCCCAATAGCTGAAGCACTTATGCTTCTGTTCAGACCTTCTACTGAACACAGGGAGGTCAGGGTGGGGCCAGTCGGTACAATTTCACTCCCCCGCCCCTAGGGCACAGGACTCAGAGAACATGACACAGAAAAGACAGAAGGCAACAGAAGGCCTGTTGCCATGGGGTAACTGTGAGATCACTCCCAAGTCTGGAGAATGGCTGTGAGATCTCATGCTCAGTTGAGCTGAAAGTGGAAGGGACAGAACCTGGGGAAAAGGCTGGTGTGGGATGGATCCTACCATTTTTTGCAGGCGTGGGGGAGTTGGACTTGGGATTGTTTTTATTTGTGGCTCTAAAATGTGCATTTGAGCCGCTCTTGCACTGTGTGTCAAGGAGGGCCCATGGGCTGTCTCGTTCTCATCCTGTCCTGTCCATTGGCTCTGAGATTCCTTCCTCCCATCCCATTCTTCACACTGTGTCAAATCTGTGATGGAGTGGGGAATGAAACACACAATGGGTTGGATTTGGGCTAAGTTAGTTGAACTTAAGTCCCATTGCAATCAAGGGGAAAAGTTAGTCATGACTTACCAAGTGCCACTGATATCAATAGGAACTAAGTACAACAGGGGTGGGGAGCTTGTGACCCTCCAGATGTTGTTGGACTACAACTCCCATCAGCCTTAGACAGCATGGCCAATAGTCAGGGGTTATGGGAGTTGTAGTCCAACAAACACCTGGAAGACCACGGGTTCCCCACCCAGGCAGCACAACAAACTGACTCTGGATCCCACCCACTGGTCTTTTGCCAGGCACGTTCTCTAACATTGGGCCAATGGGTTTCTTGCGAAACCATTCTTATCAATGAAAATAATGAGTTGGCTAAAAATGATCAAGGATGAGGGGACAGGCAAGCTTGACCCAAAAGGCCAGTGTGGCACCCAGGTTGCTTAAAACCTGAAAGGCTGTGGCTGGATCCTGCTGTTGCCATGACCATTGCTGTGCTTTGTTCTTGCTGATGGAAAAGAATGAGTCTCAGGGGGCTGAAAGCTGTCTATGGCAGCAGAAAGTCAGGCAATTAGTGAATGCACTGCAGCCTAACCTCAGTGAACTTGCTGAGTTGGTTAAGTTCCCAGGGTGCTCAGGGCAGACACCTTGGGCTTGGCTTTTTCCCAAGGCTTTTTCTTTTTTCTTTTAATGATCATTCATATTTTCCATTATACAATAGGGCAGGGCATGATTGTTGGCTCTGCTTCTATTGCCGCTAGCATAAGAGAGAGAGAGAGAGAGAGAGAGAAGAGCAGAAGCACTCTAGGAGCTTTTCTACATGAGTCTGTTAATCAGCTGTTAATCCACTGTATCTACTTCTGGTTTCGTCACACAGTTGAGATCTACATAAACAGTGTTTCCTTTTCTTCTTTTCCACTACATAAACTCTAGGTGGCACCACGGTATAGTGGAATAGTACAAATGCACAAGTAGAAACAGCTCTTTCTTTCGTTTTCATAATTAAATGCCGCATTTTCCTTGCTCTGAAAAAAAACTCGCCGAAAGCACTGGTTAGACAAAGTAGCGAAATGACATCATCTAAAGAACCCATAAACAACCATGAGTAGGGAATGACAAGCTCATGATAAATACGTCATGTAGAAAAGTCCACAGGTGCAAATGAATTGGAGAGGTATCTGCCATCTGCAGTGTTTGTGCTTTCCAGGAAATAGATAGAAAAAACCTGCTCTGATGAAATAACGCAGACATGTTGCATTAAAATGCCTTGGGATAAATAAGCAAAGAACATGTTGTGGATATACATATGTCATCGTGTAAGTCTGTTGTGACCATGGTCATGAACAGTGCTCGTTTCCATAAGGACTATATGTGAACTGGACACATAAGAGGTGTGTGACTTTCCTGCTCCAGGGTTATGCCAGATTCCACCTGTTGAAACTGAAAAATCCCTCAGGATGTCTGCCTCAACTCTGGTCAGTTGTCCTCACTGACACACAAAGATTCAGCCCTTTTACTGATTAATTGGTATCTTCTACCCAATACAGGAGAAGTAAGAAGGAAATTGGCTAAAAAAAATCTGGTAGCATAATAAAACAAACCAACACATGGGTTTTTGTATTTATAGTAAAATGAATAAAATTTATTAAACACAAAAAGAGGGAGGTATACTGTTATTAATAAATCTGTACTTGTTTCTAACCTACCTACCTACTCTACCCCCTCTAAATCCTACTCCCCAAACCCCACTCACTAGATGTACAGTCCTTATGTCCCTAATCCCTATCGGGCCTCAGTTCACCTACCCTTGAACCTCAGAATATTCTCACTCATAGAATCATAGATTCATAGAATAGTAGGGTTGGAAGGGGCCTACAAGGCCATCGAGTCCAACCCCCTGCTCAATGCAGGAATCCAAGTCAGAGCATCCCTGACAAATGGCTGTCCAGCCTCGTCTTGAAGGCCTCCAGTGTGGGAGAGCCCACCACCTCCCCAGGTAATTGGTTCCTTTGTCGTATTGGTTCCTTTGTCGTATTGCTCTGACACTCAGGAAGTTTTTCCTGATGTTCAGCCGGAATCTGGCTTCCTGTAACTTGAGCCCATTATTCCGTGTCCTGCACTCTGGGATGATGGAGAAGAGATGCTGGCCTTCTTCTCTGTGACAACCTTTCAAGTACTTGACGAGTGCTATCATATCTCCCCTCAGTCTTCTCTTCTCAAGGCTAAACATGCCCAGTTCTGAGAATGAGACTCAAAAGCCCCTCCCACCTTTCACTCACTCTCTAACATTGTATTAACCCTAACTTACCTGGATCACATTTTACAAATTCCAACACACACATTTATATTTACAAGCATACGTTACAAGGTGCTTAGGTGTTTTGTGCCTGTACCCTACCCTCTGTACAGAGGGGCTTGTTTATGAATGTGCAAACCGAATCACATTTCTGCACATGTTGAACCAGGAAAAGATCAACTGGACTCAGCCATGGGGAGTGATAGGAGTAATAGTGCAACACATCTGGAGGGGAAACATCTGGAGCGCTGTTTCTACTTGTGTATCCTAGGTTGGGAAAAGATGACCTAGGATAAGCAGAGATGATGAGCCTCCATTTTTCTCATTTAGAGTGGGAGTAGTGTGAAGCAGGAAAGAGGACTGCTCCTGCTCCCCCAATATTGCCCGTCCTCCAAGCAGACAAAGTGAACTGGACATAGTGGCTGATTATGCTGGAAATACCCAGCTACCATTGGCATGAGCTGGAGGTCAACAGCTAAGTATTCCTCCTTATTCGCACAGACCTGGTTAACAAGCTCTGTCTCTGAGCTGAGTCCCAAATAGGGATGTCAAAGAAATCTGCAACAGATTCAGATGAGTTCAGATTTCTACGACCCATAGCGGACTGGCTTTTTCCAAGCCGTGCCAATTCTATGGACTTGCAGACCGGCTTTTTACTTTTGGGGGGAATTTGCACACATTTGCACTTGAACTTGCACTATTGCACATTAACGCTAATGCACAGTTGTGCTAATGCGCATTAATGCTAATATGCACTTGCGCTGATGCACATTCACACGAATGTGCTTTGCGCAAGTGGATTGAAATTCTCGTACATCCCTAAAAAACCCTGATTCCATCAATGAGCAGACAATGGCACCTGACAATCCACAAAATGCAGACAGAATGGATTTAACAAAATTTGTACATCCCTAGTCCCCAAAGCCTATGTAAGAGTCAGTCTTACTTGCCATCTTGGCCTCTTTGTTCCAGCCTCTTCCTGCCCTGGGCTAAGTGTGCATTTACATCTGCCATGTTTACCCTCCTGCCCAGATTTTGATGGTTTATTTCAATAGCCATTCTCAACAGCCATTACAACCAGGTTCCGAAGAAGGAAGATGCAAGGGTGCTTCCGGATGGAGGGCTCTTCGCACTGGCAATCAAAAGGCATTGTGCAGCTACTCCATCTTTCTCTCCTTAAGAGACTTTTTTCTTTTAAGAAAAAAAGATTGGAGAAGTGATGGGAAAACAAATGGAACATGACGTCATTTGGACCCCCTGTAAAGTTCAATGAATGAGACAGGGTGATTGCACAGTCAAAGCTTCAGCTGGAAGCATCCTAAGAGACCAGAGAGTTGGCAGCACGGGGATAAATGGTGTGTGTCTGAGGGCAAGAGGAGAAATGCATTTAAAATGTACATGAAATGTACATTTATATACCACTTCATTTAATAAAATCTCTAAGCGATTTACGTGCAACACCACCAAACCCCCTGTTAAAATGCATAATGAATACATAAACAGTTACAACTTATATAAAAAAATAAGTATGTGAGGGCATGGGAGACTGACTTAGGTGAGTCTTTGGAAGAAGATGATTGGCAGTGTAGTTGGACTTCTTTTGCATCTTTATCAATCAGTGCTAATATAATGGAAGCACAATACAAAGTTCTGAGTAGGTGGTACATTACTCCTGCAAGGCTTCACCGAATACATCCAAATTATAGACAATATTGTTGGAAAGGGTATGGTCACATTAGTTCATGCTTTCATCTTTGGTGGGAATGTTCTATGGTGTGTGAGAGATTTGGAACATGGTTGCTGATTACTGTCAGGAATGTCTTCATGTAAGACCACTGGGAACTCCTAGAGCAATGCTGCTTCATCTTTTTGAACCTAATGATCCTGGATTCCTGCATAAAGACCTTATTAAGCAATTGTATACAGCTGCAAAGTTATGTATAGCATGTAACTGGAAGTCCCAAGGCAACCAACTAAAGAGCAGTGGATCGATAAAACTTGGAAGACTATCAGTACATATAAACTTACTCCACAAGCGCAGCAAGCAAGGAATCCTAACTTGAAGAATGATATTATGGCACCATGGTTTCCATTCATTTCCTATGTTGAGCACTTCAACCTTTTGATAAAGTTCCAACAAAGTTCAATTGTCTGTATTTTTTCTCATTAGTATGCACAAACACACAAAATGACATATGCATGCTCTTTTTATATGTTGTAGAGCTTGTATTTTACTTTCGTTAGATATTGAGGTCCTACTTAAATCATTTTATTGTAGATGTTCCATAAGCATATGTATTATGGACTAAGATTTATAATTAGTGATTCCTTTGTTTCTTTAGTGATTTGATTTATGATTATGTATGTTCTTTTTTGTGTTGCCTTTATTTTGTTAACTTTATTTTGAAATTAAATGAAATTTTATGAGACAAAAAAGTAACCCCCCCCAATAAATACAGTCCAATCACATTAATCTTTCAAGATGTAGTAATAATCCAGGATCATCTTATCCTTTCCTCTGTGCTCCCTCCCTATTTTTTCCTTCCCGCTCAGTGTTCCAGTGGCATGTACAAAGTGCAGGCTCCTCTGGTATCTGTAACCACACATTATTAAGAGTAGGATATATTTTGTCACAGCAATAGCGTCACTTATCGCATATTCAGATCAGTAGTGTAATGTGAGTGGTATTTGCATTTTTCCACATGAACAGGTTGGAGAAGGTATGCCAGACTGGTTACTGAACGTTTACTGGCATTAACTAGAACCACATTGCAATAACTTCTGCCAGAGCTAACCCCCAGCTGCAACTGAATATCTGTATAGCAGTTTCCAGTGTTCAAAGTATGTGTATTAATTCATGCACATTATCTTGCTGTAATCCTAACAACAACCCTTTAAGGTAAGTCAGTATTATTATCCCTCACATTGCAGACCGGGTGACTGAGGCTGAGAGAGAGTGGTTTGCCTAAGGCCACTTGTGAGTTCATGGCAAATGGAGACTCAAATGAGGGACTCATATCTCAGATTCTTTAGCCATTACACCACATGCTGCTCCTGTGCCTTAAGGCAGGGGAGGCTGGGAGCTCCTATGTCATTGGGCAGTGGATCTGCTCTAGGTTTCAGCCAGAACTCTAAAGGATCTATCTGCAGTGCTAAACCCTATCCCCATGGTGGGTTCAGCACCTCGGAGAGGTTCTTTAGAGCTCTGACTGATTCTGACTGCAGATTCACTGCCCCACTGACATCGGAGCCACCGGCCTCCACTGCCTTAAGCAACAGCCTTAGATGTGGAGGCTGAGCAGGTGAAGCCTTCTCTCATCCCTTTGCCAAGAAGAAAAGCTTCGCCTGTTTAATTTCTCTGTGTAAGGCAGTTATTAACGCCACAGAAGCTGGGCCAAGAAAAGCAGTTGGCAACCTCATGTGGAAAAACTGCTCTCCCCTAGGGGCTTGTACTGCAATTTTCGAGGTGATACAATCTCAGGGCACCGTCTAGGCTCCTCCACCCAGACACTGCTAGGCTTGCCAACTCCTCCCCCCTCGCCTGCCAGTGCCTCTGTCCTTTAACAGGATAACAAGCAGCTGCCCAGCCCGTATGTTTTATCCCCCTTGCGTGCAGTTGCAGTGATGGTATAAAATCTTCACTTCCTGGACTTCCTGGCTGTACGTCATAAAGCAGCTGTTAGAGGTACAGACACTTGCCCAGAAAGGTGGAGCTTGAAACCCTGCATGTGATCCCAGCTATTAGCTATGTCAGCGAGGGTTGGGGAAAGGTACACACCTGAGGACAGGTGGACACCTGGTTCAAGAGTATGCAGTAGCACTTGGCATCTTGCACTATGTTTCCGCCTAGATAACAGGAAGAGAAGCACATGTTCACTGTGACAAATGAGTGCGACAAGTGCAGAACCATCAGGGACTTGAGCTGTAGGCAGAAGCTACAGAGGGATCAAGTGGCCATGGTGTCAGTTAGACAAGGGGGCTGTACATGCTGCCTTTCTTCTTACAGGGCTCCGGTGCATTTTAAGAAGTTAGGGAAAGATCTATATCTATAGAGTGGGGCAGCTAGGACTGGATCTCAGGGCCAAAGTCCAGAGCTCCCCAGGCCTGGGGGGTGGGAAATCACCACCCAGAGACCAGCGAGAGATGGAGGCAGTGGAAACAGGTCCAGCATCAACACCTTGGGCAGCACAGGTATGCCATGGCCCACCAGGGATGACACTGCTTCCTGCAGTGAGGGATGTATGAGAAATTCATTTCAAGTTAAAAAAAAAAACACACACCCAGGATTTACCCAGTTCCTACCTTCCAGATTGAACACAGACTTGGAACACAATCTGCAGCTGAAGTCCATATATTGGACACCGTATTGCGGTGGTTCTGGTCCTTCCTCTCCAGCAAGTACCAGAGGGTAGCACTGGGAGAGGAGGTTTCGGACCTGTGGCCGCTGTGGGGTGCCACAGGGTTCCATCCTCTCCCCGATGCTGTTTACCATCTATGTGAAGCCGCTGGGGGCTATCATCAGGAGGTTTGGGGTGCGGTGTCATCAATATACGGATGACACGCAGCTCTACCTCTCGTTCAAATCTTCACCAAGGTTGGCCGTAGAATCCCTGTCCAAATGTCTGGAGATGGTGAGTAGCTGGTTGGGGAGGAACAAGCTGAAACTGAACCCTGACAAGACCGAGGTACTTTTGGTGGAGACAAGAGGAGGTTGGGGGATGTTGACCTGGTGTTGAATGGGGTACAGCTACCCTTGAAAGACCAGGTCCGCAGCCTGGGTGTCATCTTAGACTCCCAGCTGTCCATGGAGGCTCAGGTGTCAGCTGTGAGCTGGACAGCACTGTACCAATTCCATCTGATATGGCGGCTGATACTATTGGTAGCACATGCCCTGGTCTTCTCTCGTTTAGACTACTGTAATGTGCTGAGGAGCGCCTCCAGCAACACCAGACAGGCCGCTTAACAAGATCAGCCTTGGATGGCCTTCTCTCTGTCCCATCAGCCAGGAAAGCTAGACTGGTGGGAACGAGGGAGAGGGCCTTCTCTGTGGTGGCCCCCACTCTGTCGAACTCCCTCCCTAGGGAACTCCACCATGCCCCCTCTTTAATGAGCTTCCGCTGTGCATTAAAAACATGGCTGTTCAGGCAGGCATTTCAGGTGGGTTAGGGTATTTTTTAGAAACATGGTGTTTTATTGTAGAATTTTATTGTTTTAAACTGTTTTATTATACACCTTGTACATCACCCAGAGTGGCTGGGTGACCGGCCAGATGGGCGTTTACTAAATTTAATAAATAAATAAATAAACAAACAAATAAAATATTTCCAAGCTTCCAATGAGTGTTGTGGGCCCTCAAATAATGCATTTGACAGCATGCATACTTTGAAATGTGCACATGAAAAAATGCATACTTGGAAAAATGTGCACAAACATGCTTTAATCCATGCAAGAAGAATGTGTACATTTCAAAGATGTGCACAATTGATGCATACATTTGGGGAAATACACATCTTCTTCAACATCATCATCATCATCATCATCATTAAACATTTCTATACCAACCCATAGCCAAAGCTCTCTGGGCAGTTTACAGAAGTTAAAACATTAAAATACAATATATGAAGTTTAAAAACCATTTACATGAAAGCACACAGACAATATACACAAACAACATATACGTAAAAACAACTTTGAATGGTCAGTCATAACTAAAGACACATCCAGGACTGATTAAAACTCATCCTGTGCTGCCAAATGCCTGGGGAAAAGATAGGTCTTTCAACCTGGCGCTGAAAGGATAACAAGGTTGGTGCCAGGCGGGCCTCACTGGGGAGCTTGTTCCACATGAAAATACACATACATTGTCATGCTAAAAGAAAAAAAATCAAAGATCGCAATTTGATATGGACATGAGATGGAATGCGCTTTGTGGTGGAATTTGGAGAACTTTGTCCATCTTGAGTTTTGCTTGTACACACATCCCAAGCTGCAGCATCCTTTCTTATTTTTGAAAAGGTTTTATAGTCAAGGTGCAGCCAGCTGGGCAGGTATATGATTGCAGATGCTCCCTTTATTATCTTTACTCTAAAAATCCATTATCCTTTTCTACAACAAAATGGTGCTTATTCTCAAGTAAATGTGTTTACCATCAGGGCAACTGCATTTTCTTCCTGTAGTCATGGTAGTGCTTTGATTTAAGTGAGTTCAACATGCAAAACTGCACATGCTCAGAGTATATCTTCTTTTTTTCAAGGTTGGCAAACAGGTATAGGGGGTGCTCTAAGATATCAGGAATGTAGAGGTAGTTGTAAAGCATGGAATGGTGTGGGGGGGAGGGAGAAGTGTTAGTTGTGCATTTCACAACTGAAGTAATGCAAACTGTTATGTAAAGTTAAGTCCAGGGTCTAAAAGTACTTAACTGCACCACTGTATGTGCACTGTATATAGATATAGAAATCTATATATTTCTATTTCTCTCTCTATATCTACATCTACATCAGTGGTGGGCTTGCAGGATTGACATTATTTTTTAGTAGAACCCCAAGGTCTACCAACACGAGCCAATTGCAAAATAGGGGCTCAGGCAGGCGGCCACACCTTTAAAGAACAGGGCTCCTCTGAGCACATGCTCAGACAAGGAATTTGTTTGCAGTACCAGAACTGAGCTCACAGTCCTTTCAAACAAAAAACCACTCCTACATTTCTCTCAAGCTATCTTAATTTCAGCAGTTTAGGGCACAATCCTATGCATGGGGAATGCTGGGAGTTGTAGAACTTTTTTCTGTCCAAACCTGCATAGGATTGTGCCTCTAGTTAAATTATTTTTAAATAAATCTTTTAGGGCACAATCCTATGGCCGCTAGTCAGTGGCTAGATGGCCATAGGATAGTTTGGTTCCCGGGAACCGACCTTAGAGCCTGCGCTCTGAGGTCGCTTCCCTGAGATCCGACCTCCATCCCTTCTTGCACTGCTTCATAGGCAGCACAGATTGCCCCCACACTCTGAGCTCGTAAGACCAGCGCAGAGCAGCGAAAACGAGGCGTTCCTGGGGGGCGGGGTGTTGCTTCCTGTGTGTCGTCTGGCCTCCCCACCCCCTGCTCCGACTTCCCATGGCTAGACAACTGAAATCAGCTGTCTAGCCTTGAATACAGGGCAGCTGAAGCATGGAGGAGGAGATCCCCTCTGCACTGCTCCTGCCTTGCTCTGGATAGGTGGTTGCCTCTGAGTTCGGAGGTGGCAGCCTATCCCAATAGGATTGCACCCTCCATTGCTACTATTGTTAAACAACAGGGCCAAAGATCAATAAGTAAACACTGATCTAACTTCCCTAGTACAGATGCAAATGCTCACCTAATGCATGCCTGCCATATAAGTGTTAAAAGGATATGCACTCCCAGGAAGACCAAAAACTTCACTTTTATTTTATCTGACTGCTGAAGAGAGAGAAAGAGGAAAGTACCCTTCAGAGCTATGCTGTGGGGAAACTTTATTTTGAATTATATGTCTATACATATATGCCCAGTGGGCTTTTTCCTTCTCTTATCCACATCCTGTACTAAATGACTTAGTGATGCAAAGAGGCAGAAGGAAAATGGTATGAAAAAAAGAACTGTGAGATTCTTGAGATTCTTTCCGATGGAAAAAAATATATCTCCACTTATCAGTCAGTGTCAACAACAACAGCCACCTGCGTTTAAACATAGAAGAGTGAGAGGCAGAGCAAGAGGTAACTTAAGGTCTCCTCTTACACCTAGACAGGTTTCTCTTGTGGCTCATGCAAAGCAAACAGGAAACTCCTTTAAGCATAGGGCTGGTCTGAAAGAGAACAAAATATCCAAATATTTTTCATATGTTTGTGCATTCAAGTGTGATCACTTGGTCTCTCTGGTTTAATCTAAATGATCTAGAGCTGTGCGCAAATGGCCTCCCCAAATCCTCCAGCCTATTTGTGGGCAGAGAAACTGGTGGCGGGGGGGGGGGGCACACAACTTCACCGAATTTCTCCTTGGGGAGGAGAAGTTCTCCAACAGTTTCTCATTAGGGCTCATTATTAGCAGGAGTTGTAGCACAGGTCCTTTCTTTTTTCCTAAGGGTTTTTGGTTGATTGCACTGCTCCTGCAAGTGGCAACAGCATCAACAATGTTGAGGCTCCCACTTTTCTGAGGTAGAATTTTGAATTTCTTTTGGTGGTATTTTTGAGCTTACCTAATCACTGCAAGGTGGCCAATGGTGCTGTGTCTATTTTCTCTATTACACAGCTTTCCACTGCTCTGCAGCCTCCCAGACCCCCTGCACTTTGTGAACTGAAAAGCCCCATGGGAGGAATGGCCTCATGATGACTTCCTCATGATGGCTTTAGCTAAAGTGTAGGAAGCCGAGGAGGCTACAGCCTGCCACAGAGATTACTGTACAATGACATATAGGACTCTCATGCAGACTCCTCAGCCACCTCACAAGTAAGGTAAGCTCAAGAACCCCACACCCAATCCATGAGAATTTCTCTGAAATTTCTTCTCCTTTGAATTTCTTTTCAAAAGCAATTTCTTTTCTATCAAATTGAATGAGAATGGTCACAAAATGTGGGAGAAATTTTCGGCACAGCACTAGAATGACGCAGAGCGGCCAGCATTTGAACACACAGCTGAGCTGTCTCACAGTCTCTGCTGTTGGCACTAGTCCTTTTCATGCTTTCAAATCTCATGGACAAGGAATGAAGCAGGCCAGCAGAAATGCAACAGTATCTTCCTGAACCAGAGTCTGGAGTCGGTAATGAACTGGGTGAGAGCCAATGAACTTAAAACTTTGTCCAAATAAGATTGAGGTGCTGTTGGTTGGCGACATAATTGACCAAGGAAATAGGATTTGGCCTGCCTTGGATGGGATTGCACTCCTGTTGGCCATGAATCACATGACATCAGGGGGGGTGGCTCTGCCCCCTGATGTTGTTTGGTCCATGGAGGGCTGGGTGAGGGGTCAATTAGCTAGCTAAATTATTATTTTACACCGTTTAAATTTCTTTTATGCCTCCCTGAGATTCTAATAATAGAATCATAGAATAGTAGGGTTGGAAGGGGCCTACAAGGCCATTGAGTCCAACCCCCTGCTCAATGCAGGAATCCAAGTCAGAGCATCCCTGACAGATGGCTGTCCAGCCTCGTCTTGAACGCCTCCAGTGTGGGAGAGCCCACCACCTCCCTAGGTAATTAGTTCCATTGTCGTATTGCTCTAACAGTCAGGAAGTTTTTCCTGATGTTCAGCCGGAATCTGGCTTCCTGTAACTTGAGCCCATTATTCCGTGTCCTGCACTCTGGGATGATGGAGAAAAGATGCTGGCCTTCCTCTCTGTGACAACCTTTCAAGGACTTGAAGAGCGCTATCATATCTCCCCTTGGTCTTCTCTTCTCAAGGCTAAACATGCCAGTTCTTTCAGTCTCTCTTCATAGGGCTTTGTTTCCAGTCCCCTGATCATCTTTGTTGCCCTCCTTTGAACCCTCTCCAGTTTGTCTGCATCCTTCTTAAAGTGCGGTGCCCAGAACTGGACACAGTACTCCAGATGAGACCTAACCAGTGCTGAGTAGAGGGGAACTAGTACTTCCCGGGATTTGGAAGCTATGCTTCTATGAATGCAGCCCTAAATAGCATTGGCCTTTTTTGCAGCCACATCACATTGTTGGCTCATATTCAGCTTGTGATCGACTACAATTCCAAGATCCTTCTCGCTTGTCATGTTGTTGAGCCATGTATCCCCCATCTTGTAACTGTGCATTTGGTTTCTTTTTCCTAGGTGCAGAACTTGGCATTTATCCCTATTAAATGTCATTCTGTTGTTTTCTGCCCAGCGTCCAGTCTATCAAGATCACTTTGAATTTTGTTTCTGTCTTCCAAAGTATTAGCTATCTTGCCCAATTTTGTGTCATCTGCAAATTTGATCAGCAATACCTGCACCTCCTCCTCCAAGTCATTAATAAAAATGTTGAAGAGCAGTGGACCCAGGACTGAGCCCTGCGGTACCCCACTCGTTACCTCTCCCCAGTTTGAGAAGGTCCCATTGATAAGCGCTCCTTGAGTCCGATTCTGTAGCCAACTGTGGATCCACCGGATCGTTGTTTCATCTAGCCCACTTTGAGCTAGTTTGCTCATCAGGATAATGATATAGGGCAGGATACAAATGTTTTAAATAAATAAATCTGCCGCCCACCAAAATTTAGGGCTGATCTACACTTATGGGTTTTTTTTACTTCCAGTGAGGTTTCACCACCCGTCTTTCACACTACGCAGTACCCACCTCGAATTGGAACCGGAATTTCCCACTTCCGTGCTCCCGCTTTCAATACCGTGATATCCCGGTATTTCCCCTTAATGTGCTCTGATTTTCCGCCTTCACTACTGTATCTGGTCGTAGTCCCCTCCCCTGCCTGTCCATATATGGCGGTGTTTGTATTTCCTTCCTGTCCAATCACAGCTCTCAATGGCACCATGTCATCTTCTGGCTACTGATTGCATAGCTTCCTCAGCACTCAATGTTTCCCCTGCTGATCTCCCTTCTTAGGGTTCTTTGACTTTAAACCAGATAGGCCTTCAAAGAGAACATTTTCAAGTATGTCCTCTGCCAGCCTTCCAAAATAAAGGGATCTCCTCTGTAAAGCAGGACACTGGCCACCCTAGGTCCAGGACATGATCTGTGGAAGTGAGGAAGTTGTGTGGATGGCTAGAGAGCAGGAATGTGGGACTAGGAGAAATGGGCTGTGGGGGTCCGATAGAGGAGATGATCTTTTTACCAAGCACAAGGAGAAAAAGCAGAAATGAGGTGACAAAACTTGGCAGTGGTTCTCTGCCTCATCCCTGCTGAAGCACCTACAGAGCAGCTCCCATTTTTGTCATGTCCTCTAAGCCTTGCGATAACACATACACAGTTTCATAAAAATTGGTAGCATAAGCAATGTCACAGTCGACTGACAGGCTCTCAGGAGCTTCAAGGTGCTGCTTGTGTCTCCGTCCTTATCTCTTCTTGCCCAGCCACAAGGACTTCATAAAAGTGGAGGGCTATATATTCAAGTTTTCCATTCTCATTCCTGAACAGCTGCCGCCTTTCCATTATTCAAATGTCTTCCTGATTTATTTTACAAAAAAAAAATTAGGTACCTCTCATTCCCTCAGCCAATCAACTAAACAGCTCCTGTTAAAAGCCATTGCGTAATTCAGCATCATTTACTTCCTATAATGTTACAATTACTCTTCAAGGCTCATTTGCCTCAAGATCATTTTAAAAAGCCATAAAGCCCAGGAGGGTTGTTGCCTGGTCTTTGGGAATGTTTGTCAGAGGAAAAGAAAAGGGAATCCAGAGTAAATGAAAGCCAGTGTAATTATCCGTGTGCCTTGGCTTTGCACACACTATTCATCTACATTATAGGCTATCTCATTAATAACTCACATCCATTAGTATGGGGTCATGAGGTTGCTAGCATTTCTTTCCCTGCACTGGCAGCTGCTGTGCCTTTCACAGGTGCATGACAAGCAGGATTTCAGCAGGTGAAGTGTGGTTGCTACCTTTGGTTCCAAGCTTTCCCAGGCATCAGCCATTAAAAACAACAACCCTCGTCTACGTCCAAGATGCAGATTCCATGCCCTTCCCCATATAGCAGGGGTCAGCAACTTTATGGAGTCCAGGGACCACTTCCCTCCAGGCCCCCCATGCTACTCCCCCTAAATTCCTGCTTCCTCCCCCTAAATCTGGCAGTTCAAAGGCAGTAAAATACCCATAAGAAAATAGACAGCGTGCCACTGAATTTCAGTGGCAAACTGCTATGGAAGCTTGGAAGTGGCAAATTTAGCTTGTTTGCAAAACCACCAATTTTCTTGCAGGGTTTGTTTTTGTCTCCACCAAATTTCAGCGGCACAGTAGAGGCAGGGGCAGTGAGGACCAAACCAGAGGCCAGGAGTTCACATGCAGCACACAGGTGGCTTATTGTCCAGCCCTGCCATATAAAGATGGAGAACAGGAAGCCAGGAGTGATTGGGGGGGATGGACAGGGAATGCTGGAAAAAAAGAGATTGGCCAGTGCAGGAGGCTGAGTCTTCTTCCCTGCTTGTCAGGCATGTAGATTAGTACCAAAGGGAGCTGTGTGAGTGGGCAAGCTGTAGGGTAACAGTGGAGTGGAATGGGGAGCCATTTTCTATGCTGCAAATCCTTCTCCTTTCCTGCTTGTTCTTCTGACCTCAGTCATACCTTTGCTCCCAGTCTTCTGTCTTCACAATGTGGTCTCCATGCTTTCCTCCTGAGGGGTGATGTGGATCCATCCTCCAATGTTTTAATTAGTGCTGTGTGAAAATTTCTCCCACATTTTTTTGACCATTCTCATTCAAATGTATAGAAAAGAAATTGCTTCTGAAAAGCAATTCAAAGAAGAAGGAATTTTGGAGAAATTCTCATGGGTTGGGTTTGGGGTTCTTGTATTTACTTTACTTATGAGGTGGCCATGGAGCTTAATTTACTTATGCAGTGGCCATGGGGTGTACAGAGATTCATTGTACAATAATCTCTGTGGCAGCAGCCTGTAGCCTCCTCAGCTTCTTGCACTTCAATTAAAGCCATAATGATGAAGACATCATGAGGCGATTCCACTCATGGGGCTTTTTTAGTTCAGGAGCAGCAGGTGGCCCGGAAGGTTGCAGAGCAATGGAAAGATGTGTAATACACAGAGAAAACACATGCAGCACCCTCAGCCATCTCACAGTGATTAGGTAAGCTCAAAAACCAAAATAAATTTTAAAAAATCTTCCTCAGAAAAGTGGAAGCCTCAGCATAGCTGATGCTGTTGCCACTTGCAGGAGCAGTGCAATAAATCAAAAACTCTTAGGAAAAAAGAAAACGTGTGCTGCAACTAGGGATGTACGAAAGTCACTTACCTTTCCGCGGATTCTGTTCATGGGGGGGGGGAGGCGATCCATCCCTCCCCCCCGGAATCCTCAACAGGGGGGAGGCGATCCGGTCCTCCCCCCCGGAATCCTCCACGGCCGGCTCTGCTCCGCGGCAGCTCCACGGAGCTGCCAGCCAGGCCAGGGCCATCCGCAGCAGGATTTCCAGCCGCGGTGGCTGCTGGGTAAAAAAAAAAAAATGGCATACGCAAATGGTGGTGGCTATGGCCGCCGCCATTTGCGTTCCTTATTTTTCGCCATCTTAGTCTACGTCAATATTTACGTAGACTATTACGGCGAAAATAAAGGGGAACGCAAATAGCGTAGTGGGCGCTATTTGCGTCCCTTTTTGATTCGCTGTTTTAGCCTACGTAAATATTTACGTAGGCTAAAACGGCGAATCAAAAAGGGACGCAAATAGCACCCAGTATGCCATTTGCGTTCCCCTTTATTTTTGCCGTAATAGGCTACGTAAATATTGACGTAGACTTGCGTATGTGTTATTTTTTTTTTAACCGGGATGTGATAGGCTACATAAGTCTTTACGTAGCCTATCACGTCTCTGTAAAAAAAAAAAAACCCTAAAGACCAGACTGCAGATGGCGGCGGCGGCGGCCAGTCAGACCAGCCACCGGAGCCGCTGCCGCCGCCGCCCGGAACATCCGTCCCAGGTAAGTCTCTTCCCAGGGGGGATCCGCAGGGGGCGGGGGGGTGGCAGGCCGTTCCGCCACAGATTTCGGGGGGCCGAATGCACTGGCATTCGGCCTCACTGAGATCCGTGGCGGAATTCTCTGACATCACTAGCTGCAACCCCTGCCAATAGTGAGCCCTGTCTGTGAGAAAGCATTGGAGAATTTTCCCTCCCCTAGGAGAAATTCGGTGAAACTATCCCCCCAATTTCTCTGCCCACAATTGGGCTGGAGAATTTGGAGAGGCCCTTTGCGCACAGCTCTAGTTTTAATTAAAAACACCAACAAATGCCAGAATGCATAATTTCATTTCTCACACAATGTTCCATAACATTTTTATTTGAATTTAAATTCATATTTAAGTTGTTGTTGTTGTTCGAAACTGCCTTAAGTAACTCTGGTTTCAGGCTTTCAATACACATCCAATTATAATTTACACCAGGGCACTACTTCTACTACATCTATATGAAGACAATTTCATTCATTCATTCATCTGAATATTGCCTATTGTGAAAACACACATTCTTCACAGCTGTTGCTAGCTAGTATTTGCATTATCTACAACACAACCTTGTAAAGTAGGGGGAGCCTCCAGCCTGCAGGCCAAATGTGGACCTCCAGACTTCTCCATCCAGACCTCCATACTCCCCACAGGCCATGCCCCCCTCCCCAAGCCATGTCTCCTTTTTAGTCCCATTCTGGGTTATTATAATATTTTCTCTGTCTTCAGTTATAAAGCTGGTGGAAGGCAGTAGCTACAGGTTTAATCTTCAGCATCTCCAGGTAAGACTAGGAAAAACTTCTCCCTGAAACCCTGAAGAGCTGTTTCCTGTTCTGTGTTGCTAGGGTGGGGAAGGAGAATGTCGAGATACAACTCTGAACCTTTCTACATGGGGCATTTATTGTGCACTCATGATTCCTCACTTTCGGTAGTTTGCAGGTCCTTTAGACAATGCTGCCATCCTCCCCTGTGCTTTGCAACCATTTTAGTGAGGTATTTTTCTGATGAGGAAAGTCTGGTATTATTTGTGAATGGTGGGATAAAGCCTAGTGCAATTGTGCAATTCTGCCATACCACAGCACCACCTAGTGCTTATGTAATGGAAGAGAAGGAAAGGAAGAGAAAGAAAAACCTTGGGAAAAAAACATGCATAAGGAGCTGATCTTAATCCTGCAAAGAATCTAGAAAGAGAAGCTTCAGTAAAGTAGTGGGTTAAAAGCCTCATGTAGAAAAGCCCCTTCTCTCCCCCCCCCCCAGGCACAGACCTTGCCTTGGTGCACCTGCATAGCTCCCTGAGGGAGGGGGGAGGGGCAAGTGTCTGTCTCTTGTCCTACTCTGTCACCTCTGTCTCTTGTCCTACTGTATGGACTGCAAAGCAACGTGCTGGTTAGGGACATTTGCCCCTGGTGGCTGAAGTTGTTACTGCAGGCTTCAACCACATGGACATATGTAAATAAATTAAAATTAATTAATACATTTTATAAACAAAATAACCCTGAGGTGAACATCCCTCTGGTCCCCCTAAGTATGCATGCTAAGTTTCAAGTGTCTAGGTTTCACAGTCTTGGTGCTATGGCACTGAGGGATGGAGAGAAAGACACACATTCTCTTTTATTATTACAGATTTTACAGAAGCAAACTCTGAATATGACACAGTTCCTTTCACATATCTATTCCACTTTAATCATTGGCAGGAAGGGTTAGTGCTGCGATATCAAGGCACTGGAGTCAAATTCTGAAGTAGAAGCATTCTTTCAGTTCAGATCAGCTGTGAGGAGGAATGTCTGGAGGAAAAGGCTATCAGTGGCTACTAGTCCTGATGGCTATGTGCCACCTCCAGAACCAGAGGCATTGATCCTATGTACACCAATTGCTGGGGAAGATGGGTGGGAGGGTGCTGTCACGCTCATGTGCTTTTTGTGGGTTCCCGGTCGACAGCTGGTTGGCCACTGTGTGAACAGAATGCTGGACTAGATGGACCCTTGGTCTGATCCAGCCGGGCTCTTATGTTCTTATGTTGTTGATGCTCTTTCTTCAGCATTAGGGATGGGGGCCCAGTGACTTTTTTGTGTGCCCAAGAGCTCATAATTTGTTGTTGTTCAGTCGTTAAGTCATGTCCGACTCTTCATGACTCCATGGACCATAGGACGCCAGGCCTTCCTGTCCTCTGCTCTCTCCCGGAGCGTGCTCAAGTTCATATTCATTGCATCGGTGATGCTATCCAGCCATCTCATCCTCTGCCGTCCCCTTCTCCTTTTGCCTTCAGTCTTTCCCAGCATCAGAGTCTTTTCCAGAGAGTTTTCTCTTCGCATTAGGTGGCCAAAATATTTCAGCTTCAGCTTCAGTATCTGTCCTTCCAATGAGCACTCAGGGTTGATTTCCTTTAGGATTGACTGATTTGACCTCCTTGCAGTCCAGGGGACTCATAAGAGTCTTCTCCAGCACCACAGTTTGAAGGCATCAGTTCTTCGGCGCTCAGCCTTCCTTATAGTCCAGCTCTCACAGCCATACATTACTACTGGGAAAACCATAGCTTTGATTATACAGACCTTTGTCGGCAAGGTGATGTCTCTGCTTCTTACTATGTTGTCTAGGTTTGCCATAGCTTTCCTCCCAAGGAGCAAGCGTCTTTTAATTTCATGGCTACAGTCACCGTCTGCGGTGATCTTGGAGCCCAAGAAAATAAAATCTGTCACTGCTTCCATTTCTTCCCCTTCTATATGCCAGGAAGTGATGGGGCCAGATGCCATGATCTGAGTTTTTTTAATGTTCAGGTTCAAACCAGCTTTTCCATTCTCCTCTTTCACCCTCACCAAGAGGCTCGTTAGAACCTCTTCACTTTCTGCCATTAGGGTGGTATCATCTGCATATCTGAGGTTGTTGATAATTCTCCCGGTAATCTTAATTCCGACCTGTGATTCATCCAACCCGGCATTTCTCATGATGTACTCTGCATATAAGTTAAATAAGCAGGGTGACAATATGCAGCCTTGTCATACTCCTTTCCCAATTTTGAACCAATCGGTTGTTCCATGTCTGGTTCTTACTGTTGCTTCTTGACCCCCATACAGGTTTCTCAGGAGACAGGTAAGATGGTCTGGTACTCCCATCTCTTTAAGAATTTGCCAGATTTTGCTGTGATCCACACAATCAAAGGCTTTAGCATAGTCAATGAAGCAGAAATAGATGTTTTTCTGCAATTCTCTTGCTTTCTCCATGATCCAGCAAATGTTGGCGATTTGATCTCTAGTTCCTCTGCCTCTTTGAAACCCAGCTTGTAATTCTGGTAGTTCACATACTGCTGAAGCCTAGCTTGTAGGATTTTGAGCATAGCCTTGCTGGCATGTGAAATGAGCGCAATTGTACGGTAGTTTGAACACTCTTTGGTAGGGATGTACGAAACTCACTTACCTTTGCTCCGTCCCTCCCCCCGGAATCCTTGACAGCCGGCTCCACTCTGCGGCCAGGCCGCGGAGCAGCCGGCCAGGGCCGTCCGCAGCCGGATTTCCAGCCGCAGACAGCCTGGTGTAGACACAAATGGTGGCCGTCGTAGCAGCCGCCATTTGCGTCCAGCCAGACAGCCATGATAGGCTACGTAAGAATTTACATAGCCTATCACGGCTAACCTAAAAAAATATCTATATTTACATAGGCTAGAACGGCACAAAATAAAGGAACGTAAATAGCGTCTACTACGCTATTTGCGTTCCCCCTTTTTTCGCCGTTTTATTGTACGTAAATATTTACGTAAGATAAATCGGCGAAAAATAGGGAATGCAAATGTCGGCTGCCTTAGCCACCACCATTTGCGTACACTGCGTTGTTGTTGTTTTTTTGAGGTTAGCCGTGATAGGCTACGTAAATTCTTACACAGCCTATCACGTTCCAAGGATGGCGATGGCAGTGGCAGCAGCTCTGCCGCGGCCGGCCAGGGGACCAGCCGCCAGAGCCACCACCGCCACTGCCGGAACCGCCACCACCGCCGAATCCACCCCAGGTAAGTGCTGTCCTGGCGGAATTCCGCACAGGGGGGCAGGAAGCCGCTCCGCCACGGATTCCGGGGGGCCGGATTCTAAAGAATCCGGTCTCACTGGAATCCGTGACGGAATTCTCCGCCATCCCTACTCTTTGGCATTTCCGTACTTTGGGATTGGAATGTAAACTGGCCTTTTCCAGTCTTGTGGCCACTGTTGAATGTTCCACATTTGTTGGCATATTGAGTGCAGCACTTTAACAGCATCATCTTTTAGGATTTTAAATAGCTCAGCTGGAAGACTGTCATCTCCGCTAGCTTTGTTGTTAGTAATGCTTCCTAAAGCCCACCTGACTTCACTCTCTAGGATGTCCGGCTCAAGTTCAGTGACCGCACTATCAGAGCTCATAATTGTTGTTGTTGTTGTTGTTCAGTTGTTCAGTCGTGTCCGACTTTTCATGACCTCATGGACCATAGCACGCCAGGCCTTCCTGTCCTGCACTCCCTTGCCAAGTTCATAATACCTTAGCTTAAATGGCTTTTAAAAAGGAACACACAATTTCATAGAGGGTAGATCTATCATTTGCATTGAAACATTATTTACTTGTTCATTTGAAAGATTTCTATGCTGCCCTTCAACAAAGCTTCCACGGTGATTTACAAAAAAAAGATAAAATGCAAAATCAGAATTAAATACAGTACATAATGACTCATTAAAAGAATACATTAAAAAGCCTGGGAGAATACAAACATCTTTGCCAAACACTGAAAGGATAACAACATTGTCACTGGGCAAACCTACCTGGGGAGGGAATTCCACAAATAGCGCACCACCACTGAGAAGGACCTTCCTCTGGTTGCCAGCTGCCTTACCTCCGCTGGTGAAGGTACCTAGAGGAAATACTGCAGAGATGACCTCAATAGACAGGAAGGCTGGCATGGGAGCAGGCATTCCTTCAGGTACCTCACGAGACTTATGGCTGAATGGAACTTCAAAGTTCAGAGGCAATGTACCTTTGAATACCAGGGGCTGGAGGGAAGACAACAGGATAGGGATGGTGTCTTTATTATTTATGTATCGCTTATTTATTTATTTATTTATTTATTATAAATATTATATATTTATTTATATATTTATATATTTATTATAGCCACCCCATAATTAAAGTTCTCAGGACAGCTCACAAATACATAAGTAAAATAAGTCTAAAACAATACAAACTATTAGAACTAAAATGACATGTAAGCAGGCCTTCTTGGGAGTGGCTCTCACCCTCTGGAATGCTCTCCAAGTGTGGTCTGAGAGGCAGAAACTGTGGCAAACTTTAGATGCCTCTTGAGGAGACATCTGTTTACTCAGCCTTTTTCCTGACTTAACAATTGCACTGCACTCTTTTACTGTTTTTATAACATTTTAAACGTATGTGTTATTGTTTTTACATTGGTTTTTATGTTGCCTTTTATGTATTGTTTATGGAAACCGCTTAGGGATCTTATGATATTAGGTGTTATATAAGTAGTTTAAATAAATAAATAAATAAAAAATTGAAACCTAAGTAAAACACAGATTTTTAACCAACAGCCCAGGCTAAAAGACATGTTATTTAAAAGACCTGGGTGAATAAAAAAGGTATTTACCTGCCAATGAAAAGACCATAAAGATGGCACCTGGCGAGCCGCTCTGGGAAGGCTGTTCCATAACCAGGGTACCACCACTGAAAAGGCCTTCTTCCTTGTGGCCACCTGCCTTTCATTTGTCAGGGGTACTCAGAACAGGTCCTCTGAAAAAGGTCTTAAGGTCTGGATAGGTACATTGGGTAATAATAATATATAAAGCAGAACACAATGGGGTAATTTGATAGCTCATTATCTGCGATCTATTTAAAAACGGAACAATGGGCATGTAGGGCAGCAGGGTCATGGTGTCATGTAAAGAGCCTGCAAACTTCTGTGAAGGGGTGATCTCAGTCGCAGAATAAAAGCTCCATGTGATGAAGCCCGAAATATGGGGAAACTGGCCTATACCTCTTAATGGATCAATGCCACATCCTGCACTGGTTGAAGCTTCTGAGCTGCTTTCAAAGGCAGTCCCATGTAGAACATATTACAGGACCCCAGTCTGGACATCATCAAAGCATAAACAGTTGTGGAAAGTGGCCATGGGAGAGGGAGCAGAGGAGAGCAGAGGTGAAAATACTGCCCTGGCTAATCTGATCTCTTCTTCCCAACCTCTCCAAGGTTCCTGAGTGGAACTGAGCAACTCAGTCATTTTTGTGGAATCAAAATGGCTGCTGGAACTAGGAGCTCATTCCAGCTGATTGCCCTGTTGATGTGCTTTTGCGCAGTGCCAGTGCTATTACCATTCCTTAGCTCCAATCCTGTTAAGCTGACAGTATGGTAATTTCCACATAGCAAGTACAGAGTTAAAAGTACTGCAAAGTAAGGAGTTACACACACACACACACACACACACACACACAGTCTTTCCTAATTAAAATTCATTTCTCGCCCCTTCAGGTTAGAAGAACTGGATTTCTGTTCTGTTGGCATTTCAACTTCCTATTTGGTAGCTGCAAAAAAGCAAAAGAGAAAAAAAGATAGGGGAAAAAGAGAATTATTATTTTGGTGTGGCAGTGCTTGTCACCTCATGTCATTGTTCTAATTCCATTCAGACACCTAAAAGAAATGAAATGAAAGGAGATCTAGGCGTCCCTGCGGACTCTGCTGCCTGGGGCTATAGGCCAATGAAGGTGGATTGCAGGAAGACAAACACTGACAGAGCTGCTGTTCCTTTATTTCCACTCAACTCCCCAGGTCTTAAGAGTGGATAAAGATCTTAGTAAATGCCCCTTCATGGATCACTGCCTTGTTGTGGCGAAGGGGCTTGCGTAACTCAGTGAAGCCATAAGCTATGCCGTGCAGGGCCACCCAAGACGGACAGGTCATGGCAGAGAGTTCTGACAAAATGTGGTCCACTGGAGAAGGAAATGGCAACCCACTCCAGTATTCTTGCCAAGAAAACCCCATGGAACGTATCACAAGGCTAAAAGATATGACACCGGAAGATGAGCCCCTCAGGTCGGAAGGTGTCCAGTATGCTACTGGGGAAGAGCAGAGGGAATTTCCAAGTAGCGCCAGAAAGAGTGAAGCGGCTGGGCCAAAGCCGAAAGGACACTCAGCTGTGGATGTGTCTGGTGGTGAAAAGAAAATCCGATGCTGTAAAGAACAATATTGTTTAGGAACCTGGAATGTCAGATCAATGAAACAAGCTAAGCTGGAGGTGGTCAAACATGAGATGGCAAGATTGAACATCGACATCTTGGGAATCAGCGAACTAAAAGGGACAGGCATGGGCGAATTTAATTCAGGTGACCATCATATCTACTATTGTGGGCAAGAATCCCTTAGAAGAAATGGAGTAGCACTCATAGTCAACAAAAGGGTGGGAAAAGCAGTACTGGGGTACAATCTCAAAAATGATAGAATGATCTCAGTACGAATCCAAGGCAAACCATTCAACATCACAGTAATTCAAGTCTATGCCCCAACCACTGAGGCCGAAGAAGCTGAGGTTGATCGGTTCTATGAAGACCTAAAACACCTTCTAGAAATAACACCAAAAAAAGATGTCCTCTTCATCATAGGGGATTGGAATGCTAAAGTAGGAAGTCAAGAAATCACCGGGATAACAGGCAGGCATGGCCTTGGTGTACAAAATGAAGCAGGACAAAAGCTAATAGAGTTTTGCCAAGAGAACATGCTGATCATAGCAAACACTCTTTTCCAACAGCACAAGAGGCGACTCTACACATGGACGTCACCAGATGGTCAATATCGAAATCAGATTGATTATGTCCTTTGCAGCCAAAGATGGAGAAGCTCCATACAGTCAGTAAAAACAAGACCTGGAGCTGACTGTGGCTCAGATCATGAGCTGCTTCTTGCAAAATTTCGGCTTAAATTGAAGAACGTCGGGAAAACCACTAAACCGTTCAGGTATGACCTAAGTCATATCCCTTATGAATATACAGTGGAGGTGAGGAATAGATTTCAGGGATTAGACCTGATAGACAGAGTGCCTGAGGAACTATGGACGGAGGTCCGTAACATTGTTCAGGAGGCAGCAACTCAATCCATCCCAAAGAAAAAGAAATGCAAGAAAGCAAAGTGGCTGTCTGATGAGGCTTTACAAGTAGCTCACGAAAGAAGGGAAGCGAAAAGCAAGGGAGAAAGGGGAAGATATACCCAACTGAATGCAGAGTTCCAGAGAATAGCAAGGAGAGACAAGAAGGCCTTCTTAAATGAACAATGCAAAGAAATCGAGGAAAACAACAGAATGGGAAAGACTAGAGATCTCTTCAAGAAAATTGGAGATCTCAAGGGAACGTTTTGTGCAAAGACGGGCATGATAAAGGACAAAGAAGGCAGGGACCTCACAGAAGCAGATGAGATTAAGAAGAGGTGGCAAGAATACACAGAAGAACTATACAGGAAAGATCTGAATGTCCCTGATAGCCATGATAGTGCGGTCACTGAACTTGAGCCGGACATCCTAGAGAGTGAAGTCAAGTGGGCCTTAGGAAGCATTAGTAACAACAAAGCTAGCGGAGATGACAGTATTCCAGCCGAGCTATTTAAAATCCTAAAAGATGATGCTGTTAAAGTGCTGCATTCAATATGCCAACAAATCTGGAACACTCAACAGTGGCCACAAGACTGGAAAAGGTCAGTTTACATTCCAGTTCCAAAGAAGGGCAATGCCAAAGAGTGTTCAAACTACCGCACAATTGCGCTCATTTCACATGCCAGCAAGGTGATGCTCAAAATCCTACAAGCTAGGCTTCAGCAGTATGCGAACCGAGAACTACCGGAAGTACAAGCTGGGTTTCGAAGAGGCAGAGGAACTAGAGATCAAATCGCCAACATTCGCTGCATCATGGAGAAAGCAAGAGAATTCCAGAAAAACGTCTATTTCTGCTTCATTGACTATGCTAAAGCCTTTGATTGTGTGGATCACAACAAACTGTGGCAAATTCTGAAAGTGATGGGAGTACCAGACCACCTTACCTGTCTCCTGAGAAACCTGTATGAGGGTCAAGAAGCAACAGTAAGAACCAGACATGGAACAACCGATTGGTTCAAAATTGGGAAAGGAGTACGACAAGGCTGCATATTGTCACCCTGCTTATTTAACTTATATGCAGAGTACATCATGAGAAATGCCGGGTTGGATGAATCAGAGGTCGGAATTAAGATTGCTGGGAGAATTATCAATAACCTCCGATATGCAGACGATACCACCCTAATGGCAGAAAGCGAAGAGGATCTAAAGAGCCTCTTGTTGAGGGTGAAAGAGGAGAGTGCAAAAGCTGGTTTGAAACTCAACATTAAAAAAACTAAGATCATGGCATCTGGCCCCATCACTTCCTGGCATATAGAAGGGGAAGAAGTGGAAGCAGTGACAGATTTTACTTTCTTGGGCTCCAAGATCACCGCAGACGGTGACTGTAGCCATGAAATTAAAAGACGCTTGCTCCTTGGGAGGAAAGCTATGGCCAACCTAGACAACATAGTAAGAAGCAGAGACATCACCTTGCCGACAAAGGTCCGTCTAATCAAAGCTATGGTTTTCCCAGTAGTAATGTATGGCTGTGAGAGCTGGACTATAAGGAAGGCTGAGCGCCGAAGAATTGATGCTTTCGAACTGTGGTGCTGGAGAAGATTCTTACGAGTCCCCTGGACTGCAAGGAGGTCAAATCAGTCCATCCTAAAGGAAATCAACCCTGAGTGCTCATTGGAAGGACAGATAATGAAGCTGAAGCTCCAATATTTTGGCCACCTAATGAGAAGAGAAAACTCCCTGGAAAAGACCCTGATGCTGGGAAAGACTGAAGGCAAAAGGAGAAGGGGACGGCAGAGGATGAGATGGCTAGATAGCATCACGGATGCAATGAATATGGACTTGAGCACGCTCCGGGAGAGAGCGCAGGACAGGAAGGCCTGGCGTGCTATGGTCCATGGGGTCACGAAGAGTCGGACACGACTGAACAACTGAACAACAACAAAATGCTCCAAGGTTTTACCCCAGGGCCAAACCAGACCTGACTGCAGAGCTGTCTTCAAACACATACAAAGCAGTATGTGCATGGGGAATGGGGGGTGGGGTCTGATTTAAAGAGCAAAAGGGATAGGAGGGGGTGAGGATAAGGAAATTCTCCCCCAGCCTGCCAGTTATCTCCCCTCAGACACGTTTCTCCTGGTCAGGCTCAGGACAGAGGGGTTTGCAGTGAGATAATCTACAGTGAGGGGGAAGATTAATAATTACACCTTAGCTGCGCACCCCTTTTGCTATTTAAATCAGACCCCATCATTGTATATGTAACTGGTGCAGACTCACATTTAAAGCAAGGATGAGGCTTTCTTTGCGGAAATAATGGCAGTTCTCAGCCATTTAGAAGAGCACAGCTGCTGCCACCAGCAACAAAGACGACCTCCCCACACACAGACACACACAATCTTTCTGCCAATGTTGCTGATGTGGGATGGTGAAATTGGGAGGAGGGCAGAAAAAGAGGCCAGAAGAGCGGACAGGGTTGCACAAAAATCGCAGATGCCAAGTTATACATATAGATGCAAATTTAGAAATTATTATAACTGCACAAAAGTTGCAGATGCCAATTTATACGTATAGATGCAAATTTAGAAATAATTATTATAATTTAAATAGAAATCCAGTATATCTCACCATAGAGGGGAAGACGGTGACCAGGTAGGTAACCAGTGTGCCTGCTCAGTCTGCTGACGTGGTGCTGTTGATGGGGAAATTCAAGGCCCCTGATCTCCTTTCTTATGGTTTCTTATTGTTCTTTATCTTTGAACCTGGTTTGGACTGGACAGCTCCTCAAATAGAGGACACCTTCAAATAGAGGATGCTTCTCTGTAAACTATGACACCTGGTCACCATAGGTCTGCCACTGTCACATCTAGTCTGGTCTTCACTGCTGAGGTCTGCTAACCAGTCGTAGAAACAGAGGTGTGTCTTCCATGATTTGCATATAGCTTAGAATATCAAAAATCCAGAGCTCTCTTAAGCTTTCTTGGAAAGCCAACCAGAACTGTGCAACGTACATGTGTCACCCAGTATTTTACTGCACTAGTGGTATTGGTTCTTTGGTAACATGTTGTGGTGGTCATAAAATTCCATACTGGACCAGTTCATACAACCTCTGACCTTCTGAAGACTCTGCTCACCCCTCTGCAGTCTGGATTCAAAACATACTTGTGCTAAGCAGAGAGTCCACCTTCAGGATCATCTGGACACCACTGCACACCAAGGCTGGTAAGGAAGAATGCCTGTAGGCACTCAGATCGGTAGGTAAATAGGGATGCGGCTGATACTTGAAATTAGTCAATGTGTAGGTCAAATCCAGAACATGTAATCCCAGGCTTCAATCTAACAAATGTTAATATTTTCGTAATTCAAATTAAGACTGATTATGAGTTAATTTATATTTTTTGCACTTGTGCAGTCTACACAACTAAGCAACCAAATACTACCATTTTTGCCAATATTTAGATGTTGGTTGCTGTAACCCTGTACTTTCCAATGGAAATGAAAATGCCCTGTTTGCAATGTGCATATGTATAGAATGATTTTATTTTAAACTTTTAGCTACTGTTTGCCAAAGGAACCAATCAGTTTAAAACTTCTTCTGCTTGCATTGCAACTGCTGCCTCTGCCTTCATGTTGCTCTGCTCTAGCCTTTGGTCATGTGCATTCACAAAAATTCAGAGGTCTTTTGAATTCTCGGAATAATCATAATGGAGAACTTTTATCTGAATTTGTAAGATTGTATTCATAATTTGGCATGCTAATTAAGACTCCTGACAGTGCGAGTTTGCCTATTGCTAAACTGAAGTGAAATTTGCATATTATTTTTTAAATTTCTATGTGGAAATGGAGTCTTCTCTCCTTTACACTCTGGTAAGAAGAAGAAAAAAATACCACCAACAGAAAAGGAAAATGGTAGGTTGATAAGCACATACTAATGATGCTATTTTTGAAAAAGAAAATACTTTTTTTGTATTGTCACTATGGCATATACACAAAAGTGTCTCAGAGAAGGAAAATAGTAGACTCTCTGGAAGCCTTGATGAACCAGAACGTGGAGCTGAGCAGAATGCAAACAATTTGGAGAAAATCCAGTGTGGCGTAGTGGTGAGAGTGACGGACTGGGAGCCGGGAGGTCCGGGTTCTAGTCCCCACTCGGCCATGGAAGCTCACTGGGTGACTTTGGGCCAGCCACAGACTCTCAGCCCAACCCACCTCACAGGGTTGTTGTTGTGAGGATACAACGGAGAGGAGGAGGATAACGTAAGCCGCCTTGGGTTCCTTGCAAGAGGAAAAAAGGCGGGGTATAAATGCAATAATAAATCATAATAAATAATAAATAATAAATAGCTTTGAATCATCCCTATGTTGGCCAATAATTTGGGGAGGCTGAACCTCCCCAGGTGTCCATTATGATTGGTGTTCAAGAAACTAAAAATGATTGCGGAATTCAGATCTTTGCAAATTTTAATATGAACTTTATCTGCTTCACCCCTGGATTAATGTGATGCAGTTTTCAGCACAAAAAACATATCACAATGCATTGAAAATGTGCATTTGAGATGAAATGCATCTCGATATGCATATCTGGAGATAAAATAGGCTTAGAAATGCATATTTTCAGAGATAGCACATTCAAAATACATATTTATTTAAAAGTAAAGCCGTGTGCATATTTTTTTTTAAGAAAACCTCAGTCACAATGTGAAAACAGGATGGAAAGACCAATGACTGAACACTTACAGAAGTGACACAAACAGGAAATATATTAATCGGTCCATCCCTACTGGGGAGTGATCTGTAACCTACATTTTGCTGTGTTTGACACAGTCATGACCACACAGTAAATTAGTGCTTGTAAAAACAATATGGGAATGCTTTAGATCACATAGCTGGCTGGGGGATACTGGAAGCTGTAGTCCAACACCCCTGGAGAGCACCAGGTTGAGGAAGGCTTGCTTAGAGGATGATTAAGACTGCAGTCCTGTATTCACTTACCTGGGAGTAAGGTCTATCAAACTCAATGGGACTTGTTTCTGAGTAGACATGTATCAGGCAGCACTGTAAGTAAGTCTACCTTGATTGTAACAGTACCAAACCCACTGAATTGTACCAAACCTATTGAGGGCGTTCAAAAGTATCATTACTGCCCAAGCTAGGTAGACATAATAGGAATAAAGAGAACTCAGGCTAGGCTGCTGAGCTTCCCCACTGTGTCTTGATATAGAATGACTCAGGGAAGAGATTGGCAGCTGGCTATCCAGATGAAATAAATAAATAACAGGATGTCAGAATAGCAAATGCTGCTCCCTGGGTCTCTCCAGAAAAGGAAGTTCATCGCGAGGAGCCAGGGCCTATGCTGCTGCAGTTTCCCATGTGTCAAGAAGGCAAAACTAAGGCCTTTTGCACTGAGGCAATATATACACAGCTCTTCTACAGGGCAGACCCAGGCCAGGAGATCTGGCACCCCTCTTTCGAATGAAATGCTTCAGGTCAAGTTGGGCCAGATGTTGGTGCACTATTGGAAGAAGTGAGTAAGGTAACACATGTAACAGTATTTGGAGAGGTGATTTATCACTTGGCTAGTGCAGATTAACTTAATACTGAATTGAATTGAATCCAGGGATGGGGGTGTCAGGGTTCCCCTTATGACCTGGACCACCTGAGCAACTCCTTAAGGATCTCTTGCCTCCTTAAGAGTCCCACCTTCCTTCTTTTACTTTCCGCTTTCCAATAACGTGGAGTTTAGGCTGTAGATGTGGGGTGATTGACACTCCAGACAGCTAGGGTTTAACACAAGAGTTTACTGGTAAATTAAAGCAAGCAAATTACAACTAGAGGTATTTACAGAATAGAGCTGAGTGATACAAAAGGCATTAAGAGAAAATAAAGGTTGCAAAAACACATGTTCCTCTACCCTAGCTGCACTTAGACTTCTCCAGGCTGCTTCTGCCTGCTCTCCTTTCATGCTCTGGTCTTCTTCTCTCTCTAGTCTTCCTATTTTTCTCACTGGCTCTCTCTCCCTTTTTATCCCCTCCTTCCCCAAAACCGAAAGTACTGTTTCAAACCTGAAGAAATGAAACCTAGCTCAGGAAAATGAAACACAACCCGGGAAATAAAACTACGCTTCTCAGGGTTACCCCCTCCCCCAAACCCTAGGTCTCTAGGCCTGGCCTCAAACCTTCACAGGGGGCAAGAAAAGAAAGAAACCAGGCAAGCAGCATCGGGGGAGGGGGAGAGAAAAGAGAGAATCCCGAAAATAAATGCTAGGAGGTGCAAATGCCTGCAGAACTAATGTGCCCGCAGGCCCAAAAAGGTTAACAGATTTATTTTAAAGCTTTCTAAAAATAAAAGAGGTCTAGACAAATGTGTGACCATTTTTGTATTAAACATCATGGTGTGTGAATCTGAGTTTATAGAAGGCTTTTTCCTGGTGGTCTCTTTTTTTTCCAAATTCCTGCAAACCTGTTTCCATTTTTGTTTTTAAGAGTACATCCGCAACCATCATGGATCTGGGGAAATACTTGAATATATCAACAGAGTCAGCTATATGTGTCAAAATCAAGATGGCCGGAGTGGATCATCCAGTAGTCTACATATAATTTTGTATAAAAATGCAAACATTAGGGGAAATTGTACACAAAAATGCATACACTGGGCAAAATTCAGTGGGAATCAGGACAGATAAAAGGAAGTACTTCTTCACACAGTGGATAAACTATGGAACTCACCATCAGAAGGTGCAGTGTTGGTCACCAATTTGGATAGCTTTAAAAGGAGATTGGACAAATTCATAGAGGATAAGGCTATTGATGGCTATTAGTCCTGATGGCTATATGCTATCTCCAGTATCAGAGGCACCATGCCTATGCACATCAGTTGCTGGGGAACATGGATGGGAGGGTGCTGTTGCACTCATGTCCTGCTTGTGGGTTCCCGGTCAACAGCTGGTTGTCCACTGTGTGAACAGAATGCTGGACTAGATGGACCCTTGGTCTGATCCGGCATGGCTCTTCTTATGTTCTTAAAATTGCATTAAAAAGGGCATATATTAGAGGAAAGTACTTGTAAAAAAATTGTATTAGGACAAATTGCATGCAAAAATGCTTTTCGTGTACATAAAATGCTTTTATATTGTCATGCTTTTTTTTTAATGCAAACTGGTACAGAAACAGGATGTACAAACTTGTGCTTGAAAAAATGTGAGCCATATAGAAAGTGAAACAGACAGATTCCTTCATTGATTTCAGCCTGAAAACAGACCTTCAGATAAAAAGCATGGCTACAAACACTGTGTAATGTGGTAATTTATCAAAAGCAGTGGCAGCTGGGAACTACGGTGCTCGTGGGATGGAATTAATAGGCTACAAAAAGTCCTTCATCTCTGTGCTTCCAGTGCATTTCTGGCTTAGCTTGGAACACTGTTGCTATATAGATGTTGTGCGGCTTCTGTGCATGTACTGAAAGGGCTGCAGACTGGCTTCAAATGGGCAAGTAACAGCATAGCAAAATAGAGCCATGCAGGCCGTGTCCTTCCTGACGGTATCAGCAGAATAGACCATTTACATTGGAGTGGGCCAAATCATTCAAGTCATTCTCAAGGGCCATGGTTCCCAAATGTTTGGCTAAGGGGATCTACCAATGGGACTTTTTGCTTCGTTTTTGGATCACTTGTTCATCCCCACCTTGCTCCAGGAGACTCCAGGTTTCCTCAGAACTTTGCACTGTTTCAAGGGCTCCCCTATAGCCAATGGGCATCTCTACACTAGCCTAAAATCCTGCATTTAAAATGGAACTTTCTGCTTCCATTTTAAATGCAGGATCACAACAACTCCCCTTTTCATGCTTCCTTTTCCCCCTCCCCTTTCCCCCTCTTTCTCCCCATACCTGAATCTTCCATTATCTTTCATTGATCTTGCTCTTCTTCTTGCCACTTTTACTCTTTTCATGGAGGAAACTGAAGCTGACACAACGGGGTAATTTGATAGCTCATTATCTGTGATCTATTTAAAAATGGAACAAAGGGCATTTAGTGCAGGAGGGTCATGGCAGGGTCACGGCATCATGTAAAGAGCCTGCAAACTTCCATGAAGGTGCAGTCTCAATCACAGGATAAAAGCTCCATGTGAAGGAGCCCAAGGGCTCGACAGTCTACCCCAGAAATTTCCATGCTCAGCTGGTGGTTTTTAAAAATGCATTGATATAAAAGATTTCAGAAAACCTTCCAGTTTGCAAAACAAAAAAAATACATAGATAAAAGATAATACATAAGAGCATTTTTGAAAAATACATTTAAAACACTGGGAGAATTAAAATATTTTTGCCTGATGCAAGAAAATATTTGCACTTGGAATGTTGAGGGTAGCTTGTCTTCATTGTGGAACCATGAGAGTGAACGTGAACTTGGGCCTATTGGCGACCCCAAAGCATGCCGCATGCCAGGGGGAGAAGCCATGAGCTGGGTAGGGTTTTTGTCACATCTGGTATGATCCACAATGTGCCCTGGACCCCTTTAAATGTTCCAGCCTAGTCCTCTAAACAGTGCTGGGAGACTGAGCTTAGCCACATTTAAATTCCCTGCAATGTCCCAGAATAAAGCTTTGCGGGAATCAAAATGGCAGCTAAACCAGTAGCTGGCATTGGTGCAGTTGGAGAGCTGCCACCACCAGGTAAGCATGGCAGGGTATAGTGACAGATAAGGGTTTCCACCAGGGTTCCCTTTGCCCAGGGCCATGTCAGACCTGGAGGTAGCAGCCCTGGCCTGAATGGTATTACAAGATCAACGGGAAAGCTAAGGGCAATTGGGCAGGGAACGGGCAAACACGATTTTGGGAGAGTCACAACAGAGCAAGGCAAAGGGAACAGAAGACCTAAAAAGTAGGTTTCAAACACCACCAGGGAATTCTAAGTAGGGGATGCCCTCAAGCTCACCAGAAACCTCTTCCTGCTTCATTTTATACAGGCTGCTGAAAGGCCTCAGGTAACTCTGGATTTCAAGGCAGGGTAGGGGTGAGAAGTGATTTCTGACATAGAGTTACTCTAAGACATAGGCCTTAGAACAAAATAAACTCAAGACTGTAGCCCAGCCTTCCCCCAACCAGGTGCCCTCCAAATGTTTGGACTACAACTCCCAGAATTCCTGACCAGTGGCCATGCTGGCTGAGGATGATGGGACCCTGAAGTCCAAAACCATCTGGAGGGCACCAGCTTGGGGAAGGATGCTGTGGCCCTATTCAGTCACTCGGTACTGAATACATGAAGGGGGTAGCAAGAACAAGTGGGCTAGCCCCACCCCCTGGACACTGACGAATGCGCTGGCAACACACCCCTGCCACATCTTCGCTCCATAGCTCTTTTGCTCCATAGAGATGGGAAGCAATAGGAATGGGGAGGTGGGATGGGGAGCCACAGCTCCCTACCTTGTTTGCTCCATAGGAATGGGAAGCCTGGTCAATCATGCCCAACATGCATACATTGGTTCTCACATAGGCCCCCTTCAGATTGACACTGCTGAACGTGTGGTGGCAGGTGTGTGTGGCTGATGTACACATGTGGCCAAGTTAGCCCATGTGTTCTCACCATTCCCTTTCACACATTCAGTACCCATGGGTACCAATTGCCTGAACGGGGCTTAAATATTTTGCAAGTCCATGTAAGATCCAGTCTGACATGGATTTGCAAAAATCCAGAATCCATAATGCTATTGTAGCTAAGAGTGATGTATCACAAAGTCCCCGACCTTGTCTCTGCCATGAACTCATCAGGTGGTCTTAGGTCACTCCTTCCTGGCCTCTCTCTCAGCTCTCCCGTCTGCAGTATGGGAGACAATGCCTGCCTTACAGCGCTGATGCCAGTGAAGAGGAGTACAACCTGATACTGCATGTAAAGCACTTTGAACACTGGAAAGCACTATACAGATGCTAAGCAGTCAGGAAGGGCTTCAGCGCCCACATAATACCATCAACTAATCCATCACAAATTCTGCAAAATAAGGAAGAGGTCTGCAAATGTGCTCGACTTGCATAATTGGCAGAACTGGCAGATCTCTCTCACAATATTTTTTTGCAGAGAATATTGGATTTTGAGCAGAGCACCCAGCCCAGAACAAACCAAACCTTTTGCATTGGTTGTTAGTTTCCACCCCTCCTACTCTCTGTGCACGTAAATCAAAGTAGGGCCAATGGACTCCCCACCCAACCTCTTTCATTATGTGAGCAGTTACCTATACCAGAAGCAACAGCAGCTGCTGTTCTTATCTTTCTTTGCTGCTGAGGTATTAACTTTGATTATATTCCTGCTTGGGGGGGGGGGGGGAACCCTGGACTTAACAACTAAAGTCCTGTGGAAAGAGAGCCCTCAGGAGGAAAATGAAAACCCAAGAGAATATAGAATGCCATAGGTAATGTCTTTCTCTGCCCTGGAAGAAAGTGTTCTCCTGTAACAGAAGCCACCTTTCCAATAACCAGCCTCTCCCTTACACCTTCCTCCCCCCTCCCCAGCCCTCTCCCTCAGCTTTCAGGAAAGAACACAGAGCATCATCTGGGCAAGTTTCTGTTACACGGTAAAGACCTGGGAGCCAATAAGGAGCAGGGGGGGCCGGGGGGGGGACACGAAACAGAAGCTGCCTGCCAGATCCCTTTTCTGCTCTTTGTAAATAAGCCCAGTAATGATACTTCTGAGGTCTTTAATCTGGGAGGTCTCAAAGCAGTGGGAAGTACTAATTGATTGCACCATCAAAACCACATACAAAGAGTCATGCTCAAGGTCACACATCAGGCAGCTGAGTCAGGATGCAAACCCACTGAGCATTTTGCTCACCGTTCATCGTTTTCCTCCTCCTCCTCCATCCTTCTCCCCTCACCTGCTTCAGGACCCGATACAATTTTAGGAAGGGTATATTTCTGCATCAGTGCTCCCAGCTGGATGGATTCTCAATGGACTCGCTGAGTTTTAAATGACCAGGACTTATTTTTAATGCCCATTCCTTAGGGCTGTTAGTTGTTTTGCTTTTGTATTTAGGGTAGTAACTAGGGATGGACAGACTCCTCTCCGTCTGGGGTGTGGGGGAGTCCGTTGAGCTGCCCTCCCCACTCACACAGCCTAGACCTGCTCAGCGAGCCTCCCTGCTAGCCCCACCTGCCCACCGAGCCATGCGAGCCGCCACTCCTCTGTGCGCCAAGGACTCCAGCAGTAAAGGCCTTGTGCTTTATGCGCACAAGGGCTTCACTGCTGGAGTCCTTGGCGTGGCTCACCCCAAAGCGCTCTAGCCTTCTCCTCCTCCTGAGGAGGACAGGGCTAGGGTGCTTGGGCACTGCCAAGGCCCCTCCTGCCTGTGCCAGTTGTCAAGGGCTTTATTTATTTATTTGTTTATTAAATTTCTTAATTGCCCATGTGGTTGGTCACCCGGCCACTATGGGCGATGTACAATGGTACAATTTAAAACAGTAAAATTATACATTAAAACATTATTTAAAAATACCCTAACTCACCCCAAATGCCTGAATAACCAAGTTTTCATTGCGTGGCGGAAGCTCATTAAAGAGGGAGCATGGTGGAGTTCCCTAGAGAGGGAGTTCCACAGAGTGGGGGCCACCACAGAGAAGGCCCTCTCCCTCGTCCTCACCAGCCTAGCTGTCCTGGCTGATGGGACAGAGAGAAGGCCATCTGAGGCTGATCTTGTTAAGCAGCCTGTCTGGTATTGCTGGAGGCGCTCCTTGAGATAGGCTGGGCCAGAACTGCATAGGGTATAGAGGTCAAAACCAACACCTTGAATTTGGCCCAGAAAACAACTGGTAACCAGTGCAACTCCTTCAGCTCCAAAGGGATGTGATCATGCCGGTGGCTGCCTTTAATCAGGCGAGCTGCCACATTCTGCACCAGCTGCAGCTTCCAAACCATCTTCAAGGGTAACCCCACATAGAGCACATTACAGTAGTCTAGACGAGAGGAGACCAGGGCATGTGCTACTGATGGCAGCAGATGGTTAGGGAGGTAGGGGCACAGCCGCCGTATCAGATGGAGTTGATACAGCGCTGTCCAGCTCACGACGGACACCTGAACCTCCATGGACAGCTGGGAGTCTAAAATGACACCCAGGCTGCGGACCTGGTCTTTCAAGGGTAGCCATATCCCATTCAACACCAGGTCAATATCCCCCAACCTCCTCTTGTCTCCCACCAAAAGCATCTCGGTCCTGTCAGGGTTCAGCTTCAGCTTATTCCTCCCCATCCAGCCACTCACTGCCTCCAGACATTTGGACAGGGATTCCATGGCCAACCCTGGTGAAGATCGAGAGGTAGAGCTGCGTGTCATCTGCATATTGATGACACCGCACCCCAAACCTCCTGATGACAGTGCCTAGCGGCTTCACATAGAAGTTAAATAGCATGGGGGAGAGGATGGAACCCTGTGGCACCCCACACGTGAGTGGCCACGGGTCCGACACCTCCTCTCCCAGTGCTACCCTCTGGTACCTGCTGGAGAGGAAGGACCAGAACCACACATAATACGATGTCTCCAATGCCCATCCTCTCCAGGCAGCCCAGGAGGATACTGTGGTCAACGGTATCAAAAGCCGCTGAGAGGTCGAGGAGACAGTGGCTTCCTTGACAGTGGTAGAGGCAGGACGAGTCCTCCGTGCGGTGCACCCACAAGCCCTCTAGCCTTCTCCTTCTCCTCCGTAGGAGGACAGGGCTAGAGAGCTTGGGCACCACCAAGACCCCTCCTGCCCACTCTGGTTGTCAAGGGCTTCCTTGACAGCTGGCGGAGGCAGGACGAGTCCTCAGAACCACTACCAGCTACTCGCTGAGCTCCAGGATGCTCAGCGGCCAGTCCGTCAGCATCCCACAGCTTGGCGAGCAGGGCCCGGGAGGCCAGATGGAGAGGAGTCTGTTGGACTCCACCCCCTGCTTGGACTCCTGCACCATCCCTAGTGGTAACTGCATGCAGTCCCAACAACTGCGACTCATGCCATCACTGGGTAGGGATGCTGGAGAAATTCAAGATGGACTAAAATGAGCTCAGATTACTAAGAAGCCGACCTGCAGAATCTGCTGTGGACCAACATCCTCAGGCCACACAAGGTCCGTGGACTGCTGTGTAACACTTTTCTTCAGGGTCTCTAAAGGGACGCACAGCAAAGGCCTTGTACAGAGACAATTAACATATATCATTTTAATTTCTTAATTAAAAATAATAACGCACATGTAATAATTTTACATGCATAACAATATACTTATCACCAAAAACAATAAAACAGAGCGCAGCCCTCCCAAAGTTGCCTTTCAACTTGAGTCCACAACAAAAAATATAAATAAAACTTCTCTCTGAAGCTTGATTTAATGCTGGCTGAAGAAGGAAAACAGTCTCTACTCAGTTCACTCCAGCTCCGCAGCAATCTTCTCAAAATGGACCAGGATCCAGCAACACAGGAACAACTTGTTAAACAGCCCTTTCTCAAGGGTTCAGGGTCTTGCAGGGAGGAGAAGACAAGCTTCTTCCACACTGCAAATTGGTAACTGCCTAAAATGGTGACCACTCCCTATCTCACTCCTTTACCAAGCATGTGCAGGAATATTCCCACTCAAAATCTTTAAAGAGAAATATACCAGTGGGTTACATCTGCATCTTTTTTAAACTCTCCCAAAATGTATGGATATTCATTTGTAGGAAAATATGCAAGTTTCTCCTGAGACTAGTAAATATATGCAGGGAAAAGTTAAGAATCATAGAATCATAGAATAGTAGGTTTGGAAGGGGCCTACAAGGCCATCGAGTCCAACCCCAATGAATGAAATGAATGAAATGGGGGAGAATATGCCAAATGTTATGTATTGAGGTAAATTATGTACATTGTTGCGAACCCTCTTATGGAATTCTTTGTGTGTTTTTCCGCATGATGAGAAAAATCGAATCTGTCAGTGAACAGACGATGGAACAAAAGGCGCCTGGCAATCTGTGAAACACAGATGGAGAGGATTTTACATAATCCATGCATCCCTACTACTGGGGAGTCTTGCTTTTGCTAGATTTTGAGCCCCAGCCACCATGCACATGGATGTGCATGTGTGTGTGTGGGGGGGTATTGTTTCAAGTGGTCCTTCATGTGCCTTGTAGAGCTGGCAGCAAATGATGTTGGGATTGACTGGGTGTCAGCAAGTTCGGGGCACCACACCATGCATTGGTGTGAGGCCCTTAATTCCTTTAATCCAGGGGTGGGCAGAAGGTAGATGTGAAGATGGTCTAGACTGCAACTCCCAGAATTCCTGACTATTGGTCATGCTGGCAGGGGCTTCTGGGAGTTGAAGTCCAAAATGTTTGGAGATCTACCTTCTGCCCACCCCTGTTTTAATCTAGCCAGGCTCTGTTCCATTTCTAGGAGTGCAACTTGGTGGAGGGAGTGATCCTATGGCCGCTAGTCAGCGGCTAGATGGCCATAGGATACGTTGGTTCCCTGAGAACCGATCTCCCCCCACCCTGCTGCCTCATAGGCAGCTTGGAACAGCCCCACGCTCTGCGCTCAGAAGAGGAGCACAGAGCGGCAAAAACATGGCATTCCAGAGGGTGTTCCGGGGCAGGGAAGGCGGAAATGCCAGTACGACACATCCAATGTGTCGTCCATTAACCACCTCCCCTGCTCTGCCTTCCCATGGCTAGACAGCCGAAATTGGCTGTCTAGCTAGCTGCAAATGCAGGGAGGATGAAATGCAGAGGGGATGATCCCTTCCACACTTCTCCTGCCCTGCATTAGATAGGCAGTTGCCTCCGAGTTTGGAGGCAGCCACCTACCCCAGTAGGATTGTACCCTTAGTTTATTTCATTTCCTCAAAAATACCAACAGTCTTGACAGCCCTCTTATCTTAGAGGTGGGATCACTGCTCCTGCACTTACAATACATGTCCTTTAATCCAAATACATTCAGTATTTCAATCTGTCCTGATAGCTCCTTGAGCACATGGCCAAGAGGTTCCAGTGTGCAATTCTGTGGCTGTGCTTCCTATGACAATGCCACAGGGCAAAACTGTTTTTATCCAGGATGTTTCCTGCATGCATCCCTGGTTGTGGATCATTGAGCAGCACAAGAAGGGTGGAGAGCTGACCACTGGGCAAGCCAATCTTGTGTCAGGCTTGGCTGTGTCGAGCTTTTCCCCATCGCTCTCTGTCTCTGAAACCCAACCTGGCGTCAAGGTGATGCTTAGTACTGGAGCTGCACAGGTGCTGCAGGGTCTGTCAGCATCATTGTCACAGTTGCCACCTTTATTATCTTTACAGCTTTGTCAGCATAAATGGTTGCTTCAATAATGCCAGCAGTGGCAGGGAGGCAGCCATCTCAGGAGCCCACTTGACATTGCTGTCAGCAGCATGGAAGCTGTTGACGTGTGGCTTCTTCCCACACAGTGAAGGTAGTGTCTGAAGCAGGGAAAACATCCTGTTAGAGCAGTACGACAATGGAACCAGTTACCTAGGGAGGTGGTGGGCTCTCCCACACTGGAGGCATTCAAGACGAGGCTGGACAGCCATCTGTCAGGGATGCTCTGACCTGGATTCCTGCATTGAGCAGGGACTCGATGGCCTTGTAGGCCCCTTCCAACCCTACTGTTCCATGATTCTATGAAGCCCTGGCTCACATGGGAGAAGACCACGACACTGCTCCTTCCCAAGCCTCCAAATAATTGGGCCAACACTGACATGGAAGCAGCTGCACTATGGACTTCTCCCTTAAGACCCAATGTTTCCAGCAGAAGCTGCTTCCACACCACAAAAGAACTTCAGAAGAGCCACTCAATGGGGCTGCCCCATATGAATAGGGATGTATGGACTGTATAAAATCCACTCCATCTGTGATTCGCGGATTGTCAGGCACCTTTTGTTCCATCATCCGCCCACAGATGGATGCGAATATTTTTTTTTCATCATGCAGAAAAATACGGAAATATTTACATAAGTATTTACATAATTTACCCCGGTACGTAACATTTAGCATATTGTCCCCTATTCCATTATACGTTTCCTCAGCTGAAACTTATGTATTTTTCTACAGATTTATATGCGTAAGTTTTGGTAAAGTAAAAAAAATCATCCGAAAGTCCACGGACTCTGCACGGCCTGAGGAGGGTGCTCCACAGCAGATTTCGCAGGCTGGATTCTTAGAAATCCGAGCTCTTTTTAGTCCGTCTCAAATTTATCCAGCATCCCTACATATGAAAGCAACACTGGAGTGTATACAGGCTTCTACTATTGTGCTTTAATAATGTTGTGGTATTCCTACCAGATTTCTGTGAGTACAGATATCAGTGTGCAATGCCCTGAGGCAGTACCTGGCCAGAGTCTTGGACTTGACCGAAGGGGGTTGACAGTACTGCTGTGCCAAAAAAAAAAATACCCCTTTTTTTTTTTAAACTATTCTCATTCAATTTTATAGAACAGAGATTGCTTTCGAAAAAACATTCAATGGAGAAGAAAATTTCAGAGAAATTCTCATGGGCTGGGTTCAATCTTCTTGTGCTTACCTTACTCATGAGGTGACTGAGAAGTGCATGCGAGTGTGCTGCCTCACTGTACCATCACCTCCTCAGCTTCCCATCTTACAATTAAAGCCCAGGGGAAGACATCATGAGGTAATTCCTCCCATATGGCTTTTCAGATCTGAAAGTGCAGGCAGCCTGGGAGGCCGCAATACAACGGAGAGATGTAGAATAGAAAGAAAAAACAGACACTGTGCTCTTGGCCACCGCCAGATTTTCTCCACCATTTTTGTGGTGGCCTTCTTCACTCACCTCCCCCACAATGGCCTTGAATGGCACTAGGCTTGGGGCACGGTGAAGGATGTAAAATGGTGACCAGGCTGCCAACACATCTGCTGATGTTGCCACTGGCAGTGGTGGTCTTGGTGATCTTCTGCATCTGCGGTGATCTTGGAGCCCAAGAAAGTAAAATCTGTCACTGCTTCCATTTCTTCCCCTTCCATATGCCAGGAAGTGATGGGGCCAGATGACATGATCTTAGTTTTTTTAATGCTGAGTTTCAAACCAGCTTTTGCACTCTCCTCTTTCACCCTCCACAAGAGGCTCTTTAGATCCTCTTCGCTTTCTGCCATTAGGGTGGTATCGTCTGCGTATCTGAGGTTGTTGAGAATTCTCCCGGCAATCTTAATTCCGACCTGTGATTCATCCAACCCGGCGTTTCTCATGATGTACTCTGCATATAAGTTAAATAAGCAGGGTGACAATATGCAGCCTTGTCGTACTCCTTTCCCAATTTTGAACCACTCGGTTGTTCCATGTCCGGTTCTTACTGTTGCTTCTTGACCCTCGTACAGGTTTCTCAGGAGACAGGTAAGGTGGTCTGGTACTCCCATTCTTTGAGAATTCGCCACAGTTTGTTGTGATCCACACAATCACATAAATAAATAAATAAACAAACAAATAAACAAACAAACAAACAGTAAAAAAATAAAAAAATGTGGGAGAAATTGGAACTGACAGATTCACCTGTCTTTAGTCTAGACAACAGCTTTCTGACCAGGAAGGTTTGTACTGTAATACTAGGTTTGTGGGCTTGGATTGTGATCATTGTTATGCACTGTGCAAGCATTATTCCTCCATGGGTTCAAGGAATGTGCAGAGGGGGAGGGGGGCTGTGCTCATCTCCCCCCACCTCCAATACCCCTGCCAGCTCCATCCCTGACCATCCTGCACTGAGCATGAAGATCTAAAGTAGGATTCTTCACGCATTTGGCAGAATGCACTTAGGATCTTCCGTGCAATTGGCAAACCTGCACAACCAAAGTTTCCAGTGGCAGGACACATTCTCAATGTATTCAGCTGAACGTGAAGAACCCTCCTTCAGACCTTCCCGTTCAATGGGAGCCAAGAGGGATGGGCACTGCAGGGCCTTCATGTGTGGTCCCCCTCCACTCACTTTTTGGATGCTTGGGGGAATAATGTCTGCATAGCTATAGAGTAAAAAGACTCCCTTTAGTAGTTACATCAAATTGCAGGGCTGGAACTTGATGTGCAAAACAGGTGCCAGGGCAGGGTTCTGGCAAGCTCTAGATACTTGGGAGTATTCTGTCAGGGGCACTTGCACAGTCCCCAAGACTCCTCATCAAATGCTTGTGAGCAGGACCAGGAAGAACACTCCTGTTCTTGGTTGCTGTTCCTGGTTTGCAAACCAGGAACAGCATCCCCAGCAAGGAAAGGTTGCTGCATGTGCTGTTCCCACCTAGGATGAGCTCCCTGGGGAGGGGCAGTCTCTCTCACCAAGCAGAACTTCTTTGCCCACTCTGTTGCCGAAGTCTCTTGCAACTCCTGGCAGCAGATGCAAGAGGAGAAGCTCTTAAGACACTTTCCCACACCTGCCCCATTCTCAGCTCTTCTAGCTACTGAGGGCTTTAATGCATGAGGCTTTTAACCTGCTACTTTACTGAGGTTTCTGCTTCTGGATTCTTTGTGGGATTAAGATCGGTTTGTTTACACATGTTTTTCTGGGGGTTTTCTTTCTCTGCCTTTCTAGATGTTCTATTACACAACCACTAAGTGGTGGTGTGGTAGAGTGGAATTGCACAAATACACCAGGGTTTCAAGCCGCCATTCATGGAAATATCAGACTTTCCTCATTAGAAAAAACAACAGCCTATAATGGTTGCAAAGCACGGGAGAGGCCCTGGAGGATGACGACACTGTGTAAAGCACCCACAAACTACCATGAGTGAGGAATCACAAGTGCACAATAAATGCCTTGTGTAAAAAGGCTCTCTATCGTAGAGAATCATAGAATAGTAGGGCTGGAAGGGGCCTACAAGACCATCAAGTCCAACCCCCTGCTCAATGCAGGAATCCCTGACAGATGGCCATTCCAGCCTCGTCTTGAATGCCTCCAGTGTGGGAGAGCCCACCACTTCCCTAGGTAATTGGTTCCATTGCCGTATTGCTCTAACAGTCAGGAAGTTTTTCCTGATGTTCAGCCGGAATCTGGCTTCCTGTCACTTGAGCCCATTATTCTGTGTCCTGCACTCTGGGATGATCAAGAAGAGATCCTGGCCTTCTTCTCTGTGACAACCTTTCAAGGACTTGAAGAGCGCTATCATATCTCCCCTCAGTCTTCTCTTCTCAAGGCTAAACATGCCCAGTTCTTTCAGTCTCTCTTCATAGGGCTTTGTTTCCAGTCCCCTGATCATCTTTGTTGCCCTCCTCTGAATGCAGACCCGTCTCCAGTTTGTCTGCATCCTTCTTAAAGTGTGGCGCCCAGAACTGGACACAGTACTCCAGATGAGGCCTAACCAGTGCTGAGTAGAGGGGAACTAGTACTTCTCGGGATTTGGAAGCTATGCTTCTATTAATGCAGCCCCAAATAGCATTGGCCTTTTTTGCAGCCATATCACATTGTTGGCTCATATTCAGCTTGTGATCGACAACAATTCCAAGATCTTTCTCGCTTGTAGTGTTGTTGAGCCACATATCCCCCATCTTGTAACTGTGCATTTGGTTTCTTTTTCCTAGGTGCAGAACTTGGCATTTATCCCTATTAAACGTCATTCTGTTGTTTTCTGCCCAGTGCTCCAGTCTATCCAGATCACTTTGAATTTTGTTTCTGTCTTCCAAAGTATTAGCTATCCCGCCCAATTTTGTGTCATCTGCAAATCTGATCAGCATTCCCTGCACCTCCTCCTCCAAGTCATTAATAAAAATGTTGAAGAGCACTGGGCCCAGGACTGAGCCCTGCGGTACCCCACTCGTTACCTCTCCCCAGCTTGAGAAGGTCCCATTGATAAGCACTCTTTGAGTCCGATTCTGTAGCCAACTGTGGATCCACCAGATCGTTGTTTCATCTAGCTCACTTTGAGCAAGTTTGCTCATCAAGATATCATGGGGCACTTTGTCAAAAGCTTTGCTGAAGTTGAGGTATATGATGTCTACAGTATTCCCACGGTCTACAAGGGAGGTGACTTGATCAAAAAATGAGATCAGATTTGTCTGGCAGGACTTGTTTTTGACAAATCCATGTTGGCTTTGAGTAATCACAGCATTGTTTTCATGGTGCTTTCAGATGGATTGCTTTATCATCTGCTCCAGAATTTTCCCAGGGATTGATGTCAGACTGACTGGTCTGTAGTTCCCAGGTTCCTCCTTTTTACCCTTTTTGAAGGTAGTGACAACGTTAGCCCTCCTCCAGTCATCTGGCACTTCCCCCATCCTCCATGATTTCTCAAAGAGAATAGACAGTGGTTCTGAGAGTTCTTCTGCCAGTTCCTTTATTACTCTAGGATGCAGTTCATCTGGCCCTGGAGATTTGAACTCATTCAAAGTCATTAGGTGTTCCTTGACCATATGCCTATGGATCTCCAGCTGCAATCCTGCCCCTTCAGCCTGTACTTCGCCTTTGCCAGGGGGCTCATAGACCCTCTTTTGGGTGAAGACTGAGCCAAAGTAGGAATTGAGCACCTCTGTCTTTTCTTTGTCATCTGTTATCATTTTGCCATCCTTATGTAATAGCTGAACAACCGTTTTTTTCCTCTGTCTTTTACTATGCATGTAGCTAAAGAAAGCCTTTTTGTTGTTTTTAGCATCCCTCGCTAACCTCAGCTCGTTCTCAGCTTTAGCCTTCCTGATGCCCATCCCTGCAATTCTGTGCTACCTGCCCATACTCTTCTATTGTTGCTTGGCCTCCTTTCCACTTCCTATATGTGTCCCTTTTTGTTTTCAGGTCATCTCTAATTTTTTTGTGAAGCCACATTGGCTTCTTCTGTTGTCTTCCACCTTTTCTTCTTGTTGGAATTGTTTGTGATTGTGCCTTGAGAATTTCCTTTTTTAAAAGCTCCCACCCATCTTGGACTCCTTTTCTCATTTGCGTCGCTTGCCTTGAGACCTTACTGATCATTGTTCTGAGTTTATGAAAATCAGCTTTTGTAAAATCCAGGGTACGCATTTGACTACACTTGGATTTTGCTTCCCTTAGAACCAAGAACTCAAGTACAACATGGTCGCTTTCCCCCAGAGTTCCTGGAACTGCTACTTTCTCCACAATATGCCTCAGAAGGAATACCCCTACCCCAGAAATGGATGGTTGTCCAGACTGCTGGATGTTACAGTCCCTCCCCTCATATGGCTTTTTGCAGCTTCTGTCTCCTGGTGGGAGATGCAAGAGGAATGGGAGGTGGCAACCCTCCCCACGTGAGTCCTGAAACGTTCCAAGCCAAACTCAGATTAACACATTGTCTTTCTAGATCAGGGGTATCAGGCTCAGGGATGAAATCCAACCCACCTGGGGACCCAGTCTGCCTCCCCCAGAGTCCCCTAGAAGGCCACCCCCTTCCCCACATCACCAAGGGTTCTCAGCCCCCCCCCCCCCGCACTGCCTCTTCTAGATGTTTTTCTGAAACTATTTGCATCCATCTGCTATAAACGTGGACTGTGGCTGTGTTATTGTGCAACGTAATATTGTCACACTAGGCTGTTTCACCGTTTCCGCACCGCAGGTGCCACGAAGCATCATTGCTGTCCTGGGGAGAGAGTCTTTGCCTTCTTCAGCATTCAGATGGGGAGAGAGAGCATGACAGGAAGCAGCAATTAAAAACACGGAGGCACAAGGCATACCAGCTGGAGGAAATGGAGGGCCACTGTCGCTGCTCAACCACTGATCAGCTTCTGAACTGGCAGCAAAGATTTGGTAAGCACTGGTCAAAGTGAGCCAGCTGGTCCCAGTCCCAGGGCCACTCTGTGGTAATCAAATCCTATGGTATGGTGGTTTAACAAAATGGAGGAAAATTGCTTTTGCAAAGGACACCTTTTTTTTGGCCTCAAAATACTTCTACCATTTGCCATGAACAGCTTTTCTTCCTGAACTCCATTTCATCCTCTACATCAGCCTTCCCAACCTAGTGCCCTCCAGATGTTTTAGACTACAACTCCCAGCAGCACAGCCAATGCTCAGGGATTATGGGAGTTGTAGTCCCAAACCTGCAGAGGGCACCAAATTGGACAGGCTGCTCCTGATAAACACAAATGGTTTCCCTTCTTTCTCCTTTTAGCTGCTGTTTCTGGACGAACAACTCTCCCTGCCCCCTGTCATTTTTCTGAAGTGATTTGGCAAGAGCGCTCATTGCCCTCATTCCATAATAGGAGATAATAATTTGGGAGCTATCCGAAGTATACCCAGAGTTGCTGAACCAAGAGAGTGTGGCCAAAAGTGGGGCCAATGTCTAAATAGGGATGTACGAAAGTCACTTACCTGTTCGTGGATTATGTTGATGGTGGGGGGGGGGTTTCCGTCCCTCCCCCCGGAATCCTCACCGGGAGGGGAGGCGCTCCATTCCTCCCCCCCAGAATCCTCTGAGGCCAGCTGTGCTCTGTGGCAGCTCTGCGGAGCAGCCGGCCAGGCCTGGCCAGGCCAGAGCCGTCCGCAGCCGGATTTCCAGCTGTGGAGGGCTCTGGGTAAAAAAAAACACAAAAAACCGCGTACGCAAATGGCGGCGGCTACGGCCGCCACCATTTGCGTTCCTTATTTTTGCCCTCTTAATCTACGTAAATATTTACGTAGACTATGATAGCGAAAATCAAGAGGAACGCAAATAGCGTAGCAGGCACTATTTGCGTCCCTTTTTGATTCCCCGTTTTAGCCTACGTAAATATTTACATAGACTAAAACGGGGAATCAAAAAGGGACGCAAATAGCATACTGAATAGCATACTATGCATACTGAATAGGTATGCATATTTATTTATTAAAAAAAAATGCTTGGTCTGTATTGGGATGCAATGTCAATTAGCCAAAAACGGAGAAGATATTTCCTGTATCAGTCATTACAAAATGGACCAACATGCCAAAAAGCATTCTATTCCCCCCTTCTATAATCTATGAACATGTGCAAGTTTGATTATATGAATATCCTTTGTTATATAAAGCCATTATATAAACACCAGCATCTTGTGTTATGAAGTTAAAAACTCTGGTGTGTGCGTGTGTGTGTGTGTGTGTGTGTGTGTGTGTAACCACTATGGAAAAGGCCCTCAGCCAGGTATCCCCTTGCTAGACCTCAAATGGTGAGGGAACCCAAAGCAGCATCTCTGAAGCAGATCTTAGTAAATAGACAGGGTCATCTGGGAGGAGGTATTCCTCCAAGTAAAACTTGAAAGTATATGTTTTTTCTTTGCAAGTGGAACTATGGGTCAACTTCTTATAAAGCCACAGAAGAGGGTGATGACAACAAGCATGGTTACATTCTAGAACAGGGGTCTCTAACTTGGATTAAAAGTCAGTAGGACCACCAAAGAGCAGATAACATTGCCTCAAAAGCCCATATTGGCCCATGGGTCACCAGTTAGCCCTCTCTGATCTTGAGAGTCATCTATGGTGCAATCCTAACCAGGCCTATTCAGAAGTAAGTCCAATTAATATCAGTGGGGATTACTTCTAGGTAGGTATGCTTATGATTGCAGCTTAGAAGTGAAACTCTACACATATTTATTTGTAAATAAGTTCCCATGTGCACAATGGAGCTTTTTCTGTAGTAAGCATACTTAGGATTTCAACCTTACTCTAGTAAGGTTGCCAATTGTTTTCTGGGCTCAGTTCAAGGTCTTGGTTTTAGCCTTTAAGGGCGCAATCCTATGGGGATAGGTGGCCGCCTCCAAATTCAGAGGTGACCGCCTATCCAATGTAGGGCAGGAAAGGCACGGAGGGGATCGTTCCCCCCACGCTTCTGCTGCCCTGCATTTGTGGCTAGACTTAGGATGTGTCGTACTGGCATTTCCTCCTTCCCTGCCCTGGAACATCCCCCAGAATGCCCCGTTTTGGCTGCTCCACGCTCCTCTTCCAAGTCCAGAGCACGGGGCCATTCCATGCTGCCTGCGAGGCAGCATGGAAGTGGGGGAAGGTCAGTTCTCTGGGAACCAACCTCAGAGCACGGGCTCTGAGGTCGGTTTCCAGAAACCCACATATCCTATGGCTGTCTAGCCACTGACTAGTGGCCGTAAGATTGCTCTTTCCAGCACTTAGGGTGCAAACAGTCCTACAACCCACATCATTCCCCAGCCAGCCATGCTGGCTGGTGACTGCTGGAAGTTGTAGGACTTTTTTTTCTGTCTAAACATGCATAGGATTGCACTCGGATGGAGCAATCCCATGTGGAGAGGTGGCCGTAGGGATGTACGAAAGTGACTTACCTTTAACGAAATTTGATTCGAGGTGGGGGGGAGGCACTCCGTCCCTCCCCCCGAAATTCTGGCCAGGGGGGGAGGCGCTCCGTCCCTCCCCCCCGAATCCTGGCCGGCCGGGTGCGTAAATGGCGGCGGCCATTTGCGTCCCTGCAGTCAGCCGTGATAGGCTACGTAAATGTTTATGTAGTCTATCACAGCTGATTTAAAAGAGAAAAAAAACGCGCGTACGCAAACGGCGGCGCCACCATTTGCGTTCCTTATTTTGACACGTCTAAGTCTATGTAAACATTTACATCGACTACGGCGAAAGTAAGGGGAACGCAAATAGCATAGCGTCTACGCTATTTGCGTTCCCCTTATTTTCGACATCTTAGTCTACGTAAATGTTTAAATAAGGAATGCAAATGGCGGCGCCCATGGGCGCCGCCATTTGCATACGCGCATTTTTTTCCCCTTTAAATCAGCCGTGATAGGCTACATAAACATTTACGTAGCCTATCACAGTATTTTTTAAAAAATATAGCCGTGATAGGCTATGTAAATCTTTATGTAGCCTATCACTTTTTTTTTTTTTTTAACTGGAAATGGCGGCGGTGGCAGCCAGTCGGAAGACCGGCCGCCGCACCCACCACTGCTGAACCGCCGCTGCAGCCACCTCCGCCAGGAGGATTCGCCCAAGGTAAGTCCAATCCCGGGGGGGGCGGGGGGGCAGACTGTTTCGCCCAATTTCGGGGGGCTGAATGCGCTGGCATTTGGCCTCCCCGAGATTCGTGGCGAAATTCTCTGACATCCCTAGGTGGCCACCTCTGAACTCGGAGGCGACTGCCTATCCAGTGTAGGGTGGGAGGATCATCTCCTCTGGACTCCAGCCAGCCTGCATTCGCAGCGAGATGGCTGATTTTGGCTGTCTAGCCACAGGACGTCGGAGCGTGGGGCGGGGAGGCTGGACAACACATAGGAAGTGTCATACCAGCACTTTCATATTCCCTGCCCCTGGGAACACCTCCTTTTGCCTTGCTCCATGCTGCTCATCTGAGCCTGGAGCCGGGAGATGATCCGTGCTGCCTATGAGGTGGCAGGGGAGGGGGGCGGGAAGGCAGTTCTCCAGGAACCGACCTTGGAGCACAGGTGCTGAGGTCGGTTCCTGGAAACTGACCAATCCTATGGCCATCTAGCTGCTGTCTAGTGGCCATAGGATTGCACCCTAAACAACTTAAGACCTGGCTATCTGAGGGACCACCTATCTCACTATGAACCTGCTTGGTTACTAAGATCAGCAGGAAAAGGCCCTTTTGAAGACACCCCTACTTACAGAGGCCCACTTGTCTGGCATGCAGGAAAGAACTTTCTCCTGTGTTGCTCCCAGAATCTGGAATAGGCTCCCTTTGGAGTTGCATCTGATCCCCACTCTCTCTGTGTTCAGGGAGGAGATCAAGATGCATCGTTTCAATTTGGCTTTTTAATTGTGATGGTTTTAAAGTATCTTTTAATGTTTTATAATATTTATTCTTGTTTTTTGAATTGTTCTAAACTGTCTTGGTTGGTTTCAGAAATGTGGTATAGAAATGCAATAAATGAATGAATAACAATTGCCAAATTATCTCCCCCTTTCACACAGCAGATGAATCCTGATATTTTCCAGTCTTCCAGTATGTCTGTCCATTTAGTTACTGTACTGCGAAAAAAAAAGAAAAAGGAGGAAGGAAGGAAAAGAAAGAAGAAAGAAAGAACTCTTGGGATAAGTAGGACCAAAGCCTGGGAAAAGGAGCTCATGGGAGTTCTTGAGAGTATTTAAAGCAGCATTCCCAAGGGTTGTGCTCTTTAAAGCTCTGTGTTGACATTTTGTCACTATCATCCTCCCGAACTTGCTGCTTAGGCACTTGAGCTACAAAGGCGCAGTGTAGGCTGGCATGTGAGTTTCCATGCACTTTATCTGCTGTTATCAGTGTCGAGGAAAGGATGTGGGCTCATTGTGGCTTCTCCCTCGAGGACCAGACTGATAATTGCTAGCCGAGAGGCGATGTGCCTGAGGCCACCTTGACTTTGGCTGTGACCTTGGCATTGCTCCAATTGTTTCCTTCGTGGTATGGTAGTGCTTCTAGAATTCCACACACACCACTTTCACTTCAGCCAAGTGATATTTTGATGGTTCTGCACAGCCCCTATTCACATCTACGGATAGGTAAGAATTTAGTTTCAGTTTGGTTTTGATCAGAATTTACACAAACTTGCAAAATTGTCCATATTTAGGATAAAAAGAACTTGAGATTTTAAAAAGAAATTGAACATGGGAGAACCCAAAGCTGATAGATTCATCTGTCCCAGCCCAGAGCTTTGAATGCTTCACTCTTAAAAGTCAGAGTTTGAATCCCTGTGTATTCAACCATGTTGGTGCTTAATTAGGATTCCCACCTCTTTTTTTCTGGCAGACTTCTCATCTTTAACCTCTATATGGCAAGCAGGTACATTATGGGCCTGTCCATGCTGGGAACAGATGTACCTATTGAATTTGGCTGGTGCAGATGGGTGATAATTTCATTTCGGTTCATTTTTGATAAGAGTGTCCCAACATTTGCAAACTTCTTCATATTTGGGGGAAGAAGAACTTGAGATTTAGAAACTCTGAATGCAGGAGAAAGCAGAACTGACTGCTTCACCCGTCTGTCTGTCTGTCTGTCTGTATTTATTTATTTATTGCATTTATATCCCACCTTTTTTCCTCTTGCAAGGAACCCAAGGTGGCTTACATTCTCCTCCTCCTCTCCATTTTATCCTCACAACAATAACCCTGTGAGGTGGGTTGGGCTGAGAGTGTGTGACTGGCCCAAAGTCACCCAGTGGGCTTCCATGGCCAAGTGGGTACTAGAACCCAGATCTCCCAGCTCCCAGTCAAACACTCTTGCCACTATACCACACTGGCTCTTTGTGTCACCGTCAGGAGCTGCTGGATCTAGGTGTAGTTGTCCCATGTGGTGAATAACTGAACTGCAGGTGGTGGCTTCTCCGTGAAAGAAATAATGACTTCAGGCTCTAGACAGACTCTACTCACTCAGGCTGGCCACTGGGTTCTCCTGGACAGGAAAGAGTATAAGAGGGCTTCCTGCCCCAGTTGAGACCTGCTTGACTAATAAGGTCTTCCTGAGCTCTGGTGCTTATTCTTACATGCACCGTATGTTCTTATCCCTGCTTATTCTTTGAACCTAGCTTGCTCCTCAAACCTGCCTCCCAGTTTGTCCTCCAGTTATGACTTGCTCCTCAACACTATAGGACAATCTTCACTCACCTGGCACCCTCCAGATATGTTGGACTGAAGTTCCCATAATCACCAGCCAGCATGGTCCTCAAAGAACCTGCTGCTGCTTTGGAGCTACCAGATCAAGCCATTTCTCAAAACATCCCATCTGTCACAAATCCCTTGGCCCCCTCTAGTCTTAAGTACTCTCACACACACAAATAGAAAGGCTTCAGTCTCACGCCTTTAATTCATTATTCACAGGTTCATTACAGATGCAAATCCTCAAAGACTCTCTGGCTACAAAGGAATGCCTCCGCGGGATTCAAATGGTATCACCGAAAATTGCCCGCAGTTTGAAAGGGAGGCTATCTGGCTAGGCTAACTTAGGGAGGGAGGCCCCGCCCCTCGTGTGATGCTTCCCTGCATAGCCTCTCACGCATCGCTAACCAGGTCGACCGTCTGAGCTCCGCCCCTAACGATTCCCTCTTAGCTCTGCATCTCTGCCTCACATCTCTTAGGTCACAGTCCTCAAGCCCCTCCTTCTCCTGCTCACTGCTTCTCACAGAGGGGGTAAGGAGGAAGCTTCATGCCCAGCTATCTGGGTGTTGGTAACCTGAGAAGCACGCCTACCCATATCTGAACTGGCTTGTGAAAAAGCCTCCCCCAGTTCTGGCTGCTTCTCTTCTGAATCTGAGCTGCTAACAATCTCCCCGCGCTCGGAATCAATCCTGACACCATCAGCAGTGCTGCAAGACCTCACACCAACCACCCGGGTCCCTGTTCTGGTTCCATGCTGCCCCTTATCATTCCTGGGCCCTCAGGCACAGAGGCACCGATGAGTAAGTTGAACGATCCAGAACCGCCATGGAAGTGCACACACTTGGTTGCACAAGGCCCCCCCTTTCCTTGTACTACTTGGAAGGAGGGGAAGCCAGTCCTGCCAGCATGTAGTCAGATCAGCAGCATTCCCTTAATAGTAAGCCAGGCAGAGGTGGAGCAACCAGCTCCAATCTGAGCTTTCGGTCTGAGCAGCACTGGTGCAGCAGCTCCCATAGTAGGGTGGCCAGGTGTCCTACTTTGCAGAGGACAGTCCTCTATTTTGGAGAGCTGGCAGAGGACTGCCCTCTCTGTTGGATGCACTGTCCAGTCCCAGTCTGGTTTAAAATGAAAGAACCATAAGAACAGGGAGTAGGAGGGGCCCATCCACAGTTAACACCTGGTCAGCAGAATGAGCAGATGCACAGCTCACCTGGTCCATCTTCTCCACTATGGTGAGAAGTACTGTATTTCTACTGACATTATAGTTGTTGTTTCTGAATTTGCACTATACATATACATTTGCATATTCAAATGTTATGCAGACTGGTGACTTATACTTGAGTTCTTGGTTCTAAAGGAAGCAAAAGCTGAGCATAGCCAAACGCGTACCCTGGATTTTAGGAAAGCTGATTTTAATAAACTCAGAACAATGATCAGTAAGGTCCCATGGCAAGCGACTGTAATGAGAAAAGGAGTCCAAGTCAAGATGGGTGGGAGCTTTTAAAAAAGGAAATTCTCAAGGCACAATTACAAACCATTCCAACAAGCAGAAAAGGTGGAAGACAATAAAAGAAGCCCATGTGGCTTCACAAAAAGCTTAGAGATTACCTGAAAACAAAAAAGGACACATATAGGAAGTGGAGAGAAGTCCAAGCAACAAAGGAAGAGTACAATCAGGTAGCACAGAATTGCAGGGATGGCGTCAGGAAAGCTACAGCTGAGAACGAGCTGGGGTTAGCTTTCTTCAGCTACGTGCATAGTAAAAGACAGGAAAGAAATGGTGGTTCAGCTATTAAATAAGGATGGCAAAATGATAACAGACGACAAAGAAAAGGCAGAAGTACTCAATTCCTACTTTGGCTCAGTCTTCGCCCAAAAGAGGGTCTATGAGCCCCCTGGCAAAGGCAAAATACAGGCTGAAGGGGCAGGATTGCAGCTGGAGATCGATAGGCATATGGTCAAGGAACACCTCATTACTTTGAATGAGTTCAAATATCCAGGGCCAGATGAACTGCATCCTAGAGTAATAAAGGAACTGGTAGAAGAACTCTCAGAGCCACTGTCTATTATCTTTGAGAAATCATGGAGGACAGGTGATGCCAGATGACTGGAAGAGGGCTAATGTTGTCCCTATCTTCAAAAAGGGTAAAAAGGAGGAACCCGGGAACTACCGATGAGTCAGTCTGACATCAATCCCTGGGAAAATTCTGGAGCAGATGATAAAGCAATCCATCTGGAAGCACCTTGACAACAATGCCGTGATTACTCGAAGCCAACATGGATTTGTCAAGAACAAGTCCTGCCAGACGAATCTGATCTCATTTTTGGATCAGGTCACCTCCCTTGTGGACTGTGGGAATGCTGTGGACATAATATACCTCGACTTCAGCAAAGTTTTCGACAAAGTGCCCCATGATATCCTGATCAGCAAACTACCTCAAAGTGGGCTAGATGAAGCAATGATCAGGTGGATCCACAGTTGGCTACAGAATAGGACTCAAAGAGTGCTTATCAATGGGACCTTCTCAAACTGGGGAGAGGTAACGAGCGGAGTACTGCAGGGCTCAGTCCTGGGCCCAGTGCTCTTCAACTTTTTTATTAATGACTTGGAGGAGGAGGTGCAGGGAACACTGATCAAATTTTCAGATGACACAAAATCGGGCGGGATAGCTAATACCCTGGAAGACAGAAACAAAATTCAAAGTGATCTTGATAGACTGGAGTGCTGGGCAGAAAACAACAGAATGACATTTAATAGGGATAAATGCCAAGTTCTGCACCTAGAAAAAGAAATCAAATGCATAGTTACAAGATGGGGGATACTTAGCTCAACAACACTACAAGCAAGAATCTTGGAATTGTTGTCGATCACAAGCTGAAAATGAGCCAACAATGTGATGTGGCTGCAAAAAAGGCCAATGCTATTTGGGGCTGCATTAATAGAAGTATAGCTTCCAAATCCCGGGAGGTACTAGTTCCCCTCTACTCAGCACTGGTTAGGCCTCATCTGGAGTACTGTGTCCAGTTCTGGGCACCACATTTTAAGAAGGATGCAGACAAACTGGAGAGGGTTCAGAGGACAGCAACAAAGATGATCAGGGGACTGGAAACAAAGCCCTATGAAGAGAGACTGAAAGAACTGGGCATGTTTAGCCTTGAGAAGAGAAGACTGAGGGGAGATATGATAGCGCTCTTCAAGTCCTTGAAAGGTTGTCACAGAGAGGAAGGCCAGCATCTCTTCTCCATCATCCCAGAGTGCAGGACATGGAATAATGGGCTCAAGTGACAGGAAGCCAGATTCCGGCTGAACATCAGGAAAAGTCTCCTGACTGTTAGAGCAATACAACAATGGAACCATTTACCTAGGGAGGTAGTGGGCTCTCCCACACTGGACGCTTTCAAGACGAGGCTGGACAGCCATCTGACTTGGATTCCTGCATTGAGCAGGGGGTTGGACTTGATGGTCTTGTAGGCCCCTTCCAACCCTACTATTCTATGATTCTTTGGTCCTCTTTTTTGGTGATGCAATTCCCCTTTGGGGGGCAATGCATAAGTGGCCACCCTATCCCACAGGCTCTTTGTGGAAGTTCCAGGCTACAGTCTCAGTATTAGTTCTAGGCTAGCTGGGCTCCCCAGGTTTGTGTACCTTCCCACTTTCTGGAGATGGGGAAACTGGACAGTCCAACTAGTATGTATTTGTGTTCTCTTCAGACCTTCACATGAATGTGTTGCAATAATAGGCCTCAAAATGGTTTCAGGATTAGGCTGTGTGAGATCCCTTGGTGTGAATTAAGCAACATTCTCATGGCCACTTAACAGGATAAGGCCTGCTGCTCTTTGCACTCCTTGTGGCAGAAAGACTGGCATAGGTCAAGGAACCTGAGGGTTTTGTAAAAGTCTAAGAAGGAGAAATGAGCAGTCCCAAGTGCTGAAAAACTGCTGCAACACATTGTAACTTTAGACCTGCCTTCTCTAGCCTGGTGGCCTCTGGATGTTTTGGACTTTGACTCCCATCAGCCCCAGCCAGCCTGGCCAATGGTCAGGAATGCTTGGTGTTAAGAACATAAGAGCCCTGCTGAATCAGACTAAGGGCTTATCTGGTCCAGCATTCTGTTCACACCATGGCCATCTAGCTGCCTGTGGAAAGCCCATGAGTAGGTCATGAGTGCAATAGCCCACTCCTTCTCATGTTGCCCAACAATTGGTATTGAGAGGCCTACTGCCTCTGATAGTGGAGGTAATATATAGCCCTTATGACTAACAGCCATCGATAGCCTTATCCTCCACGCCTTTGTCTAATCCCCTTTTAAACCCAACCAAGTTGGCGGCCATCACTACATCTTGTGATAGCAGATTCTGTAGTTTAACTATGTGTTATGTGAAGAACTACTTCCTTTCATCTGCCCTGAATCCCCCACCATTCAGTTTCATGGGAAGACCCCAGGTTCAAGTATTATTCACTTTCTCCACAGCATGCATAATTTGGAGTCCCAAACTCCCAGGTTTTGGGGAAGCTGCTGTAGACTTTCACAACTGCCTGGTGGAGTAGGCTTCTCGGGCCTGAGAGAGAAATGTGTGAAGGAAAGTTACTCAGGCAGGCAGACAACACAACATAGAGACAGCACAACTTTGTTCCATGATTTTCCCATTGGACATGTCGATCTTGCACCACCTTCTGAAGTCAGAAGTGTTAGAAGTGACCAAGCATTTGGCTGGCTTTGTGTCACTGCCATGTGGAAAACAACAGTGGTGCTGGAGTCAGACATTCTGCCGTAAAGCAAAACTGCCGAAAAAGATGCAAGACACAACAAGTACACATGTGTTCAATCAGCATTGGCTCATGGTTAATATCTAGGCCACATAAGGTTGTAGAAACTGCTGACTACAACACTGAATCCTTGTCTCCTAAGATGCTCATGATTTTTGTGGCATGTACCCTGCTGAACTTGCGTGGAACCACTGCAAGCAGAAAGGAGTGTGGAATCTGCCTGTTGAAGGGCCTGAGATGGAGTGCGTCAGCCTAGCTGGGGCCTGTGACTCCCACTCTAAAAAAAAAAGAGAGCCTGCACACTCTGTTCCCGAGCCCTTGGGAGAAGCTGAATGAAATGATTTGGTCATAGTTTGGAAACCTGTTGTAGATTAGATAAGCTGAGATAAATGGGGGAAGATAATAGATATTTACACAAAGGAACAAGAAGTGTTTCTTTCTCCCAAAATAGCCCCTTGCATTTTATTTATAGCTTTTCTCCCTTTCGAGATGGAGCTGGGACATTTGCATAAGAAGGTGGGGGGAGAGAGCAGAGATGATGATAAATAACCATTTCATGTGCAGACTGAAATCATCATTATACCTGCCACTGTGGATAGATGTCTCTGCCGAAGAGAGCACCAGAATTAGAAAGGATCATTTAAATGTCTGAAATTCTTAACCAGTGATGGGTGAACCTCATTTAAGTTCATTTCCAAACACGACAAAGGCTAGGAGATAGTAGCTTTCTGCAGTTTATATTTAGCCTTTGAAAAATGGCATGCAAACAAAAGGACAGTGTGTTAAGGGTCAAATCAGCATGGCCTGTTCTGGATGCTAGAAAAAATGTACAAGAGCACAGCATAATTATGGAGCACTTTGGGAGCAGCTTCACACATTATAGAATCATAGAATCTTAGATCAGTAGGGCTGGAAGGGGCCTACAAGGCCATCGAGTCCAACCCCCTGCTCAATGCAGGAATCCAAGTCAGAGCATCCCTGACAGATGGCTGTCCAGCCTCGTCTTGAATGCCTCCAGTGTGGGAGAGCCCACCACCTCCCTAGATAAGGGAGCCAAGTGTCCCCCATCTTGTAACTGTGCATTTGGTTTCCTTTTCCTAGGTGCAGAACTTGGCATTTATCCCTATTCAATTTCATTCTGTTGTTTTCTGCCCAGCACTCCAGTCTATCAAGATCACTTTGAATTTTGTTTCTGTCTTCCAAGGTATTAGCTATCCCGCTCAATGTGATCAGCATTCCCTGCACCTCCTCCTCCAAGTCATTAATAAAAATGTTGATGAGCACTGGGCCCAGGACTGAGCCCTGCGGTACCCCACTCGTTACCTCTCCCCAATTTGAGAAGATCCCATTGATAAGCACTCTTTGAGTCCGATTCTGTAGCCAACTGTGGATCCACCGGATCGTTGTTTCATCTAGCCCACTTTGAGCTAGTTTGCTTATCAGGATATCATGGGGCACTTTGTCAAAAGCTTTGCTGAAGTCAAGGTATATTATATCCACAGCATTCCCACAGTCCACAAGGGAGGTTACCTGATCAAAAAATGAGATCAGATTCGTCTGGCAGGATTTGTTCTTGATAAATCCATGTTGGCTTCGAGTAATCACTGCATTGTTTATTATATTTATTATGTGACATAGGAATGATCCCACAGGCCACTCCTGTGTCTGAAATGGTCTTAAAATGTAACATTGAATGAAGTTAAGACATGCACTGACCCTTCAGAGAAGATGCAAATATAGCTGCCTCTCTTCTGAAGCATTGGCATAACTGCATCTTCCTCAGAGGCAGATGTGTGCATTAACTATGCCCAGACTGGCTGGAAACAATTCCAGGTTACTTGAAGCCTTAAGGATGGACATGAAGGGTTTCCTTTCTGGACAGCTGTGGGTTGTGTGGCTGTTCCCAAATGGCCTCCTCTTCTTTAGTGATGCAATTTGAGTATTTTGTAGATGTACCAGGAACATCTGGCAGGTGGGGAAATTGCCCAACTTTTTATTGGATTTGGAGAATCTGTCTCCTGTAAAGTATTTCTTAATTGGATTCTGAATTATCTGGGAACATGTCTGATCTGTAATGAATCTGGATTGGGCCAAGAACTACTCAGAGGCTTTTAGGTGCCAGCATATGGCAGGACTTCAGTTCCCTGCCACATTTGAAGGTAGGTCTTCATTGTCACATTCCAGGGCCTAGAGCAGGGGTGTCCCTCATAGTCCTCCAGTGTCATGCCCCCAAACTGAAAACATATTTTCAAACAAAATGGCATCTGGAGCTGCTATGAAGCACCAAAAGGGTCAAAATTTGAGATGCCATAGCAGCTACGGAGCTCCAAAGAGGTCAAAATTAGCAGCAAACAAGCTAATTTTGACCCTTTGGGCAGTCCATAGCAGCTCCAGATGCCACTTTGTTTCCCTCCCTACTTTTGGCAACTGCAGCAGTGGGTGGGGGACAGGAGGTTCAGCCCAAGGGGTGAAAATGGCCCTGGACCTCCCAAAGTTGCCCACCCCCAGCCTAGAGGCACCCTATAGTGGATCTGACAGCACAAATGGGTCTTTCTCTGCCTCCACCATCCACTTGTTACTTACCACAGATGTAGAGGATGGCTGGGGTGTTCCATTTGTGGGTTGGAATCCACTGAAGGGTGGCAAAAAATTGAAAATGCATCACCAAAAAAAGAGGTGTAAAAAAAGAGACAGAGATTTATATAAAATTTGCATATGGTATATTCCTTTACATAGACATTTGATACATCTCATCATAGTGGGGAAGACTTACAGGTGATCTGCATGCCCATTTAGTCTGCTGTTCAGGTACTAACTCTTGATAGGCAACTTCAGTTCTTTATCTTTAACTGGTCTTGGACTGGATTGCCCTTCAAATAGAGGACTGTCATCTGACCACCCTTCAAATAGAGGACTGCCCTCTGTAAACTAGTACATCCAGGGAAATTTGGGAGCCATGGGAACTGCTGTCATCAGTGCAACCCATGACCTGCACCTGGACCTAATTTGGAGTTCAGATTTACTTTCTGTGTGGTGGGTGTCTAGGAAATTTACATCATTTCCAGGGTAGATTGTGTGTGGGGGGGTGTCACCCATCTCTAATAGAGGCTCTCAGCTATTACATTTTAGTCTGCAGAGTTGTATGAAGGACTTAAAGTGCACCCACAAGTTGATGTGGCAGGACCGCCTCTCTGCAAACTATTTCTCTTCTTGTGCAGGACCAACCTGGCAACAACTTCATGAAGACAAATGGATGATATTTTCACTCTTGCTTTATAGTCTTGGGTACTGTCACTTCTCCTCTTATTGCAACACACACCCCGCCTGTGAGATGGAGAACTCAGATAATTACCAGGGTGTGGTGAGCTGTGTTTAGCTTATGTTTCCAAAGCCTTAAAATTAAGACTCACCCTTCCATCATGCCCAGCCAACATTGCCATCTGTCAGTACTTAGGGAACAACTCTGCTGGAATCAAGATTGTGTGTGAGGGTACCACATGCAGTAAGTGAATGCTGGAAAAGATTATCCAGGTATCTCACTATCAAACATGTTCTGGACTGCAGGCATGTTAGTCATAATTGGGGGGGGGGGGAGGAAATGGTTTCATTTCCAGATTTGTTTTAAGCAACTCAGTATTTGTACCAAGGTATTGTGCAGACACATTTTGGGCAGCATACAGGCATGTCCTGTAGTCACAGAGTAGACTGTTCTCTTGCTGTTTTGAATCAAAAGCACCCTTCTTAAATTTCATCAAATTTGTGAAAACAGTTCTCTTGCTGTGAATAAATGAACTCCCTTTCCCCACAAGCCCACTTTCCTCACCTTGGTCATCTTAAAAATGGCCAGCTCCATGTTTGCCTCATGGAGGTGGGATTTGCAGGGGAGAGTTGGATGGGAGGTCCCCTTGCTAACTGGTCCTTCCCTGCAAATGCTTTCTGAGGACGTTTTAAATCTTATATTTATTTCCCAGGAACCTGAAAGTAAGCTGTGGGAAAAGCAGCCTCAGTGGAAGGATGTTTTTCAGGGGGAAATTGGCAGGAGCATTTACGTAGGCCTCACAATTGTGCCCTGAAGCGTCCCTTACATTTGCGTTAGTTTGGCTACTGACGTTTCGGTAACCCACCTTTACAAAGATAGCATGTAAGTCTACCTTAAAAAATCCACACAGTGCTGCCTGAGGTGAAGGACAAGATGGCACCTTTCATCTTCATGTACAAAAGCTGATTGGACTGACAGGTGATTGGACTTCAACGCTGGTGATTGGTCAGCATCCGTTGCTGTGCCTGAAGGCAACAGCTAGCTTAGAGGGCAGGCCGTGGTGCACACACAGCTCTGCACACATGCCTTGCTGCTGCTCCCCACTTCCCATTATCAGCTGCCTGAGGCAACTGCCTCACTTTGCCCAATGGTAGGGCCGGGCCTGCATCCATATGAATTAGCCTTAAAAGAATTCTTAGGTGCTGCATCATCTGAGGCCTATTAAATTGTTCACCAGTGTGATCCTCAAGTCAGCTTGAGATGCTTGGGAGTAATCCACATACTCTTATCATGTTATGTAGCCCTATGCACCTAGAGCACGCAGCTCTGGCAGCTCTGCTGTCACCATGTCGCAAGCAACCTTAGTGTCACCCAGTGCAGGAATATGGTCCAAAAATGATTACAAGAAAGGTGAGGAGGATCCCGGTTCTAAAGGAGAGCTCTTATTCTCTGTAGTAAATACAAAATTTCTGGCCAATCCTGGCTGATGGGAAAGGAAATGCAGAGGAAAGTAAATGACATGTTAATGGGCTTTTAGGAAAAAAATGTGTATTTTCTTAACTTTTTATTTCTGTATTTTTAGCTCTACAAAACATACAACTAAACTTTGGACAGAAATAGCAATTCACTTACATAAGAGTCTGGCTTACAAAACTCCTACTTTCTAAACTCTCCAGGGCCTGCAGGCTCTCCATCAGACGCAGACGTCAGGTTGAGATGGAAATAAAGATTTGTCTTGTTTTGTACAGAATATTCTGGAATGGGTAACACCAGGTTCAAGGGCAAAATGATGAAAAGCGGGGGCGGAGAGATTAGAGCAAGTGGTGAAAGCCACCCCTGATTCTCCTTCCCAGCTAACTCCAGTGCTGTGGTCGTCTTCTTATGTGATGTCTTCTCATTCTTAGAGGCTGGATGCAAGACTGAGGGAAGAGCTGGGGCAGAAATTGCCAGCAAGAACCTGACAAAAGGGGGCAGATGAAGTGGAGGATGGAGGCAAAAGGCAAAGAGCCTCTACCTAGAGAGGCTGTCCTGGCACTTGTGTTGTGGTCTTTTTGGCACCATTTTATTTTCCTAACTTTTAAGTCCTTTGGTTTTTGAAGTCGTGTTAATGCATTTTTAGATCTTTGCACTGCTGCTTGCTTTTATCTTGGTTTTCAATTTGGTTTTATTTTGTTTTAAAGGTTTTAATATTATGTTTTACTATGTTCTTGTATTTTACGGTCTTAAGTTTTGTTTTGTGAATTGCCCAGGGAGCTTCGGCTAATGGGTGGGATAGAAATGCAATAAATAAATAAAATGAGTGCCCTGCCCTCAGTGAGCCCCCTCCTACAGGTCACCATTTTATAAATCGTACAATGGCCTGGAATGGCCAATATAGTGTCACTTTCGAGCATCAAGGGACATTAAAAATGATGGCTTGTATCTGCCTGGCATGTTGGGCCCAGGGCTGGCATCAGGGCCAGTGAGACCTGTTGTGGTACTTGGGCCCTGGAGACTGCCCAAGAGTGCTGGATGTTGACACTGGGCCTGTTGGGGAATTCAGATTTCCATTTCCTCCCACTACAACACATCTTTAAAGCCATGGACTGTTAAATTTTTAAGAAAGAGAGGACCAAGGCTCCCGTCTGTCTTGACATGCCCTCTGCCCTTCCCTCCTTATCGCTGATATGTGATGACTCTATAGTGAGTGAGATGCAGTGCACTTAGGGTGGCCAGGTGTCCTTCTTTACAGAGGACTGCCCTCTGTTTTGGAGAGCCGGCAGAGGACAGTCCTCAATTTGAAGGTGTCCTGTTTGGAAGGCCTGTCTGGTCTAAAATCAAAGCACCAGAAGAAGCGAGAGCAGCAGGGCCTTGAGGCTGCCCACCCCCAGTGAGCACACAGATGGAACAGGCACACAGGTCACCTGGTCAGGCTTCCCAGCTATGGTGAGATGTATTGCATTTCTGTTTAAGGGTGCAGTCCTATGGGGATGGCTGTAAGCCTCTGTACTCGGAGGCTTACGGCCATCCAATGCAGAGCGGGAGGAGCGGTGGAGGTGAGCTTTGCCTGCATGCTCCCCCTGCTCAGCATTTTTGGCTCTTTCACCCATCTACCTGAGGTGACAGGGCGGCAAGAAGGTTGGGGAAGGCTGGGGATAGTTCATATCCTCGCTTTCCCAGTCCCCTCCCCACCCCACCCCACCCTTAGGAATGCCCCCTTTCTGGCCTCTCTGTGGTCCCTTTTGCGAACTTGGAGAGGCAGCCAGTGCAGTTCTCTCTGCACCGCTTGGAGGGGACAGGAAGCTCAGACTCTCTGGTCTGAGGTCAGTCGGAGTGGTGTCTCCGACCTTGGATCCAGGAATCTGAAGTATCCTATGGGCCATAGGATTGCTTTCCCCGGTACAATTATTTTTTCGAAATGTGCACCTAGACATATAATGTGCACCTAGACATATAATGTGCACATGCAAATGTTATGCAAATTAGTGTCCTCTATTGTCCTGTTTGTAGGGGCCACTGTAACCCCACATCTGCTCATGACACTTCCATTGATTTGCATTCCAGTTTTTTCAGGGCTGAGCCTTGGTATAGAAAACTGATGCCTGGGCTGAGACCTGAGTCTGAGTAAGTGCTAAAACTCTATACTATTCTTTTAAAGCTATTTTGGTGGGTGGGTGACTGGTCTCTTATATAATCGTTTTTAGGAGCCTGCCAAGCATTCTAAGGCCATGGGATGGGGTGGGATATGAATATAACTCATCAGTGACAATAATGAAACCATTATCTTGTTTTCTCAGTTCTGAACAGAGCTATTGTATAGACAAGCCTGGGCAGAGCCAATCTGTTAGCTAGAGGTAACCCTTGTGTTGCAATAACATCGGGTGGTTGCAATGGACTAGATTTGCCATGGAACCTCATTTCTTCAACACTATGAGGTTGAATTAAGGCCATGTCAAAAATTAACAAAGCTTTCCTTGAAATCAAGCTGTGTCTCTGGATGTGTCTTCCATGGAAACATGCCATGCCAGGTACAGATTGCTACCAGACCCTGTAATTATAGAAGAGTTTGAAGCTCACAGTCATCGAGAGATGTGCCAGATTCTCTGTGCAGTTTGACTGCACAGTCAGTTTGCCTCTCTCTTTGTCCTCTGGTGAAGGAAGCCATGTCATTTTGGCTGGGCAATTACATAGTCACCAAAGCAATGAAATATGAGGTGTTGGTGGTGGTGGTGTGTGTGCGCGCGCGTGTGTGTGTGTACACAAGTGCAGGGCCATTTTGGTGGAGACATCATATATGCCAATAGCAAATTCCGTTCTCTGAGTGTGGATCCCCATGTAGACAAAATGGCACCACCTACGCACAAGAGGAAAGTACCAGCATGCTTAGAAGAACCCCATGGTTTGCAGTTGAACACACAATATTTAGGGGGGGGGAAATACCCAAGGGGGCAACCCTACTCTCTGAAAACAGCCCAGTGAGGACTGAGCATGCTCAGTGAGCACAGAATGTTGACCGACTGTTGATGGCAGGAGGGGGAAGGGAAGGGAGTATTGCGGAGGGCATGACGGACTGACTAGAGGACCACCTTCATCCATACCAGGCTGCCTGCACTTTGAGATCATCAACAGAGGTCCTTCTCACTTGTCTGCCACCAAGGGTGGTTAGGTTGGTGAGCACAAGGGAAATGGCCCTTTTTGTAGTGGCCCTACACCTCCAGAATGAGTTTCCATTGGGGATTCATCTGGCCTCTTCTTTGCAGGCCTTTAGGAAAGCTCTCCCCTTCATGGATCACTGCCTTGTTGTGGCGAAGGGGCTTGCGTAACTCAGTGAAGCCATAAGCTATGCCGTGCAGGGCCACCCAAGACGGACAGGTCATGGCAGAGAGTTCTGACAAAATGTGGTCCACTGGAGAAGGAAATGGCAACCCACTCCAGTATTCTTGCCAAGAAAACCCCATGGAACGTATCACAAGGCTAAAAGAGATGACGCCGGAAGATGAGCCCCTCAGGTCGGAAGGTGTCCAATATGCTACTGGGGAAGAGCAGAGGGAATTTCCAAGTAGCGCCAGAAAGAGTGAAGCGGCTGGGCCAAAGCCGAAAGGACACTCAGCTGTGGATGTGTCTGGTGGTGAAAAGAAAATCCGATGCTGTAAAGAACAATATTGTTTAGGAACCTGGAATGTCAGATCAATGAATCAAGGTAAGCTGGAGGTGGTCAAACATGAGATGGCAAGATTGAACATCGACATCTTGGGAATCAGCGAACTAAAATGGACAGGCATGGGCGAATTTAATTCAGGTGACTATCATATCTACTATTGTGGGCAAGAATCCCTTCGAAGAAATGGAGTAGCACTCATAGTCAACAAAAGGGTGGGAAAAGCAGTACTGGGGTACAATCTTAAAAATGATAGAATGATCTCAGTACGAATCCAAGGCAAACCATTCAACATCACAGTAATTCAAGTCTATGCCCCAACCACTGAGGCCGAAGAAGCTGAGGTTGATCGGTTCTATGAAGACCTACAACACCTTCTAGAACTAACACCAAAAAAAGATGTCCTCTTCATCATAGGGGATTGCAATGCTAAAGTAGGAAGTCAAGAAATCACCGGGATAACAGGCAGGCATGGCCTTGGTGTACAAAATGAAGCAGGACAAAAGCTAATAGAGTTTTGCCAAGAGAACATGCTGATCATAGCAAACACTCTTTTCCAACAGCACAAGAGGCGACTCTACACATGGACGTCACCAGATGGTCAATATCGAAATCAGATTGATTATGTCCTTTGCAGCCAAAGATGGAGAAGCTCCATACAGTCAGTAAAAACAAGACCTGGAGCTGACTGTGGCTCAGATCATGAGCTGCTTCTTGCAAAATTTCGGCTTAAATTGAAGAACGTCGGGAAAACCACTAAACCGTTCAGGTATGACCTAAATCATATCCCTGATGAATATACAGTGGAGGTGAGGAATAGATTTCAGGGATTAGACCTGATAGACAGAGTGCCTGAGGAACTATGGACGGGGGTCCGTAACATTGTTCAGGAGGCAGCAACTCAATCCATCCCAAAGAAAAAGAAATGCAAGAAAGCAAAGTGGCTGTCTGACGAGGCTTTACAAGTAGCTCACGAAAGAAGGGAAGCGAAAAGCAAGGGAGAAAGGGGAAGATATACCCAACTGAATGCAGAGTTCCAGAGAATAGCAAGGAGAGACAAGAAGGCCTTCTTAAATGAACAATGCAAAGAAATCGAGGAAAACAACAGAATGGGAAAGACTAGAGATCTCTTCAAGAAAATTGGAGATCTCAAGGGAACGTTTTGTGCAAAGACGGGCATGATAAAGGACAAAGAAGGCAGGGACCTAACAGAAGCAGATGAGATTAAGAAGAGGTGGCAAGAATACACAGAAGAACTATACAGGAAAGATCTGAATGTCCCTGATAGCCATGATAGTGCGGCCACTGAACTTGAGCCGGACATCCTCGAGAGTGAAGTCAAGTGGGCCTTAGGAAGCATTAGTAACAACAAAGCTAGCGGAGATGACAGTATTCCAGCTGAGCTATTTAAAATCCTAAAAGATTATGCTGTTAAAGTGCTGCATTCAATATGCCACAAATCTGGAACACTCAACAATGGCCACAAGACTGGAAAAGGTCAGTTTACATTCCAGTTCCAAAGAAGGGCAACGCCAAAGAGTGTTCAAACTACCGCACAATTGCGCTCATTTCACACGCCAGCAAGGTGATGCTCAAAATCCTACAAGCTAGGCTTCAGCAGTATGCGAACCGAGAACTACCGGAAGTACAAGCTGGGTTTCGAAGAGGCAGAGGAACTAGAGATCAAATCGCCAACATTCGCTGCATCATGGAGAAAGCAAGAGAATTCCAGAAAAACGTCTATTTCTGCTTCACTGACTATGCTAAAGCCTTTGATTGTGTGGATCACAACAAACTGTGGCAAATTCTGAAAGTGATGGGAGTACCAGACCACCTTACCTGTCTCCTGAGAAACCTGTACGAGGGTCAAGAAGCAACAGTAAGAACCAGACATGGAACAACCGATTGGTTCAAAATTGGGAAAGGAGTACGACAAGGCTGCATATTGTCACCCTGCTTATTTAACTTATATGCAGAGTACATCATGAGAAACGCCGAGTTGGATGAATCAGAGGTCAGAATTAAGATTGCTGGGAGAATTATCAACAACCTCCTATATGCAGACGATACCACCCTAATGGCAGAAAGCGAAGAGGATCTAAAGAGCCTCTTGTTGAGGGTGAAAGAGGAGAGTGCAAAAGCTGGTTTGAAACTCAACATTAAAAAAAACTAAGATCATGGCATCTGGCCCTATCACTTCCTGGCATATAGAAGGGGAAGAAATGGAAGCAGTGACAGATTTTACTTTCTTGGGCTCCAAGATCACCGCAGACGGTGACTGTAGCCATGAAATTAAAAGACGCTTGCTCCTTGGGAGGAAAGCTATGGCAAACCTAGACAGCGTAGTAAGAAGCAGAGACATCACCTTGCCGACAAAGGTCCGTCTAATCAAAGCTATGGTTTTCCCAGTAGTAATGTATGGCTGTGAGAGTTGGACTATAAGGAAGGCTGAGCGCCGAAGAATTGATGCCTTCGAACTGTGGTGCTGGAGAAGACTCTTATGAGTCCCCTGGACTGCAAGGAGATCAAATCAGTCCATCCTAAAGGAAATCAACCCTGAGTGCTCATTGGAAGGACAGATACTGAAGCTGAAGCTGAAATATTTTGGCCACCTAATGTGAAGAGAAAACTCTCTGGAAAAGACCGTGATGCTGGGAAAGACTGAAGGCAAAAGGAGAAGGGGATGGCAGGGGATGAGATGGCTAGATAGCATCACCGATGCAATGAATATGAACTTGAGCACACTCCGGGAGAGAGCGCAGGACAGGAAGGCCTCGCGTGCTATGGCCCATGGGGTCACAAAGAGTTGGACACGACTGAACGACTGAACAACAACAATGGTCTAACCCCTAAAGTTCAAGAATCAGCCCAACCCTAAACAGATGGATCAGGCTAGATAGCAAGAGAACTGAAACCTGGGCAGCCGAACCAAGGGGAACTCAACAGCTCCACTCCACAAACAAATTTCTCTGACATCCCCATTCCCAAGACTTTTTGCCTTATCCTACAGCTACTTACTATAATTCCCTAGAAGTGAGTCTGATCCTGCAGTTACTGACTTGAATAATCCTGCACTGTAACAAGGATGAATAAGAACATAAGAAGAGCCATGCTGGATCAAGCCAAGGGTCCATCTAGTCCAGCATTCTGTTCACACAGTAGCCAACCAGCTGCCACAGAAAACCCACAAGGAGGATATGAGTGCAACAGCACCCTCCTGCCCATGTTCCCCAGCCACTGGTGAACAGAGGCAAACTGCCTCTGATACTGGAGAAAGCATATAGTAATCACGACTAGTAGCCATTGATAGCGTTTTCCTCCAGGAATTTGTCCAATCCCCTTTTAAAGCCATCCAAACTGGTGGCCATCATGTTGTGGTAATAAATTCAATAGTCTATGCATTGTGTGAAGAAATGTTTCTTTTTCTCTGTCCGGAATCTCCTTCCAATCAGCTTCATGGGATGAACCTATTGGGTTCTAGTATTATGAGAGAAGGAGGAAGATGTCTCCCTCTGAAGTCTATAGTTGCTGCATTTCTGTGGTCATGTCCTTCATTTGGGATGAGAATAGGGGAAAGGGACACGCCCCCTTGGTGGAGGGTGCGCACCTTGTGACTGTAGCCTTGGGCAGTTCAGAACCTTAAAGGCAGCTGAAAAACCATCTTAAATATGCAGTGGCTCCCTGCTCACTGGAGAGCCTCCTTCTGGGCAGGGATGGGGATAAAGGGGGAGTGGCTGTCACTCATGGCCAGTGGTGTAGTGGAGCCGGGGCTCACAGGGACGCAGCGCTGTCGCTGTTTTATCAGTAGGGACAGTGACGTCATCTGCCATCCCCTCAGAATTCCCTGTGAACTCTGAGTTTAACTGCGATCCTCATAGCATCTGGGGGGAAATGACGTTTTCCCCCCCAAACAATATATTGTTCCCTGTTGTAATGTGAAGTACTTTGGGGTAGCTTGGTCTTGAATGGCAACTAAAACCCATTAGCTTTACAAAATAGGAAAAGAAAACTGCTAGAACTGGTTTCTTATAAGGGTCAACAGAGCTGCCTGCATTTTTGGCCTCTTCTTGGGGGCGTGGCTACGGGGACTGTCATGATGAGTGCCTGCACTTCAACATTTACCACTACAGCACGGCTCGCAGTGGTCCCGCCATGATGCTGCAGGGCTTCCAAGTCCCAGCCTGGGCTAGCGCACAGGGGAGCCAAACATGGTGTTGATTGGCTCATGATGGGCAGGGCTTCAGGGCAGACCAGAGACAGAACCTTTTCTCTCTCGTCCACCACTAGCCGATAAATTCAGGCCCAAGCCAGGACTGCTTCATTGCTGTTGCCACTCCCCCCCCCCCCAATAAAGAAACTTTGTCTTGTTGTGGATGGGAGTCAGATGCCAGTCAATAGGGTTGGGAAGCAGGCACAATTGGCCCGGCGATGCACGGTTTTCACCTTTCTCATAGCAACATGATGATAATGATTGTGGTGGTGGTGGTTTTGTCGGGAGGTCGCCCCTGCTGCCTTCTGAAATTCTCAGGTAGCCAGAATCAACATGCAGACAATAGGGCTCTTTTCCACGGCTTTATTCCCATTCAACCTAATGACGCTTACAGATGCTAATTGCTTGATCCTACGAGTGAGACTTAAGACAGCTGCCTACTCAGGGGTTCTAACCTTAGGAATCAGTTGATCTCTGTTTGGAGGGGAAGGCGGGAAACCTCTGAACTTATGAGCTAGGAGAAGAGAGTCCACCCCTTTCCCGTGGGGCAACAGGGTGCCGCTGTTGCCGTCGTGCCAATCGGGCTGAGCGCCTCTCTCAGCGCCCGCCATCTCCCACTTGATGCTGCGCCGGTGCCTAGCATCCAGAAGCTGCTATTGTGCCTCCCTCTCCCTGCCAGGGTCACTATCATTCTCAGGAATGTGTACCAGGAGGGGCTCTCCTCCTGGCTGCTCCTCTGAACAGCGCGCGGGCTCCTCTCCCACGGTTTCTATCTCTTCCTCAGAATCAGAACTGCTTTGGGGCTCTCTGGGCTCTGATCCAACCCTGACAGGTTTTAATTTAGTAATACATTCATAGTGCAGGCATAACAGACCATTAGATAAGTTTTCTTTAGGGATGTGTGAAAGTCACTTACCTCTTCTAAGGGGTGATTCGCGGTGGGGGGGAGGCACTCTGCCTAACCTGGCTGGCTCCGCTCTGCAGCAACTCCGTGGAGCCGCTGGCTGGGTGCATTCGCAGGCGTGCGGAGCCTGTGGATGCAAATGGTGGCGGCTACGGCAGCTGCCTTTTGTGTTCCTGTTTTTTTGCCGTGATAGGCTATGTAAATATTTACGTAGCCTATCACGGCAAAAAAACAGGGGCACAGATGGCATAGCGGCCGCCATTTGCACCCCTGTCTTGCCGTGATAGGCTATGTAAATATTTACATAGCCTATCATGGCCTCTGCAGGGATGCAAATGGCGTCCCTGCATTAGCCGTGATAGGCTACGTAAGTGTCAGGGTGGACACTGAGCCCATAGAATCCCAGAGTAGTTCTGATTCTGAGGAAGAGCAGTCACTCCTGGGAGAGGAGCGCACTCCTCTTTCCCAGGGCCCACAGCTGACGGAGATTCCTCCCACCAGCATTCCTAGATTAGAAAGCAGTCCAGGGAGTGACCGAGCACAGATAGCAGACTTGGTGGATGCGCGACGCAGACGCAGAGAGCGGCGCCAGATGGAGGGCGCGGAAAGGAGGCGTAGTGCTCGGTTGGCACGCAAACAAAGGCTGCGCCCAGAGGATCCAAGGGAAAAGGGGAGGGACTCTCCCTAGTCCTTAAGTTCAGGGGTCTGCCAGTAATTCCCTTTCAAACGGGGACCAACTGTTTCAACTTAGGGCATAGGTACTCTGCTGCTCAGATCTAGTTGCTACCTGTAGAGTTGTTAAGTTGTAAAAGAAGAATAAAGCTTTGAAAGGAATCCCTTTGTCTGTGTCTGGACTTGGCTACTGGATTAGACTGAGAGAGGCCTCCAAGGAGCCCTTGACAGTAAGTATTTACATAGCCTATCACGGCAAAAATGGGGAAGTGAATGGCGGCTGCAGATGCGGCCGCCATTCGCAAAGCAGTGCGAACAGCACCAGGTAAGTGCTCCGTTTCACATGCCTTTCTCAGGGTGGTATGGCGGGGGGCTTCGTTCCGCCGCAGATTTTGGTTTGCCAAATGCACTGGCATTTGGCCTCACTGAGATCCATGGTGGAATCCTCTGACATCCCTAGTTTTCTTCACAGCTCTGACTAGACACAACTTTGTGGTCATTGGAGGCACTGGGCTGGATCTATCTGTAACTGTGAAGGGAAATGGAATTGGGGTCCCCACAGTGAGGATTTCTTTAAGGGTCCATAGTGGTATGGCTTCAAGGCCCAGCCCTAGGGTGGCCATGTGAACTTTTACAGAGGACAGTCCTCTCTTTGAAGTCCTGCCAGAGTACTGTCCTCTATTTTATTTTTTTATTTTAGAAAATGTACTTACCACTTCCCATTTTAAAAATCCCAAAGTGGTTCACAACATATTACAAAAACATACATCATTAAGGGTGCAATCCTATGCATGTGTAGACAGAGAAAAGGCCTACAACTCCCATGCTGGAGTTGTACCCTAAATAATACATAATACATCATTTTGTAGGCTTCCTCTGTTGGAACAGCTCTCCAGTCCAGGTCTGGTATAAAGGAAGAGCTGGGCCTTGAAGTTGCCCATCAACAGCACCTAGACAGCAGACTGAGCAAGACACAGATAGGGATGTAAGAATCCCACTCACCCGTCCGTTCCAGAGCATCCGCGGTGGGGGGGAGGCACTCCATCCCTCCCCCCGGAATCCTCCCTAGCCGGCTCCGCTCCATGGCAACTACGCAGAGCCGCCGGCCGGGGCTGGCCGCAACCAGAATTCCGGCCGCTGCTGGGCTGCTGCGGCTGCTGCGGCTGCTGCGGCTGCAAATGGCAGCCGCTACGCCAGCTGCCATTTGCATGGCTGCCAAGCCATGATAGGCTACATAAGTATTTATGTAGCCTATCACGACAAAAGGCAGCCACGCAAATGGCGGCCACTACGATGGCCGCCATTTGCGGCCGCAGCAGCCTGGCAGCAGCCGGGAGACTAGCTGGAGCCGCCACCGCATCCGCTGCTGCCTCCGCATCCACTGCCAGGTAAGCTCCGTCCCGGGGGGATTCCGCAGGGGGGAGGGGGGGAGGCCATTCCGCCATGGATTCCTGGGGGCCGGATTCTAAAGAATCCAGCCTTACTGGAGTCCGTGGCGGAATTCTCTGACATCCCTAGACACAGAGGTCACCTGGTCACAATCTTCCACACTATGGTGAGATGTACTGTATTTTTATTTAAATTATAATAATCATTAATTTGCATTTATACATATGAATTAACATATGCACATTTTATGCAAATAAGTGGGCTCTTTTGTCCTCTTTTTTTTGGAGATACATGTCCTTTGTGTGTGTGTGGGAGGGGTTACAACTGGGCACTCTAGCCTGCCGCACACCCAGGTGCAGGAAGGGCTCTTGTCAGTAGTCTGCACTGTGGTGAACCCAACACCTTTGACTTCCCGCACTTACAGACCCAGCACGCGGCCTGGGTTGGTGGCATGATGCCATGCCCTATGCCCCACCACAATTTTTAAAAACTGTAACCAGCAAAGTTGTGGCCAGTTTGTTAACCCACCCAGACCTTTGTGTCTATTTGCTGCGCGGCACAACATAATAAATGGAAATTAAAGAAATTTCAACAGGAGTGTTCCATACTACAGTGTTTTGTTGCAGGTCCTACTTATTCTATTGTTGATTAATTCTGAAAAAGCTAACATGAGTGGCTGAATCTCCAAATTCCCCAAGGAAACAAACAGGCTGACAATGGCCCTGAAGTCTGTAGCAGTGATCCATGTCCCTTTAAAGGTATATGCATTAGAAGGCCATCTATTCAAGCTGTTCAGCTCTGGGGACTTCAGAGCCACAAAGAGACCAAGTAGTAAACAGCTTGGAGCTGGCTTTCCAGAGAAAGGTAAATGGAGACATTGTACTCAGAAAGACAAATAATGTTTCCATTAGGACTCTTCTTCTATCCCAGGAGAATAGTGTGCGTGGGTAGGTAGGATATATTTTCATCTGCAATACAGAGAGCAATGTGACTGGCCATGGCTGAAACATCATGCATGAAATGAGAGACGTGAAAATTACAGTGAAGAAACATGTAAAATTCACCCGAATGTTGACAAGTCATCTTCACATGTGATCATGCAGCACAAGTTGCAAAGGAATGAATACACAGTTGTACTATATCTCTGTATGTGCATGTATTCAGCAGAATCTCAGAAGAGACTGTTGAAGAACAGGGGTTTCCCACTCTCAAGGCCTACTGTACCATTACCTGCCCAGCTTTCTTCTTGCTGTGCCCATCAAACCTTCTCCCACCATCACTGGCTGGCAGAACAGCTGAGGAATTATCTTCAGAAAGTATATTAAGAAAGTATATTAAGCCCAAGAGGGTACATTATGCACACTGAGAAAATTTGTACTGCCATGCTCCTTAGGACTGCCAGTGTTTATCTTTTTCATCTCTGGAAGCACTCCTGTGCCTTTAACAATTGTGTGCCCCTGGAAATTTAGCAGGGTAAGATTTTCCCATCACTGTCTTTCCATACTAGGAATAGCTGTTAAAGACACATGAACACTCTTGGGTTGGGGGCAGGGATGGCAACCATCCCACTTTCTACACCATTTGTGGCCTGTGTTGAGTAGATAATCCAGCCCAGATTTGTCTCACTCTTCAGAAGTGAGGTGCTTCTGCAACTGAAGCAAAGAAATCCATCCATCCCCCACTCTGTTTTTTCACTACCCACAATACACCACCGATTTTAAACTTTTTATAGAAGCATGCTTGATTTTCTGGTGTGTTTGTGTGTTTTTAAAAAATCTCATCTTTATCCCACCAGTTGGCCTAATCAACCTCTGAAACCAAGTGATCACAGGAAGCTGTGAGGAGAAAATAACTCATGAGAACCAAAAAGGAAAAACGCATGGGATATGGAGGCTATTAATAAAACCATGTTCAGCAAAGCCTTGCAGTTTGTTCAATGCAGCAAAGTAGCTCATCAATTTGGGTCAGACCCATTGGAACAATGGCACTGATTTGCAAGCCTTTCCTTCCATGAAGTGGCCCTTTGGGCTTTCAGTAGCCAGAAGCAGCTCAAAAGGATGCTGAAATAACTTCATTTTTGTGTGGTTTCTGCCTGAGAGCTTGGCAAATGAATCCAAATTCTCCTCTTGAATTTGCATAAATGTGACTACCTTCCACAATCCTTTCTGCAGTATTCATTATTTGCTGAATTTGGAGCATTTGGTGGTAAATGAAAGAACTAAGCAATGTTCATAATAATTACAAGAAGAGAATTTTGGAGAAATTCTCATGGGTTTGGTTCAGTCTTCTTGTGCTTGCCTTACTCATGAGGTGGCTGAGGAGTGTGTGTGAGTGTGCTATCTTTCACTGTGCAGTCACCTCCTCAGCTTCCCACACTACAAGCCCAGGGGAAGATACCATGAGGTAACTCCTCCCATAGGGCTTTTTGGATCAGAATAGAGAGAAAAAGCAGACACTGCCCTCTTGGCCACCGCCAAATTTTCTCCACCATTTTTGTGGTGCCCCCCGCCCCCAACAATGTACTTGAATGACACTAGGTTTGGTGCATGGTGAAGAATGTAAAATGATGACCAGGCTGCCAACACATTTGCTGATGCTGCCACTTGCAGTGGCAGACAAAAAACAAAAACCCTGAGGAAAAAAGGAAGAAGCTGCGCTGCAGCCACTGCTAAGGGTGAGCTCCACTTCTGAGAAACTGTTTGAGAATTTCTCCTTCCCCTGGAGATTGTCCCCCCCTTTCTCTGGCCACAAATAGGGTGAAGAATTACAAGGCAACATCTGTGCACAGCTCTATCTCAAACTCATTTCTGGTCTCCAAAGGCCTAGTGCCAGGGAGCTGTGTTATGTGGGCGTTCCTTCCTTCCCTTTGCGTGTGCTCAGCTCCAAAAAGGGGCTTGTGAGCCACAACAGTTTTACCTTTTCTTTCACCAAAAGAAAGGTGTGGTCTCCTCTTTTAGCCTTGTGTGTGCACGTGGGGTTGAAAAATGAGCACATTTGAAAATCACACAGAAATACACTTTAATCAATGGGAATGCATACATTTCAAAGATGCACACAGTTTATGCCTACATTTGAGAAAATGCACATGAAAATAGGCACACATTTTAACGTGAAAAGTAAAAAACCAAAATCGTGATCTGATATGGACACGAGACAGTATGAGCTTTGAGGTGGAATTTGGAGAACATTGATGAACTTAAGTTTTGCTTGTATGCTCATCCCTACTGGAGACTGGCAGTAACAGGGCTGCTGCTGCTGCCTGAGCCACTCATGCTTCTGGAGTGGGGACACGGGAGCATTGTTTTGTATGGTGTGTTGTGATGCTTGGGGGCATGCTGGGGGCATGTACCCACTGTTGTGAGTTCATTGATCCCCTCATTGTGTGGATGGTATATTGGTGTCATTGCTAGCACAGTCCTTCATTTGTGGGCTTTGGTGTTTCCAGTGATGCCACTTTGGATTTTCTGTGCTGTGTGTTTTCCGCTCCTTTCCTGGGCTGAGCAGATCTAGGATACAGCAGCCATTCTGCCAGCATAGTGTTGGCACATGATGGACCTGTGTATCGCTATGATATCAGTGCAGCATAGCGTTAGAACATCATAGCGTTAGCATACCATAGGCCATACTGGCCAGGAGAGGTGAGACTTATAGTCCAACAGCATCTGAAGAGATTCCCCAACCCCGGTGCATAGGATTGTTCTGTAAAATGCTGAACTTTCTTTTTTAGAAGGATGCTCCATACCTCTGATCATTTTACTTGTTCATTCCAGAAACCTCCCCAGTTTTACAGCATATTTGTGATCGGTTGTCTAACTGCACAGAATATTCCAAATGTTGCTTCAGCTAAAGCCTTATATAATTATTGACAATCTTTTTTTCTTATTTGCAGCTGACATTTCTAGTAATCTTTTCATATAATCTTAGGCTGCAATCCTATACTCACTCACCTGGGATAAGCCCCAATGGAACTCACTTCTGAGTCACTTCTGAGTAACATGTACTGTATAAGATTCCACTGTTAAACTTCCCTTTCTGGGTGATTATACCCAGTTTAGACTCCAACTATGGTCACTTAAGCTAGGACCTTTTGAACCAAAGTTCATAATTTTATGTTTACATATGTCAGATCTCATCTACAGTTCTATTGGCCACCCAGTCAGTTTGCAGAGGTCCACTGGGAGAACTTCACAATCTGTTTGAGAGGTTACCATCCATTACTTGATGTTATCTGTTAACTTGGCTACCTCACTGTTCACCCTGAACTCCAGGTTATTTATGAATCAATTAAATAGCACCAGGTGGTCCCAATACAGATACTTGAGGACTTCAATTATTGTTGAAGCCCTCATTGGGGTTGTATCCAATGGTGGCTCTACCTTAGCAGAAAGTACTCCCACTTGTGTAAGGTGGAACACCCATTTTTTGGTAATCCCCCTTACCACTCTGTATAATATCCCATTCTGTTTCAGAAAGTCCCCAAATTCATATGTGCAGATGTTTTGGATAAAAATATTTAAAGCAACACTAGACATGATACATCAACAGATTCTCCCATACCTTTTATTAGCACCCTTGTATATAGAACATTGTTTCATCATATATAGACATCACAGACACAGAGATCTTATCATCCTCCTGTTGGCTGCCACCCTGATGGAAATAGCAGACAAGGATGGCATAGCAAAATATGGGAAGTTGCTGTGTTGGAAAAATTGTCTCATCACTGTAGATGGGTCAGAGATATTTCCAAACAAGATCAGTTCATACAAATTTGGTATCCATTTATATCCTTTGTGAAAAAGGGAGTGGGTGGTACTTTTAGACTCAAATTTAACAGAGATTGTTCTGGAGGTATGTAATATAGTAAAAAAAAAAAACACCCAAAAACCTGCAGTTTAAAAAGTGGGTAGTTAATTTAGCAATCCTATTTTATTGTAGCATTAACCTGGTTGTTGTAGAATTATACTCTGTAAAACAAAGAAAGAAAAAAAAAGAAAGTACTCTTTGTACTATGCTCTTCTGGTTAAGTTCTGTTATTTTTTATTATTATATAAAAAAACCCCAACTCCTTAGAAGCAGCTTTTCAGGGGGAGCAGAGGGTTTAAGTGGAAGAGGTGATTGGTGAAAATTAGGTGCTCTTTCTTGTGCAAGCAGATATACATTCAGGCTAAACTAGAGGCACCATTGGATTGAACCTTGGTGAGGACCTTGTCAAAAGCTTGAAAATCCCATCTCTGTTGAATCATCCATATTCAGGGCCAGCCCAAGACATCTTGCTGCCCGAGGCAAAGGTCAAGATGGCACCCCTTCAAGAGCTGACTAGACTGGCAGTTAAATCTTTCTTCAATGCTGGTGATCGGCCAACATCCTCTACCACACCTGAAAGCAGCAAAGTAACTTAGGGGGCACAGGGCAAGGCACTTGGCACAGAGCTGAATCCTCCAACTCCTTGCTGCCACCTCCCAGCGTCTGCCACCTGAGGTGTCTTCCTCACTCTGCCTAATGGTAGGGCTGGTCCTGCCCCTGTTGCCATACTTCTTTCAAAGAATTTAAAAAGGTTATTGAGTCAAGACATCCCAGTGAAGAAGCCATATTCCTTCTCCGTCAGCAAACCTGTGTCTTCTATATGTTTAGTTCTTTTAGCCTTTCCACCAATTTACCTGTGACAGTCGATGGATAGGTCAATAATTAATCTGGGCCTAAAAAGAGTTTGTATGACACCAGCTTTAGTAAGGCAGATGGTTTAATTGCTTACTAATGGTTTTAGTTGAACAATTTCACATTTGAAATCCCTGTCTGTACATTATCTCTTGAATTGTGTGTGCGCATTCCCAATTAATCGCTTTATTTATCTTTTGCTGCTTCCCAACCAATGAATGCTACACAGTAGCTACTATGAAGTCTGTTTTGCAACATTTGATAGGATAGTAGAAGCAATAAACCACTGAGCCAGCTGTCTGCAAGGGTGGGCAAAGGCACAGGCAACTTTTCTTTGCAAGCTGAAGCTACAGCAGAATCAAGCAAGGGAAAGACTGAGTGATTCTGTCTGGAAATTAAATAAACCAGGAGTGATAACATTGATCCCAAGCCCTGTTTGGAGATGGGGGTGACTATGCTTGTGTAATGATCCCTTTACACTGGGAGGAGTTAGGGGTGGGTGGGAACTGGACACAGTTCAGAGCAAAGGTAGGGATGGAATAGAGATGTGAAGGCCTAGGAAAAAAAACAGGAAAAACTAGAGGGAAGTATCCATATCCAAGTATCCTCCATTTTTTTCTAGTTCTTTTCCCTTGGCCTTCGCATCTCTAGGAAGGAGTGAGCCTTAATTTGAATCCTACAGGGGTCGCTTCCACATCCAGTGTTACTATAACATTACACTTGTAAAAGAGGTACTACAAGTTAAAACAGTTACACTGAAGTCAATGGATTGCCCCATATGATGATTGCTTCCACCTCCTCCTCCTCAGTCCCCACAGCCAAAATATAGGATAGGATTCCAATGAATTCTGTCGCTGACCATGGCACAGCACTGGGGGTATAAAATCCCCAGCCAGGGGACCGAGAGCTCATATACCAAGAGACGCTGCATGGGATTTAATCATTCTGCCCCCATGTCTAGAGAATTAGGAGAACATGTGGGATCGTTGGTGATGGGAACAGTCATGATGGGACAGTGAGCACAAAGGGAGCACATTTTTGTAAGGACCCAACACACATCTTCTTTGCAGGATCAGACCCAAGTCACATTGTGACAGAATGAGCAGTGGCTGAAGACAGAATAGGAGTGCAACTCCCTATGATGGATGGGTGACTACATTAAGTATATTGTCTTGCCAAATTAGTGACATTCCAAACACACTGTGGGAAATACCGATGGGAATAGGAAGCTAGGCTGAGGCATCAGAATGGAAGACAAACTATATGATAGCCCCTTCACTCACATCTACTGATTCGCTAAGCCCTAATCAGCACCTAGTCACTGGATGCATCAGTTGAGCAAAACAATGGGAAAAGTGTTATTCATCATTAGCCTCATTATTCAACCCACGTTTTCCTTTGCCAAAGCAAACTCACCCAGGAATGAGAGACAATTTCAGGTCTAGATGGGGAGTGGGGGGAGCAACCACATAAAACATTTACAAGGAACAATTGAGTGGACTGATCCAAATAGAAAGAAGATTCTCATCAGCAAGTCCATGTGTCAAGGTAGATTGTTCTATAGTAGGGGTGAGCAGAAAGTAGACCTCCATATGGTTTGGACTTCAACTCCCAACTTTCCTAACGATTGGCCTTGTTGGCAGGAGCTTCTGGGAATTGATATCCCAAACATCTGGTGATCTACCTTCTGCCCAGCCCTGTGTTCAGGCACCTAGGACACTTGGAAGTAAGAATCTGGTTTCATACAAAACTTAGGAGATGAATTGTTTCATTTTTCTTCCTTGCATAGAGCCACAGGCAGTCTGGCCCTTGCCTTACCAGTCTAGTATAAATCCTGGGGTGGGTTATTTGTGCTTAATCCAGGGTATTCAGAAATCCTGGCCTGGCTCAAAGAATGGGCCTACCACAAACACTACAGCCCTCCTTTCCCCCCTGATATGGAAACCACCAACATAATAATAAACACAGAACATTTGGGCAACAACGAAAACTGCAACCATACAAGAAAAACTACAACTAATAAATATAACAAGAATACACAAAGCAACAGAGCAAACATGATAATTAGTTCACAGTTCACAAGAACAGCTTCTTTTATGTAATACAGTCATTCAAATAGCTTGGAGCATGATGGCTGGTCTTTCTTGGGTAATGCTGAGAGTTCTTCTCTGTGACATCCAGAGTTGCTGGATTAGGTACAGCAGGAGTGATGGATGGGATGGAATTATCACTCTGTATGAAGTCCTCCCCCTCCTTCTTCTTGATGTCTTTGAGTCTAAGGGGTGTCGTGAAATGGTTCGATGTGAGAAACCTTCCTTGTGGTTTTATGGGTATCCCTCCATAGTTCTGTTTCTGCTGATGTTTTGAGACTACAAAAACAGGGCCATTATTATCATGCACCTGGCCAGCCACAATATATTTGGGTTATGACAAGTCACCAGTTGGGCAGGCCTGCTTTAAGTAATGTTTAGTTTGGGGTTTGTGTTCTTTTAATTATTTAAATCAGGGCAACTTGTGACCCTCCAGATGTTTTGGCCTACAGCTCCCATCAGCACAGTGACTAGCGAGGGATCGTGGGAGTTGTAGGCCAAAGCAGACGTTGCCCACCTCTGCTTTAAATGTTACTTTTCACACAACACTAGCACAGTACATTAGCACTCAATTGCCTAAAGAGCAAAAGTTGTATTTGTGATGATTCCTGAGTTACTCATGAACATTTAGCTGAGATTATGGTTTTTTTCCCCAGTCAATACTTGCATACTTTCCCCCACAGCATAATGGTAAGCTTATATATTGGACTGATCATGTAGCCCCCAAAGAAATAGATGTCATGAATCTTTGAAATTGGTGGAACTGGTAACATCAGTCATTGTGCAGTGAAACACTGCATGGATCATTACTTCTATCCACTATGGGCAAATGCTCCCAAATGGGAACCAGACTGGGATTTTCCACAATCTATCACAGCACACCACCTGGTAATTGGTGCTAGCAAACTGAATGCGTGAACTCATCCCCTGGGCAGGTTTCCTGTTTAGCTCTCCAGGCCTTTGACAATGCCTCCATATCTCATATAAACCCCAGACTATCTATTTGTCACAACAGGTATGAATCCATATTCATAACAATATTGTAAGCTTAAACATACACACAAATATATACAGAGGCTAATTGCTATAAAACCAGAAACACATGGGTTGGATCCAGACTTAATCATATTTAGAGTAAACCCATTGAAAGCAATGAAATGTGCTAGACTTAGCTAACATAACACCCATTGGTTTCGATGGGTCTACTCTAAGTATGATGTGTCTGGATTCAACCTATGGCATTCAAATATAAAAAGGAAAAAATCCAAACTGGGGGTGGGGGGGCACACACCTCTTTTTTTGCTCAGCTTAGTATGACAGGAGAATCATAGAATAGTATAGTAGGCTTGGAAGGGGCCTATAAGACCATCGAGTCGAACCCCCGCTCAATGCAGGAAAGTTCCAAAGGTACTTGAAAACTTGCTTTCTACAAGTTTTCACAATATGATAAAGATGTGCCTAGTCACCTATGCCTTGTTTAATACAAAATGGAGGTATAAGACAAATCCCAGGGCAACCACAATGGCACAATCCTATTGCAATGATCATAAGCCTCCGCACTCAGAAGCTCACAATCATCCTATGCAGGGTAGGAGCAGCAGCCGAGACAATTTTCGCCTTCCCATCCTCCCATCCTGCATTTTCACTAGATGGATTTTTTTGCCTCTGCCATTTCAGTGGACTTAAGGTAGCGTCAAGCATATGTTTCCTGGGTTACCTAGAGCAGTACCAGCCCCAAATGTCCTTGTGCTGGCCTCAGGAAGAGAATGAGAGAGAGAGAAAACTGAATTTCCTGGAGGAGTAAAAATATATCTGTTAACAGGGAAAACATTCAAGATAGGGCAGAAGGCGACTATTCCCCTGAGGGTGTGGGCCTATCATCATCGTCATCGTCATCATCATCTTGATATCCCACCCTTCCTCCAAGGGGCTCAGGGCAACATAGCAGCTTATTATCCTTTTTCCCATTTTATCCTCACAACAACTTTGTGAGGTAGGTTAGGCCTGAGAGCTATTATCTGGCCCAAGGTCACCCAGTGAGCTTCATGGCTGAGTGGGGATTCGACTCGATCTTCCCCGTCCTAGTCCGGTACTCTAACCACAACACCACACAGGGCCTTGATACCTGAAAAAGCAGACTTGTGAAGCCAATTAGGGAAGCTAATGCTGATAAGCATATAACCCATGAATGAAGTGTAATTTGGACTGAGCTGATTTAAATTCAAAGATATAAGGGCTACTTGACATCCCACAGGAATTAAGCAATTCTAGAGCATTTACAGAACACTCAAGGTTAAGGGGCAACAAATAACTAGGCAGGAAGAAGGAGGGTGGAGAAAGAGCTGGATTCTTGTTGTTATGACAACAGACAAAGAATACACAAGTCTTTGGATGACTCCAAAATGAGATTCAGGCACTTTTTGAACTGGAAGCTAGAAGGTCAATCTAAGCCAGCGTTCCCCAGCCTCATGCCCTCCTGGCCAATGGTCAGTGGTGATGGGAGTTTATTTATTTACCAGTGGAGGCTAGTGGCTCTGATGTCAGTGGGACAGTGAATCCACTCTGGGCTTTGGTCAGAACCGGTCAGAACTCTAAAGGAGCTATCCAAGGTGCTGAACCCATTTTGGGGATAGGGTTCAGCATCTTAGATAGCTGCTTTAGAGTTCTGACTGGTTCTGATTGAAACCTGGAGCAGATTTACCACCCCACTGACATCGGAGCCACCAGCTTCCACTGTTATTTATGACATTTATATACCGCTCCTCCTCTAAACAGATTCTGGAGCAGTGAGTTGTAGCCCCAAACATCTGGGGGGCACCAAGTTGGGGAAGAAGGCTGATAAGTTATCATGTCCAATGTGGGCTAGTTCACCACAGCCATCGTTTGCCAGCCTCAGGCAGGTTATGCTCATGACTTGCTTTAGCCGTTGACTTCCCTGTGGGCAAAGTCATGTGAAAATGCCTTTTGGGCTCCTTCACAGCGACTGGCAAATGGGTGACTGTGTCATTCACAAGCCCAGGAAAATATTACATGCTCCAGTTGTTGTGCTGAGAGACAATTCACGATAGCAGCTTCAGTCGCCAGCCGCTGCTCCTAAATCATCTGACTGATCCCTCTTTGTAACAGCTTTAAACATTTCTGAGTCATGACTGGCTTGTTTGCAAGATGCGTTTGTAGGACAGTATGTCTGGAATTAGCTTAGCAGAAGAGCTGTGTTTGCTTAAGAGTTTTGTTTCCTTTCCATATTTACAGCGTAAACCCCACTGAGACTCATATCAGCTGCTGGAACAATGCAAGCTCTGAACAACTGCAAGGGAGGGCCCAGCTGCGTGCTGCAAAGCGCGCACACACACACACACACACACACACACACGAGTTCCCATAGACAGTGCTGATGATCAGCCCTGCACAGGTAACAGGTGATGGCAATGGATGTTTGAGTCATAAGGATCAAGCCGTCTAGCTACCAGTGGGTGTGTCCATATCCTGAAATTGCCCACTGAGCTGAGTTTTGGGACAAAAGATCAATGTAAATTAGCACTCACACTCCTCACATCAGCTAATCCAAATGCCCCAGCATCGACCATTCCTTGACCTGCAGGAAAGTTGGAAGTGTAAGTTCCTTGCAAACATTTGGGATAGAATCCCATGAAGCTCTTTGCACAAATGAACAGAGGGCACTGTTCAAAGTGTGGCCCTTTAGGTCATATAGCATATTGTTGTTGTTCAGTCGTTCAGTCGTGTCCGACTCTTGGTGACCCCATGGACCATAGCACGCCAGGCCTTCCTGTCCTGCGCTCTCTCCTGGAGCATGCTCAAGTCCATATTCATCGCATTGGTGATGCTATCTAGCCATCTCATCCTCTGCCGTCCCCTTCTCCTTTTGCCCTCAGTCTTTCCCAGCATCACGGTCTTTTCCAGGGAGTTTTCTCTTCGCATTAGGTGGCCAAAATATTTGAGCTTCAGCTTCAGTATCTGTCCTTCCAATGAGCAGTCAGGGTTGATTTCCTTTAGGATGGACTGATTTGACCTCTTTGCAGTCCAGGGGACTCGTAAGAGTCTTCTCCAGCACCACAGTTCGAAAGCATCAATTCTTCGGCGCTCAGCCATCCTTATAGTCCAGCTCTCACAGCCATACATTACTACTGGGAAAACCATAGCTTTGATTATACAGACCTTTGTCGGCAAGGTGATGTCTCTGCTCCTTACTATGCTGTCTAGGTGTGCCATAGCTTTCCTCCCAAGGAGCAAGCGTCTTTTAATGTCATGGCTACAGTCACCGTCTGCGGTGATCTTGGAGCCCAAGAAAGTAAAATCTGTCACTGCTGTCATTTCTTCCCCTTCTATATGCCAGGAAGTGATGGGGCCAGATGCCAAAACTTTAGTTTTTTTTAATGTTGAGTTTCAAACCAGCTTTTGCACTCTCCTCTTTCACCCTCAACAAGAGGCTCTTTAGATCCTCTTCGCTTTTTGCCATTAGGGTGATATCGTCTGCGTATCTGAGGTTGTTGATAATTCTCCCGACAATCTTAATTCCGACCTGTGATTCATCCAACCCGGCGTTTCTCATGATGTACTCTGCATATAAATTAAATAAGCAGGACGACAATATACAGCCTTGTCATACTCCTTTCCCAATTTTGAACCAATCGGTTGTTCCATGTCCGGTTCTTACTGACATATTAAACTGAGATGCCCTGGTCCACTTTAGGGGAAAGAGCAACGTTTCTTGAAGAATTTTGGAATGCACATTGATGCTTTTTGAGAAATCCTGCAGAATGGATGAGGTGCCACAGGCCTGGAGGTGGCAAACATCCCATTCTTCAAAAAGTAGGGAAAAGAAGATTTAGAAAAGGACAGACCAGTCAGTCTGATTTCAGTACCAGGGAAGATACTAGAACGAATTATAAAGGAGTCCATTTGTAAGCATCGTGATAACAATACAATGATTAGTAGGAGCCAGCATGGATTTGTCAAGAATAAATCCTGCCAGAGTAACCTTATCTTTTTTTAAAAGGGGGGATTATTTGATTGTAGGGATGCAATGGATGTTTCAAGTGGGGTGCCACAGGGCTCTGTCCTGGGCTGTTCAACCATTTTATCAGTGATTTTGTATCAAATGTCCAAGTGATACAAAACTGGGAGAGATAGCTACCACTTCAGAAGACTTTGACAGAATGGAAACCTGGACCCAAAACTAACAAAATGAAATTCGGCAGGGAAAAAGCAAACCAAAGCCAAAAAATAAAATTAAAAACATACACAGGTACATGGGGGATACCTGTCTTGAAAAGGATCTTGCAATTGTAGCTGATTACAAGCTGAATGGGAGTCAGCAATGTGATGCAGCTGCAAAAAAGGCTAATTGTGATGCTAGGCTGTGTTAATAGACCCATAGTTTCCAAGTCACAACAAATAATAGCTCCACTTCATTCTGCACTAGTCAGACCTAATGTGGAACATAGGCTGAATCTACACATAGCAGTTATACCATTATCATACTGCAGTGATAACTGTTGGTGCCCATTGGTGTCATGTGCAGCAGTAGTTATCACTGCAGTATGATAACGGTAAAACTGCGATGTGTAGACTGTGGCCTGTTCTGGGCACTGCACTTTCCAAAGGATATAGACATATTGGAATGGGTTCAGAGGAGGGTGACGAAACTGTTCAGCAGTATGAAAAACAGGACCTATGAGAAATGGTTGAAGGGAGTGGGTGGTTTAGCCAGGAGAAGAGAAGACTGAGGGGGACTTGACAGTGGTCTTCTGTTACAGAGGGAAGCAAAGTCTTGTTCATTGCTCTCCCAGAGGGGGAAAGTGCAATTTTGTGAGTAAAGCGTGAAAGTGTGTGTGTGTGTGTAACAAAGCCCTATGAAGAGAGACTGAAAGAACTGGGCATGTTTAGCCTTGAGAAGAGAAGACTGAGGGGAGATATGATAGCGCTCTTCAAGTCGTTGAAAGGTTGTCACAGAGAGGAAGGCCAGCATCTCTTCTCCATCATCCCAGAGTGCAGGACACAGAATAATGGGCTCAAGTGATAGGAAGCCAGATTCCGGCTGAACATCAGGAAAAACTTCCTGACTGTTAGAGCAATACGACAATGGAACCAATTACCTAGGGAGGTGGTGGGCTCTCCCACACTGGAGGCATTCAAGATGAGGCTGGACAGCCATCTGTCAGGGATGCTCTGACTTGGATTCCTGCAATGAGCAGGGGGTTGGACTCGATGGCCTTGTAGGCCCTTCCAACCCTACTATTCTATGATTCTGTGTGTGTGTGTGTGTGTGTGTGTATGAAAAATGCAGTGCACATTTTTTTTAAAAATACACATTTTCTGAATTCGATCAGGAATTGGTGAACATTTCTTGGGCGTGGGGAAGTGCTCCTGCTTGTGTTCATGTTCGGGATTGCAAATGGGACATGTTTGTATGGTTTGTGAATAGAAATGAAATGTTCATATATTCCTTCCTAATCTATTTGGCCAGTACGGTAGAAGGAGTTAACCCAAAACAATTTGCCAGACCCAAAGTGTGTCATGAGGCAACAGAGCAGCAGTGCAGTGGAGGGTTGCCTCCAACAGATATATTATGCAAAATGAAATGGTGACCCAGTCAGGCATAATTAGTGCCACCGTTGCATGGGAAGAGAGCATGTTTGTACAGATCATTTCAGATTTTCGTTGACACCTGCTTGCTGGCCTGAACCAGACTGATCAAGCAGCAGCTAATTAGCACTTCCTTGGAAGCACGGCTCTCTCTCAGCAGAACCTCCGCCTGGCGTGTCCTCGGAGAGCAGCCTTGTTAATTACTGTATCAGGAGAGAACGGTTAAAAGCTAGAGAATATTTTAGTGCTTTAATACTAATTAAGAGAGAATACAAAGCTCACCTTCAGATTCGTGGCTTGCCCCTCCATGGGTCAGCCAGAACCACAGTGTAAATTAATTTACTGTTCTGCTTTCTGCTCTCGTACCCCATGTTTATTCCTTAATGTCACCTTAAGCCTTTATGGTTCAGATGAATATGCCAGCAACACGCTTCGGCTCACATTTAACTTACATACTGTGGTTTCTCTTTAGCACACACACATACACGGGGTGGGAAGCTTCCCACTGGAGGAAGGTGGCGGAATGGTGATTTTTTTCTGATCCCCCCTCCCCCTAATACTCCCAGCACCACCTCCCATGTTGTTCTGGAGGGTCCCCCAAACTTCTGGAAAAGTGTAGCAGGGGGCGGCCAGTGAACTCTGCTGAGTATAAGTCTGGATCCAACCCCAGGACTGATGTCAAGGGTAGGCACGGCTGGGCACATGCTGAGGGCCCACACCCCTGCAGGGGCCCATTGATATCAGCCCCCTGGAGCTGCTCCTTCTCTTCACCACTGCAAGCTCCTTGTTCACCTGCTTCTTGCTCTGGCCCAGACAACAGTCGTGGTGGGAAGGATTCACAGGAGAAGCCACGGCCTCCTTGCTCACTGGCTCTCTGCCTGTCAAGCAAGCGGTAGCAGTGATGAGAAAGAGGATGAGGAGCAAAAGCAGCTGGTGATGATGGTGGTGAAAAGGGAAACTCACTGAGGGAGGGGGGCCATTGAGGGTGTCTTGCCCAAGGGCCCTCAAATCTTGGAGTCAGCACTGTCCAACTCCATAGAGTTTCTGACGAAGTCCTCATTTGTACGTGTGTTCAGTATGCGGGGCGGGGGGAGCACTTTTGTGCCATGTAAATTGTGTCTTTGTCTAATCGCAAACTGAAGTTAAGCTGAATGTGTGAACAATACAGTCTGTGTACTACTGAGGTGCTTTCCAAATTCCTTGGGAGAGGAGGGGTGGGGCATACTTCCCTAAGTTTTGATGCAAGGCCTAGTTGCCCTGTGGCTATTAAGGTGAGGAGAAAAACAATCTGGCCCAATTTGCTGACCAGGCAAGCATGAAATCCAAACATGACATTCACAACTGTAGGCTGCTCTAACAGTTATTGGCATAGGAAAATAGCTCATTTGGAGATGCTCATGGGATATTTCGGAAAATTCCACTTTCAAAGGGTTTCTCCCCTTTTTTCTTTTTTAATGCAAAATTTTAGATATTTAACTAATGTGCAAGCACAGGAGCAAACCATGTGGCACTTTGCCACAGGGTTACAAGCTTTTTCCTCCAAGTACCACTGGAATGAGCAGGGGAATCCAGCACCCTTATTCTAGGGATCATAACGTTATGGCAGAATAGATAGCACAGGTGATAACATCAGTGGCCCACACCCAGTGCTATTACCATACTTAGCAACAGCGTACCTGCATGATGCTAAAGCAGCCCAATGCCTTTGCCTCCTCCCCGTGATGCCCTCTGGTAAGGAAACCAGATTTCCCTCCCCTATCCAGCAGTGGAAGCTGATACTTTGTCTGAGTCTGTAAGCCGCTCAGAGCCTGTGGGATGGAGTGGGATCTAAAATAAATGAATGAATGATCAAGCAAGGAAGCAAAAGTTGCTCAAACTGCCTTAGCATGGCAACTCTGCATATTCTATATGGAAGAGGACCATTTCCTGCCCACAGAATGGGGTGAGAGAATAGCTTTCCACGTAGTTTTATGTTATGTGCTTCCATGCAGATGGCCATCCAACCAAGTAATTCCTGCATGATAACAACGGTTTTGCTTGCATCCTTTTAACTGGATTCCCCCCCCCCCCCGCACAAGTTTACTTAATGGGAAATTAATTGTGTTTGAGTTTGGAAGTGCCCACAGAGGCAAAACATCTGAGGAATTCTGAGGGCAACCAAAAGAATTTTGACAAGATTAGTGAAATTCCACACAGTGGCTTTGCACTTTTGGCTGCCATAGAATTCCACTGAAAGCAAAATGGGAGATGAACTCAAAAGCTGCTGCTTGGACAAACCATGTGAGGGATTTCAGTGGAAAGCTGGGGTTGTTATTATTATTCTTATTATATTTATTTATACCCCACCTTTTCGCCAGTACTGGGACACAAGGCAGCTTACAAAAATTAAAACAAATACAATTAAAACGTATGAAAATATACAAAAGTTAAAATATAAATTAAACAACAATACAATTAAAATATATTAAAACAGCATTTTAGCAGCTTACCCCAGCTTCCAACTATGTCCCAAAGGCCTGCTGAAACAAGAATGTTTTAGTGTGCCTCCGGAAACACGTCAAGGAGGGAGCCATCCTAGCCTCCCTGGGAAGGGTGTTCCACAGCTGTGAGGCAACCACCGAGAAGGCCTTCTCCTGGGTTCCCACCAAACATGCCAGTGACAGTGCCAGGACTGAGAGAAGGGCCTCCCCAGAAGAAATCAGGACATAGGCAGGTTCATAAAGGAGGATACTGTCAGGGTGGACACTGAGCCCATAGAATCCCAGAGTAGTTCTGATTCTGAGGAAGAGCAGTCGCTCCTGGGAGAGGAGCACGCTCCTCTTTCCCAGGGCCAACAGCTGATGGAGATTCCTCCCACCAGCATTCCTAGCTTAAATAGCAGTCCAGGGAGTGACAGAGCGTGGGAAGCAGACTTGGTGGACGCGCGACGCTGACACAGAGAGCGGCGCCGAATGGAGGGCGCAGAAAGGAGGCGTAGTGCCCGGTTGGTGCGCAAACAATGGCTGCGCCCAGAGGATCCAAGGGAAAAGGGGAGGGACTCTCCCTAGTCCTTAAGTTCAGGGGTCTGCCAGTAATTCCCTTTCAAACGGGGACCAACTGTTCCAACTTAGAGCATAGGTACTCTGCTGCTCATATCTAGTTGCTAACGGTAGAGTTGTTAAGTTGTAAAAGAGGAATAAAGCTTTGAAAAGAATCCATTTGTCTGTGTCTGGACTTGGCTACTGGATTAGACTGAGAGAGGCCTCCAAGGAGCCCTTGACAGATACGGTCTTTCAGATAACCTGGACCGGAGCTGTATACAAAACCGGGTTTTGACAGAGCTACAGACGTTTCTCAGGATGGAGACATTGTCACAAATTCCTATGTTTAAATGGAAGACAAGATTGAGGAGTGCTGAATCAACAAGTGAGGAATCAGTGATTCCTTGAAAAAGTGGCTGGTTCTTGATTTTCCTCCTGAACCATGAAAAACGATTCCATACTTCTTTTGCGGATTGTGTTCTTGTGGATGTGCTGTCATGAAGACTTGGTGGTGAGAGAACCAGTGTTGTGGCCACCATTTTCAGGTCAGGGAAAGGAGTAATTGAACCTGACTATGGGACTATCTCTACATTACTTTTCTGGTGAGGAAGTGCTGTGGAGGAAGCTAACTATTGACTATCTTGCAGCAACATCTAGGAGCATTGACTGCACCCTACAACACTAAGGGCGCAGTCCTATGCATGTTTAGACAGAAAAAAGTCCTACAGCTCCCAGAATGCCCCAACCAGCTATGCTGGCTAGGGTATGCTGGGAATTGTAGGACTTTTTTCTGTCTAAACATGCATGGGATTGTGCCCTGCATCTAGAGAGAAGCCCCAGGAAACATAAGAAGCTGCCTCTTACCAGGTCAGACTGGCCGCAGCTCTCCAGGGAGGTGGGCAGCGGCCTTTCACATCACATCATTTTCTACCTGATTCTTTTACCTGGAGATGACAGGGATTGAACCTGGGGCCTTCTGCACTGAAAAAAGGTGCTCTGCCACTGGTTTGTGTCCCTCCCAGCTAGTGCAGCTAGGGTCAAACTCCAGGACCCCCCAAATCAGAGCCTCCCCAGCCCCCACCCAGTGTGTGGCAGCCAGGCCCAGCATTAGCACCTGGGCTGGCATGAGCATGCTGGAGCCCCAAAGGGCTGACGCTGGTTCCCCCAGCATCCTTTCTTTATTCTTCTTGTTTTTTTCAAGAGAAATATTTTCTAGTTGGGGTGGGGTGGTGGGGATGGTGGTCAGGCATGTACATGGTTACAGATGCTCAGTTTATTTTATTTTTAATTTAAAAAGGGTATCTTATCCATTTCTACAACAAAACGGTGCTTGTCCCCATGTAAATGTGTTTAGCATCAGGGCAGGAGAAGCCAACTCTATTTTATTGCTGTGTTGCTGGGAGTTTAGAATGCAAAACTGCTCATGCTAGGAATATTTCTTTCTTTTTAATCTGGGATGGCAAAGGGTTTGTTTGTTTTGCTGCAGCATATTAGGGAGGTAGAAGCAGTTGTAAAGCATGGAATGTGTGGGGAGAGAAATGTTAGTTGTGTGCTTCACAACTGAAGTCATAGACATGACTGGCTAAAGCCCCCCACCCCCTAAGTTTGGGGCCTAACATTACCTACCTGCACCACTGGTCCCCCCCCCCCACCTTGGCCTTGCAAAAACACCTGCTGTGATCAAGAAAGGGATAGCAACGACACATTCCACCAAAGCACTTCTCTGATCACGGGCCTTTCTGTAGCACCTGACTTCTGGGCTTGCCAGTGGAAGCCATTGTTACTTTGATGCACACGTGCCCGCTGAAAAATGTAATCAGTTGTAAGCAGGCAGTATATTAATGATCCTCAGAAAAGCAAATGTGATTGCATTAATAATCCATGCTATCGTGCAATGTAACCTTTAATTACTCAGGGAGCTTGCTTTACTCATTTCTATTATAGCTGTTCCTTTACATTTTTATTATCTTGGTGGGCTGTCATTCCCTGGAATCCTGGAAAATAAAATCTGGATTGTCTGTTTGGAATGAGCCAATTCTTCCTAGATGCCCTGGACCCCAGTGTCGATGGCTATTCTCTTGGTCTCTTCCAGTTACACAAAGAAGGAAGCCACCAGTTCAAAAGTACATGGATGGATTTCAGCATGCACATGCTGACTGTGTGTACAAAATACAAATACTTGTGGCCACAAGGAAAAGCAGCTATATTGAAAAGTTCTGTGCATGGGAGAATGAAATAACATCTGGAAGAGACCAATCTCAGCAATGCATTTTGTCTTCAGCACTTCTATAGCAGACTTTAAACAACAACAACAACACAGCAAGAGAAAGATCAGCTTTATTATTCATTTTACAGTTCTTAAATTGCAAAGAGCTTTAAAATCTTTAAGACAATCCTGCATAGTCAGTCATCGTCATCATCATCAAGATCATCATCACCTCTATTTTACAGATAGAGACAGAACAGTTCCCTGCATACCCAGTGGGACCATAGAGGAAGAGGAGATTGGAGCCCAAGTCTACCTTGTTCTCAAACCATTTTTTGCAATTGTGGAACCTTCTAAAAAAAAAATTCACAAAATGCCTGGAAAATCCATGAACCTGTCCTACTCTCTGCAGATCGAGTCCATCTGCAGAGAGTTGGATGAGTTCGTGGATTTTGCAGGAATTTTGTGCATTGGGGGGGGGGATTCTGCAGTTTGTGCAAATTTCTGAGCAATTTGTGCAAATTATGGCCAAATTTGTGCACACCACAGCCAAATTTGCACAAATTGCCCAAATTACGCAAATTACAACCAGATTTGCATATTTTGTGCAAATCTGGCTGTAATTTGCACAAATTGCAGAACCTTCCCCCACCCCCGCAAAGTGCAAAAAAGTTCCCAGAGTTCAGGGGAAAGCCCGCAGCTCAGCGCCCAGGCGCAAATTGAGTCGTACACGCCACAGGGGGAACCGAAACGAAGTCTGGGGGCTGAGCCTAGGAAAATTAATCAAACTCCACCCACCCCCAAATGGATTTCTCTGACATCCCTCATATAACCAGACCACCAACAAGGGAAAGGTCAAGTTCCAAAATCTGATTGGTTAGGGATTTCAGCCTTCAAGCCCTTTGACTTTGGATCTTCTGCATCTGGATCTCTCTGTAGGTTAACCTTCCCCAAATCTCCAGAAGTTTTGAACTTCATCTCCATCAACCCGAGTCAGCATGGCTAATGGCCAGGAGTGCTGGGAGTTGTTGTCTAAAACATCTGGAGGGCACCAGGTTGGGGAAGGCTAGGTTAATATATGTGGCATCTAATTATACATGCCAATTTGCCAGCATATGTGCTTATCAGATTGCCCAGTTCCTTTGCTGGTGTAATTTGCAGTAACTCCATTACAATGGGAAACTGATGTTGTGATACAAACTATCCTTCAAAGCCCATCCTCAAGCTTCCAAACAACACAAAGATAGGAGCAAAGAAGAATCTGGAAGAAAAACCAACACACTATCAAACTGCAATTTGGATTACCGAATACACCCCCAAATGACTTTTTAAAAAATCCACATAGTTCTAATTCTGCTACAAGATTGTTTTGAGCCATTCTAATCCTTTAATGGTAAAAAGCTAACTTGAGTAAAAACAGGCTCTCTCCGTTTCTCAGGAATGTGAAACATGGAGTTGGACAAGGGACAAGCCCTGTGAATCTGAGACTGATTCAGTATTTCTTTAGGACTAACTTTCGGCCATCTTTTACTCTGGGGAGGGTGTGAGTTGAGGTCCCTTGGGATAGATGACGCAGTTGCCACTTCGCAGCCATCCATGGTTTTTGCCCAGAAAATGTGGAGTTCCAAGGAGTCATTTTGCTGTGATGTTTTTCGCTTGCTACGGGTTTCCCCGTGCTTGTGAGCCGTCTGTCCCTTCCCCAAACTGACTTTGCATTTTGCAGTGGGTGTGTTGTAGGCATGCGTAGTGTCTGCGCCACTCTGTGATGCCCCTTTATTCCCCCCATCCCTTGTGCAGCTGTGCAGTTACAGAGGCACAGAGGGGCGTTTTCATCTATTTAATCACACTTTCGCACATTTTTGCAGCTTCCTATCTTTGCAATGGTTGCTTTTGGATTCAGTACCCAAGGGCTGGGGGGGCGGTCTCGGGGGAGGACCAACATCACTCCAGCCACCATTTTGGAGTGATGGCTAAGCACGTACCATTCACACTTGTGAATGCGAACTATCGCAAGAATCTCAGGCTGGTGAACTGACAAACTGATGGTGCGAAAATGGAGGAGCACAAAACACACACTTTTTACCGAAAACGGGATGGAAAGACACAGCAGAGCCCCTCGAATACAAAACAGCCACTGAAGTGCCGCACCCCCACACTCACGGGACTGCACAGCTGCGCATTTCAGTATAATGGCAAAAAAAGGGCACGGCAAGTCTGTTAGGGAAGCGTGCAGTGCATCTAGGGATGTACGAAAGTCACTTACCTTTTCGCAGCTTTGCTTCATGGTGGGGGGGAGGCGCTTTGCTTCTCCCCCCGAAATTCAGGCCGGGGGAGGAGGCGCCCCACCTCGCCCAGCCGAAATTCAGGCCAGGGGGGGCGCCCCGCCTCGCCCGCCTGAAATTCAGGCCGGGGAGACGCGCCCCGTCTCCCCGGCCGCGAACTACGAAAGTGGGGAAAAAAAAAACCGTGATAGGCTACGTAATGATTTACGCAGCCTATCATGGCTAGATTTGCAAAGTCAGTTGTGATAGGCTACGTTAATCGTTACATAGCCTATCACGGGTGACTTAAAAAAAAAAGCGCATATGCAAATGGTGGCGCCCCATGGGGGCTGCCATTTGCGTACGCGCTTTTTTTTTTTTTTTCGAAGTCACCCGTGATAGGCTACATAACGATTAACGTAACCTATCACGGCTGACTTTGGAGATCTAGCCATGATAGGCTACGTTGACCGTTACGTAGCCTATCACGGGGTTGTTGTTTTTTTTACTTCAGCTGTAATGCCGCCCCCGCCCCCGCCGAAAACCCGCCGAACCGCCGCCAGGACCCGCCACCGGGAGGGACATTCGGCTACAGTAAGTCCCATCCTGGTGGGGTGGCGGAGAATTTCACCGCCGATTTCGGGGGGCCAAATGCGTTGGCGCTCGGCCCCCCGAAGATTCGGGGAGAAATTCTCCGCCATCCCTAAGTGCATCGCAAGTGTATCGCAGGGCAGGCTGATTCGAAGCCACATTGCTGCATAGTTGCAACGGGGTGGGGGGTGAAAGCGGTGCCATGTAGATGGGGCCCAGGGCTTTGCAATGCTCCAAGACTAGTCTATTAGAAGGAGACTGATGTGGTGAAAGAGAAAAGTACCCCCAAACGTTCTCCCAACAACAAAGCATTGGAAAAGGTGGGCAAGTGGTGTAAGTGGTACCAGATTCCTGCAGCTGACATCATGCTTACTTCCTTGGATTCAATCCTAGCAATGTCCATTGCTGTGAAATACGTCTCTCTTTTGGCCCAACAGAGTTCTGCTGCACGTAGGGATGTATGAAAGTCACTTACCTTTTCGAAGGGTGACATTCGCGGTGGGGGGGAGGTGCTCCATCCCTTCCCCCGAAATTCTCTCTGGCCGGCTCTGCTCCGTGGAGATTCCGCAGAGCCACTGGCCAGTGCTGCCCACAGCCGGACATCTGGCTGCTGGGCAGCCTGCACAGGGACGCAAATGGTGGCAGCCATAGCCGCCACCATTTGCATCCCTGTATTTTGCAGTGATAGGCTACATAAATATTTACGTAGCCTATCACGGCAAAAAAACAAACAAAAAACCAGCGAACGCAAATGGTGGCAGCTACGGCGACTGCCATTTGCGTTCCCTATTTTTTTGCCTTGATAGGCTACATAAATATTTACGTAGCCTATTACAGCAAAAAGAAAAAGGGAACGGAAATGGCGGCCACTACGCCATTTGCGCCCCTCTGTTTTGTCGTAATAGGCTATGTAAATATTTACGTAGCCTATCACACGGCAAAAAAAGGGAACGCAAATGGCGGCTGCCGTAGTTGCCGCCATTTGCGTTCCCTTAGTTTTGTCATGATAGGCTACGTAAATACTTATGTAGCCTATCACGGCTTCTGCAGGGACGCAAATGGCGTCCCTGCATTAGCCGTGATAGGCTACGTAAGTATTTATGTAGCCTATCACAGCTACATGGAAGGAGCGAATGGCGGCTGCAGATGCGGCCGCCATTCACAATGCAGCGCAGACGGCCACTGATAGGTGCTCCGTTCCAGGCCCATTTCACAGGGTGGGGGGTGGGGGGCTTCATTCCGCCATGGATTTTGGGGGCCCTAATGCACTGGCATTCGGCCTCAATGAGATCTGTGGCAGAATTCTCTGACATCCGTAGCTGCATGCCCGACAGCTCACATTTGCCGGACGAACCGTGGGTTTTTCCTGAACTCTAGGAACATTTTGCGTTTTTTAAAATTTGTGCAAATAGAGATTTGTGCAGATTATGCATAAATTATAGCTGATATTTGCATAATTCATGGAAATTGTGGCTGAAATTTGTGCAAATTACACAAAATTGCGCTAAATTCAGCCTTATGTGTACAAATTAAAAAATACAGAAAATCCGCAAACTGGCCCAATTCGATGCAGATCAAGTCAGGCTTTGTTGTGGAAAATGAATTTAAGTCCAAACCAAGGGAGGTTCATTGAGCTCTCCCACCCCAAAGGGATTCCTTTGATATCCCTAGTCACAATACCCTCCTGTTCATGTTCCCCAGCAACTGCCTGTGATACTGGAGGTAACCTCATTGGAGTTAAAATAGAATTAAATGTATTTGTAAAGGAACTGCACTGGCTGCCTATTCTCTACCAGGCCAGGTTTAAGGTATTAGTACTAGTGTACAAAGCCCTAAACAACTTGGGACCTGGATACCTGAGAGAGTGCCTTCTCCCTTACCAACCTGACTGGTCACTGAGGTCATTGGAGGGCTTGCTCCTGGTGGTTCCACATGGACCTATGGCCCGGTTGGAGTCTACCAGGAGGAGACCCCTCAGCATAGTGACCCCCTTCCTGTGGAATTTCCTGCATTTGGAGGTCAGGCAGGTGCCAAAGTTGTGTTGCTTTTGGCACCTCCTGAAGACATTATTTCAAGAGGCTTTCCCTGAGTGACCAGCTGTGGTTGATTATATTCAGAATTTGTTCTTTTAAAATGTTTTGTTTTAATTATGAGGTTTTATTATTTTATCTTGCTGTTCACCGCTCCAAGATCTTTGATGTGGAGCGGTACATAAATATTGGAAAGGAAGGAAGGAAGGAAGGAAGGAAGGAAGGAAGAAAGAGGACCCAGTATTTTAATCTGGCAGCCCAATCAGAGACTTTTGGAGTCAGTGAGAGTTACTCCTTTTCCCAAACTTCCTTTCTATTCTTTCCCATCTTCCTCTGAGTTACTAGAGAAGCCTTCCCACCCTGGTGACCTCCAGATGTGTGGACTGCAACGCCCAACATATCTGGAGAGCACCGGGGTGTGGACAGCTGCATTACAGATAAGCATGAGCTTTGGATGGAAGATGGAGCTTTGGCTAAAAGATGCTTTTTTAAAAGAGCGCAGAAAAATACCTCTGTGGATGGGTTTTGCTTCATGCAAAGGTTTTAGGGGCACTGCAGAGAACAATCAAATCACACATCTGTGTCTGATGTGCAATAAAATCCTCCTTACCACTTGGAAGGATGATACAGACAACTAAGGGTGCAATCCTATGCATGTTTAGGCAGAAAACATCTGACAACTCCCAGCATTCCCCAGACAACCATGGCTGACTGAGGAATGCTGGGAGTTGTAGGACTTTTTTCTGCCTAAACATGTATAGGATTGTGCCATAAGCTACCTTGGGGTATGAGATTGCTCTCACCTGGGTAGCTTTGTTGTGTGGGTAGCTTTGATCCATATCACTTTAGTTATGGATCAGAAGGAATTCCTTTGTAGGTCCTTTTACCTTCATGGGTAGCATGCAGCTTGGCTCACTGTCTTGAGCTCTCTGGATTGTTTAGCTAAATTGTTCCATTAAATAGCAAAGGCTCCTCTGGGATGAGGACAGCGTCTTCGCTCCTGGTCTATGTTATGCTAGTATGGATGATGGGATCAGCTGGGTCCTGATGGAGGGAGGTATTTGATATGGAACTGGTATGGTGTGAGCTTCCCTCCCCTAGGAAAGGGTTCAGATTAGATGTTCTTGAGATCATTTTCAGCCCTGTGTGAATCTATGGTTCCAAAGGCATCAGTGTAGTAACTTCAACACAAATCTTGCTATACTAATGCCTTGCCTTCCGATACTCATTCATTGCAGTGTTTATTGCTAGTAAATGCTGCAGAACTTACGTTTTTCGCTTACTGTAAAGAGTCCACCACCAATGGACAAGAGTCTTCCGGTGGCTGCCTTGCATCACAAGGGCAGATCATGGGTTCACAGGGACCTCCTGTACCAAACTGGGTCTCCTGCTTCACTAATAGCATTTCCGAGGTCCCTAAAAGGTTTCCTGTCTGAATGCTGATCAAGCAAGACGATACTTTGCTTGGAAGGAAAATACAGGCGATGCAGTGATATGGTGCACTCTTACTCTTCCCTCAGCCTGGCTATTTCTGTGGGAGGCAGTAACCCTAGTTTTCCTTATGGAATCTGAAACCGGACATGTTGTGGTCTGTTTCTCTGGTTACTTAAGCAGACAGACCAAGGGAGTTTTGCTCAATGGCCTGTTATTAAACAGAAGAGGATAATGTTACCTCAGAGATCAGGTTATAAGCTTAGCACTCAATAGCCTGTCTCCAAAGCATGCAAGAGCCCCCATATTATCATGCTGTGCTTGCTTGGTGTTTTGCATGCAGGTTAAAGCGATGAGGTTGCATTTATGGGGTCGGCTAGGGGGCAGTTTCCCTGCAGATTCTGTTTCTCTATGTCTGTCATAAGGTCTGTGTGGAAAATAGTTGTTCGTGTAAGGGTGTAGGTGGTGCTTTCTGCACAGTGTGCTGAGTTGGTAGGGAGGGGCAGACAAATTGGAGCGGGGACCATCGAATTTCTCCATAGGGAGGAGAAATCCTCAAAGCTTCTCCCAGGTAGGGCTCACCACTGGCAGCAGGGGTTGTAGCACAGCTTTTTTCTTTTTTTCCTAAGGGGTTTTTTTGGGGGTGGGGGGTCACACTGCTACTGCAAGTGGCACAAAACAGGAGAGAAGATACTCTCAGGTACCTGGAAAAACTTTTTACTGGGCCCAATAATAACTTTTTCCAGGCACTTGAGAATGTCTTCTCTCCTGTTTTGTGACACATTAGTGCCTTCCCCTCTTGCTGTTTCCTCGCTATTGCGAGTGGCAACAGCATCAACTGCGTTGGCAGGTTAGTCCCTATTTTGCTGCTTTTGCATCCACCACAATGCAAGTGTGAGTGGGGCTCTGCTGTGTCTAGCTCCAGGGAAGAGGTGAAGTTAATGCTGTGCCAAATCTGGCCTCCAGTTTCCTGAATGTTTCCCCCACCCTCATGAAAGCATCTTCCATTCTTCTGCCTCATTTCCAGAGTTCCAAATAATTTATTTTTTGTAATGTTTTTGAGCTCACCTAATCACTGCAAGGCAGCCGAGGGTGCTGTTTGGGTGTTTTCTTTCTATTCCACATCTCATCATTGCTCTGCAGCCTCCTAGGCTGCCTGTGCAGAACCTAAGATCATCCTGAGGGGTCCTTCTCCAGGAGCCCCTGCCAAAAGAGGTAAGGCAGGTGGCTTCGAGGAGAAAAGCCTTTTCTGTTGTGGCACCCTAGTTGTGGAATGAACTCCCTAGAGAGGCTCACCTGGTGCCTATGTTGCACTCTTTCTGGTGCCAGGTGAAGACCTTTTTATTTTCCCAGACATTTTTAGCATTTTAACATTCCAGGTGGGGCTATTTTTTTTAGCTCTGCTGCCTTAAATCTGCTATCGCATTTGAAATACCTTCACTGCTGCAAATTTTACTCTGGTTGTATTTTTATTCTGTAGTTTTAATCGATTACATTTTACATTGTGTTTTCTGTTATATTTTTGTGGTTTTAATTTTGTGAACCACCCAGAAAGCCTTGACTATTGGCTGGTATAAAAATGAAATAAGTAAATAAATAATAAATCTGAAAAAGCCCCATGGGAGGAATTTCCTCATGATGTCTTCCCCTGGGCTTTAACTGAAATGTGGGAATCCAAGGAGGCTACAAGCTATCAGAGAGATTATTGTACAATGATGAAAGGCAGGACAATTGTGCAGACTCCTTGGCCACCTTATAAGTAAGGTAAGCACAAGAACCCCGAATCCAACAAATGAGAATTTCTTTGACGTGTTCTTCTCCTTTGGGTGTCCTTTTGAAAGCAATTTCTTTTCTATAAAATCAATGAGAATGGTTGGAAAAAATGTGGGAGAAATTTTTAGCAGCACACCAGGACAAAGAAGGAAATGGTGGCAGAGCTGCTTGAGATCCTGTATTTATCTGTTGGCTGAGGGGTGGAAGAACCAGCAGGGACAGCGCCTATGAGACCCTATGACTGTCAGCCACTTGGTAGTTTCAATTTTAATCCACACATTTAACACACAGAACTTTTGTAAGTCCCGTTCATTATAGCAATATCCCCCTGAAAATGGAAGGCCATGACTTAAACGCTTTGTTAAAATGATCTGTATGAATTGACCCCATTGTGTACATCTGGAGCGTTGAACCTGGGGTCCCAATCCAGCCTCTGCAGTTCCCCATATGACCATGCCTTCTTCCCCTGGCCCTGGCCCCATTCCTCCGACAGGCAGTCATTTGGTGATTTCCTAACCTGTGCCATTCCAAAGGGCTGAAATGCCTCTCCTAAGGTTTGCTTACTGGCAGTAAGAGCTTCACAGTAAAATATGCTGGTACTTTTGGTATCTGGGTCCCGCCCATTTTCCCTCTGGCTCCACCCACCATGGAAATGAGGCTCCCAAGAGCTTTTCCAAAATGGAATGTGGCCCTTGGGCTGAAAGAGGTTTGATGGGTCTGGTCTTCCGGGGAAGCCCGGAAGGCCAGACTGGGACCATAGGCAGACTAGATTTGGCCCACGGGCCTAAGGTTCAACATGTCCATATAAGATGCTTCTGGAGAATGCTTGCATGTGGTCTCATCCCTCAGGCTACTGCAGAACTGAAGGGAAGTAAATATTACTGCCCCGGGGCATGATGATGATGACAATACAACACACCACTGTTGGACAGTCTGGTGTGACTTACAGAAGAGTGGCCTTATATAAAGAAAGCATGGTAATGCAGCATTTAATATTAGACGCAATAACTGCAGGCTAGAGCCAGTTTAGAAGAAGCTCAAATCTAGTGCTTTTGTGCACAACACTGAAAAAGACTGTCTAACACTGTTCAACTACTAGCACCCCCTAAAGCTGGGTGCATGAGTGTAAGCAAGCAAAGGCATGAGATTTGGTTATGTGCTTCCCTCAGGGAAAGAGAACTTGTTTCCTGTTGTAGTGGCACAGAGGAAGGGGAGGGAGTAGTAGAAAGGAACCAGTCAAGTTACAGGACAAGAAGGGGGATGAACAAGACAAGTGGCTGGTACATGTTCTGTATCGCCTGCCAATGTCTGGAAGCATGCAGAGTGGTTCCTATTATTCAGCAACAACAATAAGAACAACACAACACACAATAGCAGCAGTAGACTTTGTTTCCTGCCTTTCTGATCTGTTTGCTACTATGTTATCATAATGGTCCATTTCACGTAGCCATGCTTAGCAAATGTTAACTACAGCTGTCAAGTGATACGTTTGGTTATGTGAAACAAATAATTAACACAGATAAATTTTCATGAACACTGTTTTAAAGCAGTACTAACTGCCCAGTAATAAACTTATCACCAGATAACTACCACACCAACTAATTATGCAATTGGCAACCAGTGTTCTGAAGCAGTTTCATTTAACAAGGTGGTGCCTGGGGGAAAAATGTGATGAAGACAAGGTAGGAGGACAAGGGTGAATGGGGGTTATAATGCTGAAGATGGAGTAAACAGTGTATTTTGTTTTATTTATTTTTAATGTTATCTACGAGATTTATATACCACTCCACATCTTGACAGATTCCAGAATGGTGAACAATAATAGATAAAAAGAATAAAACACCATATTAAAAGTGTGTATGGGGTTGTGTTTTTTTTTTTACAGAATACTAATAAAAACCATGGCTGGTCAATCAAGGAAGGCTTCTTGAAATGTTTCAGCCACCATCGAAAACAACACAATGCTTGCATCTGCCTGACCTCCAGAGGCAGGGAGTTCCAGAGAAAGGGGGCCACCACACTGAAGGCTCTTCTCTGTGTGGACTCCAATTGGACCACAGGTCCATGTGGAACCACCAGGAGCAAGCCTTCTGATGACCTCAATGACTGGGCAGGTTGGTAAGGGAGAAGGTACTCTCTCAAGTAACCTGGTCCCAAGTTGTTCAGGGCTTTATACATTAGCAGCAAAACCTTAAAACTGCCCTGGAAATGAATAAGTAGCCAGTGCAGTTCCTTCAGCAAAGGAGTGGCATGCTGAAAAGCTTTCACTTGTTTTAAAAAAGGGAAGTTACTAGTTCTCATGATTGCAAAGCAATATTGAAAACTGCATGAATATTATTTATTTATTTATTTATTTATTTATTTATTTCTATACCGCCCAATAGCCGAAGCTCTCTGGGCGGTTCACAAAAATTAAAACCAAACAACACACAATAAAACAATTTAAAATATATAGAACATTAAAACCACAATATAACAATACAACCACAATAAAACCTAGCAGCAGTGCAGGAGTTTAAAATACAGATTTAAAACAGAAAAGCTAAAAATTTAGAAAGCTAAAATTCTAAAATACTTTATACTTTGAATAGTCTCAAAGCAGGATCTTTAGTAGCCAGGGGAGCAAACTTCAGAGCCCAACATAGCCCCCTAGCTTTTCCAATAGCTCCTAGTCCCTTTTCCTGATGTACCCTCATACTCTACCTGCCTACACATCCTACATTCCTTCTTTCACTCTTACACTTCCAAATTATGCCAGATTCTAACCATCCTTTGCCAGGAAATTCCAAATCCCCCTCTCCCTTCAGACATTGCAGGTTTATAGAGGCCATATATTTTCATAATCTGGATTTCTATACTGTGGAGTCTGGATATTTTCTGTTACGCACAATAAACTGAGCCCGGATTAAAACTGGTTTTCAGCCTGAAGGAGTGGAAAAGGTATTAAACCAACCAACCAACCAAACAAACAAACAAAATCTCATAAAGTATTTAAAAATGTATCCTCTTCCATTGCCTAGGAGAGTGCGGTATATTGCACAAATGAAAGAAAAAGAATGTGTCATTTTCCTGTTAAAACATGATATTTTAATATTTAGCTATTTTTGACCCTGGGCCTCATTTTTTGCATCTATAAAGCAGGTATGCTTTATATATGCTGAAAGTTTGGAAATACTCATTGACTGTGTAAGGCATTACAATGAACTTACTGAAGAAAAAGAACGCCAAACTGAAATGCATTCAAGCTGATAAAGAATCCATTTAAAACATTTAATTAACATTGCATTGCATACCTAAGGGAAGAAATGTATATTGGGCAGCATACTGTACTTACTTTGCATTTACTGTTATTTGTTTTAATCATGAGCCATAACAACGTTATTTTAAAACAGAAAAAGATACATGAACAATGCAAACTTCTAGAAAGCATCAATAATCCATTCTTCAGTCCGTAACATAGGCATCAAAATAATTAATTTTGATGCCATTTTGCAGTTGCCAGACCAAAATCAGCTATTTTCAGAGAGAGGTGTTTTTTTTTCTGACTTGTAAATACATATTTGAAGTTTTGGCAATTAGACCAGTAAAATCATCTGTCCAATAAATGAGGCAAAAACATAATCCTTACATATAATGAGGCGGAAGGACATATAAGGAAATGGCCTCAACGACAGCATCTCCACAGATAAAAATGATGGAGACTGGAAGAATATTGTTATATCACCACCCATCTAAAACTGCTGATGGCATTTGCTGGCACCAAAGTGAAGTGAGTGCTTTCAGCCAAGGGGAATTTAGAGAAATCTATAAGCTGGATTCAAATCCATGGTCAAATTTGATCACAGTATACCATAGGCCATCTTCTCATTGCACAATACCATGTGACAAATCACACTGCATAAAACTGTCACAGTTTTAAATGCTTTTTCATTTTCTTTTGCAACATTAAGATTCGCTCCATGACAATGGTCCTCTGAAAACTCATAGGGATCCTATGTTGCCTCTGTGCGCCTGCTCATTCCATTGCACCACCAGCCAGTGTTTCTTAAAGCAATGCTGGAAATTAGCAGAAATGCTCATTTCCAGATTGGGACAGACCAGTGGCGCTCCCTTCTGAGAGCGCTGCTGACCTGCCCATGCTGGAAATGAGCATGCTCTTGTAATGTCAGGTGTGTGTGTGTGTGTGTGTGTGTGTGTGTGTGTATGTGTGTCCATGAGCGATTTACTCTGAACTAGCTGCATTTGGAGGTTGTTAGGGATACCTGATGTCGTGGCCATCCAGCAGCCACCCCGGAACTTATCAGGGAAAAGCCAGATTTCCTGAGACTGCTTAAAGTCCGATTCTTTTCTTTAAGTCGGGTTCTCTGCAGTCTAGTTGCTGTGTGCCCCAACCCCAGCATTTAGCTCGAGTATGCTAGCTAGCCCTGCCCAGGGGTGTGCCTTTCACCATGACCCCGACCAAGGGGTGTTTCCTGTGTGTTTCCCATCCCTGCACAAACCAATTAAAATCTACTCAGAAGTAACTCTCATTTTGGACAATGAGGCTTGTCCCCTGAATGCACAGATCAGAATTTACAGAGATCCCCACCCCCAGTTGAAATAGCACATTTTAAAGCACTAATTCCCTAAAGGCTGTAAAGCACTTTCTCGAAGCTGTGATTCTCCATGGTTTGGTTTATTGCCATTTGGAAGTAACTACTTCCACCTTCGATCATCCAATCCTGAGCAGGATTGGGTTAGAAAAGGGGTTGGTTTCTCATCCATTTGTTTCCCCTCCCTATCTTTCTCAGCACAAACATATATGTGTCTACTCAGAAGTAACTCCCATTGTGGTCAATGAGGCTTGTTCCCAAAATGCAGACTCCTGAAGTTACTGAGATTCCCATGAATCAAAATAATGCAATTAGAGACCCTTAATGTCAAAGCTGCGAAGCTTCGATTGAACTCAACAAGGCAGCTAGAACACTGTGTTCCTCTAATGATTGTTTATTTAAGGAAGGAAGTAATGGTGGGGAGGAGGGGAGAAGGAGATTGTTCCTGTCCCCCCTGTGTTTCCCAGCACAAACCAATTAGTGTCTACTTAGAGAGGGCCTTTTCTGTGGTGGCCCCCACTCTGTGGAACTCCCTCCCTAGGGAACTCCATCATGCCCCCTCTTTAATGAGCTTCCGTCGTGCATTAAAAACGTGGTTGTTCAGGCAGGCATTTGGGGTGGGTTAGGGTATTTAAAAAAAAATTATGGTAGAATTTTATTGTTTTAAATTGTTTTATGGTGTGTTGTACATCGCCCAGAGTGGCTGGGTGACCAGCCAGATGGGCGATTAATAAATTTAATAATAAAAATAATAAAAATACTCAGAAGCAACTCCCATTGTGGGCAATGAGCCTTGACCCCTGAATGCACACATCAGAATTTACAGAGATCCCCCTGCCTTTGAAATAGCACATTTTCAGCACTAATTTCCTAAAGACAGGGGAGAAAACCTCCCAGGATTTTATCAAAACAGAAAGGGGGGAAACTCTCTTATTGGTTGAGCAGCCCCTGCCGGTCAGATGACATTCACCCCACCCCCCACCCAGAAGTATGTTCTGTGAAGCAACTTTTACTGGTGTAACATACGTGCTCATGTAGCCCTGCAGAGATCAAAGCTGGCTCCTTGAAAAATCCAGGTAAGCCACGATTGGCTTCTCCTTCCATTGTTGTGGAGAAACCCCCTGGGTTATTTTCCAGGCCCAATAATTTATTTTCAAGGAATTTACCAGTATTTGTTCTAATAAAACAAAACAAAACCCCCAGAAGGTTGGGATCAGATATAGTCATAATTAGAGTACACCCATTGAAATCATTGGGTCTTCACTTAGCTATGACTAACTTAAGTTCCATTGATTTCAAAGTGTATACTCTAAGTATGACCAGTGGAGGCTGGTGGCTGTAATATCAGTGGGGTGGTGAATGCTGTCCAGGTTTCAGTCAGAACTCTAAAGGAGCTATCCAAGGTGCAAGGATAGCTCCTTTAGAGTTCTGACTGGTTCTGATTGAAACCTGGAGCAATGCCCCATGGACATCGGCGCCCAGTGTCCACTGAGTATGACTACCTCTGGAGTGTGAGGTTCAACACACCTGCACTAAGGGTAGAAGCAGCATCCTTGGCTGACATGGCCTGTGAAGATAAGGCTGAGGCTGGGATTTGGGCCAAACTGATAGGGCCAAAGGGGAGTTGCAGAGGCCAAATGGCTATAGGACCAGATGTAGCCTTTGGGCCAGAAACCCCCGCCCCCCAGTACATCCTATTCAGTACTCAAACTGAAATGATGTATGTTTAGAAGCTCGGAAATGGCTAGTGCCATTCACGTGATGTGCCGGTGTGCAATGCATGCACATTAAGTGAGTTGTGCAGCCTCTCTGGCCCACATTTTCCAGATTGCATCTGCAGCTCCCACAGCCAAACTGAGAGTGTGTGGAGTGGCGCTGAAGTGTGTCGTCAGCTCAGTAAATGCCAATTTCAAGGTCATTAAACCATTAAATGAGCTTTTCCCCACCACCTCTGGGAAAGCGGTCTTAATTCTGAGCTGGGTTCTTTTTTGGAACTGAGCTCTAATGAACTTTTGATGATCTGGGATAGCGGCCGGCAGCTGCCTCCATTGAATCCCTGTCATATAAGGCTGGCTTTGTTAATGAATGTTTTATAGGCAGAGAAACTGACTCAACTGAAGATTTTTCAGCCTCCCAACTTCTTAATTTTAATTGCATTTTTCAAGAGTTCCAGAGACTGGAGCAATAGACAATATCTTTGTGATGGGTTGGAGAACGCTTGCGGTTTGGAAAGAATTTCAGGCATCCTCCCCGGTCAGTATTCTACACCAACATCCCTGCTATGACAGAAATACTGATAATGGGACCCACAGATTTGCCCTGCAGGCATTTTATTCAGAGCACAGTATATTTAAAATAACAGCAGCAGCAATGCTGTTTGCTGAAGAACAAGAAGATTGAGCCCACATCCATTACTCCACCACTGCTGCTATTAACAATCATTTCTATGCAAAGCCTGTTTAAGCTGCACAGCTTTGAACGGAGGGCAGAAGTATATGTTACATCAGCCTTCCCCAAGCTGAGGCCCTCCAGCTGTGTTGGACTACAACTCCCAACATCCCCAGCCAGCATGGCCAATGTCACCACTGTTGCTATTAATAATCACTTCTACATAAAGCCTGTTTAAGCTGCATGGCTTTGAATGGAGGGCAGAAGTATACATTACATAAGCCTTCAACAAGCTGGGGCCCTCCAAATGTGTTGGACCACAACTCCCATCATTCCCAGCTGCTGGCTGGGGGTGATGGGAATTGCAGTTGAACATGACCGGAGGGCCCCAGCTTGGGAAGGCTGTGCTACATGCAACATGGAGACACTTTTGAAAACATCCCCATTTGAGTTCTCCCCTGTAATGTGTAGGACCTCATGCTGCTGGGGGCAGGGGTAGGAGTGGCACTTATGCATTGTCAAGAAAGAGGAAATACATCACAAAAAAGGGACAAAAGAGGACACCACTTTGCATAACAGTTGCACGTGCAAATTTACATGTATATGTGCACAATTTAGAAAAAATTGTAAACTGAATAGAAAGACTATTCTGTATTTTGTATAGTATTCACAGCAGAGAAGACTGACCACCTGGCAACTGTTGATGGGCCCCTACTGCTCTCTCTCCCTATGGTTTTTTGTCTCTAAACCAGACTTGGACTGGACAGCCCATCAAATGGAGGTTATTATTATTATTATTAATTTATTTATACCCCCAAAATGGCACTCAAGGTGGACAGTCCTGTGCTAGCTCTTCAAAAGAGAGAACTGTCCTCTATAAAGGAGGACACCTGGACAACCTATGTATTGCTGTGCCATAATATCTGTGCATACTACCCTCTGACCACCAACCCCTCCCATGCTACAGCTGTACCTGAGCAAAGAAATGCACAGTGAATGCTGTTTCATAAGGCACTGAAACATACCGGTGGTGTGCATAAAGTTTTCATTGCTAAACTCTGCATTCCTTTCCTCAAGCCAGGGTAGTTATAAGACCCAGTTGCTTTTCTGATTGCCTGATGTGCCAATAATAATAATAACAATAACAGCAACAGCAGCAGCAGCAACAACAACAATCATATCTGTGTTCTAAACCTTTCACTACTTCACCACAGTAACAGACAGACTGTTGGTGTTTGACCACGGAGTTGGATTCAAATCCCTGCTCAGCCATAAAACTCACTTGCACCAGTCACACTTGCTCAGCCTCATCTACTTCACAGGGCTGTTGTGGGGATGAAATGGAGGGGGAAGCCCATGTGTGCCACCCTGAATTACTTGGACAACGGATGGGGGCACAACTAAATTACCCAGTTGGAGGTTAGAGCCCCAGAGAGGATAAAAACATCTACATCAGGTGTGCTCATTTCATCTCAGCACTGCCCGGCATTTTGGGCTTGAAATGGGTCTTGTTTCTGCAGGGGCCTGCAGAGGGGAGGGGCCGTAGCTCAGTGGTACAGCACATGCGGAAGGTCCCAGGTTCAGTCTGTAGCCATTCTAGGCTAGGAAAGACTCTTTCCTGAAACCCTGCAGAACGGTTGCTGGTCAGTGTTGACTGAGCTACACCATCAATCTGGCTCTCTGGAGGGCAGCTTCCGACGTCCTACGTCAGCACATAGTTCTAAAAGGTAAGAGGTAATGACAGGCCCTGAATCCCACCTCTCAAACAAAACAAAACAGAACAAAACACTATCACTCAGCATGTTATAGGTAAGAGAAAGCTGCAAGAAAGGCTAAAATGTATTGTGATGTTAGTGCAGGAGATAAAGGCATCTACCTCGTTGTTGCTTCTTTCTCAATGGTAGAATATGCACATCTGTAGCTGTAAGATCAAGGAGAAGCAAATGACATCCATGCACAGGCCCAGATCCACAACTGATGAGGCACATGGAAATATCAGAGGCGGATGACATGCCTAGAAAACAAACTCCCTTCAAATTACGTCTCCATGTGTTTCTCAAACCTGCAGTTTTATGACCTTGAGGAGAAGCTCATAAAAAGGGAAGGTATAAAAGAGGCACCAGTGAGTCTAAACTTAATAGACAGAATGAGAATTTCTAAAGTGAATGTTTCCATCTACTGTGCCCATAAAACTCTCTTCTTCAGTCCTGGCTGTCAAGGATGTCAGGAAAGAAGGGTGTCATTGTAGGGCTTAGAGGAGGAGCGGGTCAAAGATGGAATCTTAGTCAGGCCTGGAAGCTCAGCAGAGGATTGAGGTTGCCATGGAGAATGGGAAATGTATATCGTTCAAGTGCGAAACCGACTGGCTGACACTGACAGACAGTTTACGTCTGCATATGGCTCAATGGACAGAATTAGACTTGTAGCTTAGAGACCTTGGTTTGAGGCTCACCACTGCAGTGGGCTCTCTGTGATGCTTTAGAATAGCTTCCCCAACTTAGTGCCCTCCAGATGTTTTGGATGAAAATTCCCAGCATTCCTGACCGTTGGCCAAGCTGGCTGGGGCTCATGGGAGTTGAAGTCCCAAACATCTGGAGAGCACTAGGTTGGGGAAAGCTGCTTTATGGAATCTGCTTTCTTGGACATGCAGTTCCCATTTGCAGAATGCCCCCTATCTCTTGTGAGAATAATAACAAAAAGGGCAGAAGAGCTTTGCAAAATAAACTGCCTCTCTCTCTCTCTCTCTCTCCACACACACACACCCACACACACACTCAACCAAAAAGATCAGAGCATTAAATCTGAGGTCATCCATTTTTTTTGTCCTAACAACAATCCTGCAAAATATATTAGGATATGAGTTAATGACCTGTCCAGGGCTACCCCAGGGATCTCACCTCAGGTTTCCCTACTCCAAGTCTGGCATTCTTTTATCCTGTCTGCTGTTCACTGCTCTGAGATCTTTGGATGTAGAGCGGTATACAAATATTGTAAATGAAATAAGTAAATATTCCACACGACTCTCCTATATGTAGGCAGTGAGACACTTGTTTCTCTTGCTAGCACTGCCATGTGCACACCATGACGTTCAATGTGGCTTGGAGCTGAAAGAGCCACAATGTCTGTTTTAATAGCACCTACGGTTTTCTAATGGAGAAAGGCAGAACTACACACAATGAGAATTCCATTCAACTCTGTTTGTTTGTTATAATATACGCAGCACGTTACACAGCAAGAGACATAAAGAGGACAAATGGCTGACTTTCAAAGACAATTTGATTTCAGATGTAAAGATTCTGGCCCACCTTCTTTACAATAATTTCAGCATCCAAAATGCCCACATATTCTTTCTCTGGCTGAGCGGTGTGTTTCACAAACACACCGTTCTTTATAGAAGGAAGAACATTCAAGTGACATCCCTGATGTGCACAGTCTAAATGGCTCCCTCACGGCACAGCATGGTGAACTGAAACTTGGCGCAACCCAGGCAGCCATGGTTTTTTAAAGAGTGCTTTTAAAAGCAGCATTGCTGCCTACACCAGTGGCTCAAACAGGCAAATTCTTTTTCAGAGAAGATACAAGTATATCGTACTACAACATGTCATGGAGGCAAATAAGCACACATGTTTTATGTTAAATTCACAAGGGATTCATAACGTGTTAATAAGCAGTCCTAATGAGTTCCATTGAGTTTGGTGGCATGCATGGGAAAGGAATTTTGAAACTCTAATTTCAAAAAGATTTCTGGAAGTTAAATTCTATCAACTGTGGCCTGACTTGAAATACTGGGTTTTTATCTCGCTACGGTGTTCATTAGCTTACCAATGCCGGGATGTTTGCATTATCATCCTGCTGTGTGAATAGTCGCTGTAATTATTTGACATACATTATACTTTAGTGCAATTATCATATAGCCTGTATTTCTAGTACTTCATTTTCCATCCTTTTTCTGGAAGGATAGTATGAAACAGATTCACCACCTCAGGCACAAGTCTCATTTCCATCTGTTACTTCCTGATTCTTTAAGCACATCTTCCCACCAAGAACGAGCACAAGGGCAGACAACCTTTTGAGCTCATCGGCACAATTGGACATTTGAGAAACTGTCCTGGGCATAACCATAAAATGGCTGCTGTGGATTGGCATAGCTAGTCACAAAGAACAAGTAGCCTGCCCAGAAGCATTCATGGGAAATTAAGATGGAGGCAGTTAGAGGCTCCCACTTTGCTTTGAATCAATCCTAGCTGCCAGTAAGAAGATATAAAATATTTTAAAATAAAAATTGGGAGGAGGAGGGTGTCTTGATGGATGCCAAGAAAAAGGTCTGGGGGCATACTGGTACCTGCAGGCATCATGTCGCCTACCCCTGTAGTAGCAGCTTTCATTTCCTTTCTTTGCCCACATCTCAACATTAAGTACTGCAGTGAACCAAACAATGTTCCTGTAAGAGAAGATATTTGTTCTTTACCCCTCCTTTATTTTATATTTAAAGGATCAGGTTCAAAGAGAATAAGTGATTTGTCTGAGGTTGCCAAAGAAATCATGGAAGGCCTGAGAACACTATATAATTCTTTCTCTTTTTTTGGCTGTTGCTCGTCAATCTCAACACCATGTTTTTCCTACCTCCAAGATGCCTCTCTGCCAAGCATTACGTATTCTCTGTCCTGCATTCTTTCCAAGAGCATCAGTCATTTGCAAACCTATGAGATAGCTTTTTATGGCTGTTGAAAGAGTCATGCGTTATCATTTCCTTTCCTCTGGCTAGGGTCTGGATGGGCTCCTTTTCTATCCCCTTCAGTTCTTTTGGTACATTCATTTTTTAATATGAATCATTCCCCTTTTGGCTCAGGCTTTCACTGATAATATTTTTGTGGAAAGGTTTCTTCTATTAGCCTTCAAAAGGCCTTATTACTCATGCATTTTCCAGATTATCCAGCATGTTTCTCGAAGAAAGTCATTCCAGAGGGCAGCTTGACAACACATTGCTGCTTTCTGATCTTTGAAATACAATGTGAAGAGTTTAGAGAAGAAGTTGCCTGGGAAAGGGTTTGACCAGAAGCTGTAATTAATTTGAAGTGTTAATTTCCCAGAATATCAGATCCAACAATCAAATGCTGTTTGAAGAGTAATAACTGCATATAAAAACATAAGTGGAGGAGTGCTATAAAAAGTGCCATGTCTGTGGTGACTGTAATGCTGATGATGTGCATAGACCTTGCACAAGGAAAGCAAGTCAGCCCAATCTGGACCCCCCCCCCCCCGCACACACCATTAGCTCTGTGCATATGGGGCTGCCCCATTCATGTAAATGCAGGAAGTGGCTTTGGACCTGCAAGCAAATATGTGTATAGAGTAGGAAAGTATGAAAATTTCATTTATGTTCACAAATAATGTGAACATGTCCCATTCGCAATCCGAACGTGAACAAGAGCAAGAGCACCTTCTGGGGGGGAATGTTGCAATTTCCAAAGCTTGTTTGAAAAAATGTGCATTTTCATGCTTTACTCTAAGGGGGAAAAGTGCACATTTGGGTGCACTTTTTTTTTTTTTAAGTGTATTTTCCCCATTCAAACAAAACAAAAGTGGAGCGCAATTAAGCATGGGTGGCAGGGCGAACTGAGCTTCAAGGTAGTGTTCAGAGAATTTTGGCAATCAGAAAAATCTCGTGTTCACCCTTCCCTAGGACATGGTTGCTTGCTCAATTGAAGTGAATGGAAAAGGCCATGCAGGGAGATCTCAGTGCATATATCAGGTGCTCCCAACACCTGCATCAAATTGCTGACATCTGTGTGCATGTTCATGTGCAGATCCCAATATGACTTTGGCATATACAGACATGATATGCAAGGGTGGTAAATATTTATATGAATGCCCCCGTCTTTATAAGTGCTTTGGGGATGGAGCTCGCCAAAACGTTTCTGAGGCAGAAACTGAGTGATGTATCCTTACAGATGAACAGAGCAACTATATCTATCTGTTTCTAAAACAAGGTATAAGAATTTCCTTTGCACTCCTTTTGTTCTACCTTGTTATTTAACAGAGTTGCAGAGATAGGATGGTGTTTACTAAAGCTCAGTGAAATCTGGTGCTTTCAGCTGTGTTAGAAGAAAGAAAGATACAGGAACAGGCCATACCCTGAGCGTACCTGTCCTTGTGGTTTAAAACAGGTGGAGCATCTTCCACATATTGTCCTTTGTATAATGTGCTAAGGGAACAATATTTGGGTCAGATTTTAGAGAGGTATTTGGGGAGGTCTGTCCATGAGACTGTAATTTAATTGCAAAGTCTGCAAGTTTACCATGATCTATGGTAACTGGGGCTAGGGGAAAAAAACTTAAAAGAGAATGCTGGGCCTGTCAGGGAGATTCAGAGCTGTAAGTGCATGAGTGATTTTATATAATTTTATATACGTTTCTGTAATTTTACTTATTTTAGCTAGAGATCCGGAATTTGAAGCTTATTCTATATCAGCCCTGTCCAACTTGGTGGCCTCCAGATGTGTTGGACTGCAATTCCCAGTCAGCCTGGAATCTGGAGAGTGCAAGGTTGGGGGAGGCCAAACACATCTGGAGCACACCAGGATGCGAAAGGTTGTTCTGTATGATTTGGGTTTGTGTTAATGTTATGCAAATATGTTATCTTTGTACTGATAGCTAGTGTTTCTTGTTAAAGGTTTGTTTTGGGATGGTCTGATCATTATATACCAGCAAACAAATCTGATCTCATAACTGCTTTGTCTGTGCACTTTCCCACATGCACACTTTAGGGTGAGATATCACTTGCTATTGCATGCCTTATCACTGCCTATCTCACGCCAGGTAATATCCTAGATTAAATTTGTTTTCCGTTTGTGTGCATGTGCCATTTCTGGTATAGTTTCATCTGCATCCAGGAACCTAGGAAGCTGCCTTATACTGAGTCAGACCCTTGGTCCCTCTAGCCCAGTACTGATGACATTGACTGGCAGCAATGGCTGTCCAGAGTTTCAGGCAGAATTCTTTCCCAGCCCTACTTGGATATGCCAGGGACTGAACATGTGGCTTTTTGCACTCAAAGTATGTGCTCTACCACTAGGGATGTACAAACCCCCCACCGTCCGGTCCAGGGGGGAGTCCATTGTAGGGCAATTTGGGCTGCTTGGGGCCCCACGGAGTCCTCCAGGGCCCTGCCGCTTCCACCAGAGCAGCTCTCCAGCTTTTTAAAAAATGCGATACGCTAATGGCAGCTGCCATTAGCCTATCATGGGAAAATTACAGCCGTGAATGGCATATTTTATGCCATTTGCAGCCATAAAGCCCTTACTTTTGCCTAAATTACAGCTGTTTACAGATGCAAGTGGTATGTAATGCACCATTTATGGCTGTAACTTCCATGTGATAAGCTAATGGCAGCCACCGTTAGCGTATCACATTTTTTAGGAAGCTGAAGAGCTGCCCCATGGGAACTCCTCCGGACCTCTCTCCCCTCGTACTACTAAATCTGGTAATCTGGAGCCAGATAAAGTTGGCATCCAGGCTGTGGACTGCCAATTTGCCATCTTGGACTTAAGAGACGATTGATGCATGCAACTGCCCTGTGGTAAAAATTTGCTGGATTTCTAATGCCTGGTCAACTGAATGTGCCCAGCTCCATCGTTTCTAAATCCATATAACTTCCTCCTCACTCTCTCTCAACTACTTTGTTTGATTGTAACAGTAGGGATGTTGGAGAAATCTGCAACAGATTCAGGACCCCAAAGATGCCTCATATTGGGCTTACTTCCTTTGCCACACAGTGGAGTATTATTTAAATAATAGATTTAGTGGTTTGCCCACTGTATTTTGAAAATGTGGATATGTGTAGTGCTTTTCTTGACCACAACACAAGCACACACACAGACACACACACACACACACACAGAGAGACACAAGAGCAAAAGAAAAACAAATACAGAACTACCTACAAGCAAAGAAAAGGGTTTTTAATTTGTTTTGTTTTTGGGAAAAGATACAGAGTTCAAAAATGGGAAGGGAAGGAATACAGGAATTGGGAGTGGTGGGGGAGAGCCAAGAACAAGGCAAGGAAGGAAAGTATACACACACGCACACACAGTTGTGTGTGTGTTTTAAGGATCTAGCAAGAAAGACAGGGAAAACTACAAAGAGTTGAACTGAGAATGGGGGGTGGGGGGACAGAGAACAAGGCAAGGCAAGGAAACGAAAACTACTTTTTAATTTTTTCTTGGTTTTTTTTTAAAGAGTCTAGAAAGAAAGAAAGAAAGAAAGAAAGAAAGAAAGAAAGAAAGACAGGAAGTGAGGGAGGGAGGGAGACAGAGAGAGAGAAGGAGAGAAACTAATAAGAATGGTTGAATAATTCAGAAGGGCAGGGTGGGGGCAGCCAAAGAACAAGGCGAGGAAAGGATGAAAGAGTAAACGACTAAATACTAAATATTTTTAGTTTTTAAATAATCTAGAAAAGAAAGCAAGGGAATAGTTGAATTGAGAAGGGTTGGGTGGGAAAGAGTCCAGCACACACGTGTGCGGGTGTGCACCCCCCCCCCCAGATCTAGCCAAATAACTTCAGAGCTCTCTCCAGTAGCATCACCAGAACTCTCTCTCGCAATGAACAAACACAGGCTTTTTTCTCCAATATATTTAGTATTCCCCCTGGCCCTCCACCACTGTCACTGATTGCTGTGTTATGTTTAGCCCTAATTTGGCAACTAGAGTTGCCATTTGCCAAAGCTCCCCCCCCTCCTCTTCCTCCCCCCCCCCTTGATCTTTCTCAAGTTGATACATTTAGAGACAGGCTGTCTGGGCTTCAGAAGGCATCAGAATAGCTCCACATCTCTGAGGTGGACCGAAGCGCTTCATTGGTGACCCGCTTCGCTTTAGAGCACCTCAGTGCTGGTCTGATTTGCTTCAGATTGCACCAAGGCACCCCCGAAGCACCTCACTTTGCTTCAGGATTCAGATTCGGCACCAAAGGGATGCACAGCCCTATCAAGGATACCGTCCTAAATGCCCTGTTTCCTCAATTGTATTGTAGTCAAACCCTCACCATCACATGGTGATGTAAACAGCAGGGATTGGAGGGCTATTGCCCTCTTGCTTGTTTGTGGGCTTCACAGATGCACGTGGCTGGGCAGTCTTGGAAATTGGAGATGCTGAACTAGAGGGACCCTTGCTCTGATCCAGTGGGATGGTACAGGATGGCTGTGTCTCTGTCCACAGAAAGCATACAGTCTCTAAATGTGTCCCATCATCAGGCATGTGGCCTAGCTTGCATCTGGCTGCTGCGCAGTCCAGGCCTGGCACAGAGGAATGAGCACATGGGTCAGAGGCAGGTGATATGGTTGGAATGGACTGGAGGTATGGTACTGGGCAGGGCTGGTGCGAGACATTTTGCTGCCTGAGGTGAAGGACAGGATGGCAACCCATTCCATGTATAGCTGCTGACCAGACTGGTACTTTAATACCAGCTTTCTCTGTCCACCTGAGAGCAGCCGGGTAGCTTAGGGGCATAGGGCTCTGACTTCCAATATCTTGCCACTCCACCTTGCCCCCTCCCACAGAGTTGGCCGCCTCAGGCAGCCACCTCCAGGGCTGCCCCCCCGCCATGAGGCTGGGTGAATCTTTTGCTCGGGTGGCAGATTGGGAGAGGTGGCAGATTGGACTGGCCCTGGTGGTCTGCTGTGACAAATGCAGTGGGAGAGCAGCAAGCAGGGCTCCTTAGAGGGGCAACCACCACCCATCTCTTGCTCTGAGCACTCTCCCAAACCAAGAGATCAGGTAGGTAGGATCTCTGGAGAGGCCTCTCAACTGATCTCTCACTTTGGGAGAGGGCTTAGAGGGAAAGATCAGGTGGCCAGGGTCTTGGGAGAAACTGCTGTCCCACCATCCCAATCCTTTGCTTTGAGGACTTGCCCAAAAGGAGAGATTGGGTAGGCAGGTGGCCTCTTTGGAGAGCTATGTCAGCTGCACAAAGCAGCCAATGCACCTCTCTGGGAGATATCACCTGTCCAATCTCTCATTTGGGGGACTTTCCCAGAGCAAGAGATCGGGTGCGCAGGCAGCCTCTCTGAAGAGGCACCCAGGCACGAATGTACAGGCAGTTTCCAGGGCCACCTCACAATGCCTCAGTTTGAGGAAGGACCCCCAAAGCACGGCATCCTAGCCTGGTCACCTCTTCAGAGAAGTTGCCTGCCCAGTCTCTCATTCAGGGGGAGAGGGGACTGGTGGCAGTGCGCATCCTGCTGCCTCAGGCGGCAGGATATCTCGCTCCACTGCTGGCCCCCTCATTCTGCCTAACGTTAGGGTCGACCCTGGTACCAGATCAGGCAAACAGGGGCAGAAAGGACAGGGACAGGAGGCATAGCCACAGACAGGGTGGAGAACAGAAACAAGATTGAATAGGCAAGGTGGAGCATAGTGAGCAGGACAGGCTCTGTGTTGTTACTGAATTGCTCAGATTGCCAGACCAGACTAGGAGGAAAGGTTTTGTAGGGCCCAAACCTCTTTGTGGGGCTCTATGGTCAACTGGCCACATTCAGGGTGTGGGACAAGTGACAACACTTAGGCCAGTACTGCAGTCTAGAGGGCAACCTTGCCTGATGAAGCCTCGTCTGGCTGGATGCAGAAGGGAGGGATGTACAGATTTGTGTAAAATCCATTCTGTCTGTGTTTCGCAAGTTGTCAGGTGCCTTTCATTCCATCGTCCGCCCGATGACAGAATCAGATATTTTTTAGTTTCCAAATCTGTGCAAATTTGCATGTGCAAAATTGCGCAAATTCCCCCAAATGTGCATTTCACACATTAGCCTATGGGGGAAATGTGCATTTTTGGCCAGGTTTTTTAAAATTTTAGTGTATTTTTTAGGGCTGTGCACCGTTTCGGCCTGAGGCCCGAACCCCGAGTTGAAGCAGGCTGCTTCAGGTCACTTGGTGCCCCTTCTGAGGTGAATCAGAGGGGGCACGAAGCGACCTGGAGTGGGTCGGAGGCTCTTCGAAGTGCACAGTGCGCTTTGCCCCCCCCGCGGCCCAGCTCCTCCCCCGGTGCCTCCAGGTCCTTACCTGAGCCGCCACCGCCGCTATCACTGTCCTCGCCATCGCCATCCTTGCCACCACTGCCATTACTGCCTCCGCCGCCGCTGTTGTCCTCACCGCTGCTGCCGCCCTCACTGCTGCCACCACTGCTGCCATCCTCCTCACCACCGCCCCGCCGCCGTCCTCCTCACTGCTGTCAGGATTCCCCTTTTCCCTACTGAATACTCCAATAGCCCAATCAACACTCAGTCAAAAGAGCTGCTTTCCAAGGCTTCAATTCCATTTACCCTGATGAGGCATACAGATGCTAATTACTAGAGACTCAGAGAACTACAAAGAAACAGCCATCTAGGAGTTCAAAGGGAAAGTACTTAAGTTGATCTCCGTTTGGGAAAAGGGCAGCAATTCCCTGAACTTAAGGGGTGGGAGGGGAAGATCGCCCCCTCTCCCGCGATGCTTCTGGGCGCAGCTGTTGCCATCGAGCCAATCGGGCTGAGTGTCAAACCGTGGCCCCTGCGATCTCTCGCTTGTGCTTGTGTCTGCACCTTGCGTCTAAAAGTTCAGGTTGACCCTCCCTTTCCACGTCTGGTTTGCTGTCACTCACAAGGATGTGAGAAGGGGGGGCTCCCCCTCCAGATGCGCCTCTGAAGTCTGGGAAAGTTCCTCCCCCACGAGTTGCGTCTCTTCCTCAGAATCAGAGCTCCTCTGGGACTCTATGGGCTCAGATACAACCCTGACAACTGCCGCTGTCATCCTCACCGCCACCAACTGCTGAGGCCTGAACGCACGCAGCGACTCTTACTGCAGGGAGTCGCCATTTTTTAAATGGCAGCCTCCAGGAAGTTCCAGGAGGTCGCCATTTTAAAAATGGTGACTCCCTGCAGTAAGAATCGCCGCACGTGTCCAGGCCCCAGCAGTTGGTGGTGGCAAGGACGGTGGTGGAAAAGGCAATGAGGATGGCCGTGGCTAGGGATGGCGGAGAAATCTGCCACAGACTCCAGTGAGGCCGGATTCTTTAGAATCCCCCCCCCCAGAGTCTGTGGCAGAATGGACTACCTTCCTGCCACCCCACGGAATCCCCCCCAGATGGACCCTACCTGGTCATCAGTCGTCCAATCCGTCCTCAGCTGCCTCAGCCGTCCACTGCCCCATCTGCGGATGCAAATGGCGGCTGGTGTAGCAGCCGCCATTTGCGTCCCTGCCTTAGGCCATGATAGGCTACATAAGTATTTAGGTTGCCTATCCCGGCAAAGGGCAGCGACGCAAATGGCGCCTGCTACACCATTTGCATCCCTGCTCTTTTCGTGATAGGCTATGTAAATACTTACATAGCCTATCACAGCCTAAGGCAGGGATGCAAAAGGCGGCCGCTATGCCAGTTGTCATTTGCAGCCGCAGGCCAGCAGCGGCCAGACGTCCAGCTGCAGCCAGCCCTGGCTGGCAGCTCCGCAGCCTTGCCGTGGAGCGGAGCTGGCTGGGGAGGATTGCAGGGGGGAGGGACAGATTGCTTCCCCCACAAGTAGACACCCCCCAGCGGATTGGTGAGTGGGGTTCGTACACCCCTAGCAGTAGCGAGGGTGGCGGCGGAGGTGGCGGTGGCGGAGAAGGTGGCGGAGGAGGGTGTGAGGACGATGATGGTGGAGGAGGAGGCGGCAAGGTAAGGGGCTTTGCACGAGGGTGCCATGGGGGGACCCGAAGCAGAGTTCGACATCCAAACCCCACTTCAGGTTTGGGGCCGAGGCAGGTTGCGGGGCCCCGAATCTACCCAAATCAGATCAGGCCCGCCTCGGAAGCTGCAAAGCAGCTTCCGAGTTGGTTCGGGGGATCCCTGCACAGCCCTAGTATTTTTCTATGACAAAATTTGTGTAACATTCCGGAAAGTTAAAAATAGAAAAAGTTCACAAGTCCGTGGAATCCACCTGACAGGAAAAAGCTGGTCCCTTGCGGAATCCACGAGTTGGATTAATAACAATCTGAACTCATTTGGTTCTATTGCGGATTTCTCTGACATACCCAGCAGAAGGTAAGTTGCCAAAGGCTGGCTGCTAGAAGCCCTGATTCAAGATCCCTCCATCTCAGCAGTGTATACACCTATTTTCTAATGAGGGGCTCAGTTCTTAAGAAGCCCCATACTAGCTTGAGAGCCAAGGTGGCTTAGGCCTGTCCCGTCGCAGTGCCCTTTACATGTTACCATTCCTGGTTTGTTGGGAAAGGTGAGTGGACAAAGGAAAACGATGATGAGAGGGGAGGGCCTGGAGTTCCTGCATTCTCAGACTGTCCCTATGTTCTCCATCTGGGAGGCAGCTTCCTTGCGCACTATGTAAATACTGCCAGCTTGGCTTGCTTCTGAGATCATGGCCGCTCCACACCAGAGGTCTCTGCTGTTCCTCATTGTCTCTTTCACCTGGTCTGATAGAGAGGTTTGGCTGTTGGGAGAGGATCAGTCTCCAGCTGCTCCCTCCCCAATGATACCACCCATGTCCTCTTCTTGCCCACCAATAGAAAGTAAGGGCCCAATCCTATGCATGCTTAGACAGAAAAAACACACATGCTGGCTGGGGAATGCTGGGGGTGGTAGGACTTTCTTCTGTCTTAAACATGCATAGGATTGCACCTCAAATGGCTTTTGTTTATACTTAGTAACCACACCATTTCATGCCACAAGGATCCATTATCTTCCCTCTGTGCCCAGTGGGTCATTCCCAGCCCTTCACATCATCATCATCAAAGTTCTGGATGGAGGCAGCCTGGCAGAGCAGGAATGAGTTTGTTTTCTCAGCTTTGGGACAATGGGGTTGATTTCTCTTTGCAAGTACATCCAGGCAGGGAGCACAGCCCCTGCTCGACATGCCAGCAGCGGTCCTGATTACAACCCACCATGTGGTCCTCTTATGTTCCTAGTGTATTAATGATCCTTCTGGCAGCAGCAGATAGCACAAATATCAAGAGAACGTTATGTCATCCAGAAGGATCCATATCGTCAAGAATGAATCTGAGCGTGTCGAGATGTCTGGCAGCTCAGATTCAGAATCAAAATGGGAACAGCCAGAACAGAAGGAGGCAGCCCGCCCCCCTCCAGTGAGCCCAGATATGGCGAGACTTTCTTCCCAAGACTTTGACACACAGATGGCCCAGCCTGAACGGCTCCCCCTTTCCTCCACCATGAGAACCCAGGTTTGGGAGCGGGAGGAGGAGAGTGAGGGGCGTGGCTTGAGGGATGCTAGGGTCTGTCACAGAGCAAAGCGGGAAAAGTTAGAGGCAGGGCTCAGACGCTCCACCTCGTTGGCCACCTGTGGAAGCCAGTGTAGGAGGGAGCCACCCTAAGGGAGGGGCATCCCTGCCAAGCAAGTCTGGCCCAGACGTTCATGCTCGGACTGTTGGCAACTTCTCTAACTTCCACTTCGTCTCTTCTATTGATAGTCGTAGATGTGTGGATTAGCTGTTTTATTGCAGTCTGAGAGTTTCCTAAAATCTGCATTTGTAAAGAAGCTAGTCCTTAACTAATAAAGTAGTGAGCCTGTAGCCTTGTTTCTTGGAGTGTGTTGACTGTGGAGGGAGAGGTAGGAACGTGACACATAGATCATGTGAACAACAGCATTAACAGTCACAGCAATGCCTCTGTGCACCAGAGGTGTTGAACCTCTTTCAGCCTGAGGCCCAAATTCCATTTCAGAGAAGCTCTTATGGGCTTCCAAGGGTGGGTGGGGCTGAAGGCAAAAGGGGCAGGGCCAAAATTCCCAAACTACCGGCATGTTTTAGCTTAAAGCTCTTACTGCCAGCAAGTGAGCCTTAGGAGAGGCATTTCAACCTTTTAGAATGGGGAAGAAACTGCACAAAAGCTGGGAAGTTACCAAAAGAAGGTCGGGGGAATGGGGGCGGGGCCAGGGGAAAGGGGCGTGGACATCTGGGACCCAGGTGTAGACTGAGGGCCACATTAGACATGACATTCAATCTCTCCTTGCACTTAACATGCACAGTTTTTTTTTAATGCAAATCACAGGTGCTGTGGAGGGGGCGGATCATTATTGGGATTGCGACTGTGAACGCCCCTGCTGGAATCCTGATAAAAATGGCTTCTCTGGAGCTCCCTCTGCATTGGGAGGAAATCCCCTGTTTCTGCCCATGAGGGATGTTCTCCCAGTGCAAAGGGCTTCTTCAGGGAAGGTTGAGAGGATGCAGCCTTCAACCAGGACATCCATGTTCCCATGCGTATTCCACATGGTGTTGACAATGTGACAGCAGGGTGGAGGATCACCTGAGCACACAGCCAACTCTGCATGGCCCTTGCAGGCGCCAGAAAGCACTCCTTTCCAGTGGAGTGCTTCCACTTAGAATGACCCTGCCGTGCAGGGCGACGGTATCCCATAGCTTCCAACTTTTCAACAGTGGAATTAGGGACTCTTGCATTCCTGTAACAACTCGATGCATCTCTCGCTAAGGATGACTACCCAAATCCCCCACCTCGCTGCAAACAATTAGTGTCAATGGAATCATCCATCCTGGGGCTAATGGATGGGGCTTTTGGAGAGAGGGGATTTTCGTCAGGAATGCAGTTGGAGGGGAAGGCTAAATGTTGATGCTCCTCTTTGCTGTTGGTGCCTGTTCACCTGCCCTTTCCAAGCATATGAGCAGTGAGAAGAGCCAGGATGAGGTAGTGGTGGTGGTGGTGGAGGAGGAGGAGGAGTGGTCTCTCCATTTGCTTTACCCCCCTCCGGGGAGATTCAGCTCAGAGGGAGAGGACAAGTGAATGGGCAGTGGTGACAGTGGCAAGGAAAGGGGGCTGTTCAGAGAGGGGGGCCCATTGTGGGCACCTTGCCAAGGCCCCTCCAACATCTGTAGCCAGTCCTTGCCATCAGTCGAGTGGGGGGCAGGCAAATAGATAAGGAGAGGGAATGGCATGCCCCTTCCTGGTGAAGCTGGAGATGGCAACTCTTCCCCATGGGCGGCTGTGGTGCATGACTCCTGAAGACATGGCTTTGCATGAGCTCACTGGCTATTAGTCACAAGAGAGGGTGGGCAACTTGGTGCCCTCCAGTTGCTTTGGGCTTCCATTCCACAGCAGTCCAGCCAGCATGGTCAATGTTCAGGAAAGTTTTGTAGTCCAAAACACCGGGAGGGCACCAGGTTGGGGAAGGCTGATCAATAGACTGCCTTATTCCCCATAATTATGGACACTTCATTCTGGAGAAAGCATTATGTGCACACATACTTCACTGAGTTATCAGCACATGAAAGGAGAAGGACTGGGGGCTCTTCTTCATGTTGCTCACAGAAGTCATTCTTGTGTCTACAAAAATGTGCAAATGTGAATGTGTCCTGTGAATGAGTAACACAGATGGCTCATTGGGCTCACAAAGCACAACCTTCAGGAAGCAGCTCAGCAATTTTTAGGTCTGGCTGGGAGACCAGATGTTCAGAATCAGACATGAGGTCTGCATCTCTTTGAAATGCTAGGCATGGGGATAACTCTGGGGAGAAGTCAACACAATACATCAGGTCAGAATCGGCGCACGAGCCGGTGAGTAGAAGCTGGACTAAAACAGCTTAGACATGAGCTGGTTGAGTTTGTGAAGGTGGGAAGGGTTCAATAAACTAAACAACGAGCTTAGTACCAACTGGCAGAACAGCTGAAGCTGAAAGGACATTCACGACACATTTGTGTGTTTTTATTACGGTGCTGCACACACAGTTTTGATATTGTGCATTGTATAATATTTTATGGACTCTCTGTTTCTCTCCTCACTTTTCCCCTGAAACGTGCATGCCATAGATAGCCGCAAAATTTAACTAGCTGGCACTGACTGCAAGCGTTGATATAACTGGAAGGTTATTTTAAGGCATCGAGGTTAGTTAACCTCCTAGGAACAGCTGTGAAGACACTTCACCAGCCACAAAGCCAGCACAAAACAGAATGGTCAGTGGAGAGAATAGCATTGGCATGCGGTATCTTCTAGACGAATGTGGATGCAAACACACTGGAACGACCCAGCTTCTTATCTATCTATCTATCTATCTATCTATCTATCTATCTATCATCTATCTATCTCTGATGGGTCTCCCTGTAATGGCTCACAGCGTTGCATTGGGAGGTAAGGCACATTTTAGAACAGTTCCTCCTGAATGCTTTGTACAACGCAATAAATAAACTGCTGACTGCTCTGAACTTAAATAAACTCTCATGAGAGCCAGAACACTAAGGAATGCAGCCAGGGAGTTTGGAGTCTGGGAAGAGTTTCAAGGGGGGAAAGTTTTGGTCCAGGTCTGGAGAACAAGGCTGACTACAGCAATCCCAGATGGTGCAAGTGGAGCTGGGAGGGAGGGAAGCATTCCTGGATTCTGATTGAGGATGCTTTTTTTTTTCAGACGTAACCCTTGTTAACTCATTCTCTGGGCATTACCAAAGCACTAGGCAACCTGCCCGCCCCCCCCAGATATCTTAGACTATAACTTCCATCAGCCCCAGCTAGCACGACCAGGGCTAAGGGATTGTGGGCGGTGTAGTCCAAAAACATCTGGAGGGCACCAGGTTGCCTCGCCCTGCACTAGGGTGACTAGATGCAAAGGAGGTCAGGGCTCCTGTACCCTTAACAATGTAACAAAAAAGAACATTTCAGATCAGGGTTCCCCAATGCAGCACCCGCAGGCACCTCTAGCAATGCCCAAGAAGCCCTCCACTTCCTGACCCCTTCAAATAATTTTTAATAATGAACACCTTGGAAAAATGTTAGGGCAGTCTTCTTACTCTCTCTTTCTAGCCTCTAGCCTTGCCCTTGCCCTTTCTCTCCCCTCTACCCCTTTGCCTTGCTATTTCCCTCTCCCTCCCAGCTTCCAGCCTCACTATCCCCCTGCACTTCTTTAACTCACTGTTCCCCCCTCCTAGGCTCTAGCCTTGCTCTTTCTCTACCCCTTTGCCTTGCTGTTTCTCCCTTCCTCTCAGCTTCTAGCCTCACTATTTTACCCCAACCCCACCTCTTTTGCTCTTTTTGACTAGCCAGGACCCATGGCAGCTGTCAGGTGACTACCACGTCCTCCATGGGAGCCATTTTGTGGTGGTGCCCACAGCAGTGTCTCAAATTACCAAATGTGCCCATACGTGCAAAAAGTTTGGGGACCCATGGCTTAGATGATGCAGTTTCCCATGCAGGCATGAGAAAAGGTTCACTTGCTGAAATTCCCCCTGCTTAGCAGCTATTCAAGGGTCAAGGGTCCTGTACTCCTTTGCCCAGCACAAGCGGGGCCCTGTTGCAGGGTTGAATGTGAACCAAGGCTTAGCCCTCAGAACCATTGTCCATGCCAGGGCTTGGTCCTGAAACATCCAAAGTAACAATAAAAAAGAGAAAGCAGAGTACCTTTTCCTGAGCACCGAGGAAAAGCATTTAGCCCCAGCACATCTGAGGTTAGGGAGAGGGATTAGGTCATACTTCCACAGTGGCACAGTTAGGTAAGTTTGGAAGGTCATTTGTATTACTGCATTCGCTTTGAAAGGTGATAAGCCTCTGCTGTGTTTGGGGGCCGTCCTTAGGGATGTACGGATTTTGTAAAACCTGTTCCATGTCCGTTTCATGGATTCTCAGGTGTCTTTCATTCTGCCATCCAGTCATTGGAGAATAGTTGTTGTTTTTTTACAATTTCCCAAATTTGCACAAATTTGCATTGCGAAAATGCGCAAATCCCCCCAAATGTGCAAATCCTCCCCAAAATGAGCAAATCTCCCCAAAATGCACATTTCATGCTTTAGCCTATGAGGGAAATGCACACTTTCAGCTGGTGTTTGTTTATTTTTATTTTTAATTTATTTACAATATTTGTGTATCTTGGAGTGGTGGTAACTCTATATTATAACTTTATGTGTTGTATGGTGAGTGTATCTAGAGTGAGAGTGGGATGAGTGACAGGAAGAGTGGCGTATTAGCATATGGGAGATGATTGGCTGAGTGAGCGAAGTGGCGGATGAGGTGTGTGTGATATATAAGCGGATTGCTGTGCTTGTGTGAGTCAGACAGGGAACAAATCAAATATACGGTTTTGTTAGGGAATAGATCACAGAGAGAGAGAGAGAGAGAGAGAGAGAGAGAGGATTTGTGAGAGATGGGATTTGTGTTGGGTCTGTGAAGAGTTACATTGAAGAAAGTCTGAAGAGAGAGAGAGAGTGACTAGGATTTATGAATATGGGAGGATATACATAAACAGAAACTTTAAAAGTTACGGATTTACGGTTGAACATCGGAGGGAGCAATCCTATGGCCGCTAGTCAGTGGCTAGATGGCCATAGGATATGTGGGTTTCCGGGAACTGATCTCGGAGCCTACGGGTTCCCGGAGAACTGACCTTCCCCCACTCAGAAGAGGAGTGAGGAGTGGCCGAAATGGGGTGTTCTGGGGCAGGGAAGGCAAAAATGCCAGTACGACACATTCTGTGTGTCGTCCGGCAGCCTGCTCCTCTGCTCTGCCTTCCTAAGGCTAGACAGACAAAATCGGCTGTCTAGCCACAAATGCAGGGCAGGAGAAGCGTGGAGGGAATGATCCCCTCTTTGCTTCTCCTGCCCTGCATTGGATAGGCGGTCGCCTCCAAGTTCAGAGGCAGCCACCTATCCCAGTAGAATTGCGTCCTTAATAGTATAGTTAATAAAGATTTGTGTGTTTTATAAAATCCCATGCCATCTGCTCAACTACATAAGGGTTAAGGTAATAAAGGGAATAATACAGGTTATAGAAGAAAGTCAGTGTGTCTTCACAGCTCAAGGACAGAGTAAAAGGTCCTGGTAGCAGCATTACTGTGTTACAGCAAGGTGCTTCTTGCTGTGGGAAAGACCTTATTGAAGATGAATTCTCATTGGGAATATGTAGGAAGGCCACAGAAGGCCCTGGACCTCTGCCCCAAAGTTCTGCCCTAGCATCCAGTGGCGTAGTGGTAAATGGTGAAGTGCAGGCACTCCTCATGACAGTCCCCATAGCCACACCCCCAAGGAGAGTCTAAACATCCAGGCAGCTGGCTTGATCCAGATCAACAAACCACTTCTAGCAGTGCTCATCTCCACTAAAAGCAGGTCTTTCTGGAAATCGAATGGGTCTTCATTGCCCATTCAGGACCAAGCCACCGCAAAATATTTTGCATTACAACACAGAACAATATACTGTTGCTTGGAAAATGAATTCCAGCTACCGTGCAGATTGCAGCTAAGCTCAGAAAGGACAAGTGGCAGATGATGACCCTGCTGATCAGAAAATGCTGGCACTGTACCCGTCAGCCCTGGCTCCACTGCATCACTGGTAGTCCCACTGCACTCCTGGTCAGTATTACTTCCAGACGTTACTTCAGAAAAGTGTGAATCCTGACATAGCTCACCTTAGCAAACTAAGTGTTGCCCCCTCAGTGTGAGAAAAGCCTAGGAACACAGGAAGTGGCCTTATTCCAGGTCAAACCATTTGTCCATCTAGCCCAGTATTGTCTACTCACGGCTGACAGTGACTTCCTTTGGTCTCAGGCCAAGGTTTTTCATATCCCCTGCTATTTAACCTTTTCAGCAGGAGGTGCCAGGGATTTAAGAGGGAACCTTCTGCACACAAGGCATGTGCTCTGTCATAATGGGTAATACCCAATATTAGTCCTATGTAGAGTAGGCCCATTGAAATGAAAGAGACTTTAGTCACAACTAACATAAGTCCCATTCATTTCAATGGGTCTACTCTGCATAGGACTAACATTGGATACTACCCAATGTGACAATTATGTTGTTAACAGTGGCCATACAAAACAGGGAGAGGGGAACCCTCAATAGAATTACTAACCAGCTGAAGTGGACAACAGGAAGTGTAGTGTAATTAATTATAATGCCAAAAAGGTTTATAAGAATCAAAATATAATAGTGAAATTCACAACAACAAAAATTTTTTAAAAATGGGCTAACATGTACATCATACAAAAAGTTTACATGTACGTGTACATTAACAGTGGACTTTCACAAAACAACTGCTTTTATTTATTATTACATTTATCCTGCCTTGTTTGTTTTTTTGCTCCTACAAGGAACCCAAGGTGGCTTACACGGCCCTCCTCCTCACCATTTTTATCCTCACAACAACAACTTTGTGAGGTAGATTAGGCTGAGAGTCAGTGACAGGCCCAAAGTCAACCACTGAGCTTTGTGGCCAAGTGGGGACTAGAACCTGGATTGCCCGACTCCCAGTACACCACTTCACCCACTATACCACACTGGCTCTCTTTGATCATGGTTAAATAGCTTATCAATCCCAGGATGTCTGTGTAATCACCAACGACTGTTTTGTGAATGGCCACTGTTAAGGACAACATTGTCACAGTCTGTATTTCTGCATTTCATTTCCCTCTGACCTACAGTTTAGAACCACCCCACCCCCTAACCCAGGTGTATATATACCTGTAACTCAGGGTAACACTTCATCCATCTGAGGAAGTGGACTGTGGCCCAAGAAAGTGTATGCCATAACAAATTTGTTCACCTCTAAGGTGTCACAAGAATCTTTGTTATTTTTGCTGCAACATGGCTACCCCTTTTGAAAATGTGAGACTTTGGCTTGAATGACTTCTCCAAGGCCTGTTTCTTAAGAAAGTCAGGGTGACAAAATGGAAACAACCCAACGTAGCACAGAAAGAATCTAAAAGTGCATAGCTATTGTTCCTTTATTTATGACCCAGATGAGGTGAACTCTTTCGGAGGAAGCTGGAAGATAAACAATTCCCACGGCCTGCAGACTCCATTCCAAATGTGTCAGATCCATGAATAAGAACTTGAAACTCTTTACCACTGTCTGTAACCTGCCCACCAAAGCCAGATTGTGATGCATTCCTAAATGCAGTAGGGCAGAGATGCTATTTAGGGAGGTCAGTTTCCTGCATAAGAAATAGAAACTAGCGTTCATGTTTTCTTCTCAGTAAAGAGGACCCAGAAACAAGGTTTGAATGTAATCAGAACTTCACTTTATTTCTAAACTCTTATTTACTAGTTTTTCCTTCTGCTCACTTCCTCCTTCCTTTTCCCTCTCTCCCTCTGTCTGTCCACTGCTTGTCTCTGCCTCCACTCTACTGGAGCCCTCTCAGGACAAAACTTTTCACAACTCAAAACAAGGAAGAGGTTATAACTATTGACACGCAATACTAGCATTTTTATTTATCATATTATCATTATTATTATTGCCGGTCTTCCACAAGTGCGCTCATATGGCTATCCGATATGTGTAGTCTTGCCAAGTCGATTTCCTTGTTTGCTTCAGCTGTCAAAGGGGGTGGTGAAGGGGACTAGGTAACATACAAGAAAACTGACGAGGAGGTCGCCTATCTGCTAATTTGTGCATAGTTGCGAAGGAGCAGGAGAGAAATAATACTAAAGGGAAGGAGGGGTCTGGTAATGCAATTCAGAAGCACCAAAAAAGGCGGGAGGGGAGCCAAAGGAATAGGTGCACCAAAAGGGGGCGGGGCAATATCTCCCCCTTGGCGATGGGATCCTCTCACTTTTAAGTGTTGGACTGACACTTCTCAGTGTCTCCCACTTTTCAACACTTCCTGAAAAGGAGCCGTGAAAGGGGTTGGGGAGTTAATATCTCCCCTTTCTAGAGTAGCTGGAGACTCAGGGAAGCATGGTTGGGTACCTGCCAAGGGCCCACACCTCAGCAGGGGTGCAATGACAAGGGAGGAGAATGGCACTAAGTATGGAGCACTCTGGAGGATGCAGAATGGGAGTCAGGTTCCTAACACACTTGTTGTTACCAATTGCAGTGGCAGTGCGTGCGCACACACACACACGTGCGCACGCGTGTGCTCGTTAGGAGGGAAAGAAAGGTGCTGTGCTTCAACCCCTGCCAAATAGAAGCCCTACCTGTGAGAAAGTGTTGGAGAATTTCTCCTCCTCCTGGAGAGGGGTGAAATTGGGAGGGGGTGAAATTGCCCCCCTCCCAATTTCTCTGCCCACCAACTGGGTGGTGAATTGAGACAGGCTATATGCTCACAGCTCTAGTTTTCGCTGCTGTTTCATTTTGCTGGCTTTGCTGGTGTGGTTTTATTCCTGTCTGATATTTTATTCTATTTTATTGGTTTTACTATTGTCCTAAGCTGCTTCCAGAAAAATGTGGAATATGAATTTTATTTTTAAAAAAAGACATAACTTGAATATGTGAATATCAGAGCAACATTCTGCAAACATTTCTAGAACAGATATGCTGGCAACTGGCAGAGTATATCCATATTTGAAATGCATTAAATATTCATTCTTCATTATTTTCTCTCCCCTCCTTTTTTTCCTGTATAGATGCAATCTAGATAGATGTTTAAAGAAAGTATATACAATAGCAATACATGAAAAGTAAGTTTCACCTTTTGAAATCTAAACTGAATTTGCTGTGGAAGATAGTCTATTTTCTCACTAGTAATAATTGCACAATATTTACCTTGGTGTATTGAGAGTCACATAACATTCCTGTTCTAATTAACAGGCAACATTTGATAAAGCAAAAAAAACAAAAAACAAAAAAGTGCCTGTTTATTTTTGTGCAAGCTCAACATTTTGAAAAACTGCCCATTCCTTAGGGGCTGCCTGCACTAGTCAAACCCATTCCTCATCGCTGCCCTGTATGGAGTTGGTTTGACTAGTTCAGGTAGCACCTGAGGAAGGAGTGGTTCTCCGAAATGCTGGGCTCGCACAAAAATAAGAAACAACAAGTAACAGTAGCAGCTGGTGACAGTGTCAATGGCAAGGTAAAGGGAGGGGGCCCATTGAGGGTGTCTTGCCAAAGGACCCTCGAAAACCTGGAGCCAGCACTGCAGGGTCAGCAGGGGTGGGCTTTCCATGTCGAGTTCTGCCCTCAAACAAATTAACTGACACCCTCACCTTAGGTCAGGTTGCCTATGCAGGTTCTGGCTTCCTACCCGTTGATGTGTGAAGGGTTCTAAGCATCCAGCAGGCCCCCGGCCCCACACAAGATGAGATACAAAGGGCAGGGCGGGGGCATTTCAGACTTGGACAATCTGACCATGCAAAGTTGTGATTACTGTTTTGGTAATTACTGGGCTCAGCCTAGAAAAGTAAAAGCTGCTGAAAGCAATGATAATTATAGGTTATTCAGTATGTGAGGGGCAGCTTGCCCAAACATGCAAGCAGTCATGGAAGAAGCCAGTTTTCCCCCCACAAAACGTTAGTGGTATGATGCAGCGCCTGTTAATCCTGCCAGACTTTCCAGAGGTATCCATCCCTCTATTTCTCATCTCAGTAATTTCCCTTAACATCTGAGCTCATAGAGTAGACCAGGATAAAACAAAGACAACCTTTCCATCCTTGGTCAGCGTGTCCATGTTCGCTAGAGTAAGGGGAGGTACTCAGCTGTCTGAGGGAAGAACTGTGTGGCAGGAGCAGGCCTGGCCTCCTGGCCCAGATATTGGAAACTGCTTTGCCTCTGGAACTAATTTGGAGGACATGTGGTTCCGGGGAGGGCTTGCTTTTTGCTGAGGCCAGAACTGCCATTAGGGCGGCAACTTATGCATTGCCAACAAAGAGAACTGCATCACCAAAAAAGAGGGCACCAATTTTCATAAGATTTGCCCAGGCAAATTTATATCTATAGGTGCAAATTCAAAAATAATAACTATAATTTAAATAGAAATACAATACATCTCACTATAGAGGGGAAGACTGAGCAGGTGACCTGTGTCTCTGCTCAGTCTGCTGTCTAAGTCCTAGCTGTTGATGGGCAACTTCAGGGCCCCTATTCTCCCTCCTTACGATTCTTTCTCTTTTAGCTGGGCTTGGACTGGACAACCCACCAAACAGGACATTTTAAAATAGAGGACTGTCCTTTGTAAAGTAGGACACCTGGCTGCCCTAATTACTGCCATTGGCAAGGGAGGGGGGCAACTCCATCCAGCCCCTTCCCATGAGGATTCTGAAAAGGGTGGCCATGAGTTCTACTTTATAGGGGACAGTCCTCTATTTGAAGGGTGTAACACATGCCTGTTATATTAATGTATGTGTCTGCAGTGCTAAATGTGATGCAGGTGAGATGGGGTTAATAGAGTGTTAGGGAGGGAGTAAAAGATGGGAGGGGCAGGGGTGTGTGTGTAAGTGTAAGTGTGTAAAAGTAAGGATTCTGATGGAAAGAACTGACAGTTAGTCAGAAAGGGAAGGAGCTACATCTAGTGAGTGGGGTTTGGGGAATAGGAGTTAGAAGGGGTAGAGTAAGTAGGTTAGGACCAAGCATAGATTGATTAATAACAATATATAACTCTTCTTGTTTAAAATAAATTTTATTTGTTTGTTTTTAACTATAAGATCCCACGTGTTGGTTTGTCTCGTTGTGCTACCATTAGAAAAACATATTTCCTTGTTACTTCTCCTGTATTGGGTGGAGGGAACCAATTAGGCAGACTGGGTGTTTCTTTAACTCAGAGAGTAAAAGGGGCAGAAGCCTGGTGTGTCAGTGAGGACAACTGACCCAGAGGAGGCCGATGTCCTGAGGGGGGTTTCTTTGCAATTCTCAACAGGTGGAAGCTGGGAAAGGTAGAACCCAAGGCAGGAGTGCCACAAAGGGCCACTCTGGTTTAAAGAACCCGAAGAAGGCAGAGCAGCAGAGGCCCTGAGGCTGCCCTTCCTAGTGAGCACGCGGATAGCAGGCTGAGCAGGCACACAGGCCGCCTGCTCACGCTGTTCCTCACTATGGTGAGATGTACTGCATTTCGATTTAAATTATAGTCCTTATTTTTGATTTTGCATCTATTCATATAAATCAGCATATGCAAATTTTATGAAATTGGTGTCCTCATTTCTGGCAATCCATTAGTGGCCACCCTGTTACAAACGGCCTGTATGTGACAGGGTGACCATGTCTGTAAACATTTTGGAGGTGGCTCCACAAGGCCCTGCTGATTCTCCTCCTCTTCTAGCTTTGCCGGTGCAGGACCTCCAGATCCCTCGTTTTCTTCTCACTGAACTGCAGCCCAGAGTCTTCTTCGAAGCAGGAAGCAGCTGACTAGTGAAGATCTGAGAACATTCGTCAGCTCCTGCATTATGCAGTGGGGCTCTAAAAATAGAGAGTGGTACAGGTCTTGAGTCCAACTTTTCAAGGGAAATTCATAGGCCCGATTTTTAAAAAAATGATTCATCTCTCGGTGGCCATGGCAACAGCCATCCCTTTGAGAGCAAGAGAGCTAATGGGGTGTCAGTGGAGGGCAAACACATGCCAAATACCTTTGGGTACAAAACTGCACACCACTTCTCCAGCATCTGCAAGAATCGGTTCAGTCTGGTTCAAAGAAGCAGGCTTCGAAATTGGGACAGTGCAACCTAAAATAAAGTGCAAGATTTTATGCAAAGGAAAAGTCTCCTAGTCAATTTCGAAACATGTCTACTCAGAAGTAAGTACCATTGAGTTCAATGATGTTTACTCCCAAGTAAGTGGGTATAGGATTGCAGCCTTCATGGGTCTGTATTGTGCCAAACTCACTGGGGTCTGAATACTACCGTTTACTTACTAACGCAATATGACAGGAAGGACTGTAGCTTAGTGGCAGACCATATGCTTGGCATTCAGAAAGCTCCAGGTTCGATCCCTGGCATCTCCTGGTAGGGCTAGGAAAGAATCCTGCCTGAAGCCCTGAGGAGACGGTGCCAGTCAGTGTTGACAATACTGGTGCTGACAACACTGGGCTAGATGGACCAAGGGTCTGACTCAGTCGAAGGCAGCTGCCTGTGTTCCTCTGAACGAATGTTTATTTTGATTTGGATAATAGCCAATCTTACTGTTAAGGGTGGTAATACTATTTCTTTATAAATCTAGGATTGCAATCTTATTTTTTTGTCAAGGTTCCGGTGCCTTTAATAGTCATATGGCAGGCAGAAATTCAACCAGTAAAGCTTTTCCCAATGTGGAGATGAAGTCCTGGGGAAAGTTGCACCTGGTGATTTTTATTTTTTGCTTGTTGTGTGACTATTGTGGGGACAGGATGACTGCCAGGAAAAAAAATGTGTCAATCTTACTAGATCCCAGTGTTAGGACACTGGATTAAGCGAGAAAGCTTGGTCTTTTGGACTCCACCAGTACAGATATGTGCCAGTCCCCAGAGCCTTGGAGTCACACTTCAGCGTCAGCCTGAGAAAGAGAACCCAGGGTAAGTACATGCTGACAAGGGTGATCTCAGGCTCAGCTGATGGGGACCTTGTGGGGATACCATAGATCATTGTGCACAGCCCCACTGATCACCCCACTGGGGAACTGAAATGCCCTCCCTACACTCTCTCTCTGATGTGGGTGTTGCTGTTGTTTTTTAAATCCTCACTACAACTCTGTAAAATCGGTTACTATTATAACCATTTTGCATAAGGAGAACAGGGGCTGATGGACTTTCCAAATGAAATTTCCTTTCTTTTGGGGGCAGGGATAATGTTGCCAGCGGCAGCACTTGCTTTAAGGGACCCCCATGCAAGCTGCTTTCCCCTCCCTGCCCCGCTACCACCTTCCCTGCCACCTGGCCAGCCCACCTGACTTCCTGACTTCCTTTTTTACCTGGCAGTAGCACCACCTCTTCCTCTCCCAGCCAGCCCCACTGGCAAAAGGAAGCATCACAGAGCCAGCTGAACAAGCCTGCTTGCCTGGCAGGGCACCATTAATTCCCCACATACGCAATTATTTCCCTTACATTTTGAGTAGCAGCGATCTGAACCAATCAGATGCTGCCTTTGAGGGGACACAATCAATGAGAGCACAGGAGCAGTGAAGGACCCAGCTGTACATTGCTCCTGTCACTGGCCATGTCCCCCCAAAGGCAGCATTTGATTCATTCAGATTGCTGCTTCTCAAAATGTAAGTGCATAATAGATTTTAAAAAGGTGCACTGGGCTGGCTGCCACAGTGCTTCTGGTGGCTAGTGGGGCTGGTTGGGCTAGGAGGGTGTAATTTGCGGGCCCTTCCAGATGACGCTTGATGTGGTTAGTGCTTGTTGCTTGATGTGGCTAGTGCCATAGAGCACTAGCCACATCAACCTGGTGCCCTCCAGGTTTTTTGTAATCCAGACGTTTTCAATTACAGCTTCCAGCATTCCTGACCATTGGCCATGCCTGCGGGGGGTGACGGGAGTTGAAGTCCCAGACATTTGGAGGGCATCAGGTCAAGGAAAGCTGCCATAGAGCAACATCTGTATCTCCATGTTATGGAAAGGGCATGCTCAACTGCCCTGAGATAGTCTTGTTGACAGTGTGATACCAACAATTTGGGATTTAGGTTTTTTTTAAATAGAAGTGTGTGCTTGGGTGCTGAAGAGGATGAGCACACACCCCATCACTGAAGGAAAAAAAGGGGGAAGGATGAAAACAGGAAATGAGGGTTATAGCAGCAGCACATTCAGAATGGTATGGGTAGGGGAGAGGAAAGCACCTTCCAGCGATGTCATAGGCATTTAACCAATAGGCATCCATGCACTAGGACTTCCATATTCCACACAGCAACAGGTGTGCAATAGTCGTGCTTGCTAGAGCAAGGACTGCAGTTTATGAGCAGCAAAAGTTACTGGTTGGAGTGCTGGTTCAATTATGTCTGTGTAGCCTCCTTGAGCAAACCTCACTGATCTTTAACTATTTCATTTCACAGCGAGGCTGGCCGCTATGCACAACAATTCCTCTGTCCTGTGCTTTTCTGTGAGATCAAACAAAGTAAGACTCACGGTATATCCATGCTCAGGATAGATGCATGCATGGAGTTTGGCTATCTATAGCAATAACATCATGATAAACCCCATAAACGAGGGGTCCACCCTAAGGAGATTTAGATTCAGGCTGTTATAAAGGTAGGGTCAATATGAAAAACCCACATGCAGGTTTGTGGAGTTTAAGCAGCTTCAATGTGTTGGGGTGCATGCGAGTGTGTGTGCACCAGTAGCTAAGCATTTCTTGTTCTACCGGCTTGTTGTTTTGTGTGGCAGTGACAGTAATAACCTTTTCACAATTCGTTCTTGGTGCTTTCTCTCTTGGGAATAGGGTGGCTGTAAGAGAATGAGGGAATCCACTGAAGGAGAGGGAAAAAAAGAAAGCATTCAAGTCAGATGTAATTGTGAGACAGCCGTCGCACGCCGCTTTTCCAGGTTGAGCAGTCCCGCTGTCCGCCTTTGATGCAGGAGTGGATTGAACGATGTTGATGAAATGATGGGATCCTGGAAGGGAAAAACGCCGGTGTCTCCTGCAAAGTGCGCACTCCCAGCCACCGTGGGCACCAGACACACACCGAGAATTCAAATAGGCCCCCGCTGCTCAACCCGATTAAACCATAATGAAATATAGCGTGTCTCTGGGACATTGTTGACAGGAAGTGTTTTACGTGACTGGGAGCTACAGAGCACACATTAGCCCTGACAGAAGTAGACGCACGAAGAGCAGAAAGGGAGAGAGAGGGAGATATGAGAGAGAAAAGAAGACGAAATGCAGATTCGAAGGCATGAGGGAAGGTGAAGGGGGATGTTGCTAACAGAAGGTGGCAGGGCTGGGAAAAGGGGACGTAACACGAACAGCTGTTCTGAACCAAGCCAAGAGTCGGTTCAGTCTAATGTCCTCTTCTTCAAGAGAAGGAGGACCCAGTGCAAAGAAGAACAGGGCTCTTTTGCCTTTAATAGTTACAGGTAATTAAAGCAGGTGCTGCTTTTCTATTCGTGCATGACATGTTGCACCTGCCAAAATCCCCTGTTCTGCAAACTATTAAAAGTACAAGAGCCCTGTCCTCCTCTGCATTTGGTCAGCCTCTGTTAACAGCGACAAAGAGCTGACATTCTCGACATTAGACTTGCCACAGGGATCAACATCCATCTGGCAAATTTTCCACCACCAGCAGCAACCATATTGTCTGTTAGAAGAACTCACTGATTAGCTGGGTAAGGCTGTACTGAACTGACAAAGAACATGTTATGATTGTGAAATATAAAAAAGAAAATAAACACAACAAATTTCTCCTGAAATGCACTGCTTTTGTTGCAACTGAATCTTGAATATATCAAACTGTGGGTCTCTGAAAATTATTCTTCATCCTCCATTTCCCTGATGAAATCTAAAATGGCACACCTGGATAATACCAATCCTTAGAGCCAGGCTTCTGGTTAGAAGAATATATTCAGCTACATCTTAAACTGAACTTGAGCAAAGGGCTGGATGTGCCTGATCTCGTCTGATCTCAGAAGCTAGGCAGGGTCAGCCCTGGTTAGTACTTGGATGAGAGACTGCCTGGGAATCAGGCTTCCTGCAATGAGCAGGGCGTTGGACTCGATGGTCTTATAGGCCCTTTCCAACCCTGTGATTCTATGAAACTCATTCTGGGCGCAATCCTATTGAGATAGCTGTCAGCCTCTGAACTCGGAGGCTGATGACTACTCAGTGCAGGAGATCCTCATCTCCGTGCTCTGGCTGCTCTGCATTTCTGGCTAGATAGACGATTTTGCTTGTCTAGCTGGGGAACTTCAAAGCAGGAGGGGAGAAGGCCGCGGGACACATAGGAAGCTGCGTAAGGCCGCATCTGCGGTCTCTTCTCCTCCCTGCCCCTGGGACTGCCTCCTTTTCCCCATCGCCAGACTTCATTTCTGAGTGCAGAGATGTAGCTGGTGTGGAAAGAACTGCACTGGCTACAAGGGGGCAGGGGAGGGGGCAGGCAGCGTGGTTTCTGGGATCCAAGGTCAGAGCCCTGGTTCTGACCTCGGAGCCCAGAAACCACTCCCGCAGGTGCTCTCTAGGGGACATAGGATTGCTCCCTCCGTTAGGTAAAACCAAAACATACATACATATATACACATATCTCATGTACAACTGGATGGAAAGTAGAGCCCAAGTGATGGTATAAATATATCAAATCCAAACGAGTTCCGTTTACATCCTGTAGGCAATAAGCAAACACAGGTTACATTTTATGGGCTTTTAAAGGAAACTTTATGAGCTTTTGGGAATAGCAATATAATGTTAAGCCAATGTTGGGAGTGGGGAGGGAAACAATATAATAAGAAACATGTGTACCTGGAACACCCTGCTAACGTCACAGTATATTCTTTCAAAAAAGAGTCACGGACAGTGCATTGCCACTTTTGTAGCTCCATGTCCCATATCTTCTCAGTCACAGGTTTTCACTTGCTTTCTCTACTTTCCATTCTGAGTTTCCCCTGAAGTGACACAGCCCAGCTGATGAATATACACAGGTGCCCATTAATTTCAGTGGAGGGAGCCAATCTGTACACATGGGCAAGATTTTCCTATTAAAACTAAAGAGGAAGACATTCAGGTTGGAGGAGCTTCATGCCTAAGCAAGAAACAAACTTCTGCATAAAGGCAATTGTCGCATCAGACCTGACCCATAAGCAACCATGTTTGCAAAATGTAATCTTGTTTTTATTCTTTTCTTTATGGAAAATTTCAGCCCCACCTTTTTGCCCCCCAAAAGGGCCCCCAAGGGAGCTTACAAATTAAAAACAACAAAATACAATAAAAATGATAAAAATTAGAAACAAATACAGTATACCAATTAAATCATTAAAAGAGCAGTAAGAAAAGAGCATGAAACAATTGAGTCTGTTTAAAAATGCATTGCCACAGCAGGAGTATAAAACAGATAAAAAGCAAGGTGGAATAATAATAACAACAACAACAACAGCCACTCAATTAAAACTCAGAGTAGAGGGGCAACCAAACCTCTTTCAGGAGGGAGTTCCGCTATCTGGTTGCACTACTGGGAAGGTCCGCTCTCAAGGGCCCCACCTTGCGTATGTCTAAAGCAGGGATATTGAACCTCTTTGAGCCTGAGGGCTGAATTCCACTTTGGGGGTGTTCTTGGGGCAGGCATTGAAGTTAGAGCTGTGTGCAAATAGCTTCTCAGAATTCTCCACCCTTTTTGTGGGCAGAGAAATTCGGGGGACAATTTCACCACATTTCTCCATGGGGAGGAGACATTCTCAACAGTTTTTCACAGATAGGGCTCATCACTGACGGGTTGTATTACAGCTTCTTTTTTCATAAGGGGTTTTGGGTTTCTTGTGCTCCCAGTTCTGATGAGAAAAGGCCCACACAGAGCAAAGCCCGCTTCACCGGCCCTGTACCTTCTCCCACTGGGGAGAGGATGCAGGACAGGTGAGTCCATTGCTCCCCCAATCCCTTGTTATCTCTGATCTCCTCACAAAGCCTGCCTTAGCCTCCAGGCCAGAGGGTGGGGCTTGGGGGGCTCATCAGAGGGAGCCCAAGCCTCTGTGAGGTAGATGGGCTGGGCTGGTTTAGGCCCATGACCTGGTAGTTACCCTCCCCTGCAGTAGGTTAAACTTGCTAAGTCAGTTTGGCCTCCCACCAATCCCGAACCTTTTACAGTCAGAATCCTTAGGTTTGTAAGGGAGCCCTAAAAGATCATGTGGACTAACTCCAAATCTATAACAGTATTCAGAGCTGGAAAGGTTGAATAGCTCTGCTTACAATTCCCTTTCCACCTTGTTTATCATTGAAGCAAAATTCTTGCAAAATCCACAGAGCTGAACAGTGAATCCTGAATTCTAAATATGGCTGTCCTGGCGAAGAATAGCACACTTAGTCCCAAAGAAATACCTACACTGTTACTAACAATAGCAGACTTTGTCTCAAAGGTCATCATGTCCCAGTGCTTCCCATGATGATGGTGAGAGATATGGACGTTGAACAACGTGCATGTTGAGAGAGACATTGGACGAGATTATCTTTGAGCCGTAGTCCTAATCTTCAAGCATTGCTTCGCCTTTCTCTAGGTTAATACTAGCGTTCCTCCTAATATGTCTAGCTTGTTCTGACAATTAGAGAAAGATCACGTTTAATGATAACTTTTTTTAAAAAAAGTCATGAAAAACTGTCCACTGCCTATTGATCAGCTTTTTCAACCACGAATGACCTTGTCTCTGTGTTAGAGCAGCTCTGGGTTTTGGTTATTAGTTTTCCAAATGTTTTAATAAAGGACACAGAGTGGAAAAATATCTCCACATGACTGCAGCATTGTTTGCTGATGATGATATATTTGGCAGATTCCCACTTTGCTAGAGGTTCATTAAAATGCTCTCTGTTGTTATTTTCTTCCCACTCTGTGCCAAAGTACTGATTGCAGAGCAAATGGTGCTTAGAAATGCAGTATGGGACAGGCACATGTACGTACATACATGTTTTGCGCAGTTCCACAAAAAGGGCAGGATCATTTAGCTGAGCCCTGTCTTATCTCATCAGAGACTGTTCATTGCATTTCCATGGAATAATATATTTCAAAACCAGTCCTGATCACATATTTTAGTACATATGATCTAAAGTGCTCGTGAGGTTGGGGTGAAGAAAAGAAGCCTGTGTGTGTGTGTATGCATGTGTGTGTGTGTGTGTATAAAATAGGGATGGCCAAATCTGTCTAGTTTAATTCCTAGCTCAGTTTCTCATTTCTCCAACATTACATTTGTTCTGTCCCATTTCCATATCAGTTTGCGATTCCCCCCACCCCCAAAAAGTATCCGTGAAAATTGTACATATTGCTGTGCACTTTTCTGCAAATATATAAATTTTTCCATATATATGCAGTTTTTCTAGGCGTTTTTGCATAACATGATGCATTTTTGTGCAATCTTTCCCCTAATGTATGCATTTTGTGTGCACCTTTTCCTATTATGTGCATGTTTGTGAACATTTTTTTACATTTGTGAACTGCATTGCAAAATTTGGAGAAGTGTGAATATTGCCAACTGCTTTCCAGTTTGTGTGCAAGTTCGGGACCTGCAAATTAAGTTTGTATTCAAATGGGAAGCCAATAAATGTCTCACCCATCCCCTAATATGACATACCTAAAACTGTGCAGTATGGTCCTATATGCATTGTGGGTGGAGGAGGGCTGCATGTCCTAGCCCCACCCTGATGTCTTTCACTGTGGCTGCCCCACCCCTCAACGTCCGTGTGTTGAGCTGAAACATCTGCAGAGGAGTGCCTATGCATGAGCAGCTGCTTTGCTGTTCATTTGTTGATCCTTCATCATTTATTATGGGTCATTTGTTCTTCTCCCACCAGGTTTCACGCATCTCATCAGGTAGCCGAAATGATATCACACAGCCCTCCACATGCAATGAACAACAAACAGCAGAAAGAAACCAACCATTAGTCAGGAAATCCATATCGGTCCAGGATCTACAGTGAGTCTGAATAGGATGGGTTTATTTGAGAAGTTTCAGAGTGATTCATGGAGCGCTGCTGAGTCCCAAGTATTTTGTGTAGGGTAACAACGAACCAAAAACAACAAACCCCACCCCTACTCCATAAAGTGTTAATAGCTCTAGCTATGATGGTGAAATAGAACAGACGTGTATAGGGCTGAGTAATTTTCAGCATATCTTTACAGAAGAGAATTGCTTTATTTGTTTTCCTACAGTCCAACCTAGTAGAGCCCTTGGGTTGTGGGTGGTTTCTTAACCACACCAACAACCAACCCTCGCCAGGTTCAGATATTACGATGAGCCACTGCGACCACCCAACATGGCTTGGATATTCACAATGGGTGCTGGCACGGGCCGCAACCCGCCATGGCTTAAATAAATAAGCCACGGTGGGCTGCAGTGATTGTGAGAACCAGCTCAGTGGGCTTTCGGTACAGTCAGTCCATACATTTAGCTGCTGGTCTTCAAGTGCACAGTCATCAAGTGATGTTTATGTACATGTGAACCACCACTTCCTAGCAGGAAATCATTCTTCATAATACTTGTAATATTTATTTAGATTAACACCCCCTCATACATGCGCGCGCACACACACATGCACACACACATGTTCTAACCCATTCCAATTTATCCTTCTCTCAATTATTTCCTTACAGCAGGCTTCTCCAACCTGGTGCCCTCCAGATGTGTTGGATGGCAACTCCCATCATTCTCATCCAGCATTGGCCATGTGCTGGCTGGGAATGATGGGAGTTGCAATCCAACACATCTGAAAAGCACCAGGTTGGAGAAGGCTGCCTCACAGTAACCCTTGAAGATTAGGTTGAAAAACAGTAGCTTATCCAGTCCTACCTTGTGCACCCTTGAGCCAGGATTTAGAAAATTCCAAGCTTTTGACATTTCATTTAGGGTGCAAGCCTATCGACTGCTCGGAAGCCTTCAGACTCACTTTGGAGGAGGAGGGAATGAGGCTGGAGGGGGCTCAGGATAAATCATGTGGAACAGGGAATTGGAATGGAACAGGGAATTGGAATGTCCTATTTTATCTAATCAGTGGACCACCGTTTTGGGGTCTGTATCGGATATCTCCATGGATCTTCGGTTATACCTTATTCAGAAAAAAACTTTTTTTTCACGTCTATTGGACACCACAATGTCTTTTTAATAAAGCTTTGTTAAACTCACCTAGTTGTTGGAGGTGTAATGCAGTTAATGCTTCTCTTATTCATACGTTTTGGAAATGCCCAATAGTTGCCTCCTTTTGGGAGGAAGTTATTATATGGATAAATTTTATATTGGAAAGCTCTTTAATATTTACTGATGTAAATGTTCTCTTAAATTACTTACCCATTTTTTGTAATGTAATGCATGGTCAGCGTAAATGGATCCTTTATGCCCTTGTGGAGGCTAAAAGACTGATACTATGATACCGGAAGGATAAAAGCTCACTGCCTATAACTCAATGGATTGAAGACTTAACAATGTTTGCAACATTTGAAAGAGTGGTATATAGACGTAACTTGCAAATGGACTTATATTTGGATATCTGGTCTGCTTTTACTGAAGTTTAAATGTAACTTATTCTTTCTCTCTCTTTTTTTCTTCCTAGAATATTGTAATATTTGAAACTGAGGATTTTAGAGTATGTTATTATATTTTTAATTTTTTTGTTTTGTTTTGTTATGTTTTTTGTTTGTTTGTTTTGTTTTGTTAAAACTCACAATGAAAAATTGATTAAAGAAAGGATAAATAGTATCCTGGCCTCTCTGGTCTCCTCCCCTCCCCACCCACTGGAATGCCCTCTTTCCTCCTCCTTCAAGGTTGCTGTTCTGACCTTGGAGGGCAGCCAGCACAGTTCTTTCCACACCAGCTGCGAGGGGGCGGGAGGGGGGCAGATCTCTGACTCTGCTTTCCAAAGTCAGAGCACTATCTCTGACCTTGGTAGAGTTTTTCCAAGCAATCCTATGGTCTCTGGAACACTTCCCAGGGACCATGGGATTGCTGTCTTAGTAATTCAGAGTCTTTGTGAGAGCCTCCTGCCATCCTGGGACTACATGTCTGACCACAATTCATTTCCATTCCAATTTTGTGGATTTGCTTCACTTTCATATACAGTGATCTGGCCTTGGATTTGAGCCATCCGAGCTCAGTGTCAACCCATTGGGGCAAAAAGTGGGGTAAAAGTATTTTCACAAATAAAGTACCACCTGTGTCAGAGGCCCTCTCAGTCTCAGCTGCCCCTGTTGTGCAAGGGGAATAATAGTGCTTTCTCTCACCAGGCTGGTAAATATGCAATGTGATGAGGTTTCAAACCAGGGACTTTAGTGGTTGGGCTCGGGCGCCTTGCTCTCTGCGCCACTGTAGCAGGGAGCCAGAGGAGGGAACTGCAGCAGCAGCACTGCTGATGGCAGAGGGTGGCATTGCAGCTACCAGGTGATACAAGGGACAAACAGGATTCCAGCTGGTCATAGAAAGCTGCTGGTTCTGGCTTGATTCCTCTTTCGCAGGCATTTTTCACCTGGACGTTGAACGTAGAGCAAGTTGTTGTTTTATGAAGGCAAGAGAACAGCCTTTCATAAGTTCACAGTCATGCTTGTATGGTGAAGAGCCACTTTTACGAACCTCCCCAGTGCCAGCATCAGACCAACGGCATCCTGAAAGGTAGATCAGGATCATAACATTCCACAGGATGAGCAACATAAATGCTTCACACGTTACCTTTTTAAAGGTGTGCATGTAAATCACCTGAAACTGTAATGTGCATGCATAACGTACATATATTGTCAACCAAGCACAGGTAGAGAGTGAGGATTGCCTGTGGTGTATGATAATAACGACATGTTTGCTGTCATGTAGTGTAGAAACTGACCCACAAAAGGAAGAAGAATTCAGTGTCCTCCATGGTCCTTTATTCTAGGCAAGGGATGCTGGAATAGCCTTTCCTAGCAGAAAAAAGAATATGAATATGAATGGAGGGCAGACCTGATGAGAGTTATTAAAATGGTTTGTTTGTTTGTTTGTTTGTTTCAGAAGAGCCACCAACTGCTATTCTAGCAAGAAGACCAGCAAGGGAAGATCAGCCTGGCCCAAAGTGGAATGAAATGCCTGCTTATAGCTCACCACCTTGTTCTGGCCTTGAAGAACTGAACTCCCTCTTCTTCATTTCCACTCCACTCCCTTCCCCTTGTATGTCTTGCCATATTAGTTTGTAACCCTGGTGGCAAGGCCTGCCTCTCTTTTTTTATGGATGTGAGCCACTTTGGGACACAAAACATGTCTGAAAAGTGGGGTAAAAATGCAGTGAATAAATACAGAAATAAAAATGTCTATACCACAGCAGAGTCAGGAGACCCTGCTGAATGGGGTCAGCTATGGTATGGGGGAGGGGAGATCCCCCCAAATTGGGCAGAGGGACCTTCTGCAAGCAGAGCTCTTCCTCTCATGGAAGGTCCTTTCTTGTCATGGGAAGCAGATCCTGGATCCAACCCACTGAGTAATAAGGATGCGTGAATGCGTCCGCTGGCCTACGTTTCTGCACTGAGCTAAAACAAACTGGAAATCAACAGCCGTTCAATGGCTTCCAGCAGAACGTGGGTCAATATCATGCTCTACATCTTCACCAGCTCCTTCTTAGAACTAGCTGTTTGTGCATTGTGCTGTGAATCACATCAGGTGACACACACAATTTGACACACACACAGTGTAGCTCAAAGAAAAGTGCTAATATGAGTAATTATTGCAGTATGTCACTGTGCTATTTAAAGGCTGCTCACCGCGTGCCAGAAAGCGCTCTGGGCAGGGTTTTCATTGCAAACGTCTGCCAAAGCACTTCCCAGGGGGATAATGATAAATATAGATAGCAGAGAGCCAGTCTGAAGCCAGTGGAGTGAAGAACAACGAAGCACATGCCTCAAGGTCCACAAAGCTCATAACCCAAGAGATACTTAGTCTGCCTGGCTCAACTCCCTGAATTGTTTTGGAAGAGTTTGGCAAACTCAAGCGATGGATTTTTCAGGTAGCCTTTCGATATCCTATTATTACTCCGGCCGAAGAGTCAGGTCTCATCGGCGTTGTATGAGTAACCTTTGCTTCTAGCTCTTGATTAATCATGACAGATCCTTGTCTGAAGCCATTTCTTTCTATACAATGGAAATAAGGGAGATAATGCTCATGTTTTGTTTTGTTTTCCTTATGTCATGGCTCATTGCATTTTGGCATCACAGCCACAGGGAAATATGTGACAAAGAAGTATAACTAACAAAGCTCATCATTCGTAGCACTGTAGGAAGGACCCCGGCTCAGTAGTAAGAGTACATGCCTGGCATGCAAAAGCCCCAGCACCTGTAGGTAAGGCTGGGACAGATCCCTACCTGTGCCCCTGGAGAGTTAGTGTAGACCAGGGGTAGGTCAAAAAAACAGATCTGGACCCACTGGCAGATCTCTGGATGCTTTTCTGTAGATCAGCAAGGTTTTCTGAGTCCCAATTATTGAACAATAGCAGCAACAAAAAGACTCCCTCCTCCCTTGCCCTAAATTATACTACTTAAATGAAGAAAGCTAATGGCAACAAGGTATAGATTTTGGTGTGGAAGGACTGTGACATCCATTCAGTTCTGGCACTCAAAATAAACTCCTGGGCTCCTGCAAGCCTGAGGTCAGCCTAGCCCTAGTCTAAATAATACTGAGTGAGATGGACCTATGGTTTGATTTGGTATAAGGCAGTTTCTTGTATGCAACTGACCATTCCAATCCATCTGCGCAAGCATCACCCTGTTTTGCACTCAGCATCCTCAGCTCTTAGGGATGATTAGTTCTGATAATACCAAGCATACCAAGCGCAATCCAACCCCAATGTTTTCTCTCCAGTATTGCCATTGCTCCTACATGCAGACCAGACTGTAAGGCCGTAGTTAAAACGATTACATGAGGAGAAGTCTAGGGATCAAAGTCACGGAGGAGAAGTCTAGGGATCAAAGGCCACAAGTCATGATGGCTGCATGCAATGTTCGGGTTTAAAGGCAGAATGCCTCGGAGTATGAGACAGCTATTGCATTCATGCCCTGCTTCTGGGCTTCTCGAGGGGCATCTGCTTCGCCACCGTGGGAAACAAAATCCTGTGCTTAGATGGACCTTTGGTCTGATCCAGCAGGGCCTTTCTTATGTTCTCTTACTATGCACAGAAATGTTCACGTTTGCTTAATTTCTCCCTCAATTACAGGTATTAGAAGCATCAGACCAGAGTACTTTTCCAAAACACAGCATTAGAAAAGATTCAAGTCATCCTTCTCTAAAATGCAATGATGCATTCACAGGCAAGAACTAAGCAAGAACAATAGCAGCAGCAACAACAAAAATGGTTGGAAAATGTGTCTACTGTAGCAGATTTGGTTCCCTCTTGAAGAATTCTTTGTACCTGCTGAAAAGCTGCCAGGGGAGCTGGATTAGTTGTCAGCTGCCCGTTTTAATCATCTGCTTTGTGAGGTGGGAAACAGGAAAAAAAAAACACCACTCATTTTAGGGCCTTCTTCCTTTCTCACGACCCGAAGAGACCATTTCCACTATTTATTCCAGACTGAGTCCTGCTGTAGGTAATGGAAATGGACAATGAGAAGAGATAGTTATAAAAGCTTTGGTTTGGGAATATATATTCCAGTTGTAGGGGTGTGTGATACTTTCCACTGCAAACAACAGGGGAATGCTCAGATGCATGTTGAAAAGCAGCACTGGCCACTTTACCCCCATTATGGGAAATGTATCCATTTAAAATTTATTTCCCACTACTATGTCATAGACCAGGGACTCTTTTTACTGATTTTATTTTATTTCATCTCATATATGTAACCCAGCATGACAGCCAGTGTGGTGTAGTGGCTAGAGTGTTGGACTGGGAGCTGGGAGATCCAGGTTCTAGTCCCCACTCGGCCATGGAAGCTCACTGGGTGACTTTGGGCCAGTCACACACTCTCAGCCCAACCCACCTCACAGGGTTGTTGTTGTGAGGATAAAATGGAGAGGAGGAAGATAATGTAAGCCACCTTGGGTTCCATGCAAGAGGAAAAAAGGCGGGGTATAAATGCAATAAATAAATAAATAAATAAATAATCCCACTTTCTCTACCCAATGGGGTGGTGGAAAACTATGGGATCTGAGTTCATACAGGGCATTTCTATATAAGGCTTTTATCTCGCACCTTTACTGAGGCTTCTCCTTCTGGATTCTTTGAGGGATTAAGCTTGGCTCCTTTACACATGCTTTTTTCCAGAGGTTTCCTTTCTCTGTCTTTCTATATATTTCATTCTACAGCCAGTAGATGGCACTGTGGTATAGTGTAACTGAGCAATTACAGGAGACTCTCATTCTGCCATTTCTAAATAATACCAAACTTTCCTTATTAGAAAAAAAATTGTGATAATGGTTGCAAACCACGGGAGAGGCCCTGGAGGTTGGCAACATTGTGTAAAGCACTCGTAAACTACCGTGAATGAACAATCACAAGAGCACAATAAAAGCTTCATGTAGAAAGGGTCACAGTAGCAGGTGAGGGAGAAAGATGTGTAACTGAAACTAGCATGCTGTGTCTCCAGCTTATGAGAATGCCTGTTCCCTGAAAGGGGGTGGAGAAAAACCAGTGAGCAACATGTATGTATGTATGTATATGTATATGTATACGTGTGTGTGTGTGTGTGTCTGTGTGTGTGTGCGCGTGTGATTTCTTTAACAGGGAAGGGGAAAAAGAGGAAGGAATAAAAACTAACATTCAAATGAATGAATGATTTAAAGTAAGATACAATCCTATGCATATTTAGACAGAGAAATGCCCTACATTCCCAGCATTCCCCAGCCAGCCATACTGAAGTCATAGGACTTCTTTTCTGTCTAAACGTGCACAGGATTGTTCCTTTAACTATAAAATACAGGGAAGGGAGTCCAGTTGTGATGTGGTCCACAAATGGAAGTTATGTCTTAAGACCTGCCTCAAGGTGTCCAGTCCAGGACTCATAGGTAACTGTAAAGTTACTGGAAGTTGGTTGTGCAGCCGCTGCTGACAGGTAAGTGGCTGAAAAGCAAAATGTTGCTGTTGCTGCTCTTTCCTGGTCTTTTCTCAGTCTCCTCAGGACATCTCTTCTGTTTCTGTCTCCTCACAGTTTCCTCAGTACCTTCATTTATAATCTTGGTCTCCTTTTCTCCCCTCACAGTAGCCCTGTTCAGGTGTTCCACATAATGCATGAGGGCTCAAAGTGGGTACTTGGACAGGGGCCATGCCCCCGACATCTCTGGGCATGGTGGCTCATCCCCCTCACTTCAGACCTTGCTGTGTTGAACTTGCAAGGTGTGAACAGGAATTCTACTCACGTTGGCTTGAATACGAATAGAATTCTCTGCATAATTGAGAACCCTGATAAGACAGGGTCTGTGATCATGTGGAGCGTTCCTAGTTTAAGCTAGGGATGTCAGCGGAATCCATTTGGAGGGTGGAGCTCGATGAACATTCGTTGGCTTGGCCCGTAGACTTTGGTCTATTTTCTGCTAACTGGCCCAACTCAGTCTGCAGTGAGTCAGGCCAGTTAGTAGATTTCCATGTGTGTGTTTTTAATTTGTGCAAATTTCAGCTGCAATTTGTGCAAACTACGCAAATTAATGCACATTTTGGTCACAATTTGTGCAAATCTCTATTTGTGCAAATTGAGCCTGACAAAAAACAACACAAAAAGTCCCTGAAGTTCAGGGAAAACCTGCAGCTTGGCTTGCAAATGCAAGCTAAGTTGGGCAGGCAGCGGACGTCCGTTGAGCCCCAAAAGGCCTGGATTTCCAAGCAACGGACACCCCTAGTTCAAGCAAACACAAGTAGAACTCCAGTTCAACATGGCAAGGTCTAAACTGAGGGGGTTGGGGTCAATGTGCACAGTCCCATCTCAGTACCCACTTTAAGCCCTCACACATTCCAATACCTGAATAGGGCTAAACTCTTTCTCCTTTTACACTGTCCCTCAGAATCTCCCTACAGTGGCTCATCAGGGTCAAAAAAGGGTTGAGATGCAGGCATTCCACCAGAGGGCTGCACTGCACAGGGTTACAAAGATTTGAGGGGTTTTTTTGGGGGGTGCATTGTTTAAATAAATATGGAATGGGAACTGTGCACTGCCTTGCTCTTCCTTCTGATTCCCCACCACCCACCTATCCAGGTTCATCTGGAATGCAGCCTGTCATGCTCTCTATGTGATTCTTTAGCACAAAATCAGAAACGTCTATTTTCCATGTTTAATCAGTCACAGTGAATCCATCCCTATATATATGGTTGCCAGCTTTCAGTTTCAGAAATACTGGCCCCTCCCTGAACCTGGGCCAAGGTGGCAGAGCCAGAGCAGAACATGGAGGTATCTGGTAGGCTTGGGGCACAGCTGCGATGGTGGGTCCGGAGTGCAAATACAGCAGAATCTGGCAAGTCTGGGTTACAGCCCAGATATAACCTGGTGGCTCCTGCGTGGAGAATCTCTGCCTGCAGAAGGGCCTGTTTCAGTTCCTAACATCTCCAGTCAAAAAGGATCTGGTCACAAACAATGGGAGAGGCCTCTGCCTGGAACCTTGGGAAGCTGCTGTCCGTCTGAGTCGGTGATACTACTGTGATACTACTGTCTATCCACAGGACCATACTGCCTCTCATTGTGTCCAGCATTTACAGTAATATTTGGGACACAGAATAACATTCTCTAGGTTTCATGTTCCCAAATAACATATGAAACACCCCTGGAACACATGAATCTGCCTTATATGAATCTTACCTGGTTTGCACAACATGACAGCTCATCGAGGGTTAATTTACTGGCTGCCATTATGCTGGCCACCATTATAAATATGCACCCCCCAACTGGGGGTTGTCCTGTCATGTGAACCCAGCCGGCAGGGTTATTTGAGGGTTAAACAACCTTTGCATAACCCTACAACAGACCATATTAATAATGGCGGCTGGCACACATTGCAGCTCCTTGAGGGTAAATTAATCGTCAGTGAATTGTCATGTCATGTGAACTGGCCCATTGAGTCAATCCATTGGTCCACCTAATTGGTCCACCCAGTATTGTCTGTTCTGATGGGCAGTAGCCCTCTGGGGGCTTTCTCAGCCCTGCCACCTAAGATGCTGTTAAGAGGGATGGAAATGCCGGTGACTGAACATGGAACCTTTTGCATGGAGCGCATGTACTTGACCGCTGAGCTATGACCCCTCCCCATAGAAGTCCTGAATGAGATTGCATCACACAATTTTGTAGCAGTTCTCTGTGCATGCATGATAGTGGTCAGCATTAGGGGTGTGTGAAGCAGCAAAACTGAGTTCACCAAAGTTCTCCGAATTCCACCTGAAAGCTCATTTTGAGTCACAAGCACAGGAATGTGCAGATTTTGACCACAGATTGCGTTCAGGTCTGCGTTTGGTTCTGGGAAGTGCAAAACAGGTAAACTGTGATTTTAAAAAATGCACTGAAATGAATTTCGCATAAATCCCTGATCAGTATGTGATCCATTGCTGCAACTGATCTCTCAGCTGGAGACTTCCATGGAAATCAGCTGCAACCTCCATCTGTATAGTGAATCAAGTGCTGATGTTCAGGTAACTTGACAGCTGGTTTTAATATAAAACTAGCAAGATGCCTGCCAAACCATGGAACGGGTTTGGGAAGCACCAGTGCTTGCCTGATCAGTAGAGTTTTGTTTTGTTTGCTCCAGACCTTGGAGGATGTGCCCCTAATTCATTGAAGTCCTGCATTCATTTGTATCTCTGGTCATTCCCCCCTCCCCCATCTAAACTCTTCCTCACTTCAGTATCAGCAACATTCTCCTTCAACCCTCTCCTTCCAGGTTAGTGAATCATGGCAACCTTTGCTCCTTACCTTTCCGTGAAGTAACGTGATACACCGATTGGTGTCATGGTCGCTGAGGTCACATGGCTTCCTCCTATGCAGTCGCCGGGACAAAGGGGGAGTTCTATCTTTGGGGAAAGATTGCAAGTTCTCCAGATGTAGTCTGTTACCTCTTCCCCTCCCTCTCAGTGTCTGTACTGGCACCTCTCCCACCCGTGTTGGCAAAACAGTTTGGGAGGAAAAGGAGTCAGACAGATCTGTGGAACGTTCTTATATGACACGACACAAGGGCACAGAGGGGTGGGGGGATTAACGCAGCTGAATGATGTATTATGGTGTTTGTTATGTGGAAAGCAAACTACAGAAAATTTATTACCCAAATTTTCCTGCTTGCTCAAACTTTTCCTAGAGAAGGCAGTTTTTGGCAAAATACCAAGAAGTGAAGGCCTGAAACTGAATGTGATACCAGGTTTCCCTGAAGCTGTCTAAAAGCACAACAAACCATGCAAAACCATTTGACTTTATTTGTGATTCTCTCTCCCAACCCCCAATTATTGCCTAATTTCTTGTGTTTTAAAACCGTTTGTCATGCCTTGATGAGAAGGACAGACTAGATATGAGTGATCCTTTGGTTATGTTGGTCACGTTTCAGGGAAAGTAGAATCCGCATTTTTCCTTTTTCAATTATAATCAATTGTTCCAGGGGGAATTACTCCTGCTATTCTTAGAGATCATCAGCGCTTCATGAATATCAAATGCGTGCTATTGTTATCTGCATACGGCTATGAACAGTTATCCTGCCTGGATTAATAATCGCCATGCTAAATGTTAGGGTGACAGGTTGGGATCCCTCCAACAGGCAAAGGAAAAGATGGCAGAACTTGTCCTTTGGGCAGAAACTATCCAGTTATGAGTATGTTCTTTCTGTCAGGGAGCTGACAGAGTAGGATCGACTCACTATTCATGAAAGGATTAGAAGAGAAGACACACCAATCACAAACCTGGACAAGAAATTTACTGGGTCTCTCCCGCCGGAACAGAAGAGCTACGGGAAACTCTTGACTCTACCCAGATACAACTAAATCCAGTGCCACCTAGTGACTAAGAGGCAAACTGCAGATTAATTTTAATATGTAGCACAGCAGCAATGTCTGCTGTTTTTTCCTGCTCAAAAGTAAGCATGGGGGACCTGGCCTGTGCTTACTAGCATGGCAGGCAGGGGGGCTTTAACCCTTCCCCTCCTGCTGTGGTCCAGAGGTGAAGTGCAGGCGCTCCTCATGATAGTCCCCATAGCCACGTCCCCAAGGAGAGTCCAAAAATTGAGGCAGCTGCGTCGATCCAGATCAACAAACCAGTTCTAGCTGTGCTCATCTCCACTAGAAGCAGGTCTTTTTGGAAATCAAATGGGTCGTCCTTGCCCATTCAAGACTGAGCTGCTGCAAAATACTTTGCAGTACAACACAAAACAATATATTGTTGGAAAATTCATTTCTTCCTAGCTACTGTGAGGGTTGCAGCTAAGCTCAGAGGGAATAGGGAAGCCGGACTGTGTGTGTGTGTGTGTGTGTGTGTGTGTGTGACAGATGACAATCAGCATCCCTGCTAATAAAAATTTGCCAGTACTGCATCCCTGCGAGCCCTGGTGCCACTACACTACAATCCATACCATGTCCCCCGCGGCTACAGTGTGCTTAGCGGGAAAAGCCTCCATTCTAGGCAAATTGCAGGTGTGCCCCACAATCCAAAACAGGACCACAGTAGGGGGCAAAGGGGTAAAGCCCCCCCAGTCCCCCCCCACACACATACGAGGGTCTCAATCCAGATCCGGTCCCCCGTGCTTACTTTTGAGTAGGAAAAAGGAACAGACGTAGCTGCACGCTACATGTGACAAGCAGCATGTAGTCTGTCTCCAAATTATATATCGAACCTATGCACACACTCACCCACATGCAGCCCTGCCCATTGTGGTTGCAGTACTGACATGCACCGTTGTGGTGAACAGTGCTCATACTTACTTGGATTGACATTTGGGCTTTCATTTGAACCCCCCCACACACACACACACACACACTCACACTTTATCTTGGTGAGTCAGCAAAGGTAGGCTTAGGGCGCAGTCCTTTGTTGATAGTTGGCAGCCTCTGAAGTTGGAGGCTGCCAAGTATCCTAATGCAGGGCGGCTGGAGCACAGAGGTGATCCTCACCTCCGCGC